>NC_140581.1:463060746-463660746 GCF_964204655.1 Triturus cristatus | reverse complement strand
CTGGACAATAAACTCAAAATGGGGGGTCGATAAGTGACATGGCTTCTGCTCAATATCCTGTGATTTTGGGCTTTCAGTAACTTTCAGATACGTTGAACAGCAGATGTGCTGCCAGACAACATGGCTAAAAGACATTCACACTGACCGGGCCAATACCTCGGGCATTGCCAAGACCTATTGGCTTTGCCAATGTTTGTTACTTATGCACCATAGTTTCCTGTTGCTTTTCCTTCTACATACTTTTTAATTCTTTTTATTTGACGAAGTGGGTGAGTTAATGGGCTCAGATGGGTTACAGTGATTTCCTCCAGGTACCTTCTCGATTAAAGGCACCTTTGACCTCTTTTCAAATATTGGGTATAGAGAAATCGTTACAACTGGGTCACCCTGGGATGATCAAAGATAATGACTCAAAAACATGTTCAGAGTTTGCCATTGATTTCTCTAGAAGAGCTAAATCAGAGCTGAGAATTCTCTTCAAACAGAGGAGAGATTCTGAAACCTGTACATAATCTCCCTCAAGGTTACATGTTTCTTGGTCCTCAAGTTAAGGAATGGAGATTTATCCAGGAGCGAGGGGATATTACAACAGGGGGTATTGCTAAAAAGGTTGAGCGCCATTTTAGCCGACTTGTCCATTGACACTTCAGACACAACGTTTTTATTCTGTGGTCAATCATTCAGTGTACCAGTAATTACTAAATGGGCTGCATTTATATCTGGTAAAATAAAATCTACACAAGTCGGGGTCCCGATGTAATTTGCTCACCCTGTACTTTTGTCATTCGATTTTTTGTAAGGTTTACCAGTGACCCTATTTGGGGGGAATACCTTCTTACCACAGACGCTTGCCATATCCAGAGCGCTATCTTGCATAGTGACTGTCTGGTTGGGTGTAGTCATTTTTGATTTTCTTCCAGCCCTTATTTTTCTGCTGTGAGTATGACCGTCTGAATAAAAGACTACATTCAAATCCTCGTATTAAAAGAACGTTGAGATTGGTGCCAAACCTTTTAAAGTGTCTCCATGACTTGATTTTACTTTCCTGCATGCCTTATATGTGAGTGCTTTGCTTGAACATAATTTTCTTGCAGTCATATTGACTGGAGGGTAGGTAGCCCCACTAAAAGCAAGACTGGATGGTAGGCAGCCCCTCTAATAACAAGCAAAAAAGTTGCTTTGGACAAGTGTGTTAACCCTAGTCGGGCTGCTATCTTATTAGGGTTGCAGGTACGAGCAACCGCTTTGGTTTGGGCTAAGTGTTTGTAATCATATGGTATATTGAGCTCGAGTTACAAGAAGGGATTTCGAAGTGTAGCTCTTAAATAAAAAATCAATAAATAATATCAAGGGCCCTAGCCTTCTGGAGGAAGGCTTTCCACTGAGTTTTTAAATTTGGTGGCGAATCACCATCAGCTGTACGTGACCTTCTGGATAGTGTCCCTCTACCACACCTTAGAGCCCTTGTAGTCCGGCCAGAGGAAACCTTCACCGTAGAGACCAGTTGGGTACATCAACCAGTTGTCTGCAGTGGGTCGCAACCCGCACTGGGGCCGCCTCCACACCATTTTTTCCTGCCCCCCTATGCCCACTTTGTTGCCAGTACCAAAACGGCACTGCTCTCAAACGTCCCTCCATGTTGCTTGTATATGAATTTGCCTTAAAAAAATGAAAAGACAAGAGGCGTTAGGCAAAACTGGAACAAGTTGGTTTTATTAAATGCAGCGACCGGGAGAGCAGCAACAGAGGCGTGTCTGAAGACTGTCTTGCTGTACAGAGGTTTTGGCTGGCATTATATATTGTTCTTGAAGCATGTCGTTTGCAAAAATCAACATTGGGGCATATTTATCAAATGTGTGCTCACCAATAAGTTAGATTTTTGATAAACATCAAAATGCTTCTTTTTAAGTCCTTTTCCAAACCAACTTAGGAAAAATATGACTTCTATTCTGAAACAGGGCCTTAAAAAATGAAAATGCTGCTTGAACTGTGTGTAGTAAGCAGCATTCAGTCTTCTTGTTGGTGCTACTGTAGATGCCAAGGCACTACTTGGAAGGTGACATGTCAAAGGGATTGCTATGACGCTGGCTTGCTGAAGCAGTTCAGTGTTGCAGGGACAGACAGGATTCTATGTTTTTTAAGTCACTCCTGTGGGTGGTGTAAGTCTACACTACAGCCTACATGTGACATCAACATTTTACACCCCTGGTGCACATTCTGGGCCATATTGCTGTGACCTTGCTTAAAAGGGAGTTTTTCTTTTGGAGGTATCCAATTATTATAGATGTTTAACGGACATGTCACATGCATTGAATATAGTTAATTTGCCTGCTGGTGCTTACAGTCAAAATATGCCACTAAGACAGACCCACTAAAGCAGAAAAATCTGGAGAGACCACATGCAAACCTACATTTTCATATAAGGTGCTTTAAGGCTTGAGGTGTAACTATGTTAAAGGTAGGTCCAAACACAAGGCAGATGGCTCTTCCATAGTCTGCCTAGAGCAGTCTGTCATGGTGCAATCTGAGAATAAAAGCAATAGAACCGTTCTGTCTGTTACTTTTGTTATAGTGATATTGGTAAGGTGCAATTACATTTCAGACAGACTGTAGAAGATTTAGATCCATGTTTCATCGCGGAGTCATTCCTTATTTGCATAATTATGGACAGGAGCCATAACATTTTTGAAGCACCTAGTCACCACCTTGGTCCCCAAATGGTGCCATCTCCTGGTCTTGGTATACATGACTGATACACATTCACAGATTCAGGAACTTCAGACATTTGTGCCTACAGGTGGAACTTGCTACTAGGGAAACTCTCTATTACCGTCCATTTTCTAAAGTAATACATGTTGCTGTATTGACAAGAACTTGGCTGTACTCTGGGGAGGAGGTAAACACCCATGTAACTGTATCTGTAACTGTGATGAAAGCACCAAGACATACCCATAATAAATTCGATGGAGGAGAAGCTCAGCCTTTACCTTGAAAACAATTTTACATTAGAGGTTAAAAGGGTCCATTTGTCAAGGCAAGTCAGCAACTTTACTTTTATGGCAATCTACAAATTAGATATTCAGATTGATGTAAAAAAATAGAATTATTTACAAATAGGAGACATATACTTATGATGAATAAGTTTACTTTATAAGCCTATGTGAATTGGCCTCCTAAACTAATAATTTGACTGTTTCTACTCTGTGATGTTTATGAATTCTTGGGATAACTTTTATGTGTAATGTTCTCTAGCATAATTTCTTGCATCTTTTCTTTCTTGTAGCGATCGGGCCTTCATTTTCGACACACAGATAATACAGTACAATGGTTAAGGGCCATGGAATCCATTGGACTGCCAAAAGTAAGCAACTGAAAGCATGTGTTAACTTTTTCTTTATATGATATTTACTTTCCTTGATCTCTTTTGAAGTAATGTCTTTTTGTCTAAATCTGTTAGTAATCTCTTTGTCAAGCTGTGTATTGGACCTACAGTAGGCCTGGATGGTAATGCCAGAAAGTGAATAAGCAAGGTGAAATCAGCCGAAGAGACTTAATCACAGTAACACGTTGTTCGGTTGATATTAGGATTTCAGTTACTGAGGGGAAGACCTAATTGCCAAACCTCCAACCTAGCTGAGGCTTAAACTTCAACCTTATTTTACCTGCCACTGAAATGATTTTTGATCCATCTCCTCCCTTAACAGTCTGGTGCCCAATATGGAAGCTTATTTTCTGATGTAGAGAGTCTCTGCACGTATCATTCTTATTGGACCTATGATTGGGATTCAATGTTCAGGTCATCTGGCATGTACTTTCTTTCCTTTTCTTAGCTGTTCACTTATTTTTCCTTGACTACATTTTGTCAATTCATCCCTATCGTGAATGCATAACATTCTTTGTAGACTGGAATACTAAGTCGCTGCCTCATGGAGATGGAATACAAACACATTTCCTGAAATTGGGGACAATTGGGCTTCTATTTGTGGTTCCAGCCTTGGCCTCCTGCACTAATAAACTGTAACTGCTCTGAGGACATGGTTCCTTTTCCAAATGAATCTTATCAAATCTGGACTAAATGACCCATTCCAAACTTCAGATGAAGCCTATTAGGCCTGTGGACTTTCTATGGTCTTACCCCATGCTTTAACTGCATTTAGGATCTGAAGAGTGGAACTTCATTGGCTTTCTTTAATTAACTATTTTACTACAGATACTGGCGCAACATCATGTCTTATAAAGCTTAAATAGTGAAAGCACATAATGTTTATAATTTTGCCCCCATCTTAGATGCTTCTAGAGGCAAACTTTAAAGTTGCTATTATAAAAGACCTGTGTGTTTCAGAGGCCAATACAGGAACTTCAGGATCAGCTCTTAGACCTTTTTGATTATGAGATATAAAACAACAGAGGAAGAATTGGTTACTTAAATCTCCTGATCTTGAGGTAGACCCTGTAGCTTGAGTAATGCAAAAAAGTCTAAGCAGGATCTCCCAAAAATATCCAAATACTGCAGATGATAGTTAGGCTGAAAGACTTTGGATCAATTTGGTGAGGTTCAACTTTATCACTGCGGCTAAGAAGATAATTCTGTGGATCCAATTAAAACTTTAAGCATGATCTCGAATTCTTTTTGTGGAAATGGTCAAGAATAGAGTTCAGACATGTCAATGCTGAACGAGGGCCGAGCTTCAAAAGGGCAAGCATAAGAGAAAATCTTTCAGAGCACAAAGTGCATTCCTCTTGATTGATGGTGTGCCATGCTTCCTGACCCATCCTTCAAGAAGACCTTCACAATGACCCTATTTAAGGAAGGCTTTTGTGAAAATCCTGTTTATGCTGGGATCACCACCCCCTTAACTAAAGGGGTCAGTCCCATTTTCATTGCATAATTATGCATGTGACCCAAATGGGATTACCCAGTCTTTCAAGTGTCCAAGGTGCTATCTACATTCCCAAGCTCCCACCATATAAACTGAGAGTGAAAGATGCATATGGAAGCTTACCCCTTAGGTTGAAATATTGTGCTAAGTTTCTGCTGTGCAAAGTACATGATAGTGTGTTATAAAACTCATCATATATACATACATAAATAATCTGATGGTCCTGGAGTTCGTAAATATTCCATGGCTAGGTACCATATGCGATGATGATGGTGGCCACCTATCAAAGGAGCAGATGAAATGCACAGCAAGGGGCGTAACTTCAGGGGGGGGGGGGTATGTGGGCTGTTACACCCCCCTAATAAATGTATTGTCCGAAAAATAGTTGGGTACCGGTGCTTTCAGTCGGGCATGGCGAGGTTTTGTCGGATTTCGCCAGGAATTTGTACATACACACAGACAAAAAAGCACAATACTTTCTCCATCTCGGTCTTGAAAGTGTTCAGAAATATTGGTTATTTTACAAAATATTTTGTTGTCTCTCTTAGTACTTCTACCAATCTGCCTTCCTATCCATTTCCACTACCCCTTAGGCCCCTCATGCACTCTTTTTGTCATGTAATGTATTTAAACATGATATGCCAGCCTGATTATTGGGAAATCTGAAGCTTAAATCAATCTTACTGACCAAGCTATGCCCCTGACAGCAGTAATGTCCTTTATTTTAATTAAGTTTAAATTCTAATCTTTGTGCACGTATTTGATTAGTGATTTATTGTTGGTGTTTTTGTGAGACCACAGCTGTGTCCTATTAGCTAGACATGTTGCAGTAGGGACAGATGTAAAAGATCTTGAAGCTGTCTACTTGGTAGCAGTGCCTCTGTGCAAGCCGCCTTTGAGGATCCTCGTTCCTAATCAAAGCTCTGCGCTCCTTTTGTTTCATATCTTCATTTCCCCATTGTTCCCTACCTTTTCCCTTATTCAAAGACCTGCCATCCTGACTTGACTAAACATGAAATGATGAGAGAAAGGTTTATCTTCTTGCAAGGAAGATAGTTGAAGTTTGATGCATTGTTATAAGCTGTCCCTTGTATATATGATATTGATGTAAAGGCTGTTGGTTAATGTTAATAGCGAACACAAAAATAAAACTCAAATTGTGTGTTTTGTAATATTAACAGATTTAGTTAATATTATTCATTGACATACTGTTTTAACTCCTGTTGCCGAATTGGGTCTCCAAAGTTTTACAAGAATAAACACATACACCAGCTGAGAAGTCAAAAAGGTTGCAAAGCAACATAGGCCATTTAGTGAAGAATGGCAAACTCCTCACATTTAGTGAATTACAACAGAAATATAAACTGGCTCAGGGGGAGATATTCCGCTATCTGCAGATACACCACGCACTCACAACTGCACTTCCAGACCTAGATACCCTACAGGAATCATCCCCTTTAGAGGACTGGCTGCTCTCTGAGTCAATTCCAGATAAAGCCATGTCACTAATGTATCGGAAACTTTGTTATAATTTCCCAGATCCCTTTCAGGCTCTGTGAGACAGGTGGCAAGCAGATATAGGACAAATTGAGGACGAGGACTGGCAGACAGCACTGATGTCTCCAAGGAAAGCAGCTATCAATCTTCGTTTTTGACTAATCCAACTAAAAGTCCTTCATAGAACATACCTCACGGGGGGGACACTAGTAAAATTGGGAACCAGACAGAGTGCTCTATGTCTGCGTGGTTGTCATCAAGAGGCAACCTTTTTTCAGACTATGTGGGACTGTCCGCTCCTACGCCACATATGGGAAAGGGCGACAACACACCTGCAGGATGCCACGGGGAAACAGATAGCACTCACACCACCGTTGGGGCTTCTTCATATTTGGGAAGCTACTGATCTTACAGAAGTTGAACAGCAATTAGCCACGCTGCGGTACACGCTAGTCAAGAGAGCGATAGCGATAGCAATGAAATGGAGGGCGGTGGACCAACCATCGACTAGGAACTGGGCAGTTGAAATGGATAAATGTATGGTAGCTGAAAAAGAAGTGTATAAATCTAGAGAGTGCCCTAAGAAATGGGAAGGGTTTGATGCACACAGAGGAGACATATGTATATCCCCAACTGTCGAAATGGACATATCCAGGCGCAAAAATCAAATATCCGGTTTGTAGGATTAATTGAATATACAATGTTTGGACACGGCTACATGATGTAACATGCTTGAAAAATGTGCATACAAATGATTTGTGATTTTTTTAGTGTTTGAATTGTAAAAATAATAAATATTAAAAAAAAGGTTGCAAAGTTGGTGGTTTGGAAGCAAAGTAAGGAACATGGTGTAGCACTGAGTTCATAGATCCTCAAAACTATGGATGCATTCCAGAGGCCGAGAATGAGGGAAGCTGTGTTATGGTCAGTATATAGTTTACAGAACGCACATGACACTTAGGGCCTAATCACGATGTTGGGCGGACTTAAGTCCGGCCGACACCGTCTGGTTTCTGGGACTGACTGACTGACCGACCTCCGGTCGGCTGTCACGACCACCTAATTAGGATGAGACAGAACACTGTTTGTTCGCATTCCTACATTTCCCTATGGGAGCATGCATTACGGTAGTAAACTGGCCGTAATACATGCTCCCATAGGGAACTGGGAGGTACTGTTCATCCCTGCACCCCGTGGCAGGCACCGGGGTGCAGAGATCAAAATGCCCCATCGGCCCCCATCCGGAGGCCGCTCACAAAAGGGAGCCCTGCTAGGGGTCCCCAAACACAGTTTCCGATATGGTTTCCATGTTGGATTGGCCGGCATGGAAACCATGCTTGAAACCGTGCATTGTAATCCCATTGGCGGAAAGGCCTGCCCTTTGGGATTACAAACCGGTTCCGACTGGATGTCAGGCCCGTCGGAATCCAGCCGAATGACCGGCCAGTTTCAATTTTGACCATCTGCTACATCAGCCGGTTGGAATTGAAACAGACGATGTGGGTCGGAAAGCCTCCGACCTTCATCTTAATTGGCCCCTTAGTGCTAAGTATGGATCTCCATGGTGCTATCAAATTTTTGAAGTGCTCTTGAAAAAACCCTTTTAGAGGATTTCTACCTAAATCTGCTACTGTGTCAGCAGATAGAATTTTATGGGCAACTTGTGATTTGCCTTTGATAAAGGCACATAATACCATTAGGAAATATTAAATTGAATGCCAGGCTCCATGATTCATGAATACTATGCTACCTGGCAGGTAATGAGTTTACTTATTTCAGTCAAGTACATTCCTTAAGTACATTCCTTAATGTCAACATATTGGTTACTCATAAACTAGTAGATAGGTTATTATTGACTCAACAATCATGTATAGTTATTTCTGAGCAGCCGAGGTCATACCACTGACGGTGGGATAGTACTATTCATTTAAGAACATCACACTGATTACTGGCAGCAGCTACATCGAAAATATGTAAATCCAATCAAGATAAGGCCAGGTGCTAATCATATACCTTGGGATTAAAAAGGCAATGATGGTTTAAACTTTGCATGATGACTTATTTTTCAATGTAGTTTATAATTTGCAAATATGAGCAACAATATAACATAGAGAACTCAGATTTTCGCTTCCCCAAAACATGGAATCTGGGAAGGAATATGATTTTGGAAATCAGATAACGTAAGGTTGCAGCTGTTGAGTCTTATTCACCTCTCACTGCCAGAATAAAACAAATGAGCGCTCTTTCACTTCTCGTTACTCAGTGTTTGGAGCAGGGTGTTAAATCACAGTATTTTTGTGCCATTCGTTGGCCTTCAACTCCTGGCAAAAAGTGAAAGACTGGTCATTCGATTCTATCTTTAGTGAGCTTGAGTTCTTTATTATCAGTAGTGTGTCAGGAATAAGGTGTTATCAAACGTAGTTCTTGCAAACAGGTGCTTAAAACACAAACTAGCATATCACACAATTATTAGTTGACAACAATTTCTCAAATATATTATAAATAGGTAGTATAACCTGAAGTAAAGGTAATAGCTTACACAGTTACGTTATCCAATTACTACATATTTCCCACAGTTAACGTGTGATAAAGATGGCTAGGTGAGTTGAAAAGTGGCATAGTAGGTTAAGCTTATTTTCCAACTGCAGGAGTCTGTTTCATCCTTTTCCTCCCCATGTGCAAGTATCAACCCTAACTAGCGTACAGTTGAGTCAGGTGAGGACGAGTCCAGGGATCTGCTGAGTAAAAACTCTGCCTGTATTGCGTAGTGTTAGGGATGGAGTTGCGAGATTACTTTGTGTGCCAGGCAACGTACCATAGATTCAACCTTGGACTTGCAGTTAGCGTATCATTACATTCTGGGAGTAGTAATCTGTTTGTTTCTAAAGTAGGCAATTATTACTAATAGAAACTATTCTGCAAACATGGAGCAATTTGGCAACCCTAGTTAGAGTGCATGGAATGGGCCACAAAACTGCTTACTCAGCACTGGCCTCTACCGTAGTGTTTTGCTCGCGTTGTCCACCCTACTATTTCAAGGAACGCAGCTCTACGGTACAGTAGTGTGGGGTTCCATTTCATTTCAGAGCAAATCTACGGCACATTATTTCTCCTGGCACACAGTACCTCTAGTGACAGAATTTGGGAAAATAGACCTTGTGGTTTATTATTAAAGAAAACACTTGACTCTTTAATGCTTTACTCCTCCTGGCACAGTGCTTAAGATGTTCTTTATTTCTGATGTGGCTCAATGCTTCAGACTGAGGCAATTCATTCAATTATACAAATCAGAGAAAACATTTCTCTTGCAGTGGCACTGTTGAGAAAAGTATTAGTAAAGCCACAGGGTTTCTTGGAGGTCACTAGAGGTTTGTCTTTTTCAGGATTCGGGGGATTATATTTGCAGACTGGAGAGAGATCAAACAGCGAGACCGATAGCTATTACACCATCATCAACAGAATTAAGTAATTTCTTTGACATTCTGAGTGGTAATAACAGAAAGAGCACGAGAGAGAGTCCCTCTCCTCTGAAAGACAACAAAGTTTCTCTCAGTTTCAAGCTATTGAGAAATATTTTAGGATGAACTCCCTAATCCTTATAGGCAGAGCACCCATAGGCAGTTGGACTGAAACAATGTCTCATTTCACATATTTGCATGGACCAATGTTTGATGATGGAAGTCCGGATAGGGCATGTTAACTTAGAGTTGGAGTGCTCAAGCACAGTGTCCATTCACGCTCATACACCACAGTTTGTCGGGTCTGTCATTACTACATATCTTTGTGTTTCTGAAAAGTGATTAACATCCTGCTTCTCCCCAATCAAACATGGCAGTCATTAGTTGTCAAGTGATTTAGTTGCACAAAGTTGTAATTTCACTGACAAATGCACATAAATCACAATACCCTACAACCCACACTTTAGCAGTGTATTGGGGAAATATGCCCCAAAAATTACAACTGTTCTCATTGACTATCCTGCCAGGTATTTATATTTGCAACCGACACTCTTATGCAGGGCTTTAAGTGGGATGAAAAAACTGGGGGGGGTCTCTCAAAGGAGTGTGGCAAATGTAATTAAGGGCGTGGCTTAAAAACACCTAAGCTAAAATCTGTGCTTAGAATAGTGTGCCACCCAACTTGTATTTTGCTGTTTCTGTTATTGCTTCCAGATATGATACAACAAGTAACATCATACCTACAACAAGTCAGGACTATTGGCTTTGTCAATGGTTGTTAGTTGCATAAGATAAATAAGCAGCAACTATGGCTTGAATATAATATTGAAAATGCTTCCACTTAAAACCCTGGTGACGCCACGACACTGTTGCTGCTCCAGAGTTTCAAAAAGAGAATGTAAATACAGGGAGAAAATGACTCTCACTAAAGAAATTCCCTTACCCTACAACGCTCACCTGGCATGACCTCATGCCGTAACTTCTCCACTAGTGAGAAGTAAGCAGTGTGAGCAGCTATGCTCCTATTATTTTTTATTTTAAAAAATGAAGCCTTGCATCACATCTTTGTCCTGTTTTGTTTTTTTTCTTTTCATTTTTTTTTTTATTCAAAAGGGTACTTGAGTGTCCCTGCGGAGCACCCAGGTTCTGTGAGGCCCTGCGTCATGTGGCCCTGGCTGGCTCCCTGCACGACCGTCATGGAAGACAGCATCTCTTCATTTACCACCCGCATCGAATGCAGTTAGGGTGGTGTTGGTTGTATGCTCCTCCCAGACCATGGCATAGAGGGCAGGGGAGGCACACCATGCAGCTGCAGGAGCGCGGCAGCACCCTATTCTCCTCCTGTCTCTGGGAAATGGGGGCCGAGGACATTTTGCTTTGCAACGGTCCCCAGGAACAAAAATGTTCCCTGGGAGGGTGCCCCAGGTAACTCCCTCCTAGCTTCATTGAATCACTCTGTTCCTGGGGCCCTGGCTCTCCCTGGAGTTATGAGGAAAACAAGAGAGGGGGATGCTACTTAATTTCCCTGACTCCGTAGGACCAATTTGCACAATCCTGATGTCAGTTTACTCGTGGTGACAAGCCCTAGGGTTAGTTACAAAACAAAAGGATCCACCTCTGGGGGGAAAGAGGGGGTGGAGAAGAACCTGGGTTCAGATATCTTGGGTGGTGGAAGGTGTGTATCCTACTGTGGTTGGACACACACTGTGTTTGTTTAAATACCCCTCACACACCAGAATGGCCCTTGGTGTCATGCTTCATCATAGGGGTCTTCCCGCCCCGCTGCGGGATGGGGCGTGCTACGACCTGCGACTACGCGGGAGCACTGATAATGTAGTGCTATGTGTGATGCAAGAGGGAGGGTCTGAAGTGAATGTAGGTAGATGTATTAACAAGCATTTACAATGCAATGGTCTCGCCTTTTGCATAAGTTGGAGCTATTGGTATTGTAAAAGACAAACTTTTTTATTTATGGGTTGGTTTTGAAAACAAATAAATGGCATAGTCATTTACAATGCCAATAGCTTTAGCTCTCGCAAAGGCGAGACCTATTGCATCTATACACACACACACACACACACCGAGCCCCACACACACAATCCTTTGGTGAATATGTAGTGTTGGAAGGGGTCCACAGGGGGCACAGCGGTGGGGAAACGAGTGGGACAGAGGGCAAAAGGGGCACAAAAGGGAAAAAAACGAGTGGCGCAGAAGCGCACAGAAAAACTAGAGGAACAGAGGGCAGAAGGGCACAAAAAAATGAGTGGAACAGAGGGCACAAACAACGAGAGGAGCAGAGGGCAGAAAGGCACAAAAAAAGAGTGGAAAACGAGTGGCACAGAGGAAAGAAAGGCACAAAAACGAGTGGCACAGAGGGCAGAAGGGCACAAAAGACGAGAGGAGCAGAGGGCAGAAAGGCACAAAAAAACGAGTGGAACATAGGGCAGAAGGGCACAAAAACGAGAGGGGCAGAAAGGAACAAAAAAAGAGGGAAACGAGTGGAACAGAGGACAGAAAGGCACAAAAAAAGAGTGGAAAACGAGTGGCACAGAGGGCAGAAAGGCACAAAAACGAGTGGCACAGAGGGCACAAAAGACGAGAGGAGCAGAGGGCAGAAAGGCACAAAAAAACGAGTGGAACAGAGGGCAGAAGGGCACAAAAACGAGAGGGGCAGAAAGGAACAAAAAAAGAGGGAAAACGAGTGGAACAGAGGACAGAAAGGCACAAAAAAAAGGGAAAAACGAGTGGCACAGAGGGCAGAAAGGCACAAAAACGAGTGGCACAGAGGGCAGAAGGGCACAAAAACGAGAGGAGCAGAGGGCAGAAAGGAACAAAAAGAGAGGGAAAACGAGTGGAACAGAGGACACATGGTCCGTGACTGGCTACCCTCCCCTCCCAGCTTTCCACACCACCTTGACGAATTGACATAAGCAAATTATCTTTGGAAGGCGGGGGGTCAGGGACCCCCCGGCCGTATTTATTATATAAAACAATAAAAAGATGAATATCAACATTACTTCAGTTACGCAAGAATAAGCAAAATTCATGACATTAGATTTACAGTATCATAGACAAATATCAAAGGCTAACCTTAACAAACGTATAATACAGCGTGTTTCCTATCCGAATCTAACATCCTGCCTGAATTTTGCATTCTAACATATCTGGCCGGACGGCAAGGTCGCTAACCGGTGTCAAGTCCTACTAGCCACGCCCTTACCTAGAGGTGCGCATGCGCGACAGGGGACCGCCTACCCAGTCTGCATCGTGAACTCCATTTAACCAACAAGGAGGGCCCTTACACTTTGCGTCGTATGCTGACGTCATGGTGTATGTGCGGGGTGGCTACCAGCCTAAGGAAAGCGTGACTCCCTCCCCCGCATTTTTAGCAGCTAGCGGATATTCCTGCCCCTGACGTTCTAGGAGGGACCAGTGGCCCCTCCCCCTGGGCCGCCCCCTCCGTGGATGGTGACGCCCCCCTTAGGACCTTAAATTGCTGCTCACCGATCATGACCTTACCGCCACAGGCCAGCATTGTTTCCCGACGATCTGGCCCCCCCACAACTCCTGCCTAAAGGTCATCCTTACCTCAGAGAGCCCTTCAACCAAGCTAGGATATTATCACACCATATTCTATTCCCAGCCTCCATCAAATGGACCCCATCCTGTAAGTACAAATCCTCCCCCCAAATAGCCCCATGTGGGATGGTCTGTAAGTGAGAGTTTCGGAAAAGTTTTTCTAACTTGGTATTGATCCTCTTTACCGAGTGATTCAATGCCCTGACAGACTCACCCCCACGCCACTGGAGCCGCGGTATCAGCTGAGACCAGACTACCATGCAATCAGGGCACACCCTCCTTACCCAACCCGCTGCTGAAATGATCTCTTCCAGGAGGACCCTCCTACCCAGTCTAGCAAGGTCATTCCCCCCCCAGATGAAGAATCACCACCGCCGGTGGGGCTGTATGTTGGGCGACCAACTCAGCAAAGAATCCCCTAAACTGACTGAGGCAGAGCCCCCCCCTCCCAAAGAAAGAGATGGACCAACCTTCGTGCTCTAGCTCCCTTCTACCCTTGCCTGCAAAAAAGACAGTTTTAGCACGATTGACATAAGTATGACCAACAATCCAAACCCTGCCTGACCGCGTCCTGTGTTCCTGACTGTTCACACCTCAATGAGTCGCCGATGAATCCTGATGATGACTCGAAGCGAGCTCTCCGCCTGCGTCACAGACCGAAGGAACTGCAAAACCAGAAAAGAAAAACCTGATGTCAGTAATACCCTAGGTACTTTACAACATGTGTACCCGCACATACCGTTTGTAGCAATTGGAATTGGGTGACCATCTCCCAATTCTTCTAACACTGTTAACATGTAAACCCCTTGCGTTTGCCTCAGTGGCTGCACCTATCCTAAAGGAGTGTGCCAAATTCCTTCGGGTCAAGGCCCACCCTGGCAATAGTCAACTCCATGACTCTTCTGAACTGATATTTGGTTAAAGGGGTGCCGTCCGCGTGTAATAGAAGTGGCCCACCCAACAGTGCACCTCGCTGCTTGATGAAAGTCTCCACGTGGTGTACCGGGCAGCAAGGATTGGCCCTTGCCCTGTGCAGTACCACAGTCTCCCCCCGGGACTCCTGATCAGTTTTCGATCTCCTAATCTTCACCCACAATGTGTCTCCCTGAATTGTTGTGTTCAGGAATTGGATACCCCCCTGCCTATCTGCCTTAGAGGCTGCCACCAACTCGCTCAGCCTCAACGCCCCATAAAAGGCTAATGTAAACGCTGCCTTAAACAATTGTATCTCCCAGCCCGAGCTACAGACGTCATGCAATGCAGGCAGTAATGCCGTCATCCTCTCCAAACCTATTGGTTTCCTAGTGTCAGCCGTGCTGCCCTGTAAGCGGCGCCAACCCCTCAGACCCTTCCGCACCGCAAAGTTGTTAGTCGGATGTTTCACCCCCTTCGCCTGTGCGTAAAAGGAGACAGCTGCCCTATGCCTGTTAGCTGTGGCCACTGAGCAACCCTCGTGATGCAAACTACCTAGATAATCCGTAAAGCTATTTTCCAGAGCCCAGTTGGATTCCCAGTCGCGCCCCAAGAAAGTGCAATATGCTGTCCGTGTCTTGGGAGCTAAGCTAGCAGCCACGAGGTCCGGTAATTTGGGGCACCAATCTGCCAGAGTGCCGACGGGAAGTGAGTCGGTGTAGGCTCTGCTGTTGGAAGATGTTCCCTGAATACCTGCATTTTTTGGCGAGAGAGTGCATCCGCGGCATTATTAAGGACACCTGGTACATGTTTTGCCCTAAATACAACATTCAATAGCAAGCATCTCAACACAATCTCCTTCAAGAGGCGGAGTATGAACTTACAGTGTGCCGCTTGCTGATTGATGCACTCCACCACCGTCATGTTGTCTGACCAGAATATTACCGATTTGTTACGCAGGAGGTCAGGCCAGACCATTAATGCAACCCAAATGGGAAACAGCTCCAGAAAACCAATGTTGGTTGTCAACTCACTGCACACCCATTCGTCCGGCCACCTGTGGGTGACCCATTTGTTCCCAAGGATGGCACCAAACCCAACTCTCCCAGCAGCGTCAGTCCATAAACCTAACTCTGCTGAAGTAATGAGGGGGCCGGACCACACAACCCTGCCGTTGAAGTCCTCCAGGAATGCCATCCATATCTGCATGTCCTGGCGTACCTCAAGCGATAGTCTAGTGCGGTGGTGTTTTTCTCGCAGGCCCCTCATAGCCTGCGCAATTGAGCGAGAAAAGGGGCGAGCCATAGGTATCACCCTCAACGCGAAATTCAACTGGCCCACTGTTTCCTGAAGCTGTTGTAACGAAACCCTCTCTTTGGCCAGGCACGCGCGTAATGCCGCCTTGAATTTACATACCTTCTCCTTTGGGAGCCTGAAACAACCCTCCACAGAGTCTATTTCAATGCCCAGAAATTCTAAGCAAGTAGCTGCCCCCACTGTCTTCCCCGGCGCCAGCGGGACCCCAAAAGCCCGCATGAGCACGCAAAATTCCTCCAATGCCCGTGCACACTTCTGAGACCCCGCCTCACCCAGGAAGAGAAAGTCATCCAGGTAGTGCATGACCTGCTGATGCCCGGTTGCCTGCCTCGTTTCCCATTCCAAGAAGGAACTGAACGTCTCAAAATAGGCACATGAGATCGAACAACCCATGGGCATGCATTTGTCCATGTAATACTTCCCATCAAACTTGAACCCCAAAAGGTGGTGATCCCCCTGATGCACGGGGAGAAGACGAAATGCAGACTCTATGTCAGACTTGGCCATCAATGCCCCTGGACCCAGGCCCCTAAGCAACACTACCGCGTGATCAAAAGAGGCATATTTTACACTGCAGACATTCTCATCTATGGCATCATTCAAGGAAGCCCCCCTTGGGGCTGAGAGATTATGAATGAGTCTATATTCGCCTTTCTCTTTCTAAGGGACCACACCAAGTGGGGAGCAAACAAAGTTGGGCACTGGCACCTCGTCAAAAGGTCCTGCTAACCTACCCAGGCGTAATTCTTTTTCAATTTTTGCAGCCACTACCCCTGGGTTATGCTTTACAGACAGTTGGTTCCTGCACTCAGTCCTACCTGTGTACCCTCCCGCCGGTATCCTGAAACCCCAAGAAAATCCCTCCTGAAGTAATTTAGCCGCTGCGTGATCCGGGTATCTGTTCAGCCAGGGAATCATTGCCATGACATCGATGGGAGTGTGCGACACTAAACCCTCCTCTAGTCTATTCAGGTTTCCTTCTCCCCCTGGAGCCCTGGTTGCCACCCTTAAATCTGCAGGAGGTCTCTGGGTGTGAGGGGTGCCCGCACAAGGAACAGGCGTGTTTGAACTTGCATGTGCCCGCTGCCCTAGTGCAGGACCGTTTGTTGAAATCCCAACATACGCCCTTTTTATCCCCCCAACCCTTACCATTTCCTGGTACCTCACTTCCTTGCGCATGCCGAAAGGGCTGTTGCGGCTTGGCCGGGTATACTTTCTGTGAACCGGTTGCCCCCATCACTGCTGCCCCCCCAGATATCTGATTGTATCACGACAAGGAATCCACCACATTCCATGCTAGAGAGGGATTGAATTCCTTAGCCTTCCTGAATGAAATGTCATACTCCTTCCACCCATTCCCCACTTGTGTCTCGCTCCACATGGCAATCCTGCTCTGGTAGCAGGCCATTTCTGCCTGTAAATTGGGCGATTTTTCAGCTGTAATGGCACTAAACACGGAAAAGGCCCTCATCCAGTTAACAAACGTCTCCTCAACCCTGAACTTAACCAACTCTGTTCTCCATTCACTGGGCAACATCCATTCCTTTTGTGACTTGGCGTATTCCAGTTCCCTATTGTCGAGCAGCAAGGAGAAAATGTTAATATATTTGCCCGCCCAGATCATCTCTTTCACAGCCTGAGACACATGTTGACCCAAATTCTCCTTCCTTGAGGGTATAGCACCATCTTTAAGTAATGGCAAAGCCACCTCCTTACCATTGTCAATCCCCTGTGACGTCGCCCCATCCTTTTTCGCCGTCTGCCCGCTGGTGGAACCTGTTGGGGAAGTAAGTGGTGCCAATGGTGCCCCTTCCCCCGCTCTGGCCAACTTAATCAACTCAACCAGTTTCAATGCTTCTGCTGAATGATCCTGAGAGGATGGCAATACCCCCCCCCAACTGTAACCAGGGCAAAACAGCGGCTATCTGTGATGCCAATTCCACCGGGACAACATTATTCGGGGGGGTTGGGACCCCAACGGGGGCAATGTTCACGGGGGTGGCAGGGGGAATGACCCCGACAGGGGCGACTGGCAAAGCTGGTATAAGCGGAGCTGGCCCCGCCGGTGCCACTGGGGGCAGAACGGGAGTCTCCTTAGGTGCTCCCCCTGGCAGACCCTCCCCCTCCGCTGTATTCTTGGGCGTTGTGCGCGCAGTTTTCTTAGACTTGCCCCTCTTAGGAGGGGTGACAAACTCACCTCTGGGCCGTGGTGGGTTGACTATTCTTTTTGGCCTGCCTTGTGGACCCGGAGGCCTGTCCAGCCTCTGATTAATCTCTGCCACATTCCTACCCAACTCATCCACCTTACCCAAGCGCCTATCAATCGCCGTCATCCTGCGCATCATAGCCTGCATCATTTGCTCCATGCGGGAACTCCTATTAACTCGTGCCCCTGGCATATTTCGACAATCGTAATGCAAACTAGGCCTAGTCAAACAATGGCGATTATACCTCTTTCAGATGTAGGATGTGAAGCTGGCCATAAGCACCAAGCAACTGTGACCGCAAAACACACCCAGCTAGTCGTAGCGTGTGGGCGAGCGCCAACCCCTTGTAGGAAGGTCTCAAGCCCCGCGGCCCTCCAGAAGCAATGAAATGCAGGCCCGCCTCACTCCCCTTACCACCGAAGACCCATGTGTCCTCAGCCCGTTGCTGTGCTCTGCCGTGATCCGTTGTCCGCCACCGGAAAGAAGCACCAGAGTCAAGCTTCCTACGGAAAACAAATATTACTAGCCTGGACAAACACTTTGTGAGCGCAATCCCAGTGCCTGGAATAAATTTGTAGCAATCAATACAAAACCCCTTTTAGAGCCCCACAATTCACACCAAGCTCCTTAAATTAATTCAAAAACGGGTTAAAACTATTCAACGCAAGCCGCCCCGCAAAATAACCTTCCTGGGCACTGCAATGAGCACTGGTAGGGAGAAATCATTCAAAACCCACTTCAAACTGTTTAAAATTCAAGCATTTACTAAATAGTCTCCCCTCCAGTGGCTGCCCTGCTGTATCCTGCTTCGCAACCTGCACAAACCAAGCAGACACCAGATAAATCAGCCTCCGTGTAACCCAATTGCCTGCAGCCTATCTCGCCGCTCGACCGGCACCAGCTCCCACACCTTACCGGTCGTTTTTCAGTACTAGACGCTGTCCCCAGCCGAATGGCACCTGCAGCGCTCCGTTCCTCCGGTTTACAGACACCAATCCGCCTCCGTTTTCACCGATTCCTCGTTTATGCCACTCCCCCTTTGTTCAGGCGTATTTCCCCGCAAGGCACACGATAGATCAGCCTCCCCCGCAGCCTGCTTCCCTTCCTCGTAGGCGCAACGCTGATGATCACTCTCCGGCGGAATTCTTCGTCGACCCTCGACCTGCAAGACAAAAAAAATAATTAATCCGCCCCGAGCGTGGGGCACACGGCAGACGCGGGGAGCGAACCAGGAGCAAGAGGGCGCCCCCCCGCTCCCCGCGCCTTATAAAGGAGGCTGCCGTCGCACTGGGGGCGCGCACTCCGATCGTCCCGCCCCCCTGCCCCGGAAGCCGAATGTCTGCTTCTGGGTCAGTCACTGGGAAGACATCAACCTATCGGCGATGGGGGCGCGCCGCGCGCGTCATCGCCCCGCGACACTCCCCCAACACCGAAAGGCCGGGGAGGGGGGGCGCCGCACCGCCATGTGGGCATGGGGGCCGAGTGGCCCCCACTTTATAGAAGTGCACAAAAAAAAGAGGGAAAAACGAGTGGCACAGAGGGCAGAAAGGCACAAAAACGAGTGGCACAGAGGGCAGAAGGGCACAAAAGAGCCACACACCGACCCACACACACACAATCCTTTGGTGAATATGTAGTGTTGGAAGGGGTCCACAGGGGGCACAGCGGTGGGGAAACGAGTGGGACAGAGGGCAAAAGGGGCACAAAAGGGAAAAAAACGAGTGGCGCAGAAGGGCACAGAAAAACGAGAGGAACAGAGGGCAGAAAGGCACAAAAAACGAGGAAAAACGAGTGGCACAGAGTGCAGAAAGGCACAAAAAACGAGGAAAAACGAGTGGAACAGAGGGCACAAAAAAAAGAGGGAAACGAGTGGAACAGAGGACAGAAAGGCACAAAAAAAGAGTGGAAAACGAGTGGCACAGAAGGCAGAAGGGCACAAAAGACGAGAGGAGCAGAGGGCAGAAAGGCACAAAAAACGAGTGGAACAGAGGGCAGAAGGGCACAAAAACGAGAGGGGCAGAAAGGAACAAAAAAAGAGGGAAAACGAGTGGAACAGAGGACAGAAAGGCACAAAAAAAAAGAGGGAAAAACGAGTGGCACAGAGGGCAGAAGGGCACAAAAACGAGTGGCACAGAGGGCAGAAGGGCACAAAAGAGCCACACACCGACCCACACACACACAATCCTTTGGTGAATATGTAGTGTTGGAAGGGGTCCACAGCGGCGGGGAAACCAGTGGGACAGAGGGCAAAAGGGGCACAAAAGGGGGAAAAACGAGGGGAACAAAAAAAACGAGAGGAACAGAGGGCAGAAAGGCACAAACCACGAGGGGAAAAATGAGTGGCGCAGAGGGCAGAAGGTCACCAAAAAACGAGTGGAACAGAGGGCAGAAAAAACGAGAGGAGCAGTGGGCAGAAAGGCACAAAATAAGAGGGAAACTAGTGGAACAGAGGACAGAAAGGCACAAAAACGAGTGGCGCAGAAGGGCACAAAAGACGAGAGGAGCAGAGGGCAGAAAGGCACAAATAACCTGCCTCGGTGAGGAATCTAGCTGGGCGTGCGGGGGATGGTCCTCTCGTTCTCCGGATGAAGCTGAAGCGCCAGTTACAGGACATGCAGCCGGACCCCTACTCCGCGACCCTGTAGAAAACAGCGCGTGCAAGAGATGCCATGAGCGAAAGACTCACACTCACCCAGTCTGTCTGTGATTGGCTGCCCATGTAGCACGTGACCAAGGGGAGTCACGCGCTTTCCGTGAACCCGCCAGGTAGGACAACAAAACAAACCCAAGGAAAGAAGCATGGAGGGTCCGGGGCAGCGGAAGCAGCAGCGGAGGGGGTGAAGAGCATCACCGGAGGGCAGACCAACAGCAAGTGATTGCAAGGGAAACAGGAAATGATATTTTGGGAGGGTGAAAGGGACCTGCCGCCAACGAGACTATTGTTGCCGGGAGACAGACCTGGGCACGAGACGATTCTGGTCCGGGCACACTGTCAAGCGCGTTCACGGACCAGAATCGGCTCGTGCCCAAGTCTGTCTCCCTTGAGAGGCATCACGGCAATAATAGTTTCTCGTTGGCGGCAGCGCCTCGCGCTGCAACACCAGCAAGACCTAAAAAGGACCAGGCATCGTTAGACATAGAAACTTTAATAGGTCAAGAGAGGCTGGTGCTGTTAAAAAGGTGGTGCGGAGATGTCCTGCGTAATGTGCGGATACTCCTAGTAGGTCAACATGTTTCAATGCAGCAAAGCATCTTCGTCAGAACAAGAACAAGATCCCTCCTGTATAAATAACGTGTGCTCTAATTAGAGACTATTAAGTTAAGTGAAAATGCAATTAATAAAGCATTTGTATACAATACCTAATGGTATGCTTTTAATGGTGTCTGAAAAAAAGAAAGAAAAGTGAAAATGGTAGCTGTGTCTCCCAGGAAACATAATACGTAGTACCTGCAAAAATAAGCGGTGCGCCACAGAGTGACATTGAGCGATGTCTAACCATAAACCTTAAAATGCAAAAAGAGGTGTAGTGACCTGTAGGGGAAAAGAAACAATACAAGAAAAAACACACACTCTATCGATTGGTGAGCAACTCTATGTTGAAAATAAGGAAATAGTTGCGTAAGTCTGATACATACTTATGTATATGAGAGAGCAATGCCTCATGAACCTCTAGAACGGGTGGATAGGGCGAGGTAACTCAGTGCTGGCAGGGGAAAAGGGAGAAAGAGAGTCTATTACCTTCTACATACTGGTCGTGATGGAAACGAAGAGTCCGCTTCCCGAGACGGCTGTGCCGTACTTACGTGCTCCTATGTAAATGTAAAATGTAAATTTGATACTTGTATAGCGCACTACTCACCCGCAAGGGTCTCAAGGCGCTTGTACGAATACCGCTGTGGAACCCATCCTGGCTTTCCCTGTGAGGCATCCACTCCTGGGCACCCCCAAGGTGGAGGCCAGGCATCCTTAGCGTTGTGGGGGCCTATGTGGCGCACCGCTTATTTTTGCAGGTACTACGTATTATGTTTCCTGGGACACTCAGCTACCATTTTCCTTTTTCTTTCTTTTTTTCAGACACCATTAAAAGCATACCATTAGGTATTGTATACAAATGCTTTATTAATTGCATTTTCACTTATATTAATAGTCTCTAATTAGAGCACACATTATTTATACAGGAGGGATCTTGTTCTTGTCCTGACGAAGATGCCTTGTTGCATCGAAACATGTTGACCTACTAGGAGTATCCGCACATTACGCAGGGCATCTCCGCACCACCTTTTTAACAGCACCAGCCTCTCTTGACCTATTAAAGTTTCTACGTCTAACGAGGCCAGGTCCTTTTTAATACACCTACCTACATTCACTTCACACCATCCCTCTTGCATCACACATAGCACTACATTATCAGTGCTGCCGCGTAGTCGCAGGTCGTAGCACGCCCCGTCCCGCAGCGGGGCGGGAAGACCCCTATGATGAAGCATGACACCAAGGGCCATTCTGGTGTGTGAGGGGTATTTAAAAAAACACAGTGTGTGTCCAACCACAGTAGGATACACACCTTCCACCACCCAAGATATCTGAACCCAGGTTCTTCTCCACCCCCTCTTCCCCCCCAGAGGTGGATCCTTTTGTTTTGTAACTGATTCTGTGTGGAGAACCTATCCACCTCCTATGCCCGTGGAGGGCTTTACCTCTACACTCCCCAATCTTGGTATTTATAGACAAGCCCTAGGTCTCAGTAGTATTTTCTTCAGGCCTCCTAAATTCATAATTTAATTTTTCCGGGTGGAGTTTGGTTTCACTGCTCCTGATGCTGTAACTGTCCTCTCTCTGGGCTCCTGGCACCTGCAGTTGGCTGGAGGTTTCTTCAGAAGCCCATCCATAGGCTGCCAGTAGAATATCCTACCTGCTGTACTCCCCAGGCCCCATGGCTTTGGGTATCTTGCAGGGCACCTGTGTTTCAGCAGCTGAGTCAGTGGCCCCTACAGATGAAGGTCTCCCATCTGAAGGGTCAGTACACAGAAAATCCAGAGGAACCCCCCAGGGTCTCCTGCCAAGCAGATCAATCCATCTAATGTCCCTCAGAACCTGTAAGGGGACCAGAACCACTGCCCCTGGAGAAATAGTTCTAGTCCATGAGTGCAAGCTTGAGTCCAATAATCCTTAAGTCCATCTTTGCAGTGGAGTCAGGCGGCTCATCCTTCCAGCCGATCATTCCTTTGATGTGGTCATTCCCAGGTCCGGAACATTCTCTATAGTCTCTCACTTGTGCAGGGGCTTTTAATGCGAGTGAAAAATTCCAGAAGATGGGCACCTCTGCCCAATCCTCATGTAACATCTTAACTCCTTGTCCGCCCCAACCCTCCAGCAGAGCATTCTAGAACTTTCCAGCATGGCTTCTTGAAGTGATCTGCTGAGAGACCTTCTCTGAGAGGCTCAGCCCTGCCCTTAACTACTACAGTTTCTTTATTCCCTTCCTCCAAAACGTCAAAGCGGAGCCCCTTTCTTGGCTCCAGAGGTCTGGCTGTTCTCTTTTCTTTCTGTAGGACTGATTTTTCTCAGGCCAGGTGCAGTTTGAAAGATAATCAGAAAATGCAGATTCTGTTCGAACATGACCAAACACCGGCAAATGATCTTATTGTGTGGGGAGGCCTTTGATCCTCCTGCTGGCCAGTAGTGTAATTAACTTAGCCCAGTAAGAGATTGGAGTCTAATTATGAGTTGACCCACAGAGTTATGACAAATCTTCAAGTAATATATGCAGTACAGCTATCACAAAAGCGACTCTGGATCTGCGCTTGGGGTACATTTGTACCCTATTATTGGTACCTCACATGAATCTCTAGGCCCAAGTAGGATGAAACTGTGCTTTGGCACTATTTTTGCCCAAAATGTATAATTGAGTAAAGTACCCACTATTTTCAGCTACGTCTACAGACTTACATTATGTATGGTGAATGACCATTTACATTTCAAGTACTACACCAGGTCAGCAGCAACCCCTGAAGGGTCCCTTCAGCAACAGGTTATCTGTGCAAAGATACTGGGCTGAGCTAGGTAGCAGTCTCACATGTTCAGCCCTCACGTGTTTTCATATGTGTGGTTCACGTGCAACCAGCCCATTGACTCTTGCCCTAGCTGTGCACCAGTGGACCTTGGCGTAAAAGGCTGACGCTGGTGGTTAGCACTCACAGTCCATTGACACAGAATTTAAAGTGAGTGAGATTCCATTGGTGAGACTCCATCACACTAAAAGTCCAAAACCAGGTAGACCAGAAGCAAAAATTACAGAGAGCTAAAATGGGAGGTACACATTGGCTACAGACATTTATAGAGGAGGGATCATAGGCAGTCTCCACTGCACGGGTGAAGATAGAAAGGCCTATATTGTTAAACTATATTACACAGCCACCACTACCACCCGTCACCTCACAGCATTTTAGGAAAGAGCTGCAGCTGCCCTCACTGTGGCTCGTGCACACTCTGGGTGTATACACCGTGCAGCAGAGATAAGATCTGTTGTTGACAGCTCTTACAAAGAAATGTTCACTGAGGATAGAATATAAAGCAGGTGATAAAAAGCAAATAGAAAGGCAAAGTTGTCAAAATATATGCAGAGGACATGTGCCCCAAGCGTGCTTTAGCAAAATGTGCGGTTACCAAACTCCATAGAGGATGTTGTGTCAATAGCTGTATTGAATGGGCTCATGGCAATCCCTTGATCTTTGGAGTGGGGGCTGGTACGTGTGTCTTTTGTGGCTGATGAGCTGCATATCAAGCCCTCAATTTTTTTTTTTTTTTTTTAAACACCCAAACGCACAACACATGCGTATTGAGATTTGATTAGTAGTGTTGGTGGAGAGTGTAGAAAATTCATCATAATTTTGCTCATTTAAACGTAAGAGCCTTCACTTTCTAGAAGCCCTGAAAAAAGGCTTAAAGAGCTGGGCAGATGGATGAAAAGGAGTGCTCTCATGCCTTTAGTTAAACACTTCTTTTTAATCGGTACCCAATTGAATTCTAGCTTCTGTTGTAACGTACCACAACGATGTAAGGAAGATGCATTAGCCGCACTGAACTAGTCCCAGCCTCAGCGGCATTCAAAGTCAGCCTTTGAAAATATCAGCAGCCTCCAATCAACACCTCTCCCCTCATTACCCTCCGTGTACACAAAAGTAATCAAGAAAACGATCTCTATTATGAATGATAGGAGCACCGGTTTCAGATTAGACACCTGGTGCCACTTTGAATTGTGATGGTGAGTGCCCTCATCGTTTGTGCCTGGCGCACACCTGGTCCTTGTGCCAAAATGTGCTCTATTCAGCGCATGCGTGGACTCTCTCTGTACAGCACTGGAGGATGGAGAGGCAGTTCAATTCGCCAGTGTCTTTCATTACAGGCAGCCTGACCTGCCTGTCAATGTCTTTGACGGTCATCAAAAACATCTCCCAAAAGGGAGAAAGAGGGTCTTAGGGAAGAGTTTAACGACCAAACTACAGTTCCAATCCCCAATACAATTTGAAAAAAACTACAAAAAGAACTGGTGGTCAAGAAAACTTTTGTAAGGAACAAAAAAACTTCTATCTTTACACCTAAAAAGACTACCTTGTCTGAAACAGTCACTCAAGAGCTGAGATATAGGTGACAGAGAGAAAAAAAGAAAGAACAAGGGAAAATTAAGCAAATTGATAGGATTTCCATCAACTGCCAAGAGAGGCCAGTGTCATCACTTGGTTATCCTTCTATCTTGCTACTACTCCTCTAAACGTAGAGGGAGAATAAGTGGCAGAGATTACGACTGGGCAATACAAATAGAGCCAGAAGAGAAAACATTCAGAGACAGAAACTGAACGGAATGGTCATGATTTAGTAAATCATCTCTTGTGTGATAAGTTCTAGTGCAGTGCATATACGTGAAAGATAAAAAGGGAGTTGGAAGAGAGAAAAAAAACTTTATTGGACTTCTCTCCGCCAATCCTGTTTAAAACGTGTACCAGCAACTTTTAGCAAATAGGTTGCTTCACAGATTGGTCAACTAGTTTCAGCCTGAAGGGACTTTGTTCCTGGCTTTCTTCAGGACCCAAAGGTTAAACAGCTACTGCAAAATTGTGAGAAATGAAAGAAATGAAAATCATGAAAAAATGTGCTCTAAAAGTTGTCAAAAAGTACAACCTTATATGATGAGATCTCTCAACAAGCAGGGTACTCTTCACTCCTGTAAAATAAAAACATGTATAGTCTTTGTGTGATCTGAATACTGGTTTCAGTGTTCCTTGTAATATTTTTTGTCTCAAATTAGCAATATTGAGATACAGCACTGTCATCCCCAAAAAATGAAAGGCAGTGCACTCACCTGTCTTGCGTGAGATTCAGACCTCACCTCACCCGGTAACTAACTCAGGTTTAGGAGACCCCGCCCTATAAGAGATTAATTATATATAGCGGATCAATGAGAGTTATAAGAATCTACATATATCTCTTATATCCAACTCTATCATATTGACCTTCTAGTATCAGGCAGACGTTTCTAAAATGGGAAACAAAAATGGGAAACAAACATTCACAGACAACCCCGTGATTGGAAAATGGTTAGAATTGCTTACTGTTGAATGTGTGGTAAAGAAACTCACCAAATTCAACTCATGCCAAAAGATCAATTCCAATTTGAATACATCATGGCAACGTCTTTTGGTGCCACTATATTCATATAAAGGGCTTATTGCAAACTTGCAATGACTTGTTGTTAAAAATTAGCCTTAACTGAGTTATGACAAAGATATGGTGTATCTGTTTATATAAAACCTCAGCTCAACTCTATTGAAAACAAGGCCAACTATATCGATGTATGTAGTTAAATGACTAGGCTGTTGTTTGTGCGCCTAATAACAAAAATATTTCATCTTTATTCAGCAAGATTGGCCTTATTGGGAAGCTCAAAAAAGTTGTAATTTATAGACTCTAACATAAACTCATTAGCTTGTAGCTAGGACTCTTGAGGCAAAACGCTATCAATGCTATTGTGGGCAACACGACTCATGCTCGTTCTTTTAGCATCTTATCACGAAAGGTAATATCTAACTTCAGAACTACAGAGTCTGCTCTCTGCGTAGCGGTAGCATGCTGGCAAATCTAAATCAAATACAACAGAAAGCATATATCTCTGCCGCTTACCTATCCGTCGGTACCTCGGACTCTCCTGAGTTTGTGGGAGGTACCGAGGTTCCGACTCGTGTTGTTTTTAAAACAAACGTGCTGCGTGAATAACGGCGCCAGTGAATGTTGTCGCGTAGGACTACAGAATGACGTCGTAAGAGCAGGAAGCGGTAGTTTTGATATATTTTGTATACTCACTACCGTCATTTGGAACAGCTTTATCAACACCTGTTTGGTTAGGTGAACAGACATTAATGCAAGAGGTCAAGACCATTGGAGGGTAAAAGAAGTATTACACAGATACAAGTAGAGAGAAAAAAAGAGAGAAAAGTTATTATTCTCTCAGGACGCTATATTTTACTGGTATGGGGTATCAAAACAGAAGTATACTAATAGGCTAGACTGTTAATTAGCCATACCGAAGTATCAATTGTCTCGCACCCTCGTTATATCAGTAGGTGTTTATTAATTTCGAATGGCCATATATCATCTGCTCATGGTCATCTGCTCATGGTTGCAATCGCTTCTCATGTTAGTTAGCTTTTATGAGAACATTATTTAGAGGCAGGAAGCGAAGAGGATGCTTATATTCAGTGTCAATCTAGATTGCCAGATCTTAAGTAAATTTAAGTGTAGTACCAAGTGAAATGTACTCTTGTAGGGACTGTTATAAGGACGTCCAAGGTATCGAATCATTTAGGCCCTTCTTGTCACTCTGCAATTTGAAGACCCATCGTTGTTCTTTATTGAATAGAAATTTTGCCTTGTCACTGATATAGGAAGGTATGAATGGTTTCTCTAGGACTGTCCATGTAAAGTCATCTGCTTGATGGTTATTTTCGACAAAATGTCTTGTCAGCCTAGTGTTAGTCTTTTTGCATCTAAAAGTGCTCTTATGTTCTAGCATCCTTAATTTGACTTTGCGGGTTGTCATACCTACATACTGACATTGGCAAGGGCATTGTAGTAAGTAAATTAAGTTTTCACTGTTGCAATTGGAGAAGGACTTTTGGATCCATGGTCTGGTAGTTCCTATGTCAATCGTTTTGGATTGTTTGGTTTATGGGCAAATGGCACATGTCCCACAGGGAAAATGGCCCTGGACAGACGGTAAATCCCATAGAGTACCTAATTTCTTCGGTTCTTGCTCTCTTGTGCGTGTGTGCACCAGATTGTCATGCAGATTAGGACCTCTTTTAAAGGCAAAAAGAGGCATTGGAATCTTTTGGTTACAAGTATTCAAGAGACGCCAATTTCTTCGAATGCATTTCTGGATGCCATTCGTGAGTGTGCTGAAGGTATTTACAAAGGTCAAACGCCCCAAAGATGTGTTTTCATTCTTTTCTTCTAACAGCGCATCTCTATGATTGTTAGTGGCGCATTTACATGCATTCTTGATAAGTTTTTTAGGGTATAGTTTTGCTGATAGTTGATTGGATAGATCACTGGCATGTTGTTTGTATAGATCCAGGGTAGAACAGTTACGTCTCAATCGTAAAAATTGGCCAAACGGCAAATTATCACGTAGGGCCTTCGGATGTTGACTATCATATCTGAGCAAGGAGTTTCGGGCCATAGGCTTGCGATAGAGTTCACTCGCTAAACCAGTATCTGTTACAAAAATGGATAGATCCATGAAAGCTATCCTGGTTTTATGTTTCTCCAGAGTAAACTTCAAAAAGGTGTTACGCGTATTAAGCCAACCTTGAAAAGTACAACTGACTCCAAATTACCTCGCCATATCACTAGAATGTCGTCAATGTATCTCTTCCTTAGTCTAATTGACTCATGGAAGGGATTGTCCTCATTAAGGATGTGTTCTTGTTCGAATCTATGGACGTAAAGATTCGCCAGGCCAATGTCTTTGACGGCACTGGAACTTCCCCACATGGAAACCCTACAGCGCGTGCAATCTTACTAGGTCTCTTTCCCCATATGCCCACATCTGTACTATGGTGCGGACACACAGTCAAAAATGTTCTAGTACTACCGACGGGAGCCATCCTGCTATCCCGAGCAACGCTGCACAAACCTGAAGGACGTGGATTCTGTATTGGGGTTAAACTAGGTTCATCCATATTGGAGTGTGTGGAAATGTTCCTGCCTCGCACAGCCATTTATATTTCTGCCCTGAGGAGGCGTTTGCTGTATATCATCGAGAGCTATATTTTATTGCCTGGGGGGCCTCCATTTGGCCATATATCCTTACTACAGCAGTTGCTGCATATCTCTTTAACCTCAAAAGTGCGGGATCTCAGTCCTGCCCCTCATTTCGGGGCCTTACAACAACATCCCCTATGTATCATCGATAGTGTGTGTCAAAACCTAGGCGCTTCTTTGTTCGTCTCCCTCTGTTATTTTAGCCTGAAGAAGGGGAGACCAACCATTGGGGTCACACACCGAAACGCGCGTCGGCGCTGGAGTTTCTCTGTTCCTCCTGTCTCCCTTCTGAGTTTTTGATTTATGATAACAAAGTTGAATTCAATGAACTGCATTAATCTGTTATCTTAAGCAATGAAAAATATATTGTATTGACAACATTTGTTTCACCATTGTACATTTGTATTCACCAAGTGCTGTACACTGTGTCAGAGGGAGGTTTAGTATTGGAGGTTATCTTGTGAAATCGCCAGACATGATTGATCTCGTGGCATGTGTGAATTAATGATTTTGTTATTTGGTTAGACTGTGTGAGTGCTGTTTACTGTGGTTGTTGCAAAAACAACAGTTGATGGACAGAATGCAGAACAATGTCATACATTCATCCCAGTACAGAGATCTGGGCCTAAATCCATCGTTTTTTTGCTCGCCATTCCAATTTGAACCCAGCCATATGCAAATCAGTCTTGACTCTGTGCCTCATGGGAACAGTCCAGCCCGAACTGCCAAGCCAGGTCCTCCCTGGACTATAAACAAGCATCCTAGGACCGGTTTCGGGGTTTCACCCCTCTTCAGCCAGGATAGCTTGATTTCAATGGAATGGAGAGTAAGGGACCCACGTCTGGGCATACCTTTCCTACTCGCTGTGACAATTGCAAATGGACAGAATGCAGAACAATGTCATACATTCACCCTAGTACAGCGATCTGGGCCTAAATCCATCGTTTTTTTGCTCACCATGCCGTTCCAGTTTGAACCCAGCCATATGCAAATCAGTCTTGACCCTGTGCCTCATGGGAACAGTGGTGAGCAAAATAACGATGGATTAAACCCAGATCTGTGACTGGGGGTTGTTTTGCCAATGTGCAACATTCCGTCCATCATCTTGTGTGTTTTGCTGTTCGCCCTATGTGGGAAGGGTATGCCCAGACGTGGGTCCCGTGCTCACTACGCCACTGGAGGGAAGCTATCCTGGTTGAAGAGGGGTGAAACCGGAAACCGGTCCTAGGATGCTTGATTCCGGTCCAGGGAAGACATGGCTTGGCAGTTCAGGCTGGACTGTTCCCATGAGGCACAGGGTCAAGACTGATTTGCATATGGCCATGTCTGAACGGGGGTGGCGTGGTGAGCAAAATAACGATGGATTAAACCCAGATCTGTGACTGGGGGTGAATGTTTTGCCAATGTGCAACATTCCGTCCATCATCTTGTGTGTTTTGCTGTTCGCCCTATGTGGGAAGGGTATGCCCAGACGTGGGTCCCGTGCTCACTATGCCACTGGAGTCAAGCTATCCTGGCTGAAGAGGGGTGAAACCCCGAAACCGGTCCTAGGATACTTGATTCCGGTACAGGGAAGACCTGGCTTGGCAATTCGGGCTGGACTGTTCCCATGAGGCACAGGGTCAAGACTGATTTGCATATGGCCATGTCTGAACTGGGGTGGCGTGGTGAGCAAAATAACGATGGATTAAACCCAGATCTGTTACTGGGGATGAATGTTTTGCCAATGTGCAACATTCCGTCCATCTTGTGTGTTTTACTGTGTTGTTGCGCCTGGGTTCTTTGTTATTTTGTTTTATGCTACATTCATCCACTCAACAGCATTATGGTTGGTTTTTGAATTGATATGATAAATCTGAGATAATTTATTCTAAAAAAAAATTGTTTGTGTTTCCTATCCTGATTTGCTTTAAAAAAATATTTTGGATACTCCTGTGTGTTTTTCCCTGAGGGACTATAAGACCTTTGTGGGTTTGATATATTAGTGACACCTAGCAATTGTATAATCCTTGTGAGTATTACGTTGGTTTCCCCTGCTCCCCCTGCCTTCATATCCCTTCAGGAGCCCCTTCTGTGTGATTGGCTAGTACTACAAGAGACCACACATCATACCCTCGAGGGTGCATGTCTCTTCGCATTGTGTGAATCCAAAATGAGATCTCATATTATCACTATTACTACAAACCAGGCTGTGCGAGCGTTTCCAGCCCTTTCTCTAATATGCAAGTGCAATGGAGGTCATAAGGGGAGCGCTGATGCGCGCTGATCTTCCAGTGTACTTCTAGAATCTAGCTCCATGTGTCAGAGGCGCAGGTATGAAACACAATGCACACACAAGTGTTATTGGGGTGCACCAAAGTTCACTTCCCGAACAAACTCCATATCCTGAGTGACAAAAATTGGTGGCATTTTGTATCATAAGGTGTAAATGTGGAAAGTCCGCCAAAATGACTGCACACCCACAGATTTAAGGTTAGGGAGTGAGAATATTCGCACTGCAAACATGAGATCCACTGTGGCTGCCCATTTTTGTGATTGTAGACACAATGTTGCTCAACTGCAATTTACTGTTCTGGAGAACGTGAACATCGTTGAGGGGGTGAACCCCAAAAACAGACTGCTGCAGCGTGAAAACTTCTGGATCAGATTCCTCAGCACGATGCAGCCTACAGGGCTTAATGACCGCATGGAATTTCTGTGCTATCTCTAAACTTTTGACTTTGAGTCTCATGGAACATCATGGGTGTCATTCATCACTGTTTGATTCATATTTTCTGTATGATGTTTTGTCTTGATTAGTTTTACTCATTATATTAGGTCTACCATCACAATCTACTTTATTTTACTGTTCAGTCTCATGACTTATCCAAAATGGCACTCCGCGTCAGCACGTTTAGTCTATCTTCTGTCTCTACTATCACTGTGATTTTGTTCGAGGAGCACTGAGTGAAAGTTGCACATGTTTTCGTCCTGTGGTTGATCCATCTAATTGTAAGTACTCGGAGCGTGGGTGCTCTCACATCATGCCCGCATGTTTTGAATACTTAGGTTGATAAATTGCGTGTAATTCACGGTGATGTCGTGTAGAACTATTACACGTTTTTTTTCTCTAACGGTCGCATTTCGGCGAGGCGAACATGTTATGGTTTCTTGTATGTTCTGTTTGTAATCGGACATTGTTGTCTTGGTTAATTGGGACTATTTTCTTTGGTTATTTGGGACTATCCTTTCACACGCTATGAAGATATTATCAGAAGAGGCATTCTCACATTTCCCTTCCCGTTTTATATGACTCCTGTGTAGACACACTTGACATGTTATCCTAATTAGCCCATATTTTTACTTTTCCGCAGAATGTTCCCCTGACGAAGGGCAAGTTATGCCCGAAATGCATAGGGATATGTTGCATTAATTCTTTGGATGGATTGAACAAATAAGTTGAATACATTTTCAATGAACTTAAATTGAAAAGGAGTACTAAAGATTTTCTTCAAAATTTAGTTTGGAGTTTGTATTTATTTGGATATACCAACGGGTAATATCATGTGGTGCGCAGGGGGACAACTCCCAACGGGAGTTGCAGTATTGATGTTCTTTATGGTGTTATCAGTCTTTGGTAGGAGTGAGCTTTACCTCCGAGATGAGCGAGTACTTAAGATGACCATGATGTATGCCTATGACAATGCTGACTTTAACCTCTTCGACGCCGATGACGGAACGGTTCCGTCATGCACGTCGGTTGGGCTGTGCTTATGACGGAACCGTTCCGTCATGGCCCCGCCCGCGCTCAGAACTTTCAGCACCGCGCGGGAATCCGCACAGCGCTGAAGAGGTTAACTGCAATGTCAATTGAGATGTTGTCAGTGCAACCATGTGGAGGTTATGATGGGACAGAACGCTCTGACCCAGCTAGGTATACCCACAACAGTGACGAGATGTGCATCAGATCTGCAAGACAAGAGGAGTCTACTACAATTCGTGGGTTTTAAAATACACCAAGCCAGGTGAATCAAGAAAGAATGACATAAGCCTTGCCCAAATGCAACAAGCAGTCGATCAAAAGTGACCAGCACCAGAATCCACCCAGCGAGCATACATGCAGCAGGGCCGAGTAAAGATCGTGGCATACGTTATAGAGACTGGCCTTGTAAAAGGGCCATATTGTGACATGTGATCAGAGACAACAGCAACACTGTCTCAATGTAGGTGCGAGGTAGAGGCATTCATAGCATAGTTAGTGTTTGAAAGGGCCTGGGGATCATTAGGGGTGTCCGACCAAAGGTGCTCGCCTGGTACCACCCACTACACTGAGGGACAGACACTGCCCTTCCTTCCCAGTCCCCAAAAGCATACCGTGCCTGCCACTCTTACATTAGCAGAACCCCTCCCGCCCCTGGGTCCTCTAACCTTGACCGTTCCCAAGAACCTTTCCTGCACAGAAGTACCCCTTTATCTAGTGTTTAACCACATTCAAAACACCCCAGCCACCTGTGGCGCGACTCACCTCGCGAGTACAGGCACCGTGGCGACTCGAGGTCAAGGTCAGAGCTGAGTAGAGAGATGAAGTCCGAGGGCATCGCAGCACGGCCCGGCGGGAGGGATACCGCCTCGGGCCCTGGTGCAGCGGCACGAGGCGCCGGATTGTCCTCCACCACGGCCCACCGGTCACCAGCACGTGACCCTCAGAGCTCGACCCTCCATGGAACCAAAGAACAGGGAGACCGACAGAGAAGAAGGTCCTTGGCTACTGGTGGACGTTCGGGGAGCAACACAGCACAGGGGACAGGGTCCGGGGGGGACGTGTGCAGGCTCGGAATGAAAAGCCACTGTTTGTCTCTCTTCAGAGCGGAGATGCGCAGCCTAGGGTGTCGCGCTGGTCCCGTGCCATTCGCCGTGGTCCACAGTTCTCAGGCAGGAATGAGCAACTTACGGGAAATTTAATGTCTCCGACTTCAAAATGAACACATCTGAATGAGAGGGTTTCAGTCTGTCCTGGGTCCAGAGATCTTCCATGTGCACAAGCTTTATTGATTGGGCTGTGGTAATGAAACAACGCCGCGCTCCGAAGTAATAAATAAATAAACAGAGCGCGTGCAGAGATGGGAAACTGTGGGATCACGAAGAGTAAAGAAAGTGAAGGCGCGCACTGCTATTACAGGAAACGCCCAGGGAAAGCAAAGCAGCGTGTGCATAAGTCATGTCCAGGCGCGTACACATGCTGTGTCCGAGCAGGCACGCCGAAAGAAGACAGGGAAGGAACCAAACATGGTTCCCTTCCAATAGAAGCCACGGATCTGGCGGGCGTGCCAGTAAGAAGCGTGGGTGGAGCTTCCACACTTGCTTCGCAAGAAAAGCGACGACAATAGATCTCGCCAGGAGCGAGCAGCGCATGCGCTGCGTCGCTAGGCGAGACCTAAAATATATTTTCACACTACTTAAATACGTTCTTGATCAGTGACACTATTATTATCACAAATAAATCTGATGACTGGTGTAGCGTATCAAGTAATAGTGGATGTGCACTGCTAAAAAGTAGCCTGTGGGTCAGTATGACGAATGCAGCGTTTTTTCAGCACTTAACAGAAGCAAAGAACTGAATGCACAGCAATTTCCTGAGCTGCAGCAATAAATTGCACACCTTAAAATTGTATGCGCACAAATTGTCAATGCAGTTAAGGCCTAAATGGACAAGCTTAGCTCAGTACACAACTGCTGGAAACACAAAGGAGCATTAACACGATTGTGGTCTATTGTACATAACCTATAGATCAGTATGCAGATATCTGGGCAAAGAAGTAAGCATCTGGGCTAATTCCCGACATGATATACAATCTAGAATGATGCTCTTAACTTTCTCAGGACAAATTAGGGATGGAGCTCTATGGGATAACAGAACTGTATCAACATTTTCTAAAAAGTGCTCGTTATATCCTGTTCATAGTGTGAATGCTCATTTTAATTATCACCAAATGATCTACAAAGAGATTATAAAAAAATATTGCTTAACAGAAAGTAACAAACTATATTGCACATTATAAAGCCATCTAGATTTTCCAAAAATAATGTAATTCTCAAGACAAAAATAATGTAATTCTGCTTTAGAACAACAAGAGTGAACTCCCTGTTGCCCTTATTCTAGAGTCTTTCAGAGATTCAAAAACACATATAGTCTGAAAAAGGGCCTTACCACCAACAGCATTCCAAAGTACTTCGAAATTCAACAGTACTTCAAACAAGAGTTTGTTTTTCAAAACAACCAGTTTTCAACTGGAGCATCGAAAGACCAGGCTCGGATTGGGAAGACGGGCAATCGGGCATTGATTGGTGCCCCAGGGTCACCTGTGAGCTGTTTTTTTGAGTCCTCTGTAAACTGGCCCAAGAGACCGACCGACCTTTTCTAGTCCCCGCCAGGCCACTTTAATGTGGGGTCAGTATCTAGGTCACTCCCCTGTTCTGCTGTAAATTGAGGCTGGGGCCAGGTGTTTCTTTAGCCTTTGGGGCATTCTCACCGTGGCTCCCTGCCTCATGTGCCCTTCCAGAAGCAGTGTTATCCCCCACCAGGCCATCACTTTTAGGCCAGGGAGGGTGTGTTGTTTGCAAGGGCCTCACGGGGGGCAGGTTGTATTGGGACATTCTCACCAACCCCCCCCCCCCACCCCCACCTTTGAGCAGCAGCATTATGCTTTTGACACCTCCCTTGCCAGGTAAATACCCTGAGGCTACAATGGGCTGGGGAGTGGTTGAGTAAGAGAAGTGGCCTCCGTAGCAGCCAGGTGTCGTGAACTCATCACCAGTGTCTGTTTGGACTTGTTGGGGAAAGAGGAGAGGGTTACATAAAATTGCGCTGTGGTCAAAGTTGCAGACCTTGAAACTAGTTTCGAGTCCCAGCGTCAGCTCAACATCACATGATCATATGATGTGAAAAATATCCTGTTGGGGTCCAGCGGAAGATATTTTGGCGCATGTGTATAGTGTGGAAGCAGGTGGATGAAACTGTGTTTCCCTGTTTCTTCATGGATACCTTGTTGTCCAGGATGATACCGAGGTTGCGGATGTGGGGTGTCTGGGGCGGGGGAAGGGCCAAGTTCAGCAGGCCACCATGCGTCTTTCCATGGCGAGGTGTTGCTGTCAAAGAAGAGTACTTCTGTCTTGTCAGTGTTAAATTTGAGACAGTTGTCCTTCATCCACTAGGCGACGTTCATCATGCATCTGTGAAAGTTGGCTCTAGTGGCAGAAGTGCCGTCTGAAAGCGGGAGGACAAGCTGGATGTCGCCGGCCTAGGGGATGATGTTTAGTCCATGTGATTTGACAGTGTTGGCTGTATGATGGTGGTCATGTATGATGCAGCATTGTGGTGCCTATTTATACCCTGGTCTAAATATTGAGGTAAAACGCAACAGAGGAAATAACTTGTGCTAGAGACATTATCCTCCTGATTAATATAACCAAGTAAAAATGAGGCATTACGAATGGTAACAGTCTGGAGTACACATATCTATGCATTCAGCCACAACATTTTGCTAGTGAGAGTATGGCACTGTTATTGTTTGCTGTGATGCATCAGAAAATCACAGTAAAAATGCATCACAAAATTGAGCTTACAGATGAATATATAAGGCATGGAAACAATAAAACCTGCTGAAATGGGTTTTATCACACATTTGCATTAGCACTGCATTAAGTGAGTGCCATTATGTAAGATAAAGGGCATATAAGCCTATAAACCATTATATACTGTTTTGGGGTGTTCTATTGTTGATGTAAAATGAAAATAAGACCTAAATAAAATAGAGAAACAATGTGGCATTAAAGTAAAATGAATGTATCATAGTTTGCTTAAAGGATTAGGAGGCTAGGTGGCAGAATTACTACTGGTTGCAAAAAGTAGTCACAAATTACAGATCCACTTTTTGCGACCAGCATCTGAATTTGTGAACCAACCTGTGTACTATTAGATTGGCTTTAAAATGACAGTTTGCAGGGGTTTGCAGAATGGCATGCCTAATGGCTATTAATTAGACAGTTTGTAATTTGCAACTTCCTGTGATTGCGTACACACAAAGGGACGGTAGCCTGCAAGGGACAGCTGACCACCATCCTTGTGACTGCATTTCTGAATGGATTAATTTGTAACGAAGCCTAAGTTCCATAAAGGAACTGGTGCTGCTTTAACCCCTTGCATGCCCGCCCCTTTCCCCGCCCAGTGCCGCGCTTTGTATTAGCGGGCGGAGTTCATGACGAGCTGGACTCGTCATGGGCACAGCGCCACCGCAGCCCATGACGAGTCCAGCTCGTCATGGGCACTGAAGGGGTTAAAAAGAGAAGTTCTCCATTTAGAATAACTTCAAGGAGAAGAGGATCACTGCTGTCAACACAATTTTCAAAGGGGACCCCTTCTTATTTTCAATTTAGTTGCCACCTACTTTGAGCTGAACTAGAATTGCGGTCACATACCAATGACACATCGCATACCAAATTGAAATTTGGAAACAATACCCTTTTTTGCAACCCTTCATAATTGCCATTTGGTAGGGGGTTGCAAACCCCATTTTACAAGTCAGAAAAACGTTTCCAACTCGTAACATGGGTTTTGGACATTTAGAGATGTTACAAACTCAGTAATTATGTGAATCGGAGCGTTTGTGAATGCAAAATATTTTTCATACATCCGGCCCAATGTTACTCACTTGTACTTCTCATGCTGCTGATATATTTTGAAGCTTGCAACGTAAGCAGATGGTTTAATTATGTGTGTGAAAAAAAGCTTCTATAATGAAACCTTCGCATTTCACACCCTCTTGTTCCCCAGCAAGAGCCTACTCGAGTTCCACTTTAAAAATGTGTCCATTTTGCAATCAAAGAAATGAAATGTAAACAAATATTTCATGTTGGAAGAATTAGCTGAAGTTTGACTTGCTCTGTTTGACCGAACAGCAACAGCTGAAAGAAAACGTGCACATTTCAAAGGCTCTATCGCTAATGCTACAGCATAAGTCATCAGAGGTTATTTTGAGGTGCTGCAGCACCCTCCTTCTTCCAGCGCCTGTGCTCTAATGAAACTCATCCTTTTAACCCTTCTTCTGGTGGCAGCTGAGTATCAATATGGGCTGGCTGACATAATTCCTCGGCTTCCTCATCTCAGCCTGACCAACAGAATCTACCTGAAAACACACAAAGGTCACAGTGAACACCAAGGGTGCATTTTTCACCACTGGGGGAAGATTTTTAACCGAGAAACACTTTGGTTGTGTCCCCAAAACAGGACAAACATTGTCCCTCCCAGTGCCAGAAATGTACTCTATCAGATATCGGCGGCTTCTTGTACACCACTACCAAAAGCATGTACCAAGAGCATGGGCAGTAAAGTCAGGGCATCGCAGGTTGAAGCCTTCCCTTTGTGCTCTAGTCTTGGGCGCTTTGAAGTTGTGTCTTTAACATAAGAAGAGCAGTTGATCGGCTCAGCAATGAGAGGAGCTGATCTCTGACTGCCAGAAAGAGCTCCTAAAGACCTGGCTGAGCCTGACTTAGCTGTATCCGGGTCGGATCTTTGCATCAATCACTGAGTTGCCAGGGGCACGAGAACTTTGCAACCCAGCTAGCCAGAGTCTTCTGTTGACTGCTAATGTCCCAAAATATCACTCCCTGAAGTTGGAATTGGATCCTAACATAAATCCTCTTTCCATGTCAGCTTACTCTAACTGGATATTTAGATTGGGACTAACCCTGGTACACCTCTTTCTGGTTGGGTGGTGGCTTTTTCTTGTCTAGGATTAATTGGATTTTTTATTGTTTATTTTTGTACCACAGTGTCCAATTGTGGCGGACCACTTCCAGGGCTTACCAACAGAAAATGTTGTTCCTTAGGTCCCAAGCTGTTGATTTTAGTTTTAGAATGAAAATCCCAATAAATACATTTCTATTTGTTTTGTTTCATACTTTTAATTATTCGGTTACGTTAGTAAAGTCCTCTTTGCATGATAATATTAACTGGACACTCAGTTCATGGTTATAATGAATGAATGAGTACACATATGACGCTCACACTAGCAGCAACTGGTCTCTTACCTATAATAGGTGGGCGTTGAGGGTTTTCTGAAAGGTGGAAAAGAGGACAATAGCCAATTTTTGGGTGGGAAGGAATTCTACAGAAAATATCCTGAAACAGAGGACTGCTATCTTGAAACGAGTGATGTTTTTTACAAGCCATCGCAAAGAGCCCTTAGCCTGAGAGACTTGAGCATTTCTGTGAAGGTCACAGATCACCTGGAATGCAGAGTCCTGCTCTCTCTCTCTGTAGCTGCTGTGCTCTGAATTGGGAAAGAGTTGCGTGGAGGTTGACAGTAGTCTAATCCGTGTTTCAGATGCTCACCCACCGCTAAAGCTTTGTGTCTAGGAGGAAGGAGAGGTAGGATGAGCTTTATTTTGGCCAGCTGGTGGTAACATTCACCACCCGCCCTTCTCACCTGGGTATCCAAGGTCATGTTGTCATCAGACAAAAAACTTAGATCTTTACCCTAGGGTCAGCATGTAAAGTTTGGCCAAACCACTGTGAAACTGGAAGAAAAGAGAGACCCGTTCGTGCTATAGTCCCAAAAATAATGACCTCATTTTTGTTGTTACTTTGAGACTTGAGATACTGACCAGTCAGGTATAAGGCTTCAAACACTGCCCAATACTAGTTGAAACAGGAGTATTGCCAGGATGTTTTTGGAAAAATGAATGTAGAATTCTGTATGGTTTGTGTAAGATTGTATTCAGACCAGCATTTTAAGAAGTTGAACAACGGCACCAAAGGTGCATTAAAAAGCAATGCCGACCTGTAGCAGGCACTGCAGCTGGCTAAAGGTAATTCTAGCGGATACCTGGGGCCTAGTTACTAGAAAGCTTTTGATATGAGACTAGTAAATTAAGGTACTACAGCTTAGATTAGACTGCTGACGTAGGCAAATTGGCCTACAATTCGACAAGATGCTGAGCCTAATGTATGATGATAAAACAGACACAAACAGCCAAAGAGGCTGGCAGGAACATGCAGGGAGTGGCAGCAAGTGGTCAGTTGTCCATTTGCTGCTATCCTTTGCTCCATACACAGAAGAGAGTATATTATGCTTACTGAGTAGGGACAGAGGCATGTCCCAGCTGCCGGCTGAAGATCTCCGCATGCTTGAAGCATGTACCGAGCAGCAAGGATGCTCACTGGTCAGCCTCACCAGAGCGCAAAATACTGGGAACACAAGTCATGATGGTAGCGTCCTTGAAATGCAGCTTTCCAGTTGGGGCGTCTGCATTTCCAGTTTTGTGGTGTCTCTGAATTTCTAACACTTACCACATCGTGCAGTAGGCCTTTTAGCTCCTCCACTTTCTTGCTCCTGGTGAGTCACGTTGGATCACAGTCTGTGCCCGTCAGCGTCCCGGCATCGGCCAGCGCCAGCCCCCCGGTTCCTTATGCTACTTTTAACTGTGGTAACTACATTCATTATAGCCGTAATGCACTCAATGATCCCTGTAGCTGTGGTATAAGATGGGATGCTGCACTCACTAGCTCCTATTACTGCACTAAGTGTGGCTTTGCCTCGCCGCTGCCCCCTGCTCTGGTCTCGGGACAGTCCGTGGTGGGAAAGGCCCCGCTCAATATCAGGGCTGCCCTTATAAACGCGCGGTCGTTATCTAAACACTGCCAGGACATCTTTGAGCTGCTCACCGATGCTCCTCTTGATATTCTCTTTCTGACTGAAACTTGGCTAACTCAATCCTCCGGGCCAGCTATTGAATTAGCCATCCCCGCCAGCTTTAAAATCGCTCGTGCAGATAGGACAAAGGGGCGAGGAGGAGGTGTGGCAGTTGTTAGAGAAGAATGGGAGTGCCGTTTCTCTGAACTTGTTGACTCCCCTGAAATTGAAGCCCTTGATTGCTGCATAAAAGTCTCCCCCCATTATTGTTTAGGTGGGATTGTATTCTATCGCCCTCCTGGCCCTTTAGGCTCTTTTCCCACGCTGCTGGACACATGGATTCTACCTCGAGCTGTGCGCTATTCTCACTTTCTGCTCCTTGGCGATTGTAATATCCATATGGATAACCCTGAGGGGAACGATACGCGCAACTTTCTTTCTTTATTGCATTCTGCCAAACTGGTCCAATATGTTTCCTCTCCCACCCATAGTGCTGGCCATATGCTTGATGTAGTCTGCTCTAGTTTGCCGCTGGTAGTGAATCCTCCGCTGCCTGTTACGTGGTTTGATCATTATTTGGTTCCATTTGCGTGGAATATCACCAAGGGTCTTCCTTCGTCTAGGCTTCGTGGTGCGACTCCCTACAGGGTTCCCCAGAAGATTGACCCTGTATCTCTGTGCACCGCGTTAGCCGACCGTTTGCCACACCTTTCGGAAGATCTGGACCTCGCTTTGGGGCAGTTTAACGAGTGGATTGATAGGGCGGTTTGTGATCTGTCGCCTATGGTCAGACCTCGTCGCCCTAACACGCCATTGTCCAGGCCCTGGTTCACGCCTGTGCTTAAATCGCAGAAACAACACTGCAAAAGGCTTGAAAGAAAATGGCGACATTACCATGTCACGGATAAGATGGAATTAAAAAAAGCTCAAAAACGTTATTATGCGGCTATTAGCGCGGCTAAAAGATGTTACTATTCGGACCGTATTGCTTTGTCTGGCAATAATGCCAAGGCATTGTTTAATATTGTAAAAAGTTTGGTCTCCCCTAAAGCTCTGACTAACGTGCACACACCCTCGTCTAGTTGGTGTGAAGAGCTTTCGGATTTTTTTATGTCCAAAGTTAGATCTCTTCAACTGCTTTTTGACCCTCCAGCAGTTCAGACCTTGCATCCATCTGTTGACTCCTATTCTCCCTCTTCATCTGAAATTTCTTTCGCCTCCTTTTCTGCTATATCTTGTGAGGAGTCTTTGGCTGCCTTGGCTACTCTAAAATCTGGTTCCCCGTTAGACCCTTGCCCTGCAAAAACTTTGGCTTGCACGGCCCATATCATTAATCCCCTGGTGAACCAGCTGATCAACACCTCTTTAGGGTCTGCCACAGTTCCTTCTTCATGGAAGCAGGCCATGCTGGTCCCTCTTATAAAAAAACCTACGCTTGATCCTCATACCCTTTCTAGCTACCGTCCCATTTCATTATTGCCTGGTGTTGCCAAAGTTTGTGAAAAACTTTTGAATAAACAACTCACGGCCTATATCGAACAACACGGCCTATTACACTCATCGCAATCGGGTTTTCGTGCCTCTTATAGCACTGAGTCTGCCTTAGTTGAAATCTCTGAGGCCACCCGGGAGTCATTAGATGCTGGGGGCAGGGCAATGTTGGTCCTTTTGGACCTCTCTGCCGCTTTTGATACCGTCCCCCATGCTCTCCTTCTGGCCCGACTTCACAAGCTCGGCATCATCGGCATCCTTTCTCACCGGTAGAACTCAGCAAGTGTGGATCCCCCCTTTTACTGCTACTATCCAAGATGTTCTTACAGGGATCCCTCAGGGTTCCACACTGAGTCCGCTGTTATTTAATCTTTACATGACCCCGCTTATTCAGCTTGCAGAGGACTTTGGTGCTAAAGTGGTAGCGTACGCTGATGACACCCAGCTTTTGTTTACTTGGAAAAAGCATGAGTCCTGTACTGACCACGTTAGATCTTGTTTGTCTGCGGTGTTCAACTGGTTCAATTCGGCCCAGTTGAAATGTAATGAAAATAAAACAGAGATATTGTTTTTCGGGGACTTCCCTCCTGGGTTCCTCCATACCTGTTGGCCAGTCGACGTTTCACCTCCTTTTCCATCGGGTCTCCCTGTGAAGAATCTGGGGATCTGGTTTGATGAAAAACTTAGTTTTCATAATCAAATCAGTAAACTGACTGGTACTTGCTTTGGCATTTTAAAGATGCTCAAGAAATTTTTGCCCTTGCTGCCCCTTGCCACTAAAGAAACGGTAATCCGGGCCTTGGTCACCTCCCGTCTTGACTACGCCAATGCCTTATATGTTGGTCTCCCTGGTTATCTTATTGATAAATTGCAGGTGGTGCAGAATGCCGCAGCGCGGTTGCTGTTGGATTTACCCAAGCACACCAGCGTCAGACACCATCTTCGTAGGTTACATTGGCTGCCACTAAAAGCTAGAGTTCTTTTCAAGGCCTTGGTGATAGCCCATGCAGCACTCTACGAACACGGCCCTCGGTACCTGAGGAAACGTTTTTCGTTTTACGTTCCGGGCAGACACCTTCAATCCTCGAATGTGTGCTTGATGTCTGTGCCCAAAATCCGTTTGACAAGAAAAGGTGGTAGCTCTATATCTTATTTGGCGGCTAAGTCTTGGAACTCCCTTCCTTTGGAACTCCGCAGCCCTCAAAATCCCATCCTATTCAGGAAACAACTCAAAACCTTCTTATTCTATTAGTTTTTCTGTTTCCCTCTTCATCTCTCTTGCTGGTACCGCGCCGGGACACTCCTCCGAGTAGCTGTGCGCGTTATAAATCCCTAATACAATACAATACAATACAGTGGTATCGAAGTGACCCTTTGAAACAAATAGTAGAGTGAGAACGCTCAGGACCCTGACTGCCGCAATTTCCCACAAAATCACATAACCAGCACTACAAGAATTCATTGTTGGCTGTATACCGTATAGGAGTTTTCCTATATACATTAATATATCAGTTAATTGACAGGATCTGCATCACAAGGTGCTAAGCATCCTAGGAGGTTGGCCAATCAGACAGTCTGAAAGGATGTTCCATAACCAAAGAGGGGTTGGCTCCTTATAACCAAAATGAGGTTAGACCACTATAATCATGCAAAACAAATGGCTATACCTGGAATGAAAATCCTTAATATTCGTATTTTCCCATGATAAAGACAACTATTCTCAAGATCATCTAAGCTGTAAGGTTCATTTACTTCCTTTCTTTTAAAACATGTAACAATCTTTTCTTTATATCATGTATTCAACAAGCTCACAAAAAGTCTGCCCCGCTGTGAGGTTTGGACACGAAAAACGAGTGCAAAGTATAGGCATCCATCACCAAAATGTACATATGAGAAAAATGTATACATATCAGGGTGCAAGATATTTTAACTTGACAACCTTTAAATTTATTATCCTCAAATATGTAACTACGATTTCCAGAAAACTACAACAACCAGGTGTCTAAAATAATAATATTGAAAAGTTAGAAAATGTATACACATCAGTATGCAAGACAGCAAATGAATGATTCCACTTCCTTCATTAGGTTTCTTGTTAATTTGCAGAAAAGCAGGATCAAGATGAAACCACAGCTCCCATGATGCCAAAGCAATACACAATGACGGTTGAAGTAAAACAGCATCATGTAGTTGGTTTGATGGAAAATGTAGATTTTTTTGACCGTTGGCGCAAAAGAGCAAAATATAGTTGGCTTGAAGTAGAACGCCAATTCCTATGATGGCCATTGAAGACACAGTCGACTAATACAAAAAAATTAGTTGAAAGTACAATCAACAAAGACCCCGATAAAGCGTATGTAGGAGAGCCAAATAGAGAATCCAGTGTGTAAAGTGGTCACTTGGGCAAAATCCATGTATACTTTTTGGTTCGCAGCAAATGACAGGGTCACATCATCCAAGCTTCCGAATTGTCCACTACACATGATTGGAAGTGCGTCATAACATCACATCACACCTCAGCTCCCTATAATCCGATATCTGTCTACAACTATAAACTACAACTATAAAAATAGAATAATCCAGTCCTCCCTTTTTATACGCTAAACCTGCCTTTTTCCTGAGGGTGGCACGCAAATTTGACATATTAGTAGATACTTTATTATTTTCACCCTGACGCTCCAGTTCCCAGTTCTGAACAGGCCCCCCCTACAATAGGGGGTGAAACACGTCGAAACATCATTACCGGGTGAAAACTCACCAAGGGAACCTAATATAGAGGGAATGCATTAATTGACTAAGGTTTCTCAAGGGCTCAGCCCCTTGTTGTCTCTTTGTGGTGGAATAGAGAGAGCACGGCCCGAAAAAACTTAAACTTGTTTCTATCGACATGACGGTGCATTGAAAATCGGAACTGAAAATATGAATTTTTAAAGTTCAATTAGTATTTTGATAATAGTTTTGCATTTGCATGTAAATTTTGGTAACAGATGCCTACAATTTGCAAAGTTTTTCTTGCGCTGACCCTCGTAGCAAGTCTAAAACTTGTTGTGATCTTTCTGAATACACAGTTGATGATCTATTAATGTGTATGATATAAAGAAGATATTTTTTACATTTGTTTTAAAAGAAAGGAAGTAAATGAACCTTACAATTACGATGATCATGAGATTATTTTTTCTTTATCATGAGTAAATAAGAATAATCGTTTGAGGTATATACATATGTATTAAAATCCCAAAGGATGGCCATGCATTTGCCTAGGAAGGGTGTTTATGGGGTAATCTGTGGTGACCCATTCTAAATTAAGTAATCGAATTATATGGTACAGCGGCTTTAGGATGCAATGGATATGAGGGTATTGGGAAAACTGAAGCTTACTTTCCAGTAGTGCGGCGATCAACAGATGTTGTCAACAATGCAAGCTAAGCCAAAGATGTGATCATGGTATTTATCAGTTTTTTGGACTTGGTTGACTCCACAAATCACATTAACTACACTTAGACAAGGCCATACCATGTCAATTGCATCATGTATTTGTGAGAGGCAGACCCATCTGTCCGCTGTTATTGTAGCATGCAAACAGGATGGATTATGGTTTGAATAATGTGAGTGCATTCCTTTTGTTTTTAGATATTTTATCCTGAGACAACAGATGTCTACGATAGGAAAAACATCCCTCGTGTCATCTACTGCATTCATGCACTAAGGTAAGGTCACACGGTGGAGCAGATCAGCACCTATCTTCTCCGCCTTTCACCATGTCATGTTTCTGTGTTGCTCTGAATAATTGAGGCTTTTCATTGCCACGGACAAAATGGAATATGCCGCATTGCCTTTTAACTGTATGCAGAAGATACGATATGTGCCTTCCAAATGTAATGCTTTGCTTTGTAAGAACAAATGGTCTCATGCCATAAAATGTTTTACTTGCCCAGCCACACAGATGGGATTATTCTTATTTTCCAATTTCTATATTTTACATTTGCTTAAACCCCTAACAAAAAGTCTCCTGTTACATTTCATGACTACCTTGCAGCTGTGTGTAAGTGAGTCGTGTTTCTTGCTCATAAACATAAATATTGGTTTTGATGCATATAGGCTACATACATGCCTACAATGTAGAGTTTGTTACCAAATGGTATTCTAACTGTAATGGGTATGACCACTTTTTCAATATGATACTTCTAAGTTCTTGTTGGTTCTGTCTCATCTTTCTATTTGTTCCAGGCAAAACATATTCATCAGTGATCATTGGTAAAGAACATTTACTTGGTGTGCTAAAGTGTCAAGTAACAATTTTTTAAAGACTGTATTTTTACAGTGTCAGTGTGTTCTGGAGGATGCTGCATCAGATTGTTACACCATCCAAGCGTGTGTTGTACTGCAGCATTGGAAGTATCTTGGTCACTGCTTGTAAGTGTAGGAGGGTGCCAACTGGTTGGAGATCACCAAGACTTTGCACGGCTTCTATTTTGCATGAGGTTATCAGAGAGCCAATCGCACACGGTGGAGCACTGAACAGGGGGAGTCCTGCTTCCCTGCTCCTCTTTTTGAAATTGTTGAATAATGAGCGTGCATTTATCTTGAATTATGGACATACAAGAGTGGTTGCCATGAATAGTTAACTGAACTCTGACGCTTGACAAGTGACCAGAGTAACCCCTTTAGATCATTTGCCTCTAGAACATATGATGGTTGTCTAGAAGGAATACTTTTCTATGTATTAGCATTCATGACAAGACGTTCTACAATAGGGACAAGACGGTACATAAGGACTGCATGGTTGGTAAATACATAAAGTGAGGCATATTTCTATGTTTGTATGTAGATGGTATTTATATAGCACACACTTAGCTAAGAGGCAGCAGAGCTGGACATGGTCAAAGGCGAGCATAAAGATAACGAGTAAGACCAGAGAAAGCTGGGTTGTAGACAGCTTATGCATTGTGAGGTAGAGTTCTATAAAGAGGTGAGCCTTGAACTCTTTCCTAAATTGGAGCAGCATTGGGGAAATCCTGATGGATACAGGGATGTTGTCCAAGATTCTGGCTGCCTAGATGGAAACATATCTGTTCTACATACATAAAATGTCTTTGAGATGTTGATGGGCAAGTGTTGGTGATGCGGCATAGTGCAGGAGGTCCAGAAGGCAGAATTCATGGATGCTTGAGTGTGGTGTGTATCGCAAGTATTAGGGAGGTGTTGTAGTTGGTTATCGAATTATATACAATGGTGAGAAATGTTAGAGTCCTATATTCTTTGCCATTGGTGTTTGCACCTTGAGACACTCACATTAAAAAGCAGCAATAAAAATGTCACTTCACGGTTTACTGCAAATCTCTGAAGCTGGTTCACGGTGCCATTACTTTTATTATTCTTATCTACAGCTATCCCCTGTAGAGTTTCTGACCCGTCTTAGCACATCACCAGGTCTATCGCCGTGGCCTTGTATCATTATCATTGCCCTTCTCTATTCTACCTTCTCTGGGCACTTTGCTGGACCTTCTGGTAGGTGGTGAGACAAAGACAAGGACAAGAGCGCTACATTGCCATCCTGCCCTGGGCTGCCAGCATGCTCTGTGGAGGAGAGGCAGCGCTTCTGATACCAAGGACTGTGCAGAAAATTCATCTTTGACCTAGATGCACCAGCACCGCTGTAAAACTTTTTCAAATTGAAGGGAATGCCTTGCGAGGGGATCTTGCTTTTCCCTCTTTTGTTCTTCTTCAGGATTATCTCCTGCAGGACCACTGTCCCCTGCTGTGCACCTGCTGTTTGCTTGGCCTCTTGTTGGTCTCTTCACCTATCCCTCCTCTTCCTTCTGAGGACACTTTGTTGGATCTGCTGGCATGTGGTAAGAGATACATGGGAGCCATGGTCTCCATTAGTCCCTAGGCAGTCTAAACACACTCAGAGGAGGAGCAGCACGTCTAGCACCAGGGTCTGTTCCCTCTCTTTAATCCTCAGATAGTTAAATATCCTTCAAGAGGTGCCACGTTTTTTCTTTGGACAAAGTTGGTTACTTTGATTACCTGCAATTTATGCTTACATTAAACAACCTCAAGCTATTCAACAGGTCTCCTATATCATTAAGGCTAATAACTATGACCCCATCTCATCTGATCTCATCTGGAGTGCTTGCCTTGTTGGACAATTGTGGGATATTACATTCCTCTACACATCACTCAGTACCGCCTGCTTAGCCATCCTGCGACATTTATGGAATCATCCACCATGAAGAAGTATTCATTCTTCAATCTTATATATATAAAATCTGGCGCACTCCTCTGAAAATAAAGTTGGCATGTGCATGTTAGCTACGTGAACTGCTTCCTCCTGATCCCCCACCTCTTGGTAGATGACTCCCTTCAATAACAATGCTGAATTCTCACCCCAGTCTGTGGGAGTTGGACTTGACGCCTCTCATCTCTAGTCCCACCCATTCCATGCACATTCCACCATCTCTACAATTCGATGGCGCTACTACCTTGAGCTGGTGGAATCATCGTCTCATTATTTTTGCCTCTAAACCTGGAACCCATACCATGGTTACCAACGCTATGTTTACTGTTTGCAAATGAACAAACCTAAATATCCCTGCAGGCATAACACTCCCTTTCTCCAATTTACTGAAGGCAGGCGAGAATCAGCCATGCGACCTAACCTTCAACACCATCTGCCTCTTTGCTACACAAATACTCCGCAACTCCACCAAAGAAACAAAATCCTGCAAACAGCCTCGTCCACACTTCTCCAGCAGGATGGCTAAACATCTGCTTTTAATAGTAGTTTTACTAGTAACGCTTTAATTGTTTTGTACACTGCTCTGGTGCATTCAGCCAATGTTGAAGATTAGAATACTGATAAATATCTATAGAACAAAAAAACAGGTTTGTTTTTTTGATCACGGAAATGAATGAGAAATTCCAATCCGCATATGCGCTTAACTATGTTTGGCAGAATGGCAACGCTTAGGTCTGCATCTCACTGCGTCTGTCTGCTACATACAGCCTTTTTACTCCAGTTTTACATAATTACATTTGCATTTGATAAAGGTTCTGCAGGTGAAAGAGTAAAGTGACCAATGTACCTATCATCTAGCGCAGAATTTCTATAGTTTTCAATATGTCAATATAATCTAGATGCATTTGTATCTTCTCCATAGCTGTGCATTGGTTCATCCGTAAATTTCCTAGATCTGTCATATTTTGTCCATGTTTCAATACTGTACTCACCAAAATGTGTATAAAACATATTGCACGCGGCAAGGAGCAAGACTAGCAAGAATGGTAAACATGTTTGCCTTTTACACCGGATCGGATTTGTAATGGGCATGGACTTGAATGTAGTCTTGTTTAACTTTGCATTTATCGAACACCGGTGAGTAAGGAAATATCAGCCCCAATGAGATTGGCCTCATATCTATGCAGAGGTACTTACTCCGTGTAGACAGCTTCAGCACTGGGACCAGTGCCAAGAAACAAACATCCATACTGTTTGCCATTTTTATTCAGCTTTTGAAAGGTTTATAGTTTTCTTGATGGATGCATGGAGCAGGTGTTGTATGTAGATGCGAGTGTCTACATGAAGTGCACTTCTATAGCCGAATCTGGTCTGGTCTTCAATCGTCAGCACATCTCTTCTACATGCTCTGCTTTAGCATGGAGATAAAAAGGCTTCCTTCTGTCCTGAAGTTAAGACCCTTTTCCTTATGTCATGGCACTTGTCTTTAATGCCTCCTTGGATCGGTTACTACAGATTGTACTGCACCTATCCTTCCAGGAGTGCAGAGATACAAAAACGTAGGGCTCTGAAATGGCAATCGGGAAAAACCATATGGAACATGTGTGTGAGTATCGGTAGCCTAAAGAGCCGTGCACCGACTCTTGAATGATTGAGTGGTCAGGTTAGTGCAAATAACTTGCTCAAAAGAGGCGAGTATTTCAGATAATACTCAGAAAGTGGGTGCCAGTTGCACTGTGTCTCACAAAGACAAAGTTCCGTATAACGTCTGGAAGCATGGCACTTTCATCTACCGAAGAGAAAATTAAGCTGGAAACATGGTAAAAAATACATCTGATGTAATTGGCTGTATAATCCTGCTCCAGGCACGAGGACAGGATCATTGACTTGGGGTTTTGGGGTACTGGGCCAGGGCCAGCATGCAACTGGTCCCTCAGAGTAAAAACTCTGCTTCAGTAATATCCTCTCGGAATGGAGTTGGCCATGTTGCCAACATTTTCTGCTTACTGGTGCGCCTTGCTCTTTTTGCATCGATGCGCTGGGTGCTGCCATCAGGATTTGAGAAGCCTCAGAAAAGATCCTTTAACAGCAAATACCCCAGATCTCGTTCAGTTTTTTGGCGGTCTTGGTACATCATGTCCGTGTCCACAGTCTGTTTAGGTCTCGGTCTGACGTAAGCAGCGCATGCGCTGCTCTCGTCATATGAGGCTTCTTGGAATCGATACGATTCCAGAAGCCTCGTCCCTGCTCCGCCTTCAGCTTTCATTTGTGTGCGTCGTTTGGCGTCACAAATTATGCCAAAGGCAGTGCAATGATTGCACTGAAGGCATGTCAATCCTTCCTTGTTGCCACCCTGTCTCCTTTTAGGCACGCCCACCGGGATTGGATCTTTTACCCGCGGCATTACACTATTGCCTTTAATTACTGGGAAAGCACTATTTGTTTCCCCTTCCGTCTGTCTATCTCAGAGACATGTTGCTTACATTTTGCCGTCTACCAGAATACCAATCTCTCGCCCCGTTTCCCCCTTCTTGCGATTTTGCCTCTTTTCCTTTCAGTTCCTGTCATGCTGGAATGTCATCTATCCCCCTTCCCTCCACATCAGTCCCACAAACGGTTATTTTAATAACGTGTCGTATGCGTATTGTTTTATTTAACGTTCCGTGCTCTCTGAGGCATTTCCTGTTGCTGACCAGACCGAGAGTTGGTTGCCGTGTCAATGATGTGGCTACAAATGTACATGGAACTAGTGCACATAAAGGTACCGTTGTGGGGCTTGTTTGGCTTTACTCCCGAGCCGCGTCATTCGACGTAAACCCCAGCCAAGGCACAGTTGTGCTCAGTGAAAGAATAGCCCCCCCTCCCCATCTCCTCCCCGATCCATTAAGCAGCCCTGCCACTCCCTTTGTTGGACTCGCTGTGCTTTCACTTCTGCTCTTTTCTTTTAGAGCTGCTGCCCTGGGGCAGTGACACAGAGGTCCCTCGGAGACAGAGGCGTGGTTTCATCTTCAGAGCCTCTCTCTCTACTATTCTCTCTCTACTATTCTCTCTCTACTATTCTCTCTCTACTGCTCACTCTCTACTACTCACTCTCTACTACTCACTCTCTACTACTACTCGCTCTCTACTACTTTCTACTACTCACTCTCTACTACTCACTCTCTCTCTACTACTTACTCTCTACTACTTACTCTCTACTACACACTCTACTACACACTCTCTACTACTCTCTACTACACACTCTCTACTACACACTCTCTACTACACACTCTCTACTACTCACTCTCTAGTACTCACTCTCTACGACTCTCTACTACTCACTCTACTCTCTACTACTCACTCTACTCTCTACCTCTCTTTACCTCTCTCTACCCCTCTCACTACTACTCTCTACCTCTCTATCTCGATCTCTACCTACATATATATTCATATGCATTTATATATAAACATATATACACATCTGCATATCTATACAAATATAAATGCATGCATACATATACATATATGCATACATATGCATGTTATGTACATAAAGGTTTGAAAAACACGAACAAAAGCAAAGCTAAAAAGGCCCCCTAATTACAAACAGAATTGCTTTAACTTAAACGAGGGCGCGACCTATTGCATTTTCAGTGCTTGTTTTTTTGCCAGTCACTCCATATATATATTGAGATAGGTGTGTACAGTGTCCTTGTTCATCTGTTGCCACTGCTGTGTTCTCAGCATTGGCAGGAGTGAGACCATCCGTGTTGGGGACACAACATGGTAGTAGGTATGCGGACATAGGGTAATCATGGAAGAGATAACCGCTTTGGATATCGTGGGTACTTTCGATTGCCGTGCACAGAAAGGCTTCCTATGTGACACTTACCGGCCTCCACACACCCCAAGGCCGTGGCACAGCGGTGATCATGAAAGCGGCTACTAAAGGCCACTTCGTGTAGGAAAGCGAGCTTTCTTGTCGAACGTCTGTCCACTTTTCAACAACCACTGGCCCACGCACGCTACAGTGCTGTGAGCCAAGCCTGCTGATGTGTGATACACACTGGCTGAAACGAGTTTGCACTCCCATCGTTCTCAAAACGTTATGTCTTTTTAAGAGTATGCTGTGCAAACGGGAAAGCTTTTGTTAATAACGAACTGGCCAATTGTGAAAGTCATGCGATCGGTACATAATAAACCATGCCACTGGGACTAAGCACGTTGGACAGCATGAAAACTGTTACAGATATGAAAAGTATTTACGTGTTATAATCCGTTACATGACAGAGGGGGACATATTACATCTTCCAAACTCTATGCATAAGTAAGCATCTTGACTACACCTCCCTAAAATGGTAAGTTAAATCCAGTGATAATGGCTCAAAACCACACAGACCATCCTGTGTTTTGTATTTTGCCTTAAAGACCATTTTATAGAGTCAACTGAGGCCGGGTTTGCTGTGATTTTCTTTTTTAGATTTTATTTTCATTAAATAAAGGTAAGTGACATTTTGAAGTCTAGTTTTTTGCCAGCTGATCCATTGTACATTATAAATAACAGAACTACCCCATTTTAACAACCTAATAATGGCATTCAAACAATCCACCTAAGAGCACATAAGGTCAAAATACTCCAAATAAGAAGAATATTTGGCTTAAATCTGCACCAAATAAGAGGTCCAAATTCACACAACAGTTGACATGAATCAGCATATTTATTGGCCACAAATAAGTACAACATTCATTCATTCCAGGAAGCAGTGTTCTATATGAGCCAATCAAGTCATCTTAAATTACTCAACTCTTGACTACTGCGATTGGACGGTTGCCCTCACAACATGCCCACCATAAGCCACAACATTGGGAAAATCTTGTGATCGGAACCCTATACAATATGGGGAAAAGCAGAAGCGTATTCACAAACGTCTTGCTTTTTAAGAGATATTTGGTCTTTTCGTACCTTCTGCTGGCATTTTTGAGTCAGAATTTCTTCTAAGCACAAGGTGGCTCGACTACTCAACAAGGAAAATTGGGGTAGAAAGAGCTCCCCTATAGGACTGAGTCCACACAAGTTGGAATGCTTCAGCAGGATTGAGGAGAGGACCCTGTGATGAAGTATGCCACCAATAGGTGGCAATTGCAAAAAGAACTGGTGATGGACAGAATGCTGAACAATGTCATACATTCACCCCAGAACAGAGATCTGGGCCTAAATCCATCGTTTTTTTGCTCACCACGCCATTCCAGTTTGGACCAAGCCATATGCAAATCAGTCTTGACCCTGTGCCCCATGGGAACAGTCCAACCCGAACTGCCAGGCCAGGTCCTCCCTGGACTGGAAACAAGCATCTTAGGACCGGTTTTGGGGTTTCACCCCTCTTCAGCCAGGATAGCTTGATTCCAGTGGCATGGTTAGCACGGGACTCACGTCTGAGCATACCCATCCCACTCGGGGTGACAAATGCAAAAAGAACTGGTGATGGACAGAATGCAGAACAATGTCATACATTCACCCCAGTACCGAGATCTGGGCCTAAATCCATTGTTTTTTTGCTCACCACGCCATTCCAGTTTGGACCAAGCCATATGCAAATCAGTCTTGACCCTGTGCCCCGATCTCTGTACTGTGGTGAATGTAAGACATTGTTCTGCATTCTGTCCATCAACTGTAGTTTTTGCATTTGTCACCCCGAGTGGGACGGGTATGCTCAGACTTGAGTCCCGTGCTAACCATGCCACTGGAATCAAGCTATCCTGGCTGAAGAGGGGTGAAACCCTGAAACCGGTCCTAGGATGCTTGTTTCCAGTCCAGGGAGGACCTGGCCTGGCAGTTCGGGCTGGTCTGTTCCCATGAGGCACAGGGTCAAGACTGATTTGCATATGGCTGGGTTCAAACTGGAACGGCATGGTGAGCAAAAAAATGATGGATTTAGGCCCAGATCTCTGTACTGGGGTGAATGTTTGACATTGTTCTGCATTCTGTCCATCAACTGTTGTTTTTGCGCCAATAGGTGGGTGAGAGTTTATCATCCTTTTAATTTAATCAGCACGGAGACAACAGACTCCTCCTGGACTGGGTCTCAAGAGCAGCACAATCTGGTACCTTTACTTCTGCCCAGACCACTTTTTGAATATATACCTCTAACAGTACTTACATTCTGGCCATCAGAGCATACAAAAATCTTATGTGGAAAATGTGCTTCCAATTTTTTTATTCAAACGATTGAAGCCACTGGCTACTCAATCGATTAAGTTTTTAACGTTGTACAGAACCTCTGGGAGCTACCTACGAATACCATTACTTTTATATCCCTGGCAAAGTTAAGCCAATCTCTATCAGGCTTCTATTACAGCATGTAAGAAGTGTATCTAAAATACAGGTTGTCGTTGATCACGTTCCCTGCTAGCATACTTGACCGGTGAGTAAAGGTCAACAAATTTTCTCGTAATAGTAGATGACTAAGTTATGGGTTTCTTTATAAAATCCGTTTTAGGGGTCTATTATGATATCGGGCGTATCGCCACCGCCGGGACGGCGGTGGTGATCGCCCATCAAATGTCCCTGTGAAACCCCCTGCCATTTTAGTATGGCGAGGGGCAAAGCGGCGGACGGAAAGACCGTCCGCCGCTTTTCCACCGGTCGGATTGCCGGCTGGAAAAGGCAGATAATATGGTGGCAGGCACCGCTTTTGGAAAGGCCTTTCCATGGCGGCGATGCCGCCATGGAAGGGCCAGCGGAAAATGCTTTGGTGGCCCGTTACGGGCCCCCGGGGGAGTGGTGGGGTTGGAGGGATGCACTTGGGGCGTATCTATGGTACCCCCCTACATTGGCATACACAAGGTGGCAGGTACCGCGCCGTGCCTGTCACGTTGTGCATGATGCATATTTTACAGTGCGGCGGGTGCTGCTTACAGCACCGCCCGCCACAATTTAAAATATGCGGGATGCAACCGCCAGGGTGGAGGTTGCATCCTAATGGGCCTGGCGTGACCGCCGTACCTCTGGCGGTCGGTCCTGTTTACCGTTACGGTGGCTGGTGGATCGTAATGGGGCCCTTAATGACGTGCAGAGAGACGTACCAGCTGGTTAAATAAGCAAACACCTTCTTTTATTGAGCCTACTAAAATTAGTGTCCAGGAATGTAGCGGCACGTTCCAGTTGTGTGTGCGGATGACGTTGGCCAGAAGGATCATGTTTGTATTGAAGAGGGTGGGGCTGATTTATGAACCTTGAGGCACTTCACAGAGAAATTTGCAGGCTTTCGAGGAGTAAGGTGCCAGCCAGGCTGACATCTTGTGTTCTATCTGTTAAGTAGGAGCAAATCCAGCAGATTGGATCCTTGGATGCCAGTCTCGTGTAGGTGCCTGATGACGACTGGGTGTAAGACTGTGTCAAATGCTGCACAGAGGTCCAGGAGAATGAGGGCTGCTGTGCCTCCTCTGTCAAAGATCATGTGGCTGTAGTCTGTGGCATCAATGAGAGCTGTTTCTGTACTGTGGTTGGGCCTGAATCCAGACTGTGTGGGGTCGAGGAGCTGGTGGTTGGCACCAGACGTTTATGAAACTGCAAATAAAGGGTCTTGAAAGACGATATTATTTTCTAACCAGGAGGAAGCAGCTGCCTTAGGGTGTTGCCTTCTTCATAGCATTAAAAAATAAATTGATTGTAGGGACATTTCCAGGTTACCCTATGTAGATGGGTTACCACGTTTTCAGTCCAGGGCATTCATTTAACTAAGACGTGATTTCTGGGTGTTGTCTTAATTTGCATGAGTCAAACTAATTATGCTAACACAACTATTAGGACTTTAGTTTGCAAAAGGAATGCATTTAGGCTGCCCCAGTTTCACGTGTACACGTCTCAACCTGTGTACCCACCATTGCCTTGGAACTGTTATGCACATTCATATAGTACTTACAATGCAGGGCATCCAGATCCTTGTGGTGACGTGAAATATTGCCTACCTACGAGGGAGAAGGTAAGGCGAGTGCCTGTATCTTCACGGCTGAGTCCAGTGCACGCTCCGCGCCCGCCATTGCAGTGCCATATTACTCCCTCATAGGGATTCAGTGACTGCCTCCTCAAAGAAGCCTTTCACTGCATGAAACAAATCCTTCTGCGACATTCAGGCAACCCCTGCGCCTGGAGGCCTTCGGAGCACCTGCCGTGAGGCCGTCCTGCTGTAAGACGCTTCATTGTCAACAAGGTATGCAGTCATATGATCAAGGGTAATCATTTTCTGCCAAACGGTTCGGATGTAGGTACTGGTTTCCATTACAAAGGAACAATTGGCCAATTATGTTCCTGGTTGTATTTTTCTGTTTCCCGGTGAACTGAGTGGTGGGTGTTTCATTAAGGCTCTATGTTAAAACAATCAGGATTCAAGACAGGATTGTGTGAGTGTCTGAAGAGCAGACTGGCGGTGTATAGTTTCATTTCGAAATGTACTTAGGGGGTGGTTCTGTCTCAAGGGATGAAACTGGAGTCATTACTCAAACGCTTAAGCCTGAATGCAGTCATTGCAATACATATCTACAATGATAGAAGGCTGGCCGGGTGCACGTGGTTCTGCTGGCCACTGCACTGTAGCGTCGTCCTAACACTTCACAGTGCAGCCATCTGAGATCTGTAATAGTATAACGTTTTAAAAGCTTTCAAAGACCTTTTGAAAATCTTCAGTGGTCTATGTAACTTGTCAGGGGTATGAAGCGCTATATAGATGTGATATTCCTTTTGTTTCCTGTGTCTAGACATAAGAGTGTTGTCAGGTGAGGCTCCTGCTGGTTCGGTTAGCCGCTTCCGGTTCCTTCCGCGCACTTCCGGCACGTAGAATCCACTTCCTGTTGTAATCTGTGCGAGTGTCAATGCTCAAACAGAAGGGCGGCCTGAGCGTATAGAAGGTCTCTATTTAATACTTAACAATTTATTACAGAAACACCCGCAGCATCGGAGTGCAAACCGAAATAAAGTCAGTGTAGGAAATTCTGACACCGTGAATACTCCTTTCCTTGGCAAAATGTATGTGGTGCACGTTGGTGTGTTAACGTTTTTTGCACCTTCGATTTTTTAGAATTTAGATTTCTTCCCTCATGCTGTAAACCCACTTGTCAAAGGTGTTGAGGGCATTAGTAAGGCGCACAATCTGCCTAATTCCACCCAGGGTTATAGGGTATAAAGGAGCTTACTAGCACCGAGTGCAAAATTGTGTAAAAACGAAGATAAAATATATATACTACCAAACAAAATGTATACATCGATGTAGTGGAAGGGCAGCAAGGACAATCCCTCCGAGTGCTTAAGACATGCGGTGGAGGGCTCTTCTACCTTTAAGTGCTTTCCACCAGGAGTCGAGCAGACAGCATCGCCCTGTGCGCTTCCAACACAAACGGGTCCAGAGATTGCCGCTGCCCGCGTCCCACGCAGTGGGACATCAGCAGGGCAGCCCTCTAGTGGCCGCCCGTCGCAGCCTTCCCCCTCGCGCGCGAGGCCACGCCCAGGGAGGAGATCTCCCAATAAGTGTACAGGTGGAGGCGGGCCGTTGGGGGGGGGCGGAGCAGCTAGGGGCTGCTTGCCCTGGATCGCCCGTAAGATAACCCATTTATCGTCATACTTATGTTGTATGAAATAAACCTGCAGCAGTTCTTCACCCACAAAGAAAGTGTCAGTGTAATCCTTGGGTGACGTCTGTGCATGTGTGTTGATTGAAGCGGATGACGGTGTGGTCACTAAGCATGGAGTCCATGCGCAAAAAAATCACAGATCAATCCCACGACGCAGCAGACCCTGCAGGGTTGGTGTCATTTTGGAAATACGTTCGTGGAGCAGCATAAATCAGATCATCCACTGAGCGTCGCGTTTACCTCGTGCGTGGCAGTGATGAGGTACACAAGCCCTGCTGCACAAACTGCTCGAACCATAGACAAACATTTCAAAGGTGTCTGGAGGGCCAACCTGGAGCTGAGAAGGAGGTGACGTGATAGGCGCAGAGAACAGCAGAGAGATGCGGTGGGGGGGGGGGGGGCAGTAAGTCCAATTACTAGGAGAGTTGGAGAGACCGCCTCTTACAACAATAACCACAATAATCTAGAGCCCACCGAATCCGTGTATAGGAAACAGGCAAACTCTGTGCTTAAGAAAACAAGATACTGTCAGATAGGCCGCAGCCCACTCTATCCAGGCAGGAGGGAAGCTTGGGCAGTAAGATTGGGATGGGGGATTCGGATTTTCAAACTATCACACTGGCTTATAATATTAAAATACACAATACAACAAACAAGGTGCAATATAGGGGCTAAAGGGCCAGTGTAAAGGGAGACCAATGAGGAAGTGACGGAAAACAATTTTTGTTTGTCAAATAACTAACATTTTTGAAGACTTTTAGCACAGAGGGTCGAGCGCGCGCGTGTGTGTGCGTGTGTGTGTGTGTGCGTGTTTTTTATCTGTGTGTGTATGGAAGAATTCCTGGTGAAATCCTACAGACACCTCACCATACCCGACTGAATGCACCTCGACCCAACTTTTTACCAAAAAAGACATTTACAAGGGGGGTGTACACCCCCCACCGCGAAGCTAGGCCCCTGTGTTCAGGTTCTGGGAGGGAGCACTCATGCTCATCCATAAGCACTGCGCCAGGCTCCCTGTGGGATACACCCACACTGCAGATCCGCACTCTGCAGTTGGAAATGTCGAGAGGCCTAGTGAGTGGTGGTTTCCGCGCCAGGCGAAACCACCCGACATAACATAATAATTCTTCCCAGTGTAATATCGCTACCCAAAGCACATGGCTCTCTTTCCTTTCCTGGAAAGGCATAGTTCACCCTGCCAGTGCTGACTCCTCAGACCTAGAGGTTGCACCGATCTCGCTCACCTTCACTGGTCCTGCGCTGAATGCATTATTTGCACATTTGAAATCATGTCCATGTCGGACATTGGAATTGCTTTGCATACATTTCACTGTTCTGCAAGTTCGGGGCTGTCTCAGTCACTGGGCTGCAGTGTTACGGTGGCCCTGCTGAGATGTAGGTTAGCTCTTTCATCAGTCTCTTTACTATCAAAGCTTTCCTTGCAAAACACCTCTCCGTCCTTCCACACAGAATTAGAGTAACATGTGCCTTTCTTCCACATGGCATTTGTTAGAGTAGCAAAGAGGCAGGAAGATGGCACATGCCGAGGGTTCTTTTAAAGCTGTGGTAATGACTGAATCTTTGTAGTGTGGATCATTCAGTGCCCAAAGACATTGTGTGAGGCCATGTGAGGCCTCGCGATGCATCAAGTTTGTAATGCACCTTGGAGCCCGAAGCCATACGCACGGAATGGGCCATGCAAGTGAGCAGCCTTGAAACCAAACCCACTCCCATGAAATAGCCTGGATGGAAACGCCTGCTGCCTCCAAGGGACTGGCAGGACAATAAGAAGCAATCTGCTGTAGATGTAAAGAAGATTCAAAGCTAACGTGGAATATTCTTTTTTAATCTCCTTGTTGTTTTCCTTTGATGCCAGGGGGTGATTATTGGGAAGAGGCTGCACGTTGTGTAGAGTGCATGTGCGTTGTAGGTGTCATTAAGTAGACCATGTGTCAGCCCTCCTACCCCCCTTTCCTCTACCCTCCTTGGTTTGCTCTGTCCACTGCAGGTTGAGCTGGATCCATTCTCCACTCATTTAGGGGTCGCCGCCTCCGTCTGTCTCTGGGCTCAGGTGATTGCCTGATTGGGAGGTGTAAAGATTACAGATGTACACTTCCTGAGCCCCTAACAGATGTTTGGTCTGGGAAGAGTACCTCAAGTCTGCTTGACAGCGACACCCAAGCGGACTGATTCAACCTTTTCAGGGCTCTTTTTTATTTTGCATTACTGTTTTTTTGATTCTGCCATATCATCCGTCAGCACATTCCATTTCTGAATAACATGAGAGATTTTTTTGTTCAGAAAATCTTTCCTTTCTTCACTCAAGTGACTTGAATCAATACCAATTATATGGTATTTTTGCGTCATCAACCTACCGTTAGAAAAGGCAATCTCTGTAGGAATTGTAAGGATGTGGGCAGGAAGAACTGACATTGTTTATGGAGATAAAAATGTAATAGTTTATAAAATATAAGTAATTTGATTGGATCAGGTAGTCACACAGTGATAGAAACCTTTGTTCCTGCTTTAAGATCTGTCCCTATGACATACTTTCAGAAGAATGCTAGCCTCAAATTAATAAACACTCTGTCGGAGCGGGAGGGTCTTAACTACATTCTAGGATTCAAAGTTAGACCTTTACTGCAGATTAGGGGATGATCTACCTTCATTTTCCATGCTTGAGTTGAATTTAAGGAACTTCCATAAATCCATGCACTGGTTGGTCAGAGCAGCAAAGGGTCTTTGGCTTGTTTCAACCAGTGAGGATTATCCAAGGCATTCAGCTGAAGGGTCTCTGAGTTGGATTGAATAGCTAGCCTCACCTGGGGCTCGTGCAGCGGTCCAGGCTCTCAAATGGCTGCAGAGATTAAGTATGACTCACTCAGTCACTATCGAGCGAAAAGGAATTTGTGTCCTAATTAGAGTTTTTAAAAAATTAACTAAACGCCAGTCGCTGATTTATTATTCGTAGCCCTTTGAATTCTTGCTCAGCTGCAGGTCCACCCGTCGCACTCGCTGCTTCTCTATGCCGCTACGTTTGCATCCAAATAAGTTGCCGACATGTCAGAACAGACTACCTGCATTTGTCATGACATCAAAGATCTCTGGAGTATGCTGAGTTGGAGACCGTATGCGTGCATTGCTAGCCAGGTCTGGCGATGACGTGCCTCCAGAGGGAGTTGTCCCAGCTCAGTTCTCTTAAACTAGTCTTCCCGATGCTAAGTTCCTGTGCAACATTTCAGTGGGTTGAAACCACGAGCTCGACCTAGCCCAGATACAGGACTCCTCATTGGCCTTCGATTTTTTCTATATTCTTTTGTCCCTAAAAAGCGGGATAGCCACACAGACATGTTAAAATGTTCCCTGATCATCGATATATCTTGTCGATCCTAGCTTTAGTATATCATCTGTATACTAGTGTATTTTTTCCACAAACATACTTTTCATATTATTCAATTTTTTTCCCTCCATCAATTGCTCCCACTGTATTGTGCTAAGTGGTTTCTACATGGTGTCCTACCTTTTTCCTACGGTGTTCACCTTGTCCTGAGGTGGTTACTAAAAATGTAGCTATTTGGTTAATTTAATCTGGCTTTTCAGCCTTTGTGTGATCTATATAAATCTGGTTGGAGCATGTGTTATGGATTAACTAGAACTCTTTGCCTCATTCTGTCCCCGGTCTGCTAAAGCTTAAACAAAGTAGTGTTCAAACAATTAAACTACGCCCCATGTGAACCATCCCTCTAATAACACCAGGCGTATGAAGGGAGGAAGCCCAACCCTTCTTATCAGAGTTCTCTTAACCATTTAGCCTCGTTCCACACCTTGATTCATCCAGCCGTCTGTCATCCCTTCAAGTTTCCACCTCCTTCACGTTCATCCTTTCACCCTTTCATATATACATCGATTCTTTACCCAGCAATACATCATGTGGCCATCCATTCACCCCTTCACTTTTGCTTCCTTTATCTTTCCATGTTCTTTACATTCATCATCCCTTTTTCCTGTTCATCCTTTCGCTGTTGCATTCCACCATCCCACTCTTAAATCTGTTCTTTCTTTAACCCTTTTATATATCCATCCTTTCACACTTAATCCATTCATTCATCTTTTCTCCCACACTTCCATCTAACTTTCACCTTTTCTTCCTTCTTTCCTGTCACATTCCTTTCTTCATTTCACACTTCATTACATCTCCCTTTATTTCTGTCTGTTTTCTAGCTACTAATGTTTCTCCCCTCCTCCTTACTTCTTCTTTCACTCTCGCGTTTTTTTCATTTTCCCCTGCTTTTCCCCCTGCTTTCCCCTATCGTTTCTCTTTAACGGTTTCCTTCATTGTGCATCTCCGCCACGACCCTCACGGTATTCCTGGCATGTTTTGGGAGATATACTTTTATATAGAATACTTTTTGATCCTGTTTTGGTGTTCAGATGTGTTATCATCATTCGAACAATTTTTGGCGAAACTAAAAAGCACAAGGTGTCCGATAAATAGACGCTGTAAAATGGAGTGTGATTGCAGAATTAATCAAATAAACCTATAAAGACCTTTGGAGGACGGACGTTTATCGACCGAGCTCATAAAGGCGACGTTGATAAAACAGACACAACTCCTTTCTAAGGAAAGAGACTGATTATTTAAGCCCAAACGTGTCATATAAACAATCTTGCTCGTGATTGCAAAATGTAAATTCGTTAAGCTGGATTTTATTTTTTAGAAATGAAATAACGAAAAGCCATGATGTTGGCAAGGTTTACTGAGTTCCCTACAGTGGAAGTGAAAGGGAGAGTGTTGAGAATTGCCCAAAAAATATATATTACCTCTGTAAAACGCATTTAGAGACTCTGGTACGAATCATGTTCAATTGTGAGAAAGGAGTATTTGTGAAAAACACTAGAACATGTGCAAATCAGATGCGGACGAAATGAATGAGCAAAAAACAATTGGCTTTTTTTAAAAAAATGCATTTATTTGAATTTTAACATGCATGCATAGTATGTTATAACAAAAACACAGTTGGCGGGTACTCCGCTGAGGCGGAGGAGCGTCACTCCACTCACTTCAATAGGAAAACCAAAATGATAACGTGCCGTTATTCTCATTTATTTTTCCTATTGAAGTGAGTGTCTCTCGGGGCGGGGCTGGCCAGAGCAGGCAGACGAGTGGTTTTCACTCCTTAAGTGCGCATGACCGCTTGGCCGGCGCGAGAGGGTCGGCCAAACAGTCCTACGCACTTTGCATCTTCCCCACCTGGCTTGCTTTACACAGCCTGGTGAGGAACATGAGAAGCCTCCCAGTCCCCGTCTGAGCGCCATGGTTAGGTGCTCAGACTTACCACAACGCTGCATTGCAGCGTTGTGATTGGCTATGGGGAGCCTGGTAGCCCGGGTGCTACCTGTTCCTTCCTACAGCCGGCGGTGACAGGAAGAAGAGGATGGAGAAAAGGCGCCGGCCGGCCCAGGTGAGTGTTTAAAAAAAAAAAAAAAATGTAGTTCTGGCCCGCATCCACCCCTACCACCACTCCGATCGGTAGCAGCCACTACTGCAAAAACAGTCAACAAACTAATGTCAAGGATGGGGCTATCAAACATCCTACAGTATCTTGCTGCATTGTTGGCAGTTTCCTTTACATAAACCATCAGCAGTTATTACTTGACTGCTTTCTGATTTTGCAGTGTTAACAGGATCTCCCGTAGTGGCCATAAGTGCAGGGGAGGTGTTTGCCCCATCAGGCCTATACATCTGCCAAGCACGAGGGCCCCTCTGGATTATACGCAACTGTATGGAAAATACACGTTTCACATCATATAGATGACATTAATTCTCTTTCTGCTACGGCATTCCTCTCGGTAATAGTCTGTGTATCCCTCTCCGAGTGTCGTGCCATTCTGCCACAAACTGCAGCTGGCCTACCGGGTGGTATGCATCCAGGTTTGGCACCTTTAGCCCTCTCTGCGCATGTGGGCATTGCAGCATGTCCATCTGTGCTCTGCGTCTTTTCTTGCCTCAAACCATGGTTGTGTTAGAGTGAAAATACGGATTATTCTGATTAAGGCAAAACCACTGAAACCGACAGTGGAATTTACATGTGCACCGTGCATGTGTGTAGAAAATCAACACTGAGAACGAGTTAAGTTGAACCATCCAGCGCTGTAAAAGTGTGCTTGGTTAGTTAGAGAATGGTAGAATCATTAAACATAGTGAGTTTGAGATGATTTCTAACAAAGATGCTGTGAAAATAAAACATGAAAACTTAGCATTTCTTAGCAGAGTGACTTGACAACATATAATTGTGCAAAGCTTTTATGTTACGTGTTAGAGCTTTGAAATTTTGAGTATAGAAGTCTAATATTATATAGTTTCTAGATTTATAAAAACGATTTCAGTCAAATGTTTGGTAAAAATATAAGTTGCTACTTTTGAGAACATAGTAGTAGGCCATAAGCACAGTTGCACTTTTATGTGTATTAATCACTGACAGATATTACAGAATGCTTAAATATGATATATTTGAGTGATCATCTTATGGTTTTTAACATAAACTAGGAGTTTCACACTCAGTGAAGTATGTGTTTTTAAAAGATGGTTAAATAGGCTTTTCTCTTTAGGCTGTGTCTTTTCCGTGGACTGATGCAATGAAGTTTGACACGTTTTCAAATGTTGCTTATTTGTTCCCATCATGCTACATTCCTTAAAGAACAAACTGAACATTTTTCCTTAATTCTCCTTTGTGTGGATTTCATTTAAACCTAACCTTTTGACCGCACCCATGGACAGCAACAATATTAAAGCTTTGTGCCGAAAAACATGTGAGGATACAGTGTACTATTTTTCTTACGTATCGCATGGGAAAATATCCTGGTGTATCAATTTATACCTGCTAAACGGAAGTGTGACCAATGAGATTACTACAGTGGACTGACAAGAATGCCATGTTGACAAATATGCACTATAAAGACTACTGGATTTAGGAGATGGGGGGGCTCCCGTTCTCCCCTTCCTCTCTCCCTCTCTCTCTCCCTTAACTGTTTTGGCTTCCTGATGTCTCTGTTGGCTGTGCTCTTATTAAGGACTGAGGCCGTTGCCATCGTTCCATCACTTCCATGACTCTCTCTTGCATACCGAACTATCTCATTTTTGCCATTCACTTACGTTAATAATCTTATTTGTTGGACTTTTTGGAGCTGTCTTGGTGAGATTTCATACTTTAACTTTCTGATTAAATGCTATATTCCCCTTTGCTTATACTTATAGACTTCTCCTAGCAGACTTTAACTTGAATCCTGTGTCCCTTTGAGAGATTTTAATTGAACCATCCTGTTACCTTAGAAACCATAATTTGTATTCTAACATTTAATTTGACAACATTTGGAATTTTGCTGCAAGGATTAGTAGGGATGACAGAATTGCTGAAAATGTTACTTCTATTAATTTTGAATCTCTAATACAAATAATTCATTTATTTTAGAATTTGTTGTGTCATTTATTTGAGATTTAATGTTCTTTCTTAGAAACTGTGCTTGGGAGTTGGCTACCATTTAATGGTCCTCATTGGATATACCAGCAGAGGGTTTTCCTACATTTTCACCCCTTACTATGACGAAGAAAGGCCCATCAGAGAATCAATGTCTCTGTTGTAAAGTATAGCAATTAGATTTGAAATTTAGTGCTCCTATCGGCCCAGTGCTAGACAACCGCCTAAAAAGTGCTTACACTTCCGCAATTTCAATGCCCATAGGTGTGTGGTGTGGAATTGGGTACATACTATGCTGGAACATATACAGGCATCTGGGTAGCACCAACATTTTGGTCAACGCAATTCTACTTGTCATAGATAGGAGTACTGCGATCCACATTGTTTCGTAGCTATAGAAGCAATTTATCAGAATTGAGTTCTATCCATCTCTTTTTTGGGATGTGTCACCATTATTCCCAAATATCGAAAAGTGTCTATTTCCCATAATATCCCTGTATCTGGGAGTTGCTAAACTGGAAGGCCTCCTCCGTGTTCCCAATGGGAAGAGCACCAATTACTGTTTGTTCACACAGAGCCCGGCTTGTTCTTCAAAGAGGGTTAATTTAGTCATGAGTGTCTGCAAGAATGCTGAGGGTTCAGATAAGTACACCAGCATGTCATCTGCATACTTGCTTTTGGGGGCCACTTGGGATCACCCAGTTATCCATCACCATGTGCAGCTGACAGACCAATAGCTCCTTTGCTAGAGCAAACAATAAAGACATTAAAGGGTGTTCTTGCTGAATGCAGCGCTCTCGTACCCATTCTGCAGATATTATATCATCAGTCATGACTGTTTTTTTTGTACAACAAGAATGTCCTCTTAAAAAAATATCAAGCCAGAATTCCTTACCTTTAGGGCAGCAAACAGGTATCGCCCTTCTACAGTGTCGAAGGTTTTCTTTGTATCCAGTGACAAGAGCCAGCTCTCGCTTGCTGGACTATACATCTCCTATGATGTGACCCAATAGTCTAATATTTGTATAAAGCCATTTTGATCTGAATGTACCAAGTCTGTGATCACTTTTTGACAGTCTCATTGCTATGATTTTAACACGTATTTTGTTGTCTGTATTAAGTAGGGAGCGAAGTGTGTGTGACACGCTGTCTGTTGGATTTGTCCAGGTTTTAAAAGTAATATGATAGCTGCATCACGCAGTGATTTGGGCAGTTGTTGTTTTAATGGAAAAACAGGGCAGCTTGCATAGCAGTAGTAGAAATGTAAGTCATTTCAACACTAATTGATTAATCAACATTGCAAAGTAGTTTATATGGTTTGTTGTTTAAACTGGAATAAGCATGTTCAGCAAAAATGTTAATTTATAGATTATGGATTTAACCTATTTCCATTTTTTGATTTGCAGTTTATATCTGTTCAAACTGGGAATCGCACCACAGATACAGGATTTATTGGGCAAAGTAGATTTTACAGGTAAAAAGTGCATAATATAATCTGTGTTTGTGTGTTGTAAAATTGACGTGGTGAAAGTTTTGTAGAGCTTAGAGACAGGTGCTGCCTTTACATGCAAACCCTTGCTGATTACAGTGCTCTTTGCAATGCCCCATTACTTGCTGCTTTTCTGAACACAACATGCATTTCGGGTGAATGAAAATGTATATTCCTTTGTCTTGTTTTTTTGTGTGCAAACCCCCAGTAACCTCTGAGTCTGCTCCTGATTCTAACCACAGGGCCTCTTAAGTTATACACTGGAATGAAGCAATCGAGGAGCAGATTGTACAGCAGGGTTGACAGTTATATGACGAGAAAAGACAAATTAAAATTATGCTGCATAATTCACTATTTTGTCATGGTCGCAGGTCTTGGTATGTTATATGCATTTATAGAACGCGATGGTTACCCGAGGGTGTCCTGGCGCTTAGCTCAACAGTCGAGATAGCAGAATAGATAAAGATACTGCCTGGTCAAAGTTTACAGCCCATTAGTAGTTGGCTACCTGAATTCAGTATTGGGCCACTAAAATCTGACCAGTTAACTTTTTCAACTGATCTTCATTTGTGCGGCATGCATTGGGCACTTTCGCTTTTGAAATTTGTTGATAGCTATTTAGCTAGAAACAACAAAATGTTATTGAAATCTGCAAAATATGCAGCAGATGGCACTTTATGGGGGAAGTGTGGTAAATCTGATACTATGCGGAAAGCACCACAGCTCCAGAATCACATCATTCCAGCAGCCCTCTCTAGCTCCACTGCCTCAACTATGTTGAGAACAAATATTCCTCTTTAAGGTTGTGAAGTAAGTCTTTGTCTTCCATTAGGCGACATTTAGAGTCAGTTTCAATGTCCACACGCACATTTCAAAAGAGGAATACACAGTGACAAAGCCAATAGATATGGATGCATGTCCAGATAAAAAGGATTTAAATGTTGAGGCCGATGGTGAACATTTTGCTTTTTTTTTTTATAGCACGAACTTGACCCAAGGGCATTATAGCACTTTACATGAGAACCAGAGGTTACACATTTTAAGGCATGGGCAGATTAAGGGTCTGATTTAGATCTCGGCGGACGGGTTTCTCCGTCACAACGGTGACGGACATCCCGTCTGCCGTAATACGAATCCCATTATATCCTAAAGGATTTATATTTCAGTGGACGGATATCCATCACTGTTGTGACGGAGTAACCAGTCTGATGAGATCTAAGGCGCTGAGTGACTTGCCCAGAATGACAGGATGTTGCCCTGAGGCTGTATTCAAACCTGGATACCCAGTTTCAAGGTCGGCAGCTCTAGCCATTAGGGCACATCTACACTCTCTTCAACAACTTTGTTAGTGAGAATATTTGAGCAAAATCAATAGGTTTTCCGGCTCAGGCATGACTGATTAGGGTAACCTGAGGGATGGCTCTGCTGTTACTGGTTCCAAAGTCAGTGAGATAGCTTGGATTGTTAAAATGTGTGTAACCTGAATGTTTCAGATGCTGATCCATGTTGGGTTAATCCGCCTGCTGTCACTGTCAGATATGTGTGGCGTGCAGGTCACATGTTGTAATGCATGAAAAAGGCAGAAGGACCAATGACGCCGACTTCATGGTACAAAAAGACGAGGCTCAAAATTCTACCTTTAAGCGCTGTTAGAACCTTATGTGGCCACTGACCAAAAAACGAAAACTTCCCAAATTCTGTTGATGTATTTCAGTGTCAACAATCTGTGCAATGTCCGTCAAGTAAATGTGTTTAGCCTTCAGTTAAGTAAGCTGGTGAACCAACTATGCTCATATGAAAGCAGGATGGTCACTGATCTGAACGCTCGCTGCTGGAAAAATGTGGTTTGTCTGAGGACATGAGGTTGAATCCTCGCAAGCCGGACTCCGCGCTCCATCCGGTGCTTAATTTGTAAAAGGAGGAGTGCTGGGGTCCAAAGTTTTGCTCAGAAGACCACGTGGGCACTATTGAGTGCCGAGGTGAGAATATCTATCCTTTTTTGTGGTGATGTATAGAGCCCCCGTAAGAGACAACAGGAGCCGCTGGTAATTGTACGTGCCTTTATTGTGACATAGGATAGAGACTTCCGCATACTCTCTGCAGTGTCCCCATGACTTCTGCCCGCCTCCGGGAATGTTCCCAGAAGGCACCCCGCTGGTCACGTGGGTGCTGAGCACTAGACTGCGACACCACACATCTTCCCCCTTTAATAACAATACAAATAGATATCCAAACCAAACATCTGAGCTACATGAACAATGAGTTGCGTGAGAACACGATGTGCTGCATTGGGGAAACTAGAGGGAGAGAGAGCGAGAGAGAGAGGGGTAGGTATGTGCCCTTGCCAGGGGCTGCAGATGGGTAGAGGTAGTGGAGGCAGTAAGGGTGTCTACGTGGTGAATTCATTGTATCTTCTTGGATGCACCACAATCCTGCGTGTGCAAGAGGTCTGCTCCTCGAGTGTTTCTCTCTCCTGGCCGTTGTCGTGTGAGGTGGATGCCCTTTGCCTGATCTCTGGGGTGTCTGTGTGATCGGGCACCTGGAGTGGTGTGTTGGTGCGGAGATGTCATTGTTCCTTTCTCCTGTGGACTCAGTATTTCCCCCTGTCCCCCCTTTTCAGCCGCCAGTCTTGGGGCCATTGGTAGACACGTCATCATCCTGATTCACGTTCACTCCTTGAGACCTTGACTTGGAGGGGGGACCATTGGCCTGCCACTGTAGGACCTTGTTACACTTCGCCATTCTGCAGTGAGACCATATTTTGCAGTCGCTCAGGAGTGCCGAATGAGAATACAGTTCTCTGATTTGCAGGGGCTGGCTGAATTTGCTGTCACCTTTCTTTCCGAAGTGGCCCAATTTCACTCTTACCCAGTCTCTCGGGGCTAGGGAGACCCTATGCACTCCATGCGTCTTGTCATAGTTGTCCTTGTAGATCTTTTGAGCTTTCTGCATGTTGCTACTGACCACTGCGGGCGACCATCTGCTTTGAAGTTTCAAGTCCATCCACATCAGGTTGTCTCTAGTGAACGGTTCCCTGCCTCCGCAATATCCGGAACGGGCTGTATCCTGTGAGGGTGGGCGTGATGCGATAGGCCCACACGTTGTTTCTGATTTCTGTATCCCAGTTCTTGCCCGCGTTGATGGCTGCTTGGACTGAGCCCATGATTACACGGTTGAACCATTCCACTTGGCCCTTCCCTGCGGGGTGATAGACTGGCGTGTGTTTGTTCCAGATGCCGTTTCTCTGGAGGAAGGTGCACCACTTTTCCGAGGTAAACTGGGGTCCGTTGTCGCTCGTGACGACTCTCGGAATTCCTTCCCTCAAGAATGCGTTTGTCAGAAATGTGATGACGGCATCGGTGTCCACTTTGTCGCAGATGTCTACCTCCGGCCATTTCGAGTATCTGTCGACTAGGACTATCACATACTTGGGTACTCCCAACGAGTCCAGGATGGGGCCTAAAATGTCCACTGACAACTCTTCCCATGGGTTTGCGGGCGTGGTGAATTCTCCCATAGGGGGTCTCAGCAGTGTTTGCACCTTGTCTGCGTTGGTGCAAAGCTGGCATGCTCGCACAAATCTTTCCACAGAGTTGTCCACTGCTGGCCACCAGTACAATTGTTTCACCCTTCGTTCGGATTTGACGAAGCCCAGATGACCTTCATGCAGGAGGCGGTCCAGCAAGTTCTTCGTGGGAACAACCTTGTCACCTCTGAGTAGGAACGTGGCATCTTCGCTGAGGGATTATTCATCGCGCACTTCCCAGTACTTCCGGAGATCATACTTCAAGTGCTTCTTCTCGGGCCATCCCTGAGTGATGAAGGTCTTCACTTTGGAGAGATCCTGGTCATGTTCGTATGCTATTTTCCAATCCTGCGCACTGATGACGGATTCGTGGTCTGCTGTGAGTGCTACTTGGTACTCTTCCCATTCAGTGGAGTGTGGGGTGATGTCCATTGCAGCAGACCGGCTGAGGAAGTCAGCCACTTTGTTTTTGTGGCCTGGCAGGTATTCTATATCATAGACGAAATCCAGGAGCTGGAGTGTCATTTTGGCGATGCGTGGGGTGGCTTTGGCGTGCCCGCTAGACGTGAGGACTTTGATCAGTGGTTTGTGGTCCGTACGGACTTGGAGCCCCAGAGGTATTGCCGGAATTTCTCCATGGCCCATATGGAAGCCAGCATTTCTTTTTCTATGACGCTGAATTTTTCCTCGTTAGGAGCGAGTGAGCGGGACGCGAAGCCAATGGTGACCTCTGTGCCGTCTGTGGAGCGTTGGGACAGGACTGCCCCTAAACCCTTCTCGCTGGCATCAGTCGTCAAAATGCTGGGGGATGAGCTGTCGAACCATTGCAGTGGGACGGCCTCACAGATGTCGTTCTTGATGGTTTCGAATTCCACATTTGCTTCTGTCGACCAGTTGAACGTGTTCTTCTCCTTCAGCAGCTGGCACAAGTTGTGAGTCTTGGTTGCCAAGTTCCTGATGAATTTGCTATAGAATTCTGCCAATCCAAGGAAAGAGCGCACTTCGTCTTTGGTTCGAGGTCTGGGTATCACTCTGATGGCTTCGACGTTGGCTTTTTTCTGAGATATCCTGTGTTCGCTACTTTCATGTCCCAGGTACGTGGCGGTGCGTAGGCCAAACTTGCATTTTTCCAGTTCGGCTGTGAGGCCATTATTTGGAAGAGTTTACAGGACTGTACGAAGTTTCTCATCGTGCTCTGTCTTGGTTTTACCCATTACGAGTATGTCTTCTTCGAAGTATAGGACGTTGCCGCAGTCTTTGAACAGCTTATGCATACGTTTCTGGAATACTGACGCTGCGGACGCCAGTCCGAAGGGCAGTCGTTGGAAGCGGTAACAGCCAAATGGGGTAATGAAGGAGGTCAACTTCCGTGATGAGGGGTGAAGCAAGATTTGGTGGTACGCAGCTGTGAGATCTATAGTCGAAAACCACTTGATGCCGTTGGTTTGGGTTAGCATGTCATTGATCCTTGGCAGGGGAACTTGTCAACTAGTAAGTTTTTGTTGAGTTCACGAAGGTCAATGCAAAGGCGCACTTTTCCGTTTGTTTTGCGTGGGACTACCAAGGGCGCCAACTACTCGGTGCTTTTGATGGGTTCTATGATGTCGTTGTCCTACAGGCTCTGCAATTCCAGTTGCTCAGCTTCCCTGCAGTTGAAGGGGATATTCCGCACTTTGTGACTGACCGGTACTGCTCTGTCTTTCAGCAGGATTTTGTGTGTGAACTTTGACAGTTGCCCAATGGGTCCGCGCAGTTTGGCTACGTCAGGTCTGGGGTGGTCGTCCGTCATTAGTACTTGCGTTTCTCTGCCGGGGTTTAATTGGATGCCCAGCACTCCTTGGTCGACGCATCCGAGGACTGAGGGACCCGTTTCAGCCACATGTAATTTTCCTGTGGTTTCTCGCCCCTTGAACTCGAAGCGTAGCTGTCTGAATCCTACCATGGGGATCTTTTCACCTGTGAAAGTGACAGGATGTGCGTCTGTAGCGTGTAGGTGGTGCCCTATGGTTCTGGCAAAATCCCTGTCCCATATGTTCCTCTGTATGATCGTGAATGGGGACCCCGAGTCTGCTATCCTGGATATCTGGACTCCCCCTATGGTCAAGAGACAGGATGGTTTCCTCCTAGAATTGAAATCTATGCCTAACACTGTTCGTCTATGCATAAGCTGCAATCATCATCACCATCCCCTTCCCTCACTTCGGGCTCCGAATCATACATGACACATTTGACAGAGCTGCTGCTGGGTCTCCACCTGTAGACCTTGCCAAAATGTCCCGTCACCCCACAAAAGGAGCACTTTACGTGGAGGGCAGGGCAACATTTGTCATTGGCCATGTGCGACTGGCTGCCGCATCTGTAACAGGAGCCTCTCGTGTCACGGGAAGGCCGGTGGGGCACTGCTGAGTTCTTGGTGAGCTGTCGGCCGTACGGGCCTGGTTTGTCCCTGGGAGTGTTCTTGTCGCTAACTTTGCACACTGTATGTTAGTCGTCGCTGTCTTTCTTGGCAGCTGCAGCGCATCTTTTGGACAGTTCGGCTTTTTTGACGATCGCTATGATCTCGTGAAGGGGCGCTTCCCCGCTCACCCACAACTTTTCCTGCACGCCGGTGTTGACAGTGTGCATTATTATCTGATCTCGCACTAATTCATCATGCAGAGGAGCGAAGTTGCAATTCATGGCCAGTTTTTTAAGTGCTGCGACATAGTCCTCCACCGTCTGGGTGTCGTTTTGCTTCCATTGGAAGAAGTTGTATCTATCTATGGCCGTGCAAATGACCGGCTGGTAGTGACCGTCCAGGTCGTCTAGTGCATGTTGGAATACGTCTTCATCTGTTGCCGCTCTTGCTTTCTTGACCATATTCTCATACACTCGTAACCCCTCTGGCCCAAGATTATGTAGTAGTATCTTGTTCCTGCGTTTGCTGGAGAATTCTTCTTCCCCTTCATCTTCTAACGCGGATAGATAGTTGAGGAAGTACCCCTTCCAATCTGCCCATTTCATGGCCGGTTCGCCTGGTTTGGGGAGGAACGGTACAGGGTTGGTTAATGAGAAGGTCTTGGCACACATTGTGCTGGACCGGAAAGCGTCCGCTGGAGAAAATCGTCAATGGGGTACACGGCCTGTAGCAGGAGGCTGTAACGGAGGCACTTGGGGATACATTTGCGGGCCGTCCACTCAGGTATTCATGGATTGTAGCCTGTGACTCTGGTTGTGGTGAAAATCCAGGGACACCCTGACTTCTGCCCTGTTCTGTCTGAATGGAGTGCGGGCACCACTGCCGGGACGACTGCAAGCATGCATGACCTGATGGAGCTGGGAGCAGGACATGCCGCGTGAGGAGGTGGCTGGGAGGCAGCTGAGATATCGTCTTGCGGAAAGGAAGCAGTGGCCTGGACTTGGAGCACTCCTTAAACGAGGGGTGGTTGTAGAACATTGCCTGCGCACGGCCCACAAGTGCACTGGACATCAGCTTGGGGCACCGTTGGCAGTAGCAGAGAGGCGGTGCTGCCGGCGGGGCGTGTGCGCTTGGGCGCGTGATGAGTGCGCTCTGTTTCTGTACCTGCACTCAAGGACTGCAGGGCTTCAGGGCGTAGGCGCGATACAGGTCTGGACACGCCTCTCTCTCTCACGGCGTACCGGGGATTGGATTCCGAGTCGTGCACAGCGGGTGAGGCGGCGCTCGGCGCAGCGGTGTTGGCGCGGTCCGTATTGGCTCATCGCCAGTCTGTGGTGCTGTAAAGCGCCCCCGTAAGAGACAACAGGAGCCGCTGGTAAATGTAGGTGCCTTTATTGTGACATAGGATAGAGACGTGCCCGCGTCTGGGAATGTTCCCAGAAGGCACCCCGCTGGTCACGTGGGTGCTGAGCACTAGACTGCGACACCACATGTTTGTTCTCGATTCCCTCGGGCCTCTTTACTCCACCACCAGGCACTCCCAGCCCGTCATCTCATTCTTGCAGGAACGTTTTCATCACTGCTTTCTACCTTTGTCCCTCTTTCGTCTTCTTTCCCCCCTTTGCATTTTTCTCTCTCTTGCTCTGGGTCAAAGTTTGTTGCGAATCAGTGGAGGTGGGCCCCTCCTTCAATCACAGGTTCAAATTAAGCTCTGCTTTCACCCTTACATGGTCCAGTATTTTTGATACCGGAGCATGCGTTGTAGTAGTTGAGAAACACATTATTTAAATGTAGACCACCCAACTCTAGGTGCAGACACGAGAAAAAACGGACTGATTTGTTTATTTTTATTTTCTTATGTGGAATTTTAGCATATTTCTCGTCAGTAAGATGTAACATGGAGTGGACATTCAGTAAAACTAACTTATTTCAGCAGCGGCACTGGGACACAAAGCAGGGGGCTCTCCACAACAAAGATGCTTTCCCTTATCACACTGCGACGGTTCCACCACTCCCTTCACCGAAGGGGAAGAAAATAAATAGGCGCCGAGCCTGGACCCAATTCTGCAGGGTGGCCCAGAGGAACAGGGAGTTTAAAGGCGCAGAATGTTTCCAGAGCAGCCGTGTACCTGCAATTCATCATCACACAACTTTATCTTTTAAAACAGATCATTAAAGCACAAGTTCAAGCATTCTAAACCAGCCTATACAACCATATATGCAAAGATTAAAAACCACAGTATCAAGTTAGCCATGTACATAATAAGGATGATATTATAAAACCATTAAAATCAGTTAAAATCCTATAAAATGGCAATTTGGCCCATGTTGCTTCGATCAGTCCCATTCTAACCTAATTGCTGCTAATTAAGACATCGACCCCCACATGTTCCCCTTTCTCATACAAGCCCACAGAAGTGAAGCTATGGAAAAACGCACGAACTGATCCGGGAGTGTCTTTAAAAAATACAGAGCCACCCTGCATTGTGTAAATTTATGGGGCTTCAAAATTGGGAGAATTAATGCTTTTCTTTCATCGGAGTAGTACTTGCAGAATAAAGTGAAGTACAGGTCTGACTGTGAAGAAAGGTTATTACATGGGCAAGGTGACAAATCTGAGAGTTTATATCTCCTTTCTGGGTACCCTAACATTAATGGGATTAAGTTCAGTCTGAAACGCAATAATATAAATCTATGCTGTGCGTTAGTTATGCCCGAGAGATAATAAAAGCCTTCCCCTTTTCTTGGTGGAATAAGATCATATGCGAGGGAAGTTTTTTGAAGGTGATTTTTTCCCTGCGGGCATAGTTTGCTCTCTGCATAAATAATTCAGTAAATTTTTGGGTGTTCGGAAATCTCATACAGGATTCAGGACCTGGAATAAATCACTCAGCCCTAATTCAGTCAGTTCTACCTCTACATAATTAAGCCAACCAATCCTCTTGTAATGATCCAATTTACAACAATCCTTGATTATACGTTGCGTTAAGTGTACAGTAGACCTATGCCAAATTGAGAGCCACAACAGAATTGGTGCCAATCTTATAAAATTAGTTAAGTAGGGTAACCCCAATTCTAAATGTAGAATATAATTTGAGATAGTGTAGTAGTGATACTCGATTTAAAAAAAATAAAATAAACGCTATCTTCCAGTTGCTGGAGTTGGTCAACATTTGCCATCCCCCAGACTCCTGCCCCATAAGATGTTGTCACATCAGTTTTTGCACAATACATGTTTTTAACCATGTCCAGGGGACTAGCACCTAACTTCTTAGCAAAACTCTTGGTAGCTTGCAGACTCCTTTCCATACCTTGTGCTCTTGCTGCCACCAAGTTAGACCAGGTGTGATTTTTATCAAAAAGGACTCCTAAGTATGGGAAACTATCTACCACCTCAATTTTCTTTGCTGCCAGATGGAAATGGAATGTTTTGCTCCTCTACCAGTTCCCGCTATGATTATAAAGGATTGGGATTCATTTACTTTTAGTTCTACAGAGGCCATGAATGTGGTGTATGATGTTATTAGGGATTGTATGGCTACCCCAGTTCTAGCCATTAATACTGCGTCATCAGCGTACGCCAGTATCGGAAGGGGGATGTGGTCAAAAGTAGGCACATCCAAAGGTGGGGTAGACAGGGTGGCCTCCACCCTGTTAGTATAGATGGAAAAAAGAAACGGGGCTAGGACACAGCCCTGCCTTACTCCCTTCTCGATGTTGAAGACGCATGTGCACTCCCCATTCCTGCCATACTGCACACAGGCAGTGGCGTTTGTGTACATCTGGTGAATAAAACGGATTATCTGGAGGTCAGTGCCCATCCCCTCCATCATAGTCCACAGCTTCTGATGAGAGACACTATCAAAAGCTGCGATCAAGTCCATAAAGGCCATGTAGATCTTCCCGCCTTTTGCCTTGGTGTATCGGTCTATGGATAATGAGAGGTTTAGGCATTGATCCACGGTCCCCATTACCCTCCGGAAAGCATATTGTGCCTGCATGAAAATGCTATGGTCTTCGGTCCAGGCTTCCAGTCTGGCTATTAAAAGCTGTACCATAAGCTTGGCAGTCGTGTCGAGAAGGGAGATTGGGTGGTAGTTCTTTGGGGCTGCCCTATCACCTTTTTTGTGTATAGGCACAATTATACTCTGGATACAGGATGGTGGAGGAACGTCTACCACAATGGTGTTAAAAACGTTTGTTAGTAGGGGGACCCACATATCGTAGTTGCCCTGGAAAAGGTTGATTGGTACTCCGTTTGGGCCCGGAGCCTTTCCCGTGGCACAGGCCTCCAGCCCCTTTCTAACCTCCAATAATGAGAAGGTTAGCCTGGCTTGGGGTACAGAAATTAAGTCTGGGCTTGCAATATCAGGGGGGTACTAGAGCCAAAGATATTTTCAAAGTGTCCCACCCATGCCTCCTCATCTACATGTCTATTTAAGGAAGGAACTTTGGGGTCTTTAAAATAGGGGGCATTTACAACTTTCCAGAAGTCCCTACTGCTACCTAAGGTAGCCGCTTGTTCAAGATCTTCCCAAGCCTGCTCCCTAAGATCCTTCTCTATTTTCCTTCTCGCTTGTTTGTAGTTATTTCGTAGTGCTCGTATCTTAATGGGATCTCTAGCGTGGGTTTTTAGAACGTTGGTGAGGGCTCTTTTGTCAGTAGAGCATAATGAATCAAACCAGCGGGTGGTAGAGGTCATATTTAGCGCTTTTACGCGGGTTAGTGCCTTTTTTAATTTCACCAAAAGTGCTCAAAACTGGGTGACTAAAAATGAAGGAGAAGAACTCTTCTCCAAACAATATGTAATTTCTCTCTTTACTTGAGCTAGTATTTCAGGGACCTGATTTAGCTTCTGTACCTGTGTCCACTTGAGTTGGTAGCCGTGTTTCCTAGTTAGGGTCACCCCATCCATTATCTGTTGGTGATCTTTTGCCTTATACAGAATGCTTAGATGGATCAATAAGATAGCATGATCGCTATAACAAGAAAATTGTGTCCCAGTTTCCCGTTTAGGGTGGCAGATGCTAAAATAAAGTCGATCGTAGACTTTTGGTTTCCCCTTGTAAATGTTCTCTCTGTCTCACCCACTTTTATATCATTAAATATACAGAGATTCCACTTATGTAATAATCTATTTAAAGCTTCGCCGTACTCATTATACGTGAAATGTTGGAGAGGATTACAATGAGGATCTACTAATCCACACACCATAGTACCACTAAATTTACAAAGATGAATATTAAAATCCCCCACCCATATGAGATTAACAAAACCCCTATTTATATTTACAATAGATCTTTCTATCTCGTTTGTTAAAGCTTCTGTCACTGCCTTCATATTTCTCCCAAATTCGTTGTTATAATAGTTGATGATTAACTAGATTTCATCTTTCCTATAATCAAGTTGGAGGAGCTGGAAGTGGCTATTTGGGGAGCTTACCTGCCTAACTTGGGTGGATATGGTGTTAGAAATTAAGGTTATTAGTCCCCCCTTCGCTCTACCAGACAATGATGGAATTGCGGGTGTGTGGAAGGTGCGAAACCCAGGAAAAAAGACTGGTTCTTCAGCCCACGTCTCTTGAAAGCATATAATCTCCAGTGTTTGCCAGAATGTTTTACTAGTGGGGGTTTCCTATCTTGGAGGCTAATCCTGCCATATTCCAGGATGCCAGAGTAGACCTGATTTCCTCTACAACATTCAAGGGAGATATAATACTCGGGATAGGTTCTTGGGTACTGGGCACAGGGGTTACTACTCTAAAAGCCCTCTTTATGGATTGTGTGGTTAATAAGGTCTCATGTGAGCTAGACACTGGGGTAACTAGTATGGTCCCCCCCTCCCCCCATTGATGAGGAGGCTGGTGGTGTTGGTCAGTCACTAGATTCCAGATCTAAAATAGCTGTGAATCGGTTTTGTAACCTTATCCCTGAAGTGGTGTTGGTATCCTCGCTGCATCTCAAGAAGGGTTGTTCCGGGTTTCTTCTAGCCCTGTGACCCGTGCGTGGCATTGGAACAATCCGCAAGGTCCTAGGAGAAAATCTGTAAAGATTATCTAAGAGAAAATATCCTGTGGAAGCTTTGTTAAAATGTATCACTACGCAATCACCTGGTATGGATTTGCTTGATCTACTCACTCACCCCACTCTCCTGGCCATGATAATTTTTTTGGCCAAGTGGTAACTCCCCACTCCCGAGCCCTTAAGATTGTTTGTTAGCCAATGAAGACATTTGTCCATTAACTGTGTCGTGGATTCAATCTGGTTTTCCCGGAGTGGGGGAACGTTCACCAGGACCAATACCACGGGAAAGGCTGCTGGTGGAAGATGGAGAGATTGTTGCAGTGGTTTCCTACAGATATGGGATAGTTCTCTCATGTTCCTGTTGTCTTGGTGGCCACTCTTGATTCCTCCTGGACTGTTGGGACCTGCTGGGTTACATCCCTTGTACTCCTGACTTGTGGATTCCAAACCTCCCATAAAGTGTTAGAGTTCGCAGTACTAGTTGGAGGCTGTCCTAAGACCCTGGTGGTGACGGCCTTTGGAAGTAACGTTAACTGTAAGATAGATGAGCCCTGGGCCTCGTTTTGTTGAACTGGGTTTCCATTTATGGGTACATCTGCAAAAGGGTCTCTTGGGGGCTGCGCTCGAGATAGAAGTATTGGTTCTGCGCCTCTAAGTCGGCTAGTCTTTGTTCAATTTGCGTCATTTAAGTAAAATGGGGTCCATTATAGTAGTTAGCCTTTTGGTCTCTTCTGTCCATACTACATCATCTGGGACTGGATGTAACGATAAAATAGCATTTTCTGGGGAAGCTAATATTACAGACTTTGCTGTAGTCACCCTAGTTTGAGTACCTTTAGGTTTGGGAACCCGAATTATTTGGGATTGTTTTGTTTTAGGAACCCCCCCACCCTCCCCCCCTCCGCTCTACTTTGCTTGGCAGGCGGATTACGCATAGAGTCCTTTGGGGAGGTGTTAAGGGGAGAAGGAACCAGGTCCCTCCTCGCTATAGCCGGAGGAACTAAAATGGAAAGGGGGTGACCACATTGACCCGGCAGAGGGTCAGATGATGATATCAGAAGTGGTGACCGAGTGACAGGCGAAGATTCATTTGCAGGTCCTGTAGGCAACCCCATAGGGAAAGAAAGCTGTTCCAATGATAAGCGCTTTTCTGTTATCTCAATTTCATGAGCAAGGACACTTGCCACTCTAGTCAAAAATGAGTCCACGGTCGCTGTAATGCCTTTAGAGGCCTAATTTGCATGTCAGCGCGTAGGCGCTTAATAATACACCGGAGCTGACTTGTGGTTAGTATGCACGCGGCTCCGACTAACTCCGTCGAGGCCACGCCCCTTTATTTAACCTCGCTAGCGTCTGACGTCACGCGTCAGCACTAGCGCGTCCCGGCAGCGCGGAAGGCTAGAACGCCTCGCGCACGCCGGACACTACACTCCTTCCAACCTTTATAAACATTAAACAAAACATAGGACCAAAAATTCAACGATGAGTCTGTTACCAGTCTGCCAGTCCTTACAGGTTACACCATATAGTCCGCCAGCTGGGATGACGGTGCCAGATTCTTCCTCAGGTTGTAGCGGGACGGACCGCCTCTGGAAAGGGCCACCTCGGGGGCTCTGCGCCTTGGGGTGTTAGGCTCTGCCCGGGCTGGGGAACCGTCAGGCAGACTACCCCCCTGGGTGGCTGGGATGGACTGGGAACCGCCATCCTCACTCTGACCGTCCTCCCCCTCCTGATCTCCGCTCGGCTGGTCGGGGTCCGGCCCCTCGACGTGAAGGTGTTCCGGGGTGGACCTTTTTGAAGAACGACACATCTCGCGTGACCGTTTCAGCTCCTCTTTGAGCGGTCACCATCGTGCCTGTCCGGCGGGTGACAACCCATGGTTGTGGTTCAAATGGGAGTCTGAACTTGCTGCCTGGGTAGCGGTCCTTTACATACACTCGGTCCTGTCATTGTATCGTGGACTCCTTAGCACCCCTTCGCTGGCTGGCGTGGTCATTCGAGCGCATCCGATTGGCTAGGGTCTTCTCATTTGAGGCTTGTGCCGGAACCCAAGTGGGGTGGTGTGGGATCGTGTCACTTACAATTCGTCCCATGGTGGCTGTTCCTGGTGCTGCCTCGGTTGTGACATGGGGGGTCATCCGGTATTCCCGCAGGAAACTGTATATCGCTCTCTCCAGTGGAGATCCATCAGCCATGGCGATGCGAATGGTTTTGTTGAGTGTCCTCATAAACCTCTCCACCGGCTTGGGGCCACCTTGGTGTTATTTTGCGGTGGTGGATCCCCCAGCTCTTGAGATACTCGGCAAACTCCTGCCCCTGGAAAGGCGGTCCATTGTCGGTCTTGACCACCCCGAAGATGCCATGAGTGGCGATGGTTTTCTCGAATTTCGCTATGACTTCCGTGGCTGTCTGGCTCCCCACAATTTCAACCTCTGGGTATTTGGTGAAATCATCGCATACCGTCCATCGGGGAGGTGTCCGAAGTCGGCACTCACACACTCCCACGGTCTCAGGGGGTTATCTTCTGTCGCCACGGGGTGAGGGCGTTCCGGCTGTCCTGCGGCTTGGCACCACGTGCAGGTTCTCACCGTCTGCTCAACCATCGCATCCATGCCTGGGAACCAGACTTTGGCTCGGAGCCTGCCCTTTGTCTTGACCATTCCTTGATGTCCCCTGTGGGCGAGGTCCACCGCCTGTTGAGCGAGGCTGGCTGGCATGACTAGTCTCGGGCCTCGCAGAAGACATCCTTGGGCGTCGACGGACAGCTCACTCTGCACTTTCAGGAATGACTCCAGTGTCAGCTTGGCTTGGGGCGTCTTTCTGTTAAGAGCGGCTTGGATTGCCCTCCAATCTCCCGACCTGACAGCCTCCGCCGCTGCTCTCACGCATTCATCACCTTCTGAGGCTTCTATGATCGCGGCTAGGCTCATTGGGAGGGGTCGTGACCGCTCTGTCACATACCGGACGTACTCCTCTGTGTCCTCGGCCTCCTCCTTCTCTTCTGTTGTGGCTTTCCGCGGGTGCCGTGACAGGTAGTCCGCCGGGTTCGTGGCTCCGGGTTTGTACTCCACTCGGTAGTCGTACCCTTGTAGTTGGAGTATCCACTTTTCAATCCGGGGTGGCGGCTTTGAGGACGACCCTTGGAACAGAGAAATGAGTGGCTTGTGATCGGTTGTTACCGTGAAGTGGTGTCCATACACGTACATGTGAAAATGCCGGCATGCCCAGTGGATGGCGATGGCTTCTCGCTCGATTTGCGAGTACCGCTGCTCTGTTTCGGTCAGGGACCGGCTGGCGTAAGCAATGGGTGCCCACTCCTCGTTGTCCTGGAGCTGTGTCAGGACTGCTCCCAGCCCAAACGGGCTCGCGTCGACCGCCACGTTGGTGGGCTTCACCGGGTCGAAGTATGAGAGGGTAGTGTCCGCGGACAGGGCCGCCTTCGTTGCTTGAAACGCCTGTTCCTGTTCCTGGCCCCACTGCCACGTGGTGGACAATTTGGTCAACTCTCTGAGGGGTTTGGTGAGGTTGGAGAGGTCCGGGATGAAGCGGCCGCAGAAGTTGACCATGCCCAGGAAACTCCGGGCCTCCGAGATGTTCGTCGGAGCTGGGGCATCTTGGACATCCTTCACCTTGTCAGGGTCTGGGGCCACCCCTTGGTCCGAGAAGGTGTACCCAAAGAAGCTGATCTTTTTCTGCAGGAACTGACACTTCTCCCGGTGCAGGGTCAAACCTGACTCCTGGATCCTCTTGAGGACCCCTCTCAACCGCTGGTGGTGTTCCTCTATGGTTGACGCGTATATGAGCAGGTCGTCGCTCACATTGAGCACGCCGGGGAGCCCACTGAGCACTTCTCTGATTGTATTTTGGAATACCTCGGCGGCACTCGAGATGCCGAAGTTCAGGCGCCGATACCGTCTGAGGCCCACATGGGTGGAAAACGTGGTGATGTACCTCGAGTCCGGATGAAGTGGTAACTGGTGGTAGCCTGACCGTAGGTCCATCTTCGAAAACCACCTGGCCCCGTTCAGCTCCCCCAGGAAGTCGTCAATGGTGGGCGTCAGGTGTCGCTCTCTTTTGACCGCGGCGTTAGGGAGGCGCATGTCCACACAGATGCGGACTTGTCCTGGCTGCTTCGGCTTCCTGGCGATGACCATCGGGGATACCCACGGGGTTGGCCCACTGACCTTCTCGATGATGCCTTGTCTCTCCAGGGCCTCCAGCTCCTCCTCAACCTTCTGCCGCAGGTGGAAAGCGATCCTCCGGTGTCTCAACGCCACTGGTTGGACCGACGGGTCGTTGTGTAAGGATACTTCCTTTCCTTTCAGGCACCCGATGCCGTTAAAGACTTCTCCAAATTCTTCCATGATTGTATCCAGTTCTTCCTCCAGGACTGCCATGGCGAACGAGATCAGTCTCAATTCTTCGGCCGACTGCCCGCTCAGCAGCATCCCGCTTCCTTCTTCCGTGACATAGACGGTGGTGTTGATGCTCCTCTCACCATGTTGTAGCTCTGTTTTGAAGCACCCGATGAGGGGAATGGGCGTCTTCTGGCCGTATGCGAACACCCGAATCTTCGCCTCTCTCAGCGGGGGTTTGACCCGCAATTGGTGGTAGACATTGGCGGCCATCAGCTCGATGGAGGCCCCAGTGTCAATTGTCGCCTTTACCTCTTGACTTTGTACTAGGATGCAACATTTCGGAAGTCTGCGCTTCTTCTTCTGTGGTTGATGGATTGCGAACACATAATGGACTGGGAACTCATCGGTGTCATCGTCCATGTCCTCACTGTCTGCTTCTTCTCGTACCGCATGGGCCGCCTCCTTCTTGGCTCTGGTGGACCGGCATACCGCCGCAAAGTGGTTCATCCACCCGCAGGCGCCGCACTTTTTCCCTCTGGCCGGGCAGTCTTGCATGCGGTGGGGTTGGCCGCCACAGTACCCACAGTCTTTCTTCTTTGCCTACGGCTGCCGTTTCCCTCTTCTTTGCCTACGGCTGCCGTTTCCCTCTGGCTTGCCTTCCTTTTGGCCGCACTACGTTCACCGCTTCCGCCACCTGCACTTGCTCCGTCTTTACAGGGCGATGTAGGGCCGCCTCCATATGCGAGGCTCTCGCTTGCGATAGCTCCTTCGACCGTCCGAGGGTGAGGATGTCCGCCAGGGGCTTTCCTTCTTCCTGGAGGACCGTGACACGGAGCTTAGACGAGTAACAACCCTGTATGATCTGCCCTCGGATCTTCTCCTGTTCGTCGCGGAACCCACACGTGCTGGCTAACTCCTTCAGCCTGCCATGGAACGCATCCAGGGACTCATCCGCCTCTTGTTTGGCCTGACGGAAGATGAACCGTTCATAGTCTCTGTTCGCCATGGGCTCGAAGTGGGCGTTGAGCGCGTTCAGCAGTGTGTGGTATGTTTTCGGCGTGGCTTCCACGAGAGTCTTGTAGATGCGGTGGATGTCTTTTCCTCCTAGGTGGAGCAGCAATGCTCTGCGCCGTTCCCTCGCGATGCCAGCCCCTTCAAAGTAGATCTGTAGATGGTCTGTCCAATCCCTCCAGCGCGGGGCCAGGGATGACGGGGCACCGTCAACGGCAAACTGCTCAATGGCGGGAATGGACGCCATCTTGGCACGTGCGCAGCACGCGGTGGAACTGGCTTCTTCTCCTCTGCGTCGACGCCACCAGTCGTGCACCCTCTCCAGCCGCGGCGCGTAGACTTCCCTCGCGTGTCTATACCCAATGGTGGGCGCGCCTACCTCCAGACGTCATCCGCGGGACCCCTTCGGCGCTTCTGGGTTGGGGCGAGCACACCCGGCATGGGCCCGAACCGTAGGAGGGCGCGGTCGTCGTCAGGCACCTCGTGGGGCAGGTGTGGCACCACCTGGGCGAGACATACCCCTCACCGGCCGTGAATTGGGGCACCAGGGCGCACACAGCGTCACCGTCGACGGCTCGGTGGGCCTCCAGGGCACTTGCAGTGATCCTCACCAGGCCTCATAGCAGGCTCCACCAGGACACCAGGAGGGGGCCTGCACACACAGGCTCAGGACAACTGGGTGGCCAGAATGGGTATTGTGGGGCACAAATAGCACATCAGGGCTCAAAAGACCCTCGTCGCCAGTGTAATGCCTTTAGAGGCCTAATTTGCAGGTCAGCGCGTAGGCGCTTAATAATACACCGGCTCTGACTTGTGGTTAGTATGCACGCGGCTCTGACTAACTCCGTCGAGGCCACGCCCCTTTATTTAACCTCGCTAGCGTCTGACGTCACGCGTCAGCGCTAGCGTGTCCCGGCAGCACGGAAGGCTAGAACGCCTCGCGCACGCCGGACACTACAGTCGCTACCATCCCTCCACCAGTTTTTTCTACCAGGCCCTTTCTTTTAGCCATGTTTGAGGTATAGCAGAGACAAAAAAAAAAAGAATACAGCAAAGTATGAGAAGTACCTCTGCTCAGAGGCGGATGTTAGAGAGGGGGCCCAGCCCAGCCTCTTCTGGGCTCCGACGGGCGTGGACAGGCCCGCCCTGGGCCCGGGCGTGTCCCGCACCACGTAACTCCCAGCACACTTTTAAGCGCCTTCTCGGCTGGCAAAGGCTTCTGGGACTCAGAGTCCCCAAAGGCAAAGCGTTGGTCCCAGCGGGAGTGATCCAGGTACGTGCTGTGGCTGTCCCTGCAATTGTTAGTTACCCAAACAGGGAGCATATATGATTGGCGTTCTATCCCCCCACTCTCAACTGCCAGTTCTAATTTGGTTTGGAGCAAGTTGAGCCTAATAGTAATTTATTGTCTTAACAATCAGCCTATCCCTTAAAAATAACAAAAAAATCCTCTTTTACCCAGAACTGATGCGTATCATTTTCACGGGTGGCAGTTTTCGACCTGTGACACCAGACATGATGCCACATTGCTTTCTCGTAGATGCAGTCTTTTAAATCATTCCATTTATTTTTTTCTCAGTGTCAGTACTGTTTTTCTTTTAATCTCATTCATTACCTGCGGGGTGCAGATATCTCTTTGTGTATTATGGTCCTGTCCAATTATTTTCTCTAGGTGAACGTAGCTACGTGTTGCTTCATAATTCATCATTTTATGTAACTTTTGGAGCGTGGAAAACACTCCTGGTTCAGACAGAAATGGCCATCAATATCTCAGCGGTACATAATTGATTCCGGTATCGGATCAAACGGAATAGAGATATTGTCTGTAGATTATTCGTGCCCATGCCAGTGCAGGCCAGGTGGTCCATGGTAATCTATTCCCACAGTGAATATGGCATTTGCTGTCACCCCTCTCGAAATATTGTTTTTTGATAGTCTATTCACAAAAGCTGCAAACTGAAGGGAGGTAGATGTATGCTTTGGGGGTTAGTAATTTACCTTTAGTAATTGTTGCTCTGGTCCAGTAACTAATTTGCATTCACATCATCCAACCTTCATTCCTATTTCTCATTTACATTTAGAACCTCCATTCTCAGTTTCTCCCTAGTGCACGTGTAATGTTTGAATTGCATGTCTGAAATTCAGGAATGAGGAGCAAAGGCATGGTGCAACTACATACACGGTCTCACATTGTTGTAAAAGTAAAAAGGCATCACTTGGGATCATATCCCAAGCACACCTCACTTGTGCCTTGCTTGTTGGCTTCCTACTCCTCTTATCAGAACTACTCTGCCACTTGTTGCGTGTCATGCAGACAGAACTTGCACATAATTTGACTAAAGGAAGTCACATCACCTTGCTGCCTCATCACCTCTTAGTCTCCAGTCCACAGTCTTGGAGACCTTCTAAGGTTAGCTGGTGCTCTCAGCATGAAGGAGCGGCTACAAAGCGTACCCATCCACGTTTGCAACCCCTTCTTCTAGAGGAGACACACTTGAACTTAAGAGTCCAATAAAATAGCATAACAAGCCGTAATGTTACCAGTTATATGATTGCATTTGTAGAACAGTTTTGATTCAAAGGTGTCATCGGTGTTTGCTTCTCACTATAGCCTTGATTTCCCTTGGCTGCACATTCTCTCTGTTTTTAGTCAAACGTCCCTCTCTCTTAGGTCTTGCTTTAGGCCATTTTCTCCTAAAGCTAGCTTTTGTTTCTTGGTTTTTATTGTTCCAGACTCACTGGATTCTGATGGGATCCCGAGCAGTGATATAAACTCACGGACATCCCTTGTTGGTCTCCAATCCTCCCCTCAGATACTTAACCCCCAATGAGTACTTTTTTCCTGGGTGTCCAAGTAAAGGGTAGAGACATCAAGGACATTTTCCTGTTAAGGCCAGAAATCTCATCAGTCATTGATTACCTTTCTCACATGGCGCTCATACGAATCCACTCTGACAAAACCCTATACCCTCTTCTAAATGCAACAACAAGGTGATGGATGGAATGCTTGAATTAATCTCAGCCACTGGCGATCATTCTTGGACCACATTCCATCCCATCATTTTTCATACAAGCAACCCAGTTTCTCCCTGATTAGGGTTCCCTAGGTGGAACAAGAATTTCCAGACGCGGGTCCCATTCACACTGTGTCACTGGAACTAAGCTGTACCTGGCAGGTGAGACCATAACTAACGAGAAACCGGTCCTTGTTTGCTTGTGTTCCAGGTAAGGGAGGACTTGGCCTGGCAGTTTAGGTTGGGCTGTTGCCATTGTACCAGGATCAAAGCTGATTTGCATTTATTTTATTTTATGGGATTTATAGCGCACACAGTGTCCAGGCGCGAAGCCAAAGCATCAGCGGGAACCAAAGCAGAGTAAGAAAGGGACAGTTTAGTTAAACAAGAAGGTTTTTTGCTTTTTCCTAAACTGAGAGGGATTCTTCAGATTGTGTAGATCCAGGGGAAGGGAATTCCAATAAGTTGCTGCAAGATAAGACAAGGAACTGCCACCTTTACGTTTCAGACGAAACCTAGGGACAGACGCAAGGAGCATGTTCGAGGAGCGCAGACACCTGCCAGGGGTGTAAAACGGAAAACGTTTTCTAAAATAGGCAGGGCCATACTCATAAAGTGCAGCGTGAGCAATGGTAATAGCCTTAAACTTTATGTTAGATTTTACTGGCAACCAGTGTAGATTACGTAAGTGATGCCTAACACTGGAGTGCTTAGGAAGATCCAGTAGGAGACGAGCGGAGGCATTCTGAACCAGCTGAAGTCTGTCCAGAAGGTAACATGGCAAACCGGCATAGAGTGCATTCACATAATCTATGCGAGAAGTGACCAAAGCACGGATGACCGTTTCTTTAGAAGCGAGAGGCAATAGCGGCAGAAATCTACGGAGAAGTTTTAAAATACCAAAGCAAATGCCAGTAAGTTTGCCAATCTGGTTACCAAAACTTAATTTTTCATCAAACCAGATGCCAAGATTTTTCACAGGATGACCAGAGGGAAAGGGACAGGGGAACTCAGTCAGCCAAAAGTAATGCCAAAAACAGTGGGGGAAACTCCCCAAAGAAGAGAATCTCAGTTTTGTCTGTGTTACATTTTAACTGAGGCGACGCAAGCCAGCTAAATACCGCAGAGAGACAGGTCTTGAGATGAGATGTGTCCGCCTCTTGTTTCTTCCAGGTAAACAAGAGTTGCGTATCATCTGCATAGGCAACTACTTTGGCACCCAGATCCTCAGCCAGCTGAATAAGAAGAGTCATGTAAAGATTAAATAACAAGGGACTAAGAATAGACCCCTGAGGCACTCCTGTCAGCAAATCTTGAGATGATGACACAAAAGGGGGAATCCAAACTTGTTAAGTTCTTTTTTCCAGGAAGGATTTCAACCACTCCCAAGCAGTACCGATAATGCCAAGCTTGTGTAAACGGGCAAGGAGAAGTGAATGGAGTACAGTATCAAAAGCGGCCGAGAGGTCTAGCAGGACCAAAACAGCCCTGCCCCCAGCATCCAAAGTCTCACGGAAAGCCTCTGTTACTTCCACGAGAGCCGACTCAGTACTGTAGGTGGCCCTAAAACCTGACTGTGCAGGGTGGAGAAGGCTATGATGTTCAATAAAAAATGTGAGCTGCTTGTTAACCATTTTTTCACAGACTTTAGCAATCGCAGGGAGCAGGGAAATAGGGCGATAGCTGGAGGGGAGATGGGGGTCGAAAGTGTTTTTTTTTTTTATAAGAGGAACAAGCAGCGCCTGTTTCCAATCAGTAGGCACAGAAGCAAGAGAGAGTGAGGTATTAATCAACTGGTTCACAAAGGGATTAACAACAACCGCAGCAGTGGCCATACGTTTCGCAGGGCATTGGTCATGCGGAGAGCCTGATTTAAGGCAAGATAAAGCCGCAAGGGAGTCTGGCAGAGAGACCAGTGCAAATGCAGAAAAGGTGATACAAGAAGTGGAGCCAATCAAATAGTCGGGGGACAGCTGAGAGATCTGGCTGTTAAAATTTTGAAAATGTGATTGCAGTGACCTGACGTTATTAATAAAAAAGGTGGAAAGTTCTTCGCACCATTCGAGAGAGGGGGTGTGGGCCACATTCATTGCTTTGGGAGAAGTGAAGCTTTTTACAATGCTAAACAACTCTTTGACATTATTACTAGACTGGGCAATTCGATCAGTATAATAAGTCCACTTGGCCAATCTAATGGCCACATAATAAGCCTTTTGGGCCAATTTCAATGTGGTCTTGGCCCCGGAGTCATAGTCTTGTCTTCATGTTCTTTCCAGCTTTTTACAATGTTGCTTCAAAATTTTAAGCTGGGGCGAGAACCAGGGTTTAGGCAGTGGGGCATTATGGTGTCTAGGTTTGACTTGTGGGGATAGATTGCTCACTACCTTCTCAATCCAACTGTTAAAATGGGCAAGAGCAAGACCAAGATCATCAGGAAGCCACAGCGGACATTCTGCTCAAGCTAGACAGAAGGCCGCAGGCTCTATTTTATGAGGTATCCTACACGAGGCCTGAGGGAGGGATGACCTTTAGAGATCTGCCAGGAAAAAGGAATCAGGTAATGGTCGGACCAGGTAACTGGTAGAGGGGGAGAGATCACCAGAGGCAAACTGGAGCAAATTACATCAAGCGTGTGACCACCGCAATGAGTTGGGGCAGTCACATATTGCTGAAGTGAAGACGATTGTATCACAGCTGAGAAATCGTGTGTGTCACTTCCGTCGCTGTTATCAATGTGCATGTTACAGTCACCGAGGAGAAGAAAATGCGAATATCGCAAGGCCCTGACATGGTCCAGTCGGCAAGCAGTTTAGAAAAAGGACCGGCAGGTCCAGTGGGACGATATAACAGTATCCCGCCCAAGCAGTAGTGAGGGGACACAATTTGATGCAGAAGTCAAGGGCTTCAATGTCAGAAGAATCAGTCAATTCACTGCATTGACAGTCCCACTCTTCCCTCACAATCACGGCAACTCCCCCACCCAACTTTGCGGTCGGCTCTAAATATCTTAAACCCATTGGGGATAGCCATTTCCACAGCTGGGTTGGAGGAGGGGTTAAATCATGTTTCAGTAACAAAGAGCAGGTCCAGAGACTCATCAATCAACAGATCAAAAATATCCTGATGATGCTTAGGGATGGAGCGGGCATTGACAAGAACAGCCTTAACATTCTCTAGCTCTATTCTAACCATCCTCTCACTTAAGAAGGTAGGGGGGAGCCGGGGGAGTTAGAGTCTGCACTTATCAAAGGTTTACTTATCATCAACCGCAACCTCCCATCTCCTGCATACCCCACAGCTATAAGAGTTTAAGGATGATAGCTCAAAACCATCAACGTTCCAGCCTTGGTTCCAACCTGAGCACCGGCGCCTGGCGCTTCCGGGACGCTGACGGGCGCAGATGGGCTTGCTTTAGGCGCACCGGTGGCACGCCCGCTGGGCGCGCTCGCGCATTTTTAAGCCCCAGCCCTCTGGAAGCACTAGAGCACGCACTAAGCAAGATGGCGTCTCTAATGTGGCACAACCAGGAAGTGGGAGACCCAAGGGAGAGAGGAGGTAAAAGCGGCATGTGAAGCAGCCGAGAATGCCCAATTTAGTAAGTTGAATTCCCCGATTTCCAGATTCTATTTAAACACAGTAAAAAATCACCAAAATCCAAATGCTAAAACATATATTTAAGAACACAGTAAATGCAGAGTACGGTTTAAAAATAGCAGCAAGGTACGCTCGGTAAAAGTGCAAGGTACAGTGAGCTTTAGCATTTTTGCATATGACTGGGTCCAAACTGAGGTGACATGGAGTGCAAAATAACAATGGACTGGACTAGGATGCGGCCCGAGTAATTACCAGGGGCTGAAATTAAGCCATGCAGGATTTTTTGTATACTTCAAGAAATATTCGGAATTCAGAAAGGAAGGAAATACCTGGCTCTTTCCAGATTCTGCAGTTTCGCATCAACCTATAAAGAGATTTAATTGCCCACACGAGAATGTGAAACCTAAGACGACGAGGAACCAAATCCACCCAAGAATCTGAGCCAGTTCCCCCACAAGTATGGTAGTCACAACCAGATGTACAACCATCTCTCACTCTGCTTCATTCTACTCCAAGTATAAGTGAAGCTACACTATTGCAGTGACATGAGAATTGCAATCCGCTGCCATCACACATAACTCTAAAACACTTCCGACATAGACCACACTCATGACACACAAGCTTCCAACCAGCCATAGTAATGACACAATTCTCATGCACTCTATCCCTCACTCCTTTTCACTCATTACATGCTTAAGCGCAACCTCTGATGTCAGGATTAGATCATCACCCAGGTCATTACGCAAAACACATCCCACACAGGCCACACTGCAAATGACCATCCTTCCCACAAAGCACATTCTACAGTGTGCTACGAATGGGCTTCTGCACCTTTTCAGGGATTTGAATTGATTGATATATAAATGCAAATACAGTCAAATACAAAAGGTGACTCAAGGTTCCCACAGTATAATGATGAAAGGAAACTTGTAGAGTAAAAGCCCCAACCGTACCACCTTTATAAAAACATAAATACAGATCTTCAGAAATATGCGAGATATTTTTATGTGTGTACTATTTATAGAGTTAAGAGTACCTTTGAGACTCTCAGAAATATCTCCATGAGCTCAAGGTCTCAGATGGAGCTACTCAGTTGAGCACTCTGGTATCCTTTCGGATAGAAATATTTGTACCTCTAGACTAAGCCTCCTTCCTTGCAGTAGAAGAAGAATGTGAAAGTTTTGCGATGTTTGTATTTGTGGAGGTAAGTACCTAAACGTGGCAACAAGCTAGATTTAGATTTTACCTCCAGTTTCCCCAAGTATTAAATAAAATGGGGTTCGTATAGGTAGATCTCTTACTTTTACAAGTATTCTTATTACTTAAGTAACCAGATGAATGGTACCACTGAAAGTCCATATTATGCCGCAGAGCAGCAGAACCACTTTTTTTTTTTTTTTTTACATGGACAGGGGAAAGTGCAACACAAGTAACAAAACCACTTATGTGACCTTCTATCTTTGGCCACTGTATGCTTCGGACTTTGATTAACCAAAATTCGTGCCTTCTCTTCATTATTACTTAGTATGCAAGTGGTGAGTCAATAAACCAGAATTATGCCCCCATCGCATACTCCAACACCCCTTCTCATTTGTACTCCACACCACTCATGAAGCTCCGTTTACATATTTACAACGCCCACTCGCTCCCTATTAAGAACCACGCCTACATTCCAACAAACCACTCCCATGCAGTTGTATCTGACTAAATTTCCAATGAACATTGACCTACAGTGATGAGCAATGTGTCGCCTACCACATCTTGTTCGGTCTATGGAAAAGCAGGTGTAGATATATGTATTCACCTTCCCTTTTTAAAGCATCTTCGAAAAATGGATCGATCTCTATTACACCACCACACTGGCTGCACTGCTCATAGCGGTTGCCACCTTCATCCATGTATGCATGTCCCTCACACTTGCAGAATTGGTGGAGGTACTGTCATCCTCCACATACCTCTCCTAATCGCAAGTACCATACCTTTCTTGTCATCCTCCGTATTCTCCCTAACACTGGCGATCCAGCGGTGTACCAACCAACAACAGATACTCCAATACCATATACTCACCTGGGCCCATACACACACACTCACAGTTGAGTAAACCGCTGGAGTCAAAGTTTATGATTTTCGGAATTCAAGATTAGTTTACCTCTCATTCCTAACTAACCTTTCACTGATCAAAATGTTCTTCCCTCTGCTCAATGGACCATTAGTTGAACTAGTTGATGGTGAAAAGACATAAGCTAACCTTTTCTTTATTATAATGAAATAACCACAGACTCAGGAAAGGTTTAACTCTTTATCTAAATTAAATTCATGTGAACCATCTCAAATACACAGTGCAGTCACCGTCAGTCATAGGAGAGAAGTTTCAATTAATCAAATCATCAAACACATACTTTAAACTTGCAATGACTTATGCTCAGAAAGGAGAGGACAGAGAGAAAAGAACATCTGCAAATGCATGAAATTATAGTTACCAAGGATGGTGTGAAGACTAACCCCCTGGCCAAAGAGCTGGTAAGGGTCCCCCGGGATAGTTCAGGGAACAGGATTCAGGACAGAATAGATGACCTCTCTAACACTGACGGTCGCGTCGCACCCCTCTCTGACACACTCTTCCTCCTCAAGATTCTTCTGCGATCTTCTTTCTAACCGAATTAAATTAGGATAGAGGGCTCTGTGTTCGAGGTCTTCATCAGCATCTCTCGCTACTCCGGCAACGCCCACGGCTCACAGCATCTCAGCATCGACGTCTAACTAACTAAAGGCTACCGCAGTTATACCTTTCACTCTTCGTGTACCACCCACTAAAGTTTCAATATCATAAAAAATACTAAATCTGATTGGTCAGGCAAAGGGGGAAAGATCATCACACCATGCTTGCATATCACTTTTTCAGTTAGCCCATTGTTAACAAACCCATCCCCTTCATTTTTATTAATGTTTTTATTTTCCCACCCGCATTCACATTTCATCTGCAACAAATGTTTTTAAATTGAACATGTAGTCTCATTCATTTAGGATTTTCACGGCCGGTTCTCAGGCTCAGGCATACTGCAACCTTGTCCTCTTCCCGACCTGCCTGTCATTCTTCCGGGCTGACTTTCAGTTGTCATGCGCAAGACATACACGAGAGGCCCAAATGCGCACTAGTGATAAAGTCAGAAAAGATAAATGTTACTGTCACAAATAAATGGTTTCACTCTATACCACCCGTCTCTACTCTGACCCCCTTTTACTTATTAATACATTCTCCGCATTAGCATTAGTAAAATAGCTCAATTTCGTTTCAGCTAAGCAGGTGCCATGCACGCGAGTCTTTAAGACTCCATTTTAGTGCCTTTTGCCCATGCGCAAGAATTTCCCTCCAAGCTTTAATACGTCATATTACGTAGATGCATTTGTCACATGCGCAGTAAAGATTTCCCTGTTAAAGCGGTTTTAGTAATTCATTCGAGTTTTTTAGCGTTAGCAAACACATATGCAAGCTTCACTAATTCATGTGTTTATGTGGTGTGCGTTAGTTTTACACAATACGTAATTATTAACATGTTAGTGAGTTAAATGAGAGGATTGCGTCCGAGCAAGTCTCTTTTTCTACGAGTCCTTGCTCCATCACTGGCAGCTCCACTTAAAACAGATACGGTGCCATCAATCCCCAACCTTAGATTGCATCTTCGATTCATGACCTAAACTTTATTCTAGACCCATTCCCGCCTCCCTCCACCCCGTGGTCCATCATTACACTTCTATACCTCATCTTTTAAAAACAAGCAATAGAGTTTGCTCAACTCCACTCATTGATGCTAGTTTCTGATCCTCACACACACATAGAAATTGCTTATATTGATATCAGACGGGATATCCTACTCCCATCTGACTCTCATTCGAGACTCATTCTCTGTTCATCCTCAGATGCACATGATTTCCAATATTCCCCTTCTCCCAATCAGCCATCACTTGAAGAGCTCCTAAGCCAGGTTGAATACCAATCTAGCCCATTTCTCTACTCTGCTTTCTACAACTTCTTTTGTGACCGTTTTCAGTCCGCTTTCAGGACAATGTGTTCCCTCCTCAGTAAAAAGAGACTTAGCAAAGCTTCAACCGTTTATGCCTGGTCTGGATGATATACTCCATCTCCCCCAGAATGCAAGCATCACACGTTCATCCCTCCCAGTGTTTGTTTTCACTGTCTAATTCGCCTAAAATATCACTACCATCATTCTTGTCTCACTTGTCAACATCATTTACACCTCTGTGGTTTTCCATCTTACATCGCTAGGCACTTTCACCAGTGAAGTCGATTCCCATACTCAGGTCTGTCTTTTCATCTTGCACGCCCTCTTATCGCTCCAGGTTCTCGTATAGTAAAACGAGCGTTGTTCTAACCTTAATAAACATTGTATGATAGCCTCGTTTCCCACCTTCTACTTCTCCAATGCAAATGGCATGCTGCCCTTCTGCATTAGTCTCTCTACCAGTCCAGTGTGGTATGCGTCTCTACATTCACCAAAATCACCTTCTCTCCTGTGTCCAGTATCATCACCTCCACTCATCATAACAACGTATCGTACTTCCGTATCCGCATTATTGGCATAGCTGACCACCCAACAGGACTCACAGCTATCAACTCAATTGTCATGACAGCTGCGGTAAAAACACTCCTACACCTCTCATCTCACCACCCACCCCTGCCTGTTTGTATACACCAGTATTCACTTCCCTCTATGCTACTGCTCTGCGTGATATTTTTTCCTCTTGTTGCTTCTCTTATCACTTCATGCTGGTTACAGCCAAATTTTTTTTGTTCCCCTTCTCTTTTACGGTCCTTCAGTCCAATCTCACAAGCAGCGTAGTAGGTAAAGGCCACATGATGGATAAATGAATAAAACATTTTTTTTTTTAAATGGTTCTCCTTTCTTTCATGCTGTCCTAATCCAGAACTGAAGTGCCTAACTTCTCCACCACCAGTGCCCTTCGGTCCCTTTTTGCCATCTGTCTGACAACTTCATGTCTCCCCACTATTCAATGAACCTCCGCATTCTACTCAGCCTGAATAAATTATTCATAGCTACCATTGCCACCGCAATATCATAGCTGCTACTAACTTACACGGAATCCACCACCATCTTCCCATCCACACAGTCGTGGGCCTCAACAATACTCTAGTGATGAGGAAAGTCAACTGGTATATTGGCCTTTTAGTGGACCTACCTCAGCGCACCAGCACATCACTAGATCAGATCCTGAACTTCTCCACATGTGTCTTCTATATTCTCCTCAGACAAACATCAGCCTCCCTCTTCTGACACCAGACTGGCTGGATCCACGCAGAAGATAGGATTTGATGTAAATTGATTACTCTAGTGTTTAATACCCTGCACAGAGCCACTTTAATTTATCGGTTCTAGGACAATACACCACATGACATTCACTGTTGCACTCAATGTGGCGGTGACAGCACCGCAGGGAAATCTTAGCTAACATAAATACAAACCAAACAGGCATTCGTGAAGTGCACGCGGAGCTCTTGCTACATCTTGGCACTGAAAAAACAGATGTTTATTATTACTCAACTCGGTGGTTCTCATTTTATTGGCCGTAGGAGGATGAAAGACTAGTGCAGCTGTAGGATTGGAATCTGCTGCTGAGAGCTCAGACACGAATCTCTGGAGTGGGTGTCTTAGTCCACAGAGCCACCTGACCTGGCTCATTTTCTTTGTGAATTTGCTGCTCTGCCACAGTTTTGAATTTATAGAATAACAAGTGCCCAAAGTTTGTCTCAGAACCCGCGGCCCTTGCTGCTGAATGTCAAGGTTGCCAAATACCAAGGCTGTCTATTCTTGCTTCCACCTCATGCCTATTTCATCCACCAACCCATCCTCTCCACCCCTTTATCTCCCTCCTGCAGTTTCTTTCTCATCTTTACTTTCTCCCTTTCTAACCTTTTTTGTCATTTGCTTCCTCTTCCTTTCCTTCTGTTTCACCTTTCTCTCTCTTGTTCTGGGTCTAAGTCTGATGAATTAAAAATAAGTCTCAGTACCCAGAAATGAGTGCTGGTGGTCCCACCTCCAACCACTGGCTCAGATTAAGCACTACTCTTCTCACTCGTTGCCACTCTCCTGTGTTGTATTTGTTGAGGCAGAAGAGCAGTACCCTGGTTGAGCAAGAAGAAGGGGACCGCGACACAGATGTGAAACCAGATTCTGTTGCATGCTAGCATGTCGTGTGTGTTTAAAAATCAAATTTGAGTTGCTGGAGAATGCAGTAGTTAAATCCAGGTTAAATATTATCATTTACATATTTATCCTGGTTACCTGTCCCTTTGCCATCCTCCTTGCATATTAAAAAGCAGTTCTTGTTTCGTGATGTACACACACCTCTAACCGCAACCCCTTAAGTTGACAAACGGGCTGTGTGTTTAAGTCTGTCTTTGTAGCAAGGGTGGGCAGTCTGGTTTCTATTGTTGGATATTTGACACATTGATCTTAGATATGTTATTACACCGTGCCGTTTTGTAGTTACTGAGACATACATTGAGCTTACGCAAGAGGTAATCCATTCATTTTCCACCTGGGTGCTGTATGTGTGCATTAACTTTCATTAATACCTTGACAGTTTTTCTTGAGTCAGCTCTTACTGCGACCTTGCGTCCTCTCCCACCTCTTTTCCTCCTAAACGGATTATTTACTCACAGTTTTAAATTGGGTCGGACTGGAAACCAAATCAGCTGTGGCAAACCTGTTCAAACTACTTTACAGCATGGGTGGCCTGACTAGGTCATGGCCGCCTCTGAAATATGCCCTCTAGACTGGAGCCTACCTGGGCATTGCCAGAGTAAAAGAATTGCCAGTCCAGCTTGGATTTTAAAGAAAGTTATTATTACTTATCATTCCTTTTGAACGCCCTGCCTCCATGCCCTATCAAGAAAGACCCTACCACATTCATGCTGTGTGTTTTTACTACCTTTGCGTTCATCGGGTGAATTTGTGCACCTTGCTTCCAGTTTGGCATGTAGGTTTGTTGTATTTCCTCCTTATAAGGACCCAGCTGCGTCCTAGTGACCTCAGGATCACTCTCCCGTCCCGTTGCTTAGCATTGTCCTCCTCGGGGCAGCAGTTGTGTAGCCCTAAAAGACCTGTAGGTTTGGTACTTCCTCAAAAGTAAGGACATTGCTTGGACCCCAGAAGTGGTGTTCTTGGCCTATGTACTTGCAGTAACTCTGAGTACAAGCATTCTTCATTAGAGGCCTCATTTTCTGGCCTGCTAATCATAATCCTCTGACCATATTGTCTAGGTACTGTACATGAGTCTGTTTTAATAACTTGGGGAAGCAGTGCTTTACAAAACATTGTTTTTAAAGAAAATTTGGTGTTGCTTTTTTTGAAGGAGCAAATTATTTGTCTATCTCCAGGTTGAAGACCTTGTTTCATACAGGAGGAACTGTGATGGGGAAAACTACTGGACTGTGAGCCAGCCATTATTTAAGTTTTGGCTCTTTCATTGGAAAAAAACATCATTCTTTGACTGTGCAACTGTAATGCAGACCGATTGCTAGCAATATAGAATGAGCTTTGGATCTATCACTTCCAATCCCTGGTTTTCTTTAACCAGTCTTTCAGCCATTGGCTTGAGTGTTTTTCAGTCACATCTTGGCTCTGCTCAGTGTGGTATTCATCTTTCACCTAATGCTGTTAAGTGTTTGTGTGTATCCTTTTGTCTCCATTCATGTGTTTGCATTGACTTGCGTGAGGGACTTCTTTACAACTGTATCCCTCTCTGCCCGCTCCTGCCATGTGTCGTGCTGTGATGTCCTGCCACAGCATGTGCCATATTTAGTGACTTTGCCAATGCTTGTTTTATGCAGAGTGCCCGAAAAGGTGTCTGCCAGAAAGGGGATTATTAATGTGGGTGTGGGCACCATTGCCAATTTAATTAAACCCACTCTGGTTAGGACAGAACATAGTTCTGAGATAATCACCGTTAAACCCCTGGGTAGCTATGGTGCAAGCCACAGGCAATCCCCAGAGAAGGGCGTGCTAAGTTCAAGCAGTACCAACAATTTTAATGTAAGACTCAACCCAATAAAACTCCTAAATCAATTTAGAAAATTAGAGGAAAATATAATAAGTAATAAGACACCAAGATCATCAGCATAGATAGGTAAAGAAGTAGTACCCAATATATAGATTGTTAAAGTTGTAAGGCCAAAAGCGCCTAGTAAAAGTCAAGCACAATGACAAGACAACAGTTTGCAGTTGACCTGAACCTAGGCTGACCATGATGGACCGAAGGTCAGATACACCAAGAGGTTGTCCCAGTCAAAGGTTTTACCTACAGACTTAGTCTCCAGCTAGTGCGAAAGCATCTTCTGGTCACTCCTGCCTCCCCTAGCGCCTCAGGAAGGACTCTGGGTCCCAGATTTCTCTACTGTCAGGTCTCCGTCTGGGTCAAGTTTTTCTGCTTTTTGTTTCCCTGAAGCAGGTAAACAGGATGCCACCCACTTTCCCATAAGAGAGCAGTTCCAGTCCCTGGGTGCCAGCCCATCAGGATTCAGTGGTCCTTGAGTCCTTGTGGGAGTCCTCTTCTTCCAGCTGGAGCTAGAAGTCATTAAACTTCCAGCAGGACTGTCTTAATCAAATATAGTCTTCTCAGGTCCAGGACTATTCTGAGGAGATTGTGAAGGCGTGACCTAATTTATGCCATGTACCAGCCGGTGACTAGAGGAATTTTATTCCTAATCCTCACATTTTTATTGCAGACCTACCACTTCCATTTACAGCATTTCCTCTTTGTCTTACCATAGCATTATCCAGGAACCCTTGTTTTAAGATGGTGGGAGACCGCTACCAGGCAGGCATGTCTTAAGTGGAGGGGCGGTCTGCCCCGGGCTACGCGAGTCTTGGGGGTGGCAGCCACCACCCGCAACCCCGCTGTTTTATGCGCAGAAACCACCGGCACCTAGTTGAGTTGTCACGGAGTGGAGTAGCATAGAGTGTCAGAGTGGAGTGGAGTAGCGTAGAGAGTCAGAGTAGAGTAGAGTAGAGTGGAGATGAGTAGAGTGGAGTACAGTGTCAGAATGGAGTACCGTGGAGTGGAGTGTCATAGTGTAGAGTACAGTAAAGTGTTGTGGAGTGTCATAGAGTAGACTGTCAGAGAGTGGAAAAGAGTGTCACAGTGTAGGAAGGTGGATATCTGACTATGGTTACCCCCAAATTTTTGCCTAGTGTCTAGCTGGTTTTTCGACTTAGTTGGCCTGAGATCCTGCTATTCAGGATCTCAGCCTGGCTGTTCTCTCTTTAAAATGGACTCCATGTACCCTAGGTACATACCCAATTGGTTGGATCACCCTGTCAGCCCCTGTACCAGTGTACACTAGGTACCCAGGGCATTGGTGTACCCAAGGCCTGCCAGGGGCTGAAGCATGTATTATGCCACCCCAGGCTTGGCCTAACAATCTGACACAACTGGCTGATCACTCGGCTGGGGTAAGTTGGTGTAATCACCTCTTGCTTAGGTGTAGTATACCTATACCTAACCTTAAATGGGACACCTGGTAACCTATAAGTCACTCCTATGGCAGGCCTTAACAATCCTGAAGGCAGAGTGCTTGGTTCCATGTGAGATGGTGCTCTGGCATGAGCTGAGCCTGTCTGCAGTGGTCGGAACAACTTCCTTCTACTGTTTCCAGATATCGTCATACCATATACTCTTAAGTGCATTATGAACCTCGCGGTTAAATGCTATCTTTGGTTTGGCTTTATCAAAACATGTCGAGTAAGGTGTCATACGAATTGGAATACTAACCCCTCGCCAATTCTGGCGACGGGGTTAGCATTCCACCCTTCTAGAGGGACACGACATGTACAGTACCTGAAACCCGGGTAAAATCAGACATAGCCTCAGCTCCACAAAATGGATGCTGCCACCACAGACACAAGTCTGCCCTCCTGCTGCTGGGAGTCCTTCCAGCTTGGGAGGTGTGGACAAAGGGTTTCCTGCCAGGGGAGGTGCATGCACCACCCCAGACAGGATTTTGTGTATTGGTCAGGTAGGGCTTGAAAGAAACCAGACATGCCTGTGGCTCACAAGGAGCCTCGGTGCATATGCCAGTTCAAACCGGTCCTGGGGCACACCAGTCCCGGGCCTGGGGCGAGCTGGACAAAGGATTGGGGGTGTAACCACCCCCCTTCCTGGTCCCACCCATAGGGAGGGACCTAGCAGGTAGTCCGGCCCCTAGAATCCGAATAAAGGTAGGAGCTGTGTCCTAAGACTTCAGACATCCTGGAATCAACTTGAAACTAAGAAGAAGACAGGAACTTCGACATTCTGCTGCACAGAAGACTGAAGAAAATCTCCCCTGTGGTCAGGGAGTGACCACCTTGCTAACGCAAGCACCATCCAGCGAATCAACGTCTGCTTTGCCGCCGCCTCCCGCCGGAGCCCGAGCCCAGAGACTGACAAGACCTGGACCTCCAGACCTCTCACCGCCCGATCCACAGTCCCTGAAAAGAGGAGACCCGTGGAGGCACCGAGACACGTGGAGCCAGCCATCTTGGAACGACTACGACAAGCTGACCAGTGCAACAACCGAGGCTCCCTCCAAGTTGTGCTTTGGGTCCTGAGAAGCCCAACCCTCGAGCAGCATCTGCACCAAAGGTGAGCCCTCCAGCATCTCCACGATCTGCGTGGGGCCCTTCTGCATTTTGCCACTCGACGCGCCTAACCGGTTGCTGGCCCGCTGGCTAGTGGCCATCTTGGCGACGAAATCTACGACAAACACCGCTGGTCTGGTTGCTCCAGACTGGCCCTTGCTCCCCTCCAAAGGAGCAATCCCTCTGACCTTGCTGGTCAGAACCAACAGCTGATTTCCGATTCCTCCTACAATTGCTTTTGCCAAGGCTTGTTTGCTCCGATCAAGTCGCCGACACCGCCGACAGCGAGAGCCTGCGTGGGACAGCTCGTGAGCCGATTCCTGGACGTCGTCGACCTTCAGGGACCACGTGGCTGCGGAGACAAGCTACCCCTCATCACCTGTTTGCACCCGACATCGCCTGGTACCCACCTGGTGCCACGCTGGTCACTGGCTAGTGACTGTGAACACTGTCCCCTCTGCTTACAGGTCTTCAACATCTCCGATCCACTCTTGGATCCACTGCATCTCCTCCCGACCGACCGCCTGCAGCATCTTTGTCCCAGGCTCAACGGAACAGATAGAAGAAACCCGACGCACTTTGAGGCCTATGCACCCGCTTCCTGTGGGTGAGGTAAAGCTGGTACTCCGGTGCCCATGTGTAGTAATACATCTCTAGTGCCTGTGTTCCAAATCTTAAGTTCCTAGGTCATCCGGAAGATTCCTTTTGCAGTAACTTTGTACTTTTTACGCACCCATTGAAACCTATGGGAGCACGCGTGTGACTATTTGCTCTGCACACGCCACCCGTGGACCTCCTGGTCACTAACTGACGTTAGCTCCTTGTAGGCCCAGCGATTCTAGAGGCCCTAGGCCTTTTCCCTTTTCTGTTCGTGGTACTTATACCACTATTTTAGTATATGGTTCGAGTGGCCACCAGGGCCTATCCATATAAAGTGCAACTTCTGTGTATTCTGTGATAATCTTGTTTGACGATTTGTGCTCCTGTGCTCATAAAGAGACTAGGGGTTACTTTGAGAAATAAATACATATATATTTTGAATATATATCTGTGTGGTGTCCTTTCATTGGTATAAAAGGGGGTTACTATTGGTAAAACAGCTTGCTTAACACGCATCACGAGTTTAGCCTCAAAGACTGCTTAGCCTACGCTACCACTAGGGCAGCTAGTCCGAAAAGGTTGACTTACAACCACACCATAAGGGTTGCTTGGCATGGTACAAGGTGGTCACTAGAACTAGTGAACAGCATATACCAGGCCAACTTCTCACACACAGTGTCGTAGAGGGCCATAAAGTCGGGTGTCATTCAGTGGTGTGGTGTAGAGTTTAGTGCTGTGAAGTTTCGCAGAGTGGAGTGTCATACAGTAGAGTGGGATAGTGTTGAGGGTCATAGAGTGGAGTGCCCTATAGTGGAGTGGCGTAGAGTGGCCTGAAGTGAAGTTGAGTAGCATAGAGTGGAGAAGAGTGAAATGGAGTACAGTAGAGAAGAGTGTAGTGTCAGAGTGGAGTAAAATGGCATAGAATGGAGTAAAGTGTTGTAGAGTGGAGTGGCATAGTGTGGAGTGGATATAGGTAGTGTAGAGTGTCATAGTGGAGTGGCCTAGAGTGCAAAGAGTGGAGTGGAGTGACATGGCATGGAGTGGTGTGAAATAGAGTATAAGAATGGGGTATTGTGAAGGGTCATGGAGCAGCATTGACTAGATTTGCGTGGAGTAGAGTGTTGTGAAGTGGCTTGAAGTGGTATAGGGTGGAGTAGAGTGGAGTGGCATATAGTGACGTAGCAAAGTGGAGTAAAGCGTTGTAGAGTGCACTGGGATGTCAGAGTGTGGGTGCATAGTCTAAAGTGGAGTAGAGTATCGGAGGGAAGTGGACTGACGCAGCGTGGAGCAATGTGGTATAGGGTGGAAAAGCCTAGAGTAGAGTGTTGTAGAGTGAAAAGGAGTAGTGTCATATTGTGATGTATCATGAGTGGAGTAGACTGGCATAGAGTGTCCTAGAGTGGCATTAGAGTAGCATGGCATAGAGTGTAGTGGCGTAGAATAGAGTGGCGTGGAGTGGCATGGTGTGGAGTGGAGTAGAATGTCGTAGAGTGGAGTGTGCATAGTGTGATAGCGCACTGCTGTACAGACAACACATTGTGCAAATGTAATAGTCATGTCAAATGAAAGACACAGTTTAGCTGATAAAAACTTTACAGTGCACACAAACAATCTTTGGAAATGTCATGACTAAGTGTATTGATTTGTTTTGATCATATTAAAATGTGTTTTCACCACACATCAGAATTACAGAAATGTTCTTTGTGATTTCCTAATTCAGATATATTCATAAATGTTTGCACAGCTCATTTACAGACATTTAAATTTTGTTGTGTGCTAGACAGGACGACATCCTACAACTGTTCCTCTCACATGGGTATCCAGCAGGATTGTCACATAAATCCTCTCACTTTAAAGTCAGAGAAAGAAAAGTTAAAACCAAGCTCCCTCAGAAGACAGAGCCTGACATTTGACTGCTGTCTTTGAATGCACAGCAGATGTGACAAGATAAGAACAAGCTTTCAAGGCTTGTTTGCAGAAAGCTAGCCCTTGTGGAAGAATACAGTAAATAGGCTATGCTCCACGGGAGGGATGAACACAAGCTGAAGCAGCCTAAAACAAAGCCAGCAAATAGAAAGCAACCAAATGTGAGTTACATAACACAAAGCCAATGCTAAGCAATGGGCAGAATACATTCCCATTGAAACTTTATGAAAGTCTCCAAGACATCTTTAGTAAACCAGACAGCTGCGCTGTCTGGTAGGCTTTGATCTAAGAGGGTAGTATTAAAGCTGCCTTTTGTTCTACCAACTGTTCCTCTCCACTCCTTGATAACTAATTCCTGCTAAGTGGTCAGCAGTTGACATCCATTGACCTTTAATGGCCTCAGAGGCAAGCTATTGTTCGTTGATCTTGGGTAGTTAAATCACTCAGCCAGGTATGTCCATTTTAGCTTCAGAGGTGTGAAGATTGGTAGACTTCGTTTTAAGCAAGTTCTGGCACAAGCAACCTACATTACATTTTTACAAAGTTACTTTTCTGCTTAAGTGATCACGCATGTGATTCATCATAGTCTGATTTTAAGAGCTAAGCAGGGAATGACTTTGAAGCAAAGCTAGTTTTCCCTGCCATGTGTCACTGCAGTGCATTTAACCTGCAGCCTAGCCAGAACAGTGGTACTACTGGCAGAAATATGTTTTCAGCCCTGCCAAGTATCGCATCAGGCGTTAAACTAACGCATTTCAGTGTGGTGATCCGCATCACCGCACTGAAATGCATTGTCACGCAAAATAGGCTGTCAAGCCGGCTGCTATACTGACTAGAATAAGCTGGAGTGCCTCACAGCGCACCGTGTTGTACTCGCAGCTCACTACACTGGGCTTCATGGGGGATGGCTAGCTACAAGCTGCTAGTGCTAAAATGTATCGATAGACGCGTTATGATTTTCCGCGCGGCGCGCTTTGCAATGTGACTGACGTTACAGGCGCTGGCCGACGCGACATTACGCCCTACTGCAAGCTCCCAAGCTGCAGTTAAGTCTGTGGGAGGCTGCCCTAAGGCCTCGGCTATGGCAAATCATAACAGCGCTGCTGGTACCGCGCATGGTGGCAAATTCAAATCAGTCATCATGACCCCCGCGACCACCGTGTAGAGTGCCACTCGGCCTCTACGAGACACTGTATCGACACATACACGCATCCCCCACCCCTCGAGGCGGGCTCGCCTCGAGGGTATAAATAAAAGTATCGGAAGACCGCTCGGGGTCTTTCCGGTTTAACTATCACACGACTCACCGCCCATCCTTTGCGTCGATCCTGTCCCCATCCACGTGGCCTGTCCTGGGTCACCACATTGGCGACGAGGCCGGAGGTCCCGCTGCGTGCTGCCAGCTTTGTCCAGCTGCCCCGCGGCGTCATCGGAGCCCACCCGTGACGCTCCATTGCTGTCGGCGCCTTCTGCCTGCCACGCTCCGGTTCGGAGTGCTGCCTGCTGTTCCGGCCCTCCGCGGCGCCCGCGTGTGTCTCCTGGCGGTGCTGGAGCCCGGAGACGTGCTGCGGATTTCCTGGTGCCGGCGCGGCCTGGCGAGGTGCTGTTTCCGCGCGCTGAACGCGCCTCTTCTCCCCCGGCTCTGCCTTTGTCCGTGGGCCTCCAGAGCGCCCCGCCCCCCTGGTTTCCGCGGAGCGCCTCCTGCGTGCTGCCTGCTGTGCCGCCCCGGGCCTCTGACTGGCTGTGGCCTGGCCGCGCGGTGGGTGATCCCCGCACCCAGCATGCACTAGCGAGTGCAAGGAGTCCGGAGAAGGAGGAGGACGACAACACAAAAGAGGGACATCTTTCAATGAACGTCCTGCCAGCAACAAGCACTGGCAGCTGCAAGTAGTTGACACGGAAGAGGGACACACTTGTACTGGAGGTCCTGCCAGCAACAAGCACTGGCAGCTGCAAGAGGACTCTTCACCTGTCCCTCATCAAGCATTGGCTGCTACAAGACCCGCTTCTGGTCCTGGTGATTCCTGCGGGTACCGAGCGTCGCTGCTGCCATCAAGAGACGCGGGGGACGCTGCTGACATCGTCGAGGTCTGAGTGAGTACGCCTGCCCCACGCCTGGCGCATCCTCTGCCGCTCACCTACCTGCCAGCTGTTTCGTGTGGGGGGGACGCAAGGAGTGGTGCGCCTGCAGCTCGCGATGAGCAACCAGCCAGGTGCCGGAGGGAGCGCCGCGCCAGCCCAGTCAGCTGCACCTGCTGGAGGGGGACGTCAGGCAGTTGATCCACCCCGCCATCATGCGACGACCAACCCGCTCCCGCCGTTCAGCGAGATGGCGGACCCGGCCACTGCTGCACCCCGTTGGAAGGCATGGGTCGGTCAACTAAACAACTACTTCACGGGGACCCGCGAGACGGATGGAACTGTCAAACGCTCCCTGCTGATTTTTTATGGGGGGGACGAAATCTATGATCTCTTCGAGACCCTGCCGAACACGGGCAATGCGGATGACTACGACGGCGCGGTGGCGGCCCTCAACAGACACTTCGATCCACAACTAAATCTGGACTTCGAGAAATTCAAATTTCGACGGTCACTCCAATTGGAAGATGAGTCCATCGACATGTTCCACGCACGCCTGCGGAAACTGGCGGCCACCTGCGAGTTTGCCGACCACCGGGAAGAGATACGGAGCCAGATCATACTCGGATGCAAGTCGAAACTGCTCCGGAAACTGATACACACGAACTTTCGGATGCCAGGGCGGAAGAGATGGCTGCGGCCCTACACAAGCCTGTCCCGGTGCAGACCGCCACCAGAACCCCTCAGATCAAGGAGGAGCGCGTGGACGTTATTCGGAGGAGGGCGACGGCCGCGCCTGGGAGAACACGACCGCCGCCTGGAGGGCCCTGCGGGAATTGCGGGGAGGACCACCTCCCCACAGCCACGTGCGGAGCAAAAGGGCGCGAGTGCTCCCGCTGCGGGAGATTGAACCACTATGCAAAGGTCTGCCGCAGTGGCCAGCCACGTCCTCCCCCGAGGAAGCCGAGGGGCGTCACGCAGAGGGTCCGGCGACTGTCGATTGCGGAGTCCGAGGGGGCAGAGAAGGAAGTGCCGCACCAGCCTAACCTCGACTTGGAAGAAGAGGACGACGAAGTATACTACGTATCGTTTGTGGGCCAGTCCGGGAGCCGGCGGAGGCCGCCGCCCATGTGCTCGGTCAGAATAATGGACACCACCCTTCAGGCGCTCATAGACACCGGAGCGACAGTGAATGTCATGGACTCCCAGCAATTCGAGGCCCTGGAACACAGACCTCCGCTGCTCCCAACCAAGGCGAGGATCTATGCGTATGGAGGAGTCGACCCCCTTCCCCTGAGGGGCACGTTTGAAGCGCCAGTCACCAGTGGCTCCCTCACCACCCTAGCCCGGTTTCACGTGACCGAAGGGAAAAGGGGCACTCTTTTAAGCTGCCACACGGCCGAAGACTTGGGTCTCGTGTTCTTTACGAACGAAGTGCACGAAGCACACGCGGAGGACATCCTAAGAGAGTTTCCTGAATTGTTCAAGGGTCTGGGGAAACTGAAGGGAAAACAGTTCAAACTTCACATAGACCCCACGGTCAGGCCAGTAGCACTGCGACACCGCCGAGTACCCTACAACCTGAGGCCCCAAGTCGAAGCTGAACTGGCAAAACGTGAAGCGCTGGGCGTCATCGAGAAGGTCTCAGGTCCCACGCCCTGGGTATCCCCGTTGGTGGTCGCCCCGAAACCCAAGCAGCCCGGGGCAATCAGGCTGTGCGTTGACATGCGGCTACCCAATGTAGCGGTCAAAAGAGAGCGCCATGTCACGCCGACCATGGATGATGTCGTTGCAGATCTTAATGGGGCCAGGTGGTTCTCTAAACTCGACCTCAACGCGGGTTACCACCAGTTGGAGCTGGAACCGAGCAGCAGATACATCACGACGTTTGCGACGCACGTGGGCCTGCGAAGGTACAAACGCCTCAGCTTCGGGGTATCGTCAGCCGCAGAGGTATTCCAGAATGCCATCAAGGAAACCCTGTCTGGTTTAACAGGAGTAATCAACCTGAGTGACGACATCCTCGTGTTCTCATGCACCCTAGAGGATCACCATGCACAGCTGAGAGCCACACTCCAACGGCTCAGGGACCATGGCCTCACTCTGCACAAAGAGAAGTGTGTGTTTTATCAGGAATCCATCGATTTCTTTGGCTACACTTTCACACGAGACGGCCTAAAAGTAGACCCCAAGAAAGCGGTCGCCCTGAGGTCAGCTAGCATACCCAAATCACCCACAGAGGTGAGGAGCTTCCTCGGGATGGCGACTTATTGTGGGAGATTCATCCCAAACCTGGCGGCGTTGTCAGAACCCCTCCGTGTCCTCACGAGAAGTGACCAGCCCTGGCGGTGGACCGTAGAGGCCAATGCAGCGTTTGTGAAGATCAAGGCGGCCCTCCAAGACAAGACGGTCATGGCGTACTTCCGCCCGGGGAAGCCGACGGTGCTTGTCGTGGATGCCAGTCCGGTGGGCCTCGGAGCGGTGCTGCTCCAGGAGCACGAAACGGGCACATGGAAGCCGGTCGCGTATGCCAGTCGGGCACTGTCTGACACTGAGACGCGGTACGCCCAGATTGAAAGAGAGGCTCTCGCGATCAAGTGGGCCTGCCAGCATTTCCATCTGTATTTATTCGGACAGGACTTTACAGTAGTCACGGACCACAAGCCGCTGGTCCCGCTGTTTGGAGGCACCACACGGTTAGCCCCGCCACGGATTGAACGTTGGGCGGTACAACTGCAGCAATACCGACTCACAGTGGTCTTCCGTCCAGGAGCGCACAATCCGGCCGACTACCTGTCCCGGCACCCTGAAGACCTGCCCCCGGCATGTGTCCCTGCAGACGTCCGATACTCTGACGCCTACGTGAAGATGATTGGCAGAGATGCCTGCCCGGATGCAATGACCCTGGAGGAAGTTGGCCGGGCGACTGACCAGGACGGAACCCTGACCAAAGTCAAAGAAGCCCTGGCGTCCCACAACTGGAAAAGGTTCCTAGAAGGGAATCAGGTGCTCACGGAGGAAGAGAAACATGCCCAGCAGCAAATGTGGCAAGTCCGCCACGAGCTGAGTGTTGGTGAATGCGGTACAGTATTACGAGGCCATCTGCTGGTTGTTCCCTGCGCACTTCAGGAGAGGTGTTTGCGTTTGGCGCATGAGGGCCATCAGGGGATGGCGAAGACCAAAGCCCGCCTAAGAAACAAGGTCTGGTTCCCGGCCATGGATGCAAAGGTCGAGGAGCTAGTGCGGAGGTGCAGGGCTTGTACGATCACAGGAGCGGATCCACCAGCTACGCCGGTCATCACGGAGGAACCGTGTCATCGCCCATGGAGCAATGTGAGCATGGACTTCGGCAGCTTCCCGGATGGGAGGCAGATGCTGGTGATGGTGGACGCGTATACGAAGTTCCCGGTGGTGGAAGTGGTGGAGTCCACGTCGTTCCAACACATCCGGATGGCTCTGGAGAGGACTTTCGCCATGTTGGGGAACCCGGAGGTGGTTCGGTCGGACAATGGACCACCCTTCCAGGGCCAGGAGTTCAGGGACTACTTGACTCAACGGGCGATCCGGCACCGGCGCATCACCCCTCTGTGGCCGCAGGCGAATGGAGATGTTGAGAGACTGATGCGCACGCTGAACAGGGCTCTTCGCATCGCCGTCGAGCAGGGGCAGGATGCGGAAGCGGCACTGACTAAGTTCCTTGATGCGTATCGGCATACACCGCACTGCACTACGAAGTGTGCCCCAGCCCATCTCCTGTTTAAAGAAGCCCCGCGGGATGGAATACCGACGGATCCGTCCTGGAGCCCAAAGGCACGGGATGACGATGCAGTGCAGGAGAGGAGAGAGAGAGCTAACAACAAAGCCAGTGAACACCGGAGAGCCCGCGAACACTGCATAGTGGTCGGAGACAAGGTCATAGTGAAGGATCGACATCCAGGATGGAAGTTCCGGACACCTTTTGAACCAGAGGTGTGGACGGTGCTATCGGCAAAGGGAACGATGATAACAGCCGGAAGAGGCGATGTGAGGGTGACCAGAAACGCATCGTACTTCAAGAGAGTCGGAGAGGAACTGGCGGGAGAGCCATCACGTGAAGAAGCGAGTGAGGAGATGATCGACTTCCCTGAGCGAGCAGACACCCCGGAAAGGGCGTCCCCGAGGCCATGGGGAGGCACTCCACCCGGAGCCTCCAGTCAGACCCCGACTAACCGTCAGGAGAGTCAAACCCGAGGGGAAGGGCCTGACCCCCGGGGCCGGGATGAGAGAGGTGTGTCCAGCTGGGGAGTGGGCTCCAGGTTGCGCAATAACCCAGCTCCCAGCCAAAGACTCCGAGACTATGTGTGCCCATCGCCTTGAGCGAGAACTTTGAAATGAAGGGCACTATCTAAAATGTTGGAGGGATGTAGAGTGCCACTCGGCCTCTACGAGACACTGTATCGACACATACACGCATCCCCCACCCCTCGAGGCGGGCTCGCCTCGAGGGTATAAATAAAAGTATCGGAAGACCGCTCGGGGTCTTTCCGGTTTAACTATCACACGACTCACCGCCCATCCTTTGCGTCGATCCTGTCCCCATCCACGTGGCCTGTCCTGGGTCACCACACACCGGACCCAACCCTACGGGACTGCTGCGCATGTGGAGCCCACTGTGCAGCAGTGACGCCTGCTGGCTGCTGCTAAGCCGGACACCGTGCAAGTTTGCCGAGGGGAGTGACCAGTGTTGTAAAGGCCAGGTCAGGCTGCTGTGATGAGCTCGCTGCGCTGCGGTAAATACCGCGGCCGGCCCCGTCCGGAAATGCAGCTCTGGCTGGCTGCCGGTGGCCGCGCTCCATATTCATCTTCAAGCAGGTAAGCAAGTATGTGCGTCCCCCTGGAGTCAGAGGCATAAATTAAAAATATTCAGTTAAAGTTGCGGGTATTTCAAATGTGCTTCAGCTTTCCTTGCTTTCCTCCTTCCATGCACGCATGACACCTGCACGCGCAGCCACACACTTCAATTCAGACACCACAATACCCGTCTTAGGCTGGCTGAAAATTGAACGGTAGATGTACATTTGACTGCACTGCAGTTGGCCTAAGCGCACTTACTGATAAATCTTCTGCTAATGCCACACATTTTCCACATAATTAATAGCCCAACATGCATCATACACATTTTAAAATTTAAATTGCTTTTAAATCACGGTCCGGGCACCCACATGCTCGCTGTCTCACTCTACTGCAGGTGCTTCACAACAGACGAGACCTTCACCCTGCTCCAATTCCCCTCTCCCCCCCCCCCCCACACACGTCCAGGTTAGGATGAGTTATGGACGCATTCGGGTGGCACATGATTAATGATGGAAGAGAGTAGACAAAACCTCCTTTGCTAGTCCCTACTGCTGCAGTAGACAGCAGCACAGTCGACCTCTCCGCATATTAATTATAGTGCTGCGCATGAATGAGCACTGAGTGCAGTTTATTACAAAAGATAACGCGCAATAGATTATGACCGGCTTGTCATTCGTGCCTTCTTTTTATCTACATGCTTTGGGTGTGAATATTTTCTCGGTTTACCTTGTTGCTTGCTGGGACAGTAAGTCCAAGCTTTCCTAGATTCCTTTGGAAAATGAAACTGGAAGAACTACAATCCCCAGAAAGGCCCTCTCTGGGAATGTGCACAGGAATACACTATCAGAGTTCGAAGTAAGGTCAGTGCGATCAGCCTTTCCTAAGTGAGTGGGGCCGTGGGACATGGCAGGAGGTGTAGGATGGGCGCAGAGGAGCAAGGCTTCAAGCTACCCTAGACCATGCTGGTAAGGAGAATTCCTGGGAGGGAGAGGAGCGCAGGCAGGGAAGGCCAAATCGCAGAAGGCAGTCCATAGGGTGAACAATAGACGCCTGTCTATTGTTCACCCTCTGGACTGCCTGGGTCTCCAGTGTACACCTTACAGTGTCACTCTGTAACCCCTATCCATTCTGTGTGCACTTGCACTGGCTGGGGGAGTCCGTGGACCTCTTTTGTTCACCAAGCAGGCCCAGGCCTCCCCGGTATTTTCTACAGAACCCATAGGAAGGCCATTGTTATGTTGTGTGGACCACCCCAGTGTGTCGTCACACAGGAGGGGGTCACACACCACACCCCCGTGTTTCCTGAAACAATGGTAGTTGCCCGACCCGGAAGGAGATGAATAATAAAAGGGTCTTTGCACCGGGAGATCCGGGTCAATCGGCCAAGTACTGCATCCAGTGAAGGAGTGTGTTTCTTTATGCTGCGTGTGTCCTGCACTCCCACACTGTGTTTCATCCATGCACCATCCACGTGCATATCACTCACCCACACACGCAACAGCCATGAGCCCTATGTAAACGCCTTAACCTTCAATACTTAGTCTATTGACATCCTGTATAACCTTTTTAAATGTAACCTCCGTTCCTTCTCTGTGCACACTGCTCTCCTATATAAACCCCAAGCCAGCACTAATCTCTGGGCCTCCTTTGTACACTGTGACTTGCAAACCCCGAGCCTCCTGTACTGTACACAGTTACACTGTGACTGGCCTCCTCAGTAAGCAGTAGCTGGATCTCCGGGGTCCCACAATACCCTTTCATTTCTGGTGATTACAGCAGTTTTAAGATCCTCTTAGAGTTTCTTTTTTGCTCAAATGGATGTCATTTCTGATATTTATATGTTTCCCTTATCTTCATTGCTTGATTTTGCTCCCGAGAAAGTGTCACTCATAGTCGTTGAATGTAACTCAAAATTTCACTGATATGATGAAATTTTCACTCATAGCAATCTGAAACCTTGGCAGCTATGTGTTTTTGCCAGATGTGTGGGTGGTGTAAATATACACGTCAGCCCACATATGATATAATAGGGAGTTCCATCATAGAGCACATGTTTTAGAAGGTACACACAAGTACTTTACTACTACTTAGCAGTGGGGAAGTGAACAGAGTCATAAAGCCAGTAAAAACTGGGTCCCAAAAAAATGACTAGAGGCGAATTTGCCACAGTGTCCAAGAAATGCTCTGGTGAGGGTTGGAAGCCTCAGTGAATTGTTGCCCTCTCCATGACCTCGATTGCCATTTGTGGTTCAAAATCTTATTGCAGAGAAACCTTGTAGTAAACGTGTGCTGTTTGACTGCTTCAACACCTACCGCCTTTCTTCTTCCATTGTATATTTCTTATAGCTGTATTTTGTATCCTCTACCCTTTTTAGGTCTCGCCTGACCCAGCGCATGCGCTGCACTGGCGAGACTTTTATTGAGGGCTCAAAAAATGCTACCATGGCCGGCCTAGAGCTACAGTGCATGTGCGCAGGTGCGTGCTTGGGAGCAGAGGCACCATATGGCAAACCTCATCATGCTCATTAAGCGCCCGCGATCACTTTCATGGCGGCCTTTTGATGTTCTCGTTCAAAGAACATCAAACATCAAAGAACATGTTGTTGTGTTAATGCTTTGCTGTGCCTGTTTGACTTACAATGTGCTTTCTCTTTCCACACACTTGAAGTTTTGTGTTCCTTTATTTTAATATGCTTTTAGTATTACTGTCACAACCCCAACCACACACACAACCCCCCACACACACAACCACACACACAACCCCCCACACACAACCACAACCACACACAACCACACACCCACAACCACACACATACACACAACCACACACACACACAAACCACACACACACACACACACAACCACACAACCACAACCACACAACCACAACCACACACAGAACTACAACCACACACAACCACACACACACAACCCCACACAACCCCACACAACCCCACACAACCCCACACAACCCCACACAACCCCACACAACCACACACACAACCACACACACAACCCCACACACAACCCCACACAACCACACACACCCCACACAACCACACACACACACCCCACACAACCACACACACAACCACACACATACACACAACCACACACACACAACCACACACACACAACCATACACAACCACAACCACACACAACCACACACAACCACACACCACACACACACAACCACACACACAGCCACAACCACACACACAGCCACAACCACACACACAGCCACAACCACACACAACCACACACACAACCACACACACACACACACACAACCACACACACACACACAACCACACACACACACACACACACACAACCACACCACACACAACCACACCACACACACCACCACACACCACCACACACACCACCACCACACCAAGCATTGGCATAGCCAATAGGTCTCGCCTTTGGGACCTTATAAGTGTTTAGCCACGCAACAGTTTATGTGGTTGCACCATGGATATTATGCTGCATAACTAAATACTTAGAAGGTCCCAAAAGCGAGACCTATTGGCTATGCCAATGCTTGTTTTATTTATGTGTAATCGGAAAATGCACTAGAAAAGCGGTGATCTAATTGGCAGTTTTTGTTTCATGATTTGGTTCTTCCCTTCAAGTAATAAAGTATTTTATTTGCATAATAGTTCTATGGGTTAATGGCAGATGTTGAAAGATGCGCTATTGATCTACAATTGCAAAAAAGAACAATATGCAAAAATTTAAAAAATCATACTCAACAAAAAAAAAGGAAGAGCCATGACTGCGCAGCTCTGCATGGAAATATAGGAACCCATCTCCAAAATGAAAAGTTAGGCAGACCCTAAAAATTTGATTTCTGAGCACAGCACGCGTAATCTCTTGGCTCACGTAAGACACACATGCAACGCAACAATCCATTTCAGGGCCAGCGCCTCAGTGCTACCTACTACACCAAGATCAGCTCGCTTAATGCTTGTTGTGGCTGAGACTCTGTGTATCGACAACTTTTACCTGCTCTGAATTGTCCGGCATGTGCCGCATAGTTTCTTTCACTCCCATGCGTTTTCTTTATGTAGCCATTGCTGAAAAGCTAAGTTATGCTGTACTAAACTTTATTTACGATTTCACTTTCTTTTCATTTTTCAGATAACCGCATTTCTTTCGCTATCTGTGGTTGTGTGTAAAAGTGCCTCAGACTGCAGCTTAAACCTTTGAAATATTTATTTCTGTTTTTCTTAGAGGAGGAGATCAGCAACATGCGGAAAGAGTTGGAAAAGTATGGGATCCAGATGCCGTCCTTTAGTAAGATTGGTGGCATCTTGGCCAATGAGCTGTCGGTGGATGAAGCTGCATGTGAGTCTGCCTTGAAGTATTGCTCTTCATTTGATTGTAACGAAATATACTTAAAGTGAGTCTGTTGCAAACACGCGCTTTTTCTGCACTGTAACTAGCACTTTAAACTAAAGATGGAACTTGTGTGGCGCAGCAGCACGTTTGGCAGTGGCTATCCCTACAAAAAGACGTTTCAGCTGGGTGGCCAGCTTGCAGTGTTTGAACAACCACTAAATGCCATTCATTCAGAAACCCTAGTTTCACTTCCCACAGTAAAGGGCAGTGCTCAGTTAGTTAAATGCATACATACCTAAAATAATAAGTGGCTTACAGCCCAACTGGTTTGCTATGTTGAGTATACAGTTTAATACTTTGCAGCACTAGGTTGCTGTATCCCCAAAATAGACATGTCTGAAATATAATTTGAGAAGATTTTCTAGCAAAAGAGATGCCTGCTCTGGACTGTAACATTGATTTGGGAAAAAACCCTCTAAAGATGAATTGCCCACAACTGGATCGGAAACACGTCATGGCAGAATACAAAATCGTACACCTGGCTTAATGTTACCTAAAAGATATTCTATATCAGAGTGCCCTTCCAATGTCAGATTTGGAAAGGATTAAGTGATTATCGAAATTTTGATTATTGTATTTTATAACAGTGATATAACCCAGATTTCACTGCATTGAGTCTCAGAACGATTTCCACAGATTATTGCTTTTAGTAGCAAAATCGTCTCAAACATTAGGTAGTGTACATAGAACAATGTGAGTGACTTTACTCGTCCAGAGTAGCACAACTTTAAGTCGAAGTCCGGATGGCAACCTAGAGCTCTGAAATGCCTACCAAATAAATAGGCCATTAATAAAAGCTCATATCTGTTAAGATCACTATTCACCTTAGTACTTTTGTGATGTTATCGTAGCAATGGAATGGACAAACTGCTGGAAAAGTTGATAGCTGTGCCCTAAAATGCAGTTTCCACAATGCCTTTTACGTAGCTGTTCCTATTCAGTAGAACATGCATTCATGAGGAATGTAGATTATTTGCTCCTGACCTTTCCTGTTGGAGCAAACATGCCTTCTGCATAAAGCGAAGCACTTCAGTAATGTCCTCTGAGGTGATGTCATTGAAAGCCTCTCGATTCAGTCTTTTCATGTTGTTTGAATGAGTAAGCTCTTGTTGTTTTCTCTTTAGTGCATGCTGCAGTAATTGCTATTAATGAGGCCATTGAGAAAGGAGTAGCAGAACAGACAATGGCAGCTCTGAGGAATCCCAATGCTGTGCTTCTGAACGTGGAAGAAGAGCGCGCCAAGGACTACCACAGCGAGCTGTCGGAGGCGAAAAAACGAAAGGAGGAGAGCGCAAGGCTGAAGGTATTTCATTCGAAGGCAGGCTGTACCAATGGAATGACAGACAAGTTTGCACAAAATGTAGTTGCAGCGTCACAGTTCACTGCTAGCAAGACATATTTACAGAAGTGCATGAGCAATGTGACTCTGCTCCTTAAGGAAGCGCATGCTTTGTAACGTTGCTGGCAGCCGCAGAAGCTCTTAGTTGAGTTGAGCAGGATCATCTAGGAGGAGGGATGTAGCTGTATCCGAGATCAGCACAGTGGAGGGTTGTAGATGGATTCGGGGATCAGCACAGGGAAAGGATGTAGCTGGATCTGGGATCATCACAGAGGATGGTTGTAGATGGATCCGGGATCAGCACAGAGGAAGGTTGTAGATGGATCCGGGATCAGCACAGGGAAAGGTTGTAGCTGGATCCGGGATCATCACAGAGGAGGGTTGTAGATGGATCCGGGATCAGCGCAGGGAAGGGATGAAGATGGATCTGGGACCAGCACAGGGAAGGAATGTAGCTGGATCCGGGATCAGCACAGAGGATAGTTGTAGATGGATCCGGGATCAGCACAGGGAAGGGATGTAGCTCGATCCGGGATCCTCACAGAGGAGGGATGTAGCTGGATCTGGGATCAACATAGAGGAGGGATGTAGATGGTCTATGATCAGCTCAGAGGAGGCATATAGGTGGATCTAGGAGACAGATATTCCATGTAGCAGGATCAGCATTACTGTTGTTCAAATACTCTGACACAAGGTCTCGTGTCCAGAAAGAACTCAAGATGTCTTTGAATCTCAAAGCAGCCAATCATGTCAGCCTGGTAAAAAAGGTATCAGTGAATGAAACTCAGACAACAGCAACTTGTAACCTGTAGGGTCGCAACAAGTGAGGTGCGCAGCAGCCCTGTGCACTGTGTAAGTGCATTCTTAGTCTCATAATAGGACTTTATGTTCACTGTATATATAAAGCACCTTCCCACCATTTATATCATTCTGTAGCACTTTCCTGACCATTGCACCATTCACGTTTATGGCATTCTCATTGATGGGTGGTCTGTTGAAATTGCGCTTGCTTGTATTTTGTACTGTTTATAGGAGAGTCATATTAAACAGTAGCCAACAAGGTTGTGATACATTAATGTATTGTTTGTTGATTTATTATGTTCGGAGTAGACATCTAGATCATTTTATGGATCTGGGTGGATCAATATGTGAATGCATACATGTGCTTAGTGACATCAGCATTCATTTTGCTCTTCTGTTCTTTTGTCGGCTTCAGGTGGATGCAAAGCCTGAATAGATCTTTGCCTATTGTGTGACTCTGATGCCACTTCTATGGGCAAGTGGTTGAGCAAGTTTAAGATGACTTCAAGCGGATAGTGTGTGAGGACACAATTATCTATACTGGGTTATTTTGATATTGTTGATTGTTTGATAACTTTCCTGCCCAAAATTGATGGGCTGGTAATTAAGCTTTACTGTGCTAGAGCAGAAGGAAATATGTGAGAGCACGAGCTGGCTCTAACACTGACTGTGGAGGCAGCTACATCCCTCCCCTGTGATGATCGTGGATCCAGCTATATCCCTCCTCTGTGCTGATCCCTGATCCACCTACATACCTCCTCTGTGCTGATCCCGGATCCAGCTACATCCCTCCTTTGTGCTGATCCCGGATCCAGCTACATTCCTCCTTTGTGCTGATCCCGGATCCAGCTACATTCCTCCTTTGTGCTGATCCCGGATCCAGCTACATCCCTCCTTTGTGCTGATCCCGGATCCAGCTACATCCCTCCTTTGTGCTGATGCCGGATCCAGCTACATCCCTCTTTTGTATACAAAAAATACCAGAGCACACAAAGATATGGTTACTTTACTCCTTAGTGCGTTATGCACTGTCTACATAAGCGTCCAAGTTTATAGGTCAAAATCCATGTATGCTGTCTGAACACACAGTCCACAATAAATGATCCGCGGCTGAAGAACTGTTCCGTAATCACTTTTTATTTCTTACAAAAATGGCAGCCGACGCGCATTTTGCCCTCCTGGGCTTCCTCAAGGCTGCAAAATTACATGTAAAAACATAATTGTGACATTCCATTTTATTAAAATACTAGAATAAAATTAAACACTTAAAAACCAATACCATATTGGACGTTGTAACCTTATGTTTAAACGCCAGTCCCAAAGTCAAAACATTTAGAGAATGGTTAGTTCACCATAGAAACACTATCACCCGTGCACTAGAGAAGGGAGTCATACCGATTCCAATGCCGCCATGTGCCCTGTTTTTGTTTATCTGTCCATAGCAACTCAACACCACGTGTTCAAATTTAATCAGAATTACTCCCAAAACCGATGAGTGAATGTATGTCCATCCCTGAATGAAGGTTCGAATTGCTCACTACAAAATTCTGTAACACATTGCAGCTGTCCCATTCCTAATCATGAAAGACAAAACGAGGGGTATGTGAGAATATTCTCATTATTCTCACCTCACTTCACCTGTGTCGATGTATTCTATGTTCAGAACATCCCCCTCTGTGCTGATCCTGGATCCAGCTACATCCCCCTCTGTGCTGATCCTGGATCCAGCTACATCCCTCCTCTGTGCTGATCCCGGATCCAGCTACATCCCTCCTCTGTGCTGGATATAGCAGAATTCATGATGCATTCCTGGGCTCAAGTTCAAAAGTGACAGGACTGAGTTGCTACTATCTGATTCCACTACCCTGATGGGCTGCATTCTTTCTTTAGGTGGCCTCTGACTTTTACATGGATTTCTATCCTAGTGATTTATCTGACCAGTATCTTTACTCCTTCTGTACCATTAAAATAATGCATACCCATCCTGTGAAATTGGTCTTGTTTGCTAGGCAGATTCATTTGTGTCTTTAAGGTGTTTGGAGGTGTGGAGACATTGAGCAGGTGAGAGTTTTTAAACACTAGCCCACTTAACGAGAGATTAATTTTTCGGTGTGAAGTTGTTGGCTCTCTAATGTTTAAAAGTAGCATAGTGCCAGCCCTACAGTCACATCCATTTACCCCCTCCCTTGCTTGAGGTGGGCACTTCTTGCTTCTTTGTGCTTGTACCATTAGGATAGACATGCATTCAGGGCAGGGCTGGAAGCCATGATCATTGCTCCCATGCCCTCCTGCACCGATCTCACTTTGCAAAATCTTTAGAGGATCTCTTCAAGAGAATCCTAAATGGATGTGAGTAGCTTTGTGGGTGGCAAAATATTTAATCACGTGTACCTCTTTCTGAGAATTCTACAGCTCTTTTCTCTATGCTTTGTCCGGCCAATACTCGGAAGTGATGTTGTAGTCTTTCCAGTGATTGATTAACGAGTGCTCCTAAAGCATTGATTGGGCTGCAGACAAATATCTAATCATTGATCTTATTCCAACCATGTTGTTTTTCTTGTGTCCTGACTTGTTTAAGGAGCCAAACTCTGCTGCTATTTGGTTGTCTAACCCTTGGGCAGTGGTCAGTCGAGTCCAGCTCCCCTCATGCATTTTATATATACATGGTCTTGGTTGATGAGGTGTATATGAACACCTGAAAGTTGCTCCAGTTGTCAAATATCATAGCCATGAGTAGAGTGGAGGTAAGGCAGTATCCCTATAATATTAGGTACCTGGTTCCAATCGTGGCGCTCTGGGAGCGGATATGTCAGCACAATATACTCTGCTTTCTAAAGCATCTGGTGTTGGAGCACCGTGGGGTGTTCAGTGTGATAGCAGCAACAGATCTTGGAGTGCCTGGTGGTTCTTTGCACTGCACAGTCCATTGCTGTCCTGGTGTTGTGTTCATTTCCCCGTACCTGGTTCCGATTCCCTTCTGATTTCTGGCTACTACTCCTAATTTCCTGGCTTCAGCTTTCGGATCATCCTTCTAGCCCAGTGCATTCTAGTGAATATTCGTCTGTAGCCCCTGGAGATGGATTCCCCTTTTTTTGTTTCTTCAAGGACAGGGCAAAGACTGTTCAGATCTTTGATGGAACTCCTTTAGATTATTCTATGGCTTCGGCTTTCTCATTCAAAGGTCTTGGGACTGGGGTATTCATCACCCATGCACACAAGTTCAAATAGTTACCTCTGCTCTGATTCCGATGTCAGACAGTTCATAACTTGTTTTATTAGTATCTACCTGCCTGTGCACATTGGTGGAATGAATTACCTTTTTATTTTTTCATTACATTTTGCTGATGCAGACCGTCTGGGTATCCCTGAGCTGGACCTTGGGAATTACTTCTGAAAGGATACAGGGATCAGTGGAATGATGATTCCATTTGGGCGTGAGGCCATTCCTGTGAGGTGTGATGCAGGTTTACATTCTCTACCATATGTAAGTAAATGCAGCAAAGCAGACATGGAGCAGTTACGTTTCCTCTATTCATTACGGTATCGGGAGAAGAAGGACCATCTTCTTCTCTCTGGCTGTCACATCTGGTGGCTTGTCTGAGGATGCTACCTCTGATCACTAGGTAGCCTCCTCCCAGATGGCAGGTGAACAAGTAGTCTGCCCTTGAAGTCCCAGGTGACTGCTTAGTTTTCGAACATGCTTTAATAATGGTGTCACACACCTTATGGAAAGTTTCACATACTAGTCTCAAGACAGGCCTCTGAGTTTTAGCAGATCTGTGAATTTTTGGGGGGTTTTGCCTTCACTCAACTAAAACAGAGAAGTAATGAGACCTCAGATTCTTCAGCTCCTCTTTCCTTTAAAACCCCTAAAATGTTGGCCTATTTTTCATCCATTTAATAACTGGTGAAGAGACCGAAGCTCAATCCTGAATCTGCTCACTCAGACTTGGAGAATGACAGAGGGCCTCCACTTTGTGCTGATTGAATGCAGGCATTCTGCAAGGACATTAGCCATTGTGTCACCCGACTAAGAGAGCAGGTGGAAAGAGAAAAGTCATGCTGTGAGCAAGATTTTAGGCAGTAATGTTGCCGCTACTAACAGCAAGCCTATTTGTAGGCCTGGGGTTAGCCAAGACATTTTGCTTTTACTAAAATTGTATGTATCATTTACTTATAAAGTCTTTCAGCCTGACCTCTTTATACATGCTTACTGTTGTTGTGTCATTAACGGTAAGAAATCTACCAGCACATTTAAAAGTTGTGATTGTGCCCCCTCGGTAAGTGTTATTGTCCTACCTCCTTCTCTGCCCTTAAGGGAACATGCTCTATCAGCTAAGGGGACTTGTCCCCTGAGAGGTCACACAGAATGATCTATGAAGCGGTGTAGACCCCTGGGTTGCATATGCACCCAAGCAATCTGGCTACTGTAATGAAACTGGTTCTTTGTTTGCCAGCACTGTTAATTAGTAAATTGTTGTCTCCTTTTAGAAATTGTTCCCAAGACCAGGAGTGTGTCATAGCAACAGCAACGTTTAATGCTAGGATTTACCGAACTACGTGTACATCTCTGTTTTCTTACATCTTGAAACTTCAAGCTTGAGCCCTTGTCACAATCTTACAACTTACAACCTTACTTACCCTCAGTGGGTTTAAATTGCTCGGAGACTGAATCCATTTTGGTTTCCTAGTTATTCCACACGTGAAAACTGTCTGATGGAGATGCTGCTGGTTCACAGTCCTTCTCGGTTTGTCTGTAGCATTAGACCACATTGAGTTACCTGCACTGGTTTATGGAGATGGCTGCCTGACAAAATAACTTGACAGATCAATCCTAGCTATTTAAGTCTCCCTGCTTTCCTTTATCAATCACTGCAATGGAATCTGCAAGGCGGAGTTCATCAACCTCACCTAATGTATCCACTGTGTATCTTGCACCCTGACAAAAAGAAATCCATGAACTAGATTTTGCATTTTCTCAATTTTCCATGGGGAGGCACTTGATCAAATAATCTTGCTCTTGTAGGTTTTCACATTCTCTGAGAATCTAGGGTTTTAAGTAAGTTCGTCCTAGACTTCAATGGTTCCAGAAGAGAGGAGTACACTTATCAGAGTAATACTGTCAAGGTACGGTGAGGTGGTCTTTAGTGAGGACAGCATCCACTAGTAATCTGGCAGCCTATTTTTGTTCCACGGATGATAAACTGAGGTGGGTGCATGTTGTAGAGCCTTGAACGAAACATGGCCTTCTGCATTTCCAGTTACTGACATCAGGTCACAGACTTACACGACCAGATTATTTCCTTGATTGGGTTAGATTAAGGGTATTCCTTATACTTTCTTCAGTTAGATCTCAGTCCCCACCAATTCCTCATGGTTTGAGTTGGGGTCATTCAGTGTGCAGGTTCTCCTTTGATGGCCCGTGTCTTGAATAGATACAGAATTTCATGTTAGTCTTCTGAAACTAAACATTAAGTTATTATCTAAAATCCCTTCTTGAATACTAAAAGGGAAGGTTGTCCTTACTGACACGACCAACTACAACCTTTCCTGACTACTTCTGGGAACTAGGCAGCACTCATCCCCTTAAAAAAGACCCCCTCCGAAACACTGGTGTTGTTCTGGAATGAGTGATTGCCAACAATAATTCCTTGCTTGCAGTACATTTGGTGGGAGTCTCCAATATATAAGCCCAGTAGATTTAGTCACTGACTATTTAATGATTTGAAGCTCAAACATTCAATGATTGGCTAATGTGGATCCGGGTTTACAAGAAGTGAGCTCCTTGCTCCGTGATATTCTGAACACTACAGTGTCGTCCTTTATGATAAATTAGTGATCATACTGCTGTCTTTCATCTAGAAGGCATTTTGGCCTTCTGTATCAACAAATAATTGTCAATATTAATTATTCCTTCACATCCTTGATTGCAAAAGTACTTGAAAATGTGAATATCAGTAGTAGGCTGGGGTTTTATGAGGCACTTCCTCCCTGCATCTCTTCTCCCTTCTCTTTTTTTTGTCGGGTATACCGCGATGAGCACGGATAGCTGTACACTGCAAGCACTATTACTATTAGGTCACTTGTCACCTATATTTGAGTTCGCTACCACATTCACGAGTGTTGACCTGCCGATGGGATCTATTGGAAATCCAACAAATTTAAGGTTCATTAGTGCCTTTTCTTTCCCATTTTGCCGTTGCATTTGAGTCTGTCTCGCTCACAGACAATTTATCATTTTGCAATATAACTTTTATACCACAATCAAAATTGTTATATTTATATTTTAGTAGGAAATAGGGTTAATACACATATGTAGAGTTTAACATATCGACCTGTATAGCTGAGACACCACTCTGGGGCTGTGTCCTGGTTCGAACATGATCACTCATGTAGACGAGGGCCTAGGCACTTGTAGGAACGCCGTCCATATTTCCTTACCGCACTAGCTAGATAGCAAACTCTGACTCCAAATGTCTCCTGTGCTACTTTAGATGTGATGAAGTTGTCTCCAGGGAACTGGACATGGCTACACATTTGGACAGCTGCAAGGACCACACACCCAGGTACCCTGCAAAGGGTGGGGGGCGTGGCGGGAGATTTCTGGAGGATTCTGAAATCTGCCCAGACTGTGCCCATCTCAAAAACTATATATGGTAGTGTTGCTCCCCTCGTGAGCAGCTTTACCAAATCTTCATTCCCTAAAATATCTTTCAGCAACCTTTTTTACCCGTGAGTGTCCCTTGCTAGCTACCTCGTTGCTAACCGTCCACCCAGTCCAGTTTCAGCACTAAAACTTAATTCTGGTCCTTTTTACTACACAGACCAACGAGATCAGGAGGCAGCCCAACTCCTTAAATGCTGCTCTGCGGTCACGTTGTATCTTGTAATGAACAGACGTGGGGGAGAAAGTTCATTTTCACCTCTGCAGTTCTTCTCATTGAGAAGGGCAGGGTGTATCACTCTTACCATATTATAGTCGTATTATTTTTCCATTGATCAGTCACCTACATTTCCCTCTAGCTGAACTTCCCTACCTACCTGTGCAGTCCCAAGTTTGATGGGTTATTTATTGCCTTCTCAGTCATACTAGGGGATGAAAAGGATAATTTTGCCACAATAGATGTGCAGTCCTAAAACTGAGCTGAATCTCTCCAGCCGTTAAAATAGTATAGGCACTGACTCGCGAGGCCATCTACACCAGTGTCTCATCAGCGTAGACTGATATAGTATGAACAACTGCTCCCACTCCAATATCTCAAGTCCCGGAAAGCCCCCTAAACCTCACACCAAGGGCAAACAGGAAGGGTGACCGTACGTAGACCAGTATGGTTGCCTTCCCAATCCTTCATGCCTCAGAAATCTGCCCCACCATAATCCCCCCCGACCAACCTGATCCTGGCTGCCATATTAGTGTAGAGCAGGCATATTAACCAAGGAAATCTGGCCCAAAGCCCATTTTTCTTAATAGCGCCATCATGTTTTCCCAATCGAGGATGTTGAGGTCTTTCTCTATGTTGAGCGCAATCAATGTGCACTCTTTCTACGTTCCTTCCAATGGTGCATTATATGATTACGTCTTCAGAGATTCATCCGAGTGCTTCACCCTGAAATAAACCAACACTGATCCTCATGTACCCATGAGGCCACCACCCTCAGAAGCCTATTGGTAAACATTGCTCAATATTTTCATAGCCGTGATTAACATTGAAAAAGACTTGTAGGAGACTGGGCTAAGTGTATTCATTTTCCTTGGGCATCATCACTATGATAGTCTCTCATTGAGCTTGGGTATTTCCGGTGTGTCCTGGCATCATTTATACACCACTGAGAGACTTCCAGAGAGCTGCACTTCATAGACCTGATAAACTTCTGGTCAGAGCCGGTCCCTCTAACCCCGAGGGCTTTCCCCCTTGGCATGTTCCTAATTGCCTCCCCTATTTTCCCTCGTTGGTGGTCGGAGTCTAGGTCTATTGCCTACTTTGCTGAGCCTCAGAGTATCACGCCTTGCAGTAGCCTCTGTGACGCCCTCCGCTGGTGCAGTCTGTCTTTCTTATAACTGTACGATGTCATCTTGTGGCGTCTCCTCAGTACTAACCTGAGTTGAGGCTTGATTGACATCTGTCCTGTTTAGTCTCTATATAATATGATTAGACTTTTCCCTCTTAAGTAAATCCATCCAGTTCTATCTCTTCTCTAGGTCCGCCTTAACTCGGCCAGTTGTAAAGGATAAAGGTACTTTTGCAGTGATATCTTTATTCCTATCTGCATGTGTTCTTCTGTAACCAACGCTTAACATTCTGCACCTTGCTACCACCACCCTTGTAAATGCAGCTGATTGGCTCTGAAACTTCGATATGCAGTAGGTCTGCAGCTTCATGGGGATGGAACAAGGTCCTAAAAGTGAATACCTGAAGCATGCGCTTTACTGTGCCTTCAGCAGCTTTGGAAAAGCAGTTTTCAGCCCCACCGCTGTGGGGTGGGTGTTTCATTTATGGGTGGCAGGCGTACCTAGGTCAGGGTAAGGTAACTGTATCTTTCTGTTTGATACCTGAGACTTAGAACATACAACGCCCTCCTTCGGAGACTGGTTTAGCCACGGTGTAAGTCTTGGGTTAGGGTTTATTTGAGGACATCAACTTGCAGCAGGTGTTTTTGTGCTTTTATAATTTGTGTTGTTCTTCTAGTGTATATGTAAATGTAACTTTAGCCATTGCAATGACTTTTGCAGATACCAATACGCATTTTGTTGGCAGAAAAATGCTAAAATCTAGGGACCACTTACAAGTGGGTGGTTGTCTCCAACCAGAGAGGTAAAAGCTTTAGAACTGGTTTGGTATCCAAAGGAACAACTGAGTGGGATTCTGTTTCAGCAGATAAAGGGGGTGAAACATCTGTGCCTGGCAGCATCAACAACATTTTTTATAAATTAGTGAACTGTTTTAATACGTGGATGACACTAATATTTTTTTATGTAAGGTCCTTGATACTGTGCTAAATAGCTATCATGGATACACTTCAACATTTGCACATTTTATGTTTTTTTTACTATTACATATCTGTTAGATCTCTCCACTCCTAGGAAGTCCCATTTATTTCTGTGTAAAAATTATCCATTTTCACTTGGCGACCAACTCTAACATACGCAGTTTGCTCCTTGTGGACTTTGGCTGAATGGAGTTTTATCAAATAACCAGACATAACGAGCACGTGCAGACTCCCAGCCATTGATTTGTCTACTATTTGGCCGGTATATTAATATACAAAATAAGTAACATAAGAAAATGTTATCGAGCAATCGTTTCTAGAAGATAAACGTTACTTCTTGTTAATCAGTGAAGGTGCGGTCCTTTTTTCAGAACAGTACCATTTCTGAGGAAGAAAGGGACGCCTATGAAGAGCTGCTGACGCAAGCTGAGATTCAGGGCAACATTAACAAGGTCAACAGTAAGTATTGAAAATGGCGTCTGAAGTAGGACATAGCCTGCTTTCAACACCTAATGGTATTTACAACCAGCGTCCGAAGTGCCATGCACTCAGTTCTTCAGTGATTCGCTGCATGGACAGAAGTGTTATGCAAAGGCCGCTTTACGTGTTGCTGTTTTGCAATTTCTGCATCTGCTTTTTAAGTGCTGCGCTTAAATACCTAATACCCTGGCACCATTCTCCGAACCACGGCTTACAGGAAATGTGGCGCCATCTACCCTCCTTTATGTTGGAGTTTAATCTTTGACACCAGCCCCCTTGTGTGAGTGTATGAATTTGGGGTGATACATGCAATGACAGTGGGGCGCCTGCAGCTGGAGGGCGCTCTGCTGTCTTGATTTGCTAATGATGTTCTCCCACTGTAAGCAATGTCTTCTCTTCAGTCAACATGGCTCTAATCCAGGTAGACGAAGCGGTTGGCAGGGGCGATGAAGTGGCATTGATGACAGGTCTGTCCCATCCTGTTCTCGGCCTCTTTGGTGTTCAGCGGCAGAATGCACCGCGGTACCAGACTCAGTTATTTGATTGTAGACGGCTGAAGATGGAGGTAAATATGTAAAACAGGCACAAGAGTAACATTCTAATTGTGCGTGTGTGTAAGTGTGTAAAACTTTGGGTTTTATTCGGTCATAACATTTATTGTTCCATAAATGTTTCAGAGAAATATAAGTAAGCGGTTTGGTTAACACTTATTACACTCATAGAAGCAGGAATACCTTTTGGAGATGTCCCTCAAAAAATTGCGGCATACACAGATGTTTCAATATGTACAGAAAAAGCAAGAACAGCCAACCCTGCTATACTTAACACAATAAAATCTATGTGAAGATCTCTGGTGACACACCTAAAGAAACCAGCATTGGCATAGCCAATAGGTCTCGCATTTGGGACCTAATAAGTGTTTAGCCATGCAACAGTTGATGTTGTTGCACCAAGGATATTGTGCTGCATAACGAACTACTTAAAAGGTCCCAAAAGTGAGACCTATTGGCTGTGCCAATGCTTGTTTTATGGAGGAAGAGAGTGCGATTGAGAGTGGAGCCCGTGTGTTATACAAAAACGATAAGATTTTGTGCACCGTAAACATACCACGGCCCTATTCCATTGCCCTGGCAGCTCCGATGTATTTGGAGGGGAAAAAACGAGCAACTATAAATTAAATCACTTCAAAGCTGCCCTTGATGTGCATTGCAAAGTGAAACAGCTTTAGATAAATAGACACACTCAAGTGTGACTTAGAGGCAAAAGAAAGGGAGAGACATAGAAAGGCTGACAAAGAGAGAAATTAAATCAGCCACAAAGACCAGATGAGACAGGGAAAGACAAAAAGGAATAGTAAGAAACACAGCAGAAGCCGAGAAATGCAGGTTAATTTGGGAGAAACAGACTGTAAGATGAAAAGAGAGCAACAGTGAAAGAAGCAAAAAGGAAGAGACCAAAAAAGAAAAACCTGAAGAGGCAGTGTGATAGAAGCAGGAAGAGGCAGAGGAAGGTATCCAACACAGAGAGAGACATGGAAAGTGACACACATGGAGATACAAGAGATGAAAACACACGCCACGCCCAGAACTGAATGTTTCTACATTTCTTTCTATTAATTTACATGCATCACCTGTTCATCAGTCTCTCACTATGCACCTTAGTCAATCCCTTCATCTGCCACTCTCGCATCATTACCCCTTCCTACATCAATCCATCTATTTTGTATACTGCAGCTGCTGCTGTCAGACGACCTTTATATTCAAGCAGTGGCAGCGCATCTAAAGGTTTCTGCATAAAAAAAGAGCAGCCACAATTTAGATGCGAGAAAGCAAAAGACGCACAATCGCATGTCTTTTACAATTTAGATGAGCATTCTCAGATCCAAAGTTAAATCGGAAACCCATACTCTTACAGGTAGGGAGAGAAGCAGAGTATGATACAATTGCAAGTATTTTTAGAAGGGCAAAGCATTGTCACTGGGCAGTAAAGATGCCTTGGTATGTCAATACACGGGGAATCCCAAGGCTCCACTTTACACAAAGTCAGCAGTGGGGTCTGGACCTGAGGCTTCATTAACCCCCTGCACGCTGGCGCGCTCAGTGCCAACAGACACTGGCTGTCTTTAACGCCAAGTGGAGAGCAGCACTAAGAGGCACAGGTTAACGCAGCTTGGCGCTCCCATTCAGCCTCTTAAAGTGAAAGCACTAAGGAGCCTGACCCGAGGATTAAAGAGAAAACAGAGCAGAGGGAGCCATTTAACATGCCTCCTACTGGGCTGCAGCGCCTCCCGGTCCCCTGAACTTAGGCTAGGGATACTACTGCCTCCATTTGAGTGCAGAGTGCGATTTCGATAGAGAGCCAGAACGACCTGCTTACAAGCAGCGATGGGCGGGGATGGCACAGCCAGGTGACCTCGGAGAGTTGGTGGGGCAGGTAAGCAGTATTGTGGGAGGGCGTGCAAGACAGGACGGGGAGATTAGGTGTGAAACGCCATCCGAAACATTTAGCACCGCTCTGTGAAATGGGCGCTGACACACATGCCTGAGGCAGACCCCAAGGAAACAAGCGCGCACCTCCCGCTAAAAGTGGGAGGGAGAGAACACAAAGCGTTTCTTACACTGCTGTTGATAATAAATAAACAAGCATTGGCCGTGCGGAATGCATAGATGGGGGCTGCAGTGGGAGAGAGAGGCGGAGGGAGTTGTGTGTGCGCGCGTGCGCGAAAGCACTTAATGAGCCATTACGGCTCATAACTGTAAAACAAGCCTTAATGAGAAAAGAAAGGCAGATGGCGGCTGCGCGCGTTCACGCGCACATGCACGCAAGCTTTAGGCCAGGAAAAGCTTGTGGGTAGCACTTTGAAAACCCCCTTACTAAAAGTCGAGCAAGCAGCCCATGCGCTGCTCTAGGCTCGACCTAAAAACAGAAAAACTTCCACTTAATCTCCATTGCACAAAAACTATGGTAGGTGATAACTGGGCTCTCGTGGGAAAGCAATCAAATAAAATATCTTGGTGTACGGTTTGAAAATAGACTTTCCCGTTCTATCAAATGCAACTAATCTGTCATCCTTTGACCATATCTTTTAGAGAAATGGTCAATACAATATATCACATGGTGGGGCTGTAAAGAAAACTATTAAAATGTTGATTTTCCACTAGTAAACTTTCTTATAAGTAGGTTCCCAATTCCCTCTCCGACTCCTTAAAAAAAAATGCTCTAGTAAATAATTTCCTATGGTTTTTACTAAATCCTAGAATCAAACTTAAAAAAACATAGACTCCTAAACATCTGGGAGGTTAAACTTACCTGATTGTAAAATATATCAAGCTGCCTACCTAGCTAAACAAGGTATTCACTGGCTCAAACTCTCAAGTAATCAACATCCCACATGGCTTGCCAAAGATCAGTCACTTGTGCATCTGCTATGCCATACCTCTATAAATTCTACTAACAAAATCATATTAGAACACTCTTTATTCGTGCTTACCGCTACAGCCCAGGCAATACGCAAACTAGACTCCAAACTAAATAAGTTGTTGACATACTCCACCCTTGCCTGCCTATGGCACAATGACAGCCTCAAATTGAACAGGAACACACTTTTGTTCGAGGATTGGACAGAAAAGGGGAATCCTATTATATAATGACCCTAGCCTTCCCTCTAACCTTCTATCTTTTATCAACCATCAGAGATAAATGCCATCTAAATGATTTTGACTTCTACAAATTCTTCTCTATTAAGGCTTTGTGATCTGAACACAAAACGCCACATCTCCTTTACACTTTAACTAAAATAGCCATGAGTGGACATGCTGTCTCAAAAATGTATGCTATATTATCACTCAATCCTTCTACACTCTTACTTCCCTTACAAAAAATGGATTTGAATGCTGCACAAGAACTCAGAAGATCCCCCTACAAGATTAGATTGGAACAATATATGGCTTAAATTGACCAAAAATAAGATTGTCACCTTGCTGGAACAATGCTGACTCTGGGTAGCTCACATGTCTCACTGGACCCCAGCCAAAAATGTTTAAGTGGGTTGATCCAACTCTGATGTTTGCTGGAGTTGTAAAGAGCACAAGGATGACCTAAATCACATGTTATTAAATTGCAAATGTGTCACATCTTTTTGGACTGAAATCGGTTTACTTATAAACCAAATTCTACATATTCAATGGTCTCCGCACCTAGCATTTATCGCCTTTGAGGTATATCCAGTATCAATTATCCAAAACCTCCACAGGGAAGAGGTAGCTCTCTTGGACATACTCATATCGATTGATCTTAAATCTATTTTCTCAGAATGGAAAGGTCTCGGAAAGCTTTCTTTTCATACTTGGTAGGCCGAGACTCTGTTCATAAGAAGCGCCGACAGCTCTCTCAACATAGGTCTAAAATCTCACTCAATGAAACACAATAATATTCAGAATAAAATAGATAAAAGCATCTCCTCTCAAAATCCCTTATAATTATATTTACTGCATTCTAGTGGGAATCTTTCTATGGAATGACCATCTGTTTTGGCCCACGTTGCCTTTACATTTCCTCTATTCCTTACCCTCTCTATACCCCTCGCTTTCCTTTCTTTTTAGTTACTCCATTCTTACTGTTCCCCATTTTTAACTGTTTTATTAAAACTATCAATGGGTATGAGGTCATTGTTAAATAACAGTTTTTTTCTTTCTGGATAGCGCATATCAGAGTTAATCAAACTACCTTACGCATTGAACGTTCTATCCCAATGCGATTGCCTCTTCTGTTGATATTTATAATATGTTATCTCAGTACCCAGAACTCTGTATTTGAAAACTCAATAGAAAGGGTGGAAATTAAAAATAACACTCATAAAAACCTATAACTGCATCGCAGTGAGCTGAAGCCTTTTTCTCATTTTCAATTGTGTGCTATTGTCTTAAGGTGATAACCCACTTATTAGACAAGGGCCACACACACAATATCCCGAAGTAGAAAGGTTTAGAATAGAATAAGATATTTTGGTGCCAATCTAGTGCCTCAGGGACCTCGGTAAGGCTCTCAAAACAAAGTATTATAGGGACTCGGGCTGAGTGACAAGTAAGTCCTTTATTGGCACCTAACAGTAAGGGCACCAGAACAGGAGCCCATTTAACATCACCCACCAACTGTCCCCACTGCAGAACACCCACCATAAACACACATGTATTCACCGTGTCACATAACACCTTGTAAGATGACATTCTAAATGCAACTTAGATTATTAAGAAGCTGGTATATTATCATTCAGATACCACACAAAACTGTCGAGCGAGCCTGCCATTTAACTGTCTATCTACCTGTGCTTAAAGAGAAGTCCCAGGTAAAAATTAGAAAATAGTCACCTTCAAATGCCCTTCGTATTCTTTATTTATTTATTTTTACATTTCGCAGAGAACAGGTAAATGACTTGTGATATTAGCATGGTCATATGCTGTGTCAAGCTTCTTCTTGTGTTTCCTATAAGTTTTCAGGCATTAACACGCCCCCCCCCCCCACTCCACTTGTATGAAACAATGCATATAGGCGTGGGCCTCGCCCTCGGATGGAAGCTGCCCTATTCCGAACACAAGGTGCTGCATCACTGCTACCTTGCATTCATCTCCCCTCTCCCCTCGCTCCTCGAACGTCCCTCCGCTGACCCCTCTTGGTACCACGAAAACCTGTAAAGACTAATGTTCGGGGCACCCGGACTGGCTGGGCCGCATGTTATGGCTTCCCTGCCAGGCCAGGAAACAGACTGTCGTTCTGCCCATAACACCGGGTCTGATTGACAGCATATCTTTCATGAGTGGATAGGTATTATGGAAATCCAGCAGTTCGCTGCCATTAGGTCTGTAGTAGAGTACACCTGCTCACAGAAACATCTGTGTGGATTGCTCAGACTGCTTTCTGTAAATATGCCCAGGCTGTGGTGTTTTAGTAGAGGGAAAATGTATTGTGAGGTGACTTCTGAACTCTCTGTAAAACGAAGTACCAGTCTCAAAGGGCTGCTGGGCACCTCCCGGGGAGACCCCCATGGCAGGCACTTAATGGTAAGGCTTGATAGATAAAGCACTTAAGTGCCTTGCACTTAAGTCTCTTGCAGGAGCCATAGATAGCAATATACAAATCATAACACAATACAGATGTCAGTTTTGCAAATTTTACGTTGAAAAAAGGAACACCTGAACACAAGTTTGCACTAAATGCAGGCCCAATATTCTATTCAATGCCTCACCCTCCGACCTCGGATTCAGAATGGAGCTTTGTGTTTGATGTAATCTATTTCAGTATTGAAAAGCTTCTCTGAGGGTTGTGAGACCTCTCGTGGCGTCCTGATGGTAGAACTCTAGTCTTTGAGTATGCGCAGATGCGTGAGGGATGCAGATTTTGACTGAGCCTTATAAGACACAAGAAGCCGAAGCAAGGTACAAAATAAGATGAGCAGTCCATACTAATTGCTCCTGAGTCTGTCTATGCAGTTTACAATACCCTATCCCTAAAGAAGGTAGAGGGGCAGAGCCCGCTCCCTGGTAGCGGGTCCATAAATTGGCATCGCTTAGTTACTAGGCTGGGGATTGAATCCATGCCCTTCATCCATGACCTACTTAAAATAGCCCGGGCCTGTGCCAGAGCAGCCTGTGTCTTCTCACAGTGCGGAAAAAATCCCACCTGTCCCATTACAGCACTATTCGGCACAAAGAGATATGTCTGTGCCTTTTCCTCTGGTTTTTAGAAGCTCGTTTTATTTGTACATTAATCTGTGAGCAAACCTCATAAATACAAGTCAAATGTGTGTAATCTCTCTGAAGCTTTTCACTTTCACGCAAAGATCACTTAACTAACCTCTGGCAGGATTTTGCATTCGTGGTTCTTTAATCTGGAGAATCCTGTCTTGCTACAGTAAGTGTCGCTTCCGGTCCAATATCTCATTGCGAGACCGGATCACTTGGGTGGATCTACCCCTTGCGGCGCCAGAATACTTCAGTCCTACCAGACATCTTCTCTTAAGGCTTAAGAGGCCTCCATTTGGGCTGGACCGAGGCTGGCGCCCTGTGCTTGGTCTCACATGTTAGCCACGGTGTAAACACTAGTCTTGTGTCAAGATTGATTGTACAGTTGCAGTTTGTGGTCGTTATTTAACTTGGTCCAAAAGCACTCTTGTAAAATTCATTCTCTCGATGTTATGTGTATATAAATGACAACATTCCAAAACACAGAGTCTCTGGAAGATCCTTTGGAGGGGTTGATGCCAGAGTGCCTGCAGGTAGAGCTCTGCCTCTCCAGGCCTGCTCTCTTCTGGCGAAGGCGTCAGTGCGTCAGTCTGTGGCTGCAGCAGTACTTCACTCAGACACACCAGTGCTTCGTGTGGAGCATTGCTGGGCACTCGCTGTGTGATTTAAAACCAAGACCGTGTAAAGGTATTGGCTCTGTGGCAGGGGGTGATCTGCTGTTGCAGGGTAGTGATGTCAGGACGCAGGCAGAGAGGCAGAACTAAAAACTTACATTTTCTCTCAAACTAGTTGATGCTGTTCTCCTTTCTGGATGAAAAGGAGCCCTTTTGACCCAGTATTTCCCAGATCTAAGCAGACTCCCCCAAGGAAAGGCAAGCCCCATGACCAGCTAAAAGGACATGGAAAGAGGATGATTCCTTTGATACCAACTACTCTGTGACCAGCCAAATCACACGCCATCTACCCAAAACTAAACCAACTCTGCCATCTAGGAAAAGGCCAAGCGCTATCATCCACATCATTTGGGAATTCAGAGTCAAATAGATTTGTTTCTTTTAAACAAACAATAGCTGGATAAAGTCCAGTTATTCGATATACTCCAGAAGCATGCCCCTGCCCCTGCAACATACATGACCAAAAAGCATCTTGTTAAGTCATTTGCTACTTGCCCCCATTACAACCCTCCGGAAATCCTAAATTGAATATGCCTAACAAAACCATCAGAATTAAGTAAAAAAATGGCCAGGTGGGACAAATCTATCTCTCTCTGTAATCACTGGGAACTATATATTACCCTAATGACTGTGCTTAATTCTGCTATAAATTCTTATTTCTTATTTATCAACAAAAAAATCACAAACCAAGGACACACAATTATGTAATTTTAATTAACGTAATTAAGATTCAATTAATTTAAATTAATTTTTGAAATTCTTATTTTAAACACACCTCACATCTATATATACAAAACTAATATCTACTAGGCACATAAAATTCATAGGTTCCTTCTACCCACTTGTTAGAAAAAGAAGTGTTCACCTATAACATAAAGGTGATACATTCAGAGGTCGTCTTATATGCCCATTGGGTTTGTATTAATCTCAAACCTTAATCACAAAAAAGTGCATTTAGTAATCAAAAGGTAAATCAATTCTCATCAGACTCCTCTTTATCAAAACAAGTCGACGCGGAGGCGTTTCGGCCGTAATATACTTCTTGGCCTCCTCAGGACAAGGGTGAGGAAACAAACCTATATAAAAACAAATAATGATGTAGTACCTATCCATATGTAAATACTATCTTAATCTCTGTGTCAACACCACCATCACGCGTGTCACCGGAAAAACCAAACCCTGAATAACAAAGGGTAGTGATAGTGTATATATATCAAAAGGTGACCTCCAACACCATGTGGTCAAACAATGCCATCCAAGTCATATGTACATAGTAACCTGTACCAGAGTCAAATGCACAGACACCAAACTTGAAGAATATATAGGTAGAGGCAAGTGAAAAGAAAGAGACCACTCCACCATTTTGTCTTAACGTAGTGTACACCTACTCATCTGAAGGATAACACTCACATCATGATTATAGATCCAATCGCCAAGGGGTCAGGACCGCGATGTATATAGTCCAATAGTATCACTGTAACAAACAGGTTATTACATTAGTGAGAGAGGTTTTATCCAAATCATATCCCAAAATGTAGAGACAAAAAACCAAGACCCTTCGACCCTGTCTTACCTTTAATATTTATTCCAAGATGTATAAACCACTAGGGGCTTTCTACGTCACTCCCTTTCTTTTTATGTAATTATAAAGCCTGGGGAGAACAAGAGGATATAACTATAATACTTGTGTGTCTCCCTAGTATATCCCCCAGCCATAAGTCAATACCTGGTCCATACCTTAAGTCTCTTCTGACCTTTCGTCCTCCTGACCTTCTATACTCCGATCGGCACTTGGCGTTCTAAATCCGGCGCGTTTATGTTAAAAACGCGACTCGGCGTGTCATGTGATTGTGACGTGATAGCAAACACAATCAACGGACTACGTGTCCGATCTCATAATTCGTAAAGACTGAGAAAGAACTGCTCGTTCGTAAAGACTGAGAAAGGACTCGCTCTCTAACGTCATCCACATAAAATGGAAAATGTGTATGAGGGCCTCACTGCCGCCTTGAGCCCTAGGCGCCATCTTAAAGCATGAAATCACAGGTTCTCCTCTAAATTAAAAACTAACATCTATGTACACCTCAGTGACGCGCTGCGACGCGGTGGCCAGCACAGAGACAAGCTTACATTCTAATCTTTTTTATACATATATTTCTACAAAGCTCCATACCTAATAAACAGCAACATCTTTTACATTACAACGTGTGAAATACATTTTAAAAACTACCACAAAATCAATATACCAATAAATACAGATTAAACAAACGACAAGTATAAATTCACAATTTCTGATAACAAAAATAATAGGGTGTGTATCCAAAGCCTATATAGCATATATATACATCTACCTATTCACAAGAAATTCTGTGTCACATTGGTATTTATATGAATATGTCACTCGTGAGTAACGAAATGCAACAGCATACAATTAAATCAGTGCCCAGATCTCATCACGATCGTTCAAGCCAACATCTGCTGTATATTTCTCAATCATGCGAGCTTCCAACTTATTCAGTGTTGTCTGTAGGCTCATTCTATTTGTCGATTTCACAACTAACAAAACTGACCACCTGATCTCATCCTCATTGTGGTAGCACTCCATAAAATGTTGGACCAACGGAGCTCCCTGCGTCCCACAACCTACCCTTGATTGATGTTGCATTACTCTCATTTTAACTGCTTGGGTGGTCTGTCCAATGTATACTTTCCCACATGGACATGTCATAGAGTACACAACATTTTTCGTGTTACAATTTGAAAAGTTATTCTGCATGTGTTTTTTACCATTCAGCATCACAAATTTTGAATTACTGGTATATGGACAGTCTGCACAACCATTGCATTTAAAATGTCCTACCACGGGCGGAAGGCCCGCTATCTTTCTCAAATCTCCTTTAAGTTGTTTCGTAAGTGTTGCTCTCACTAAATGTTGGCGGAGATTTTTGCCTTTACGAAAAGCAAATAAAGGTTTGGGAATATTCAAATGATTTTAACAAAACCGCCAGGCCACTTCAGGACAGTGAGACTAGGTGTGGCCAGAATGCAGTTCGCAGCTCGCCAGCTGATTTACGTCTTGCAAATGGAACTTCGGTTTTTCTTTATTGTACATATTCTTGGCAATAAGCCAGGCTTCCAGGTGCATAGTTAAGAAGACAAAGAGGTCTTTTTCTTCAGAACGCAATAGAGGCATTTAATCAATAAACTAACACCCTCAAGATAAAAAGTATGATTTATTGGATAAAAAGCACCTACATCCAGACCCTTAGGCCAAAGGGCTTTTATTTCTCATATGACAGACTATAAACCTTCCCGTCCTTTGAGAACGTTAGAGTTCTGGCGATATAGCGTTGCTGTATATATGGTATTATATCGTGCAAACCTACAATACAGCAGTGCAACTTTACAAAAGTAAAAACTTACTGGAGCAGGAACATGGCCAGTACCAAACACGGGTGGGGTGGGGGTAGAGCACTGGCAGCAGTTTGTGAATTATATAACCTTTTCTGTGGTGTGTGTTATGTGCGGTCTTTGTTGTTGACTGTGTGTATATATGCGGCATAGTTAGCCGAAGGCTGCGGAGCGCTGTACAGGGTCAAAGGCAACGATACACTGACCCAGAGATTGGAGGTGTGCCTGGGTTCTAAGAGCGGAAGTGCGTCATAACCTGGTGTGTGGAATATGCTTTTCTCGCGCAGTGTTCCTCGCCTTGAAAGCGTGTTTTAAAGTCTCTTTCTCCCTGGTGTGCCAGAAAGCAGGTGCTCCCGTCATGCTCGACAAAGGTGAAGTGCAGAAGGAAGTTAGTCTTGCCAATGTGGAAGCCGAGGTTTACGAGCGTAGTGAGTACAACTTTGCTACAACACTACGCATTTTCACATTGCATTTAGCGGACTAATGAATCTTGCATGGGACAATGGTTGTTTTCCAAATACCAAAACATATCTGGTGTGATTTACAGTTGATTGTGGTTGCAGTTTCTTCACCATTACCCACCTTTGCCACCTCCATTCCCTCATGTTTCCTGTAGTGGGAGTATGTTGACGATTGGGGTGAGTATGCGTCGGGGTTACTCTCACAATGTTTCCTGCATGTGGATAAAGTTAAGGACAAACTCCTCAAATGGTAATCAGGTCCGTGACAAACCGCCCTGCATTTCTGATTTACGGTTCTGAAGTGCGTCACAGATGCACCGACCTAATAGCACAAGGCTGCAGCCTATAACCTGATGGCTCCCTTGAGTATTTTGTCCTTGCTTTGTAATTTGGAATTCCAGCGCCTTTCTTCTGCTTTGCTATTGTCTAACACTTTGTTTTACCCCCGGAGAGGTCGAACCGCCTCTCGCCTCCTTGCAGCCAGCCTCTGCTTGGCAGTAACGCCGCTCGCCCAGTGCCGGGCCTGCTGCCGCGCCACGGCTGTCATTAACGGTGCCCGCATGCTTGCTAGCCGCTCTGCAGGAGCAAACGTCTCAATACACAGAGTTTACTTTTCAGACTTTACACGTGTGCGCAAAGTCGGGCTGCTCACTTAAGGGTGGACAGAACTACACGTATTAGAACACGCTTAAGATAAATCTTGTCAAGCAAAGGGGCAAATGTAATGGATAACATTGCGTGAACCACTTCTAAATAACACACTTTTGTTATACTTCTGGTAGGTCGGTGTACTTAGCTTACTCCACCACAAGATGGCGCGATTCCACTGTCAGTAACAAATACTTGGCCCCGATCATTTTTTACCCAGCTACTATAAGAATGTATGGTGCTTTTTCATCGATAACCGAGAGGGACAAACAGTCATCTAGGGATTGACATTAAATATAGATATTTTCACGTACATCTTTGTACTTGATGGCGTGGCTTGCTGTCTCTATCACAGACGCTGCTACTCTATCGTATTTTATCTCGGTCAGTTGTGGATTTCACTTAAGTCTTGGCATTCAAATCTAGCATGTGGTGTTTGACCCACTTTTCCGGCCCATTCCCTTTCAGTGTTCTAATTAAACCATATCGGAACTGTTGATTTTAAATCAATATTAAAAGCGAAACAAGGTCAACTGAAAGAATAGACTAGGCACAGAAAAAGTAGATGGGTCTGTGGCGCCACCTTCCGGCGCTTAAGAGAATCTCTTGGTGATTGTGCGCTGGGTGGACTTACAGTGCTAAAAACATGCGCATCTTTCAGAGGTACTAGAGCTGCCTATTTGCAGTTTTTATTTGAAGCAGCACTGTTGATTTATGAGCTAACCTGATGGGCGGTCTCGGATTGGCTTTGTCAGTTCAAAAAACATAAGGGCCTAGTTAGTATCCTCGCTACTACTCCCACAAAACGTGGCTATCCTGCTAAAAAAAAAAAGGGAGGCAGCATTTGACAAAACCAATCCAAATCATTTTCGATAGGTAGTGCACGGGCCATCTCAGGACAGCTGTTTGGGGATTTAAATAGGTACAGTTAGGATGTATAATTTGGACACTTACACGCAGAGTGAAATGTGCCGCCCGCTCACTGTGGAATAGCGGGTTCTCGCCTCTTGAAGGTGACACCCCATTGAAGGGATTTTCCGGGACCTCTTTAAGGCTGCCTTACTCAGTGAATGGCATAGTAACGTTCCATCTGGTTGTGTTCTTCGCAGAGCTTGCAGCCATTCAGAGGATTAATATGGCGATCCGTGCAGGGGATGCAGCGCAGACATTGGCTGCCCTGATGCAGCCCGAGGCCCTGCTGCCCGTCGTCCACCCGTCTGCTGCTGAATTGTACCAGAATGAGCTCTTCAACCTCCAAAGGCAAAATGCTGTGGTAAGATTGAAAACGACTGACCTACAAGGGCAGCTTTGTATTTTTATTTTTAAGGTTGAAATTACAGTGCCTTTGTTGGCTGTTTGAAAGGATTTTTTAATATCAAGTAAATTAAGTAAATTTTATTTTTCGTTTTCACCAAAAATGTTTGCTGAGCAGTCAGGTTGGTGTATACATTTCCATTAGCTTTGCTAGGTCGTACAGCTTGTTCAATCAGCAGTCTGTCTCCAACACCATCAACTTAATGGTTATATAATTTTTATGACTATCTTGGACTACCACAACTACATATAAAATAAGGCACAGCTTAAATGAAAAATAAATGCAAGTTTAGTTAAAAAGGCTCAAGATGAACTGGTTCCAAAATATAGATTTTAGTAATAGTCTGACTATACATAGTGATTTTTTAAATTTCTTTTCTTTATAAGCACACACTTAATAGCTCAGCTGGTAACTCCCTTGAAATACCCCTCAAAAAGAATAAATCTGTGTCATCAGGAAGCTTCAAGTGATTCCATCAATTAAAGCCATTACCGGCTTCCAAACACCCTTTACATTTGCAGATTAACCAGTTGTGTGCACATAATTTTTTTTTCATGGAAGCAGGCACCCTGACAGGACGGCTTGTTCAAGCACTCTGCACCTCCCTCGGTTTTAAAGCAAAGGAAACTCCCTGCCTTATATTTCAGCTGAAGCATTTCAACTCTCGGCATTAATCACACTGGGATGGTTCTCTGTTCACAAAAAGTAGGGGAACTGTTTTTCATAAATAAGAAAAGTATGGGCATGTCATGCCGCTCAGAAACCGCCCACTTTGACCACTGCTTGACCATGACAAATTCCCCACATGTACTTCGAGTAAATGCATTCCCATAACATGTAAAGCGCTCTGATACCTTCAGGTATAGCCAAAGCTATATAAAACTCAAAAATAAACACAATGAGAGTACTTTTGCAAACTTCTCATCAGCTTCAGGGTGAGCCAGCGCTGTGTTTGCTGCCTCACCTAACGATGGGGAAGTTAAGCTTATAGCCGCTGGTCTCTGTACTTCAGACACCCCAGAAGAGCACCCTTCTGGGGGAGTGAGGGTGGTGTACCCTCTCACCTGTTCACATGCCAGGTAGTTTGCACATTGAAAGCAGATTTGCTCTAAGTTTCCTATTTTGAAAGGCAGCCCAAAAGTGGCTTCTCCAGATTCAGCCAGGATATGCGAAAGTGAGAGGCTATTGGTGAGAGAAAAATCAGCCGTTTTGGCAAGCCCGCTGTCCCCGCACACGATCTTCGTAAGACACGGTGTCCTTTCAAAGCAAGCAAATAGGCTTCGTACTTCTTTATAGCCCCACAGGTGTCCGTTGTAGTCACAAACACAGGATGCTCGTGTAGCTCTGGGGCTTGTGCGCGCCTGTCGCAGTGTTGCCGTTGGCTACAGGGACTCTGCTCTAGTCAAAGCAGGGCTATGCCATTGTCTCTCTTCCCACTCCAGGGCTGCAGGATGCAATGTCTAGGCCTGTTGTCTTGGGACTTGCCTCCATGTTCTTCTCTTCTGACATAGGTGGACTCGTCTGGAGGTCTGTTGATCATATATTAGTTTCAGGTCCACTTTGGAAATCTCAAAATGTAATCCTTTTAAACACGTTCTAGTGACCTCAGTCACTCACCAAGAGCTATAATAGAAGGGGAAAAAGATTTACAGCTGAGTGCGAACATTAGAACACAAAAAAACCACAGTCGGCAGCACACTTTAAACTCTTAATTCCCTCCGCCACTCGCACTCAGGCAGTCCTGATTTCAAAGCCCGATATGAACTTTCATTCATGGATCCACACGTCGCATGCATGAACAGATCTAGCATAAAATTCATCCATCGCTCCCTCTGGCATTGCAAACTCTGTAAGAAAGCCCTCGCTGCGTGGCCTTGCATCAAGGTGGCTCTTCTTCCACTGTGTTCCACTCAGGCTGACTCTAAGGCCAACAGAGCCCACATCTCCTGACATCAGTATCTCCCTTGACGGAACATGAGCCTTTGTTACAGTAAGGGTGCCAGGGACCCGGTAAGGGAACAGGAGGCAGCGATTACCCTCCAGCATCACTTTCCATCTTATAATATAAACCCTATAGAGCTGTGTCGGGGCATCCATAGGCGAGTAGATCAACCAACACACTACCGCCCATGATGAAAGTGGGAGTCTGTCACAGTATGCTTGGGACTGGAAGAGAACGCGATCCTTGAATTCCTTCCAGCAGCTAGCACAGCACATTCATAGGAGCTGGGAGGAACTCCTCACATATCACCAGAGTGCCCTCAGACGGCTCCTCCATGGAGACTGTCCACTGGCTCTACTGTCCTGCCCAGCCTCAAATCACTATCAATCACACTGTCTTTAAACTTGACATTTCCTACAACAACTCTTTCACTTAAGACCTTGGGTCGAATCTTCAGTCCCGCCAATCATGTTTCTTTGAAACCACACAAGAAGGCAGGCCCCCAGTCCTGCCCTCCATGGCAGTTTCACAGCAGATTCAATGGCAGCATTTTTCTGGGAGGGGTCAATATGTAGAAAGTTCACAGAAAATAGCAACATCATTCCTCCTTTACATAGGTCGTCCTCATCCAAAGAGAGAGGTCGCGCCTTCTTTTGACTTTTTCTGAGCAAAACCTTCGAATTCCTCCTCCCAGCCACATTCCAAACAATGAAAACCGGGGTGAGGCCCCATTCACCTTGGTGCAAGAATGCACAACGAACAACAGTCGCAAAAGGGACACAGTCCGTCCGTCCTGCAGGCAGAGTGTGCAGGGACCAAATACCAAGGGGGGCTGTAGCTATAACAAGATCAGAGCCACCCCTGACAGCTGTGGGGCAGTAGAACTGAGGCCTCCCAGCCCAAGTCTTTCTTGGACGCTTTCCCACTCACCTAAAGATATCTTCGAGTTGCTTCAGGCCCTACCATTTCTGTTAAAAACTGATCTCTGATCGATACAGCACAATTGGCGCTCCCTATAGTGCTTAATATATAGTCCAGAGCATATTGAACAAAGTCCGAATGCAATACATAAGTCAAGGCAATAGGAAAGGTAAACACTGAAACTACAAGAACCAGAAGAGTCAGATTATAACGTTTGGCCTATTTACGGTTTTCACATCCGTCATGTGAGTCTGAGGAGGGGTTGGCTGTACCATTGCACGGTGTTTGGCCTGCATTCCTGGATATTCTTGCAAATGTTTTATTTTAGCCAGTCAAGGGAAAGGGGAGGGGTGGAGAGAACCACACCACGGTTAGTTACTCTGTTTTTAGGCCCCCACTTTAACATATTCTCCACAACAGCGCAGGTTTGCTTGCTTGTGTTTTCTGTTAGTGTGAATGTCCAGTTCCGTGTTGGCGGGTCTTACCTCTAATTCATAAAGCCAGTAGTTACAATTCCACCCGAGACCCTAATTTTCTGTAGTCCGATATTGGTTGAATTTCAACAGCATTGAGTCCCTTGACCTGGCTGCTGAATCTTTCCTGTTGCCGGTACTACACTATACTTATATCATTATCCACTGTTTTCTTTCTCAGCAAGGTTGCCATTCAAAGGGGGTTCCTAGGAAAGAGGGGTGTAGCTGCAGGCTATAGCTATTCACCTCTTTGCTGACAGTAGCGTCAAATCTAGGAATTTACATTTTGTAATTCCTTGGATGCCTGATTTGTGTCCACTCAGAGGCGCAACTAGAGCCACATTTCGTGGGGGAGGCTAAGAAAAAATTTCGGGGGGGTGTGATTCTTCCAGCAATAGGCAGAGTGGAGATGCAGGGGCTCTAGGAGGGGTGAAAAAACAACAAAGCCTCATTAACAAGCGAATGGTCTTTTAAAGACCTGTGAAGAACTCTGGTGCGGCTGTGTGCGCGCCCAGGAAGCTGTCTCAGCCCGATCTGCCACACACGACCGGGGAGGGGGTCGGGGGGGCTGAAGTCCTTTGAGCCCAATGGGCGTTGCGCGCCTGTGTCCACTAGTTAATGATGCAAGTAGATTACTTTTCTCTTTTCAGTATTAACTGATATTGGCGCATTCCCACACCATGTGTTAAGAGGATGCTTGGGCAGTCCCCCGCCTGGTACATTCAGGGTCGGACTGCAAATGCAAACCTGCCCTGGCAATTAAGTCGGGCCGGCCGGGGGAAGGGAGGGGGGTTAAGGTGCTGGTGCGAAATTGCTGCTGCTTTTGGTACAGTGGGTGGATATTGCAGCAGTGCTGCAAAACCTGTCCCCTTTACCAAAAACGGCCCCCACCGGTCCAAAACCTGCCCACACCCTTCCGGCCCACTGGTAAAGCGCCTGGTGCCCGCTACGACCAGTCCGGCCCTGGGCACATGTATTGGATACTTGTGGTAAGATTTTGTTTAAGACCCTAGGGGTGAAGCAGGTGCAGCGGATTAAACTAAAACACAGTAATTTAAAACAAGCCTCTCTAGATACTTTCACTGGATCACGTAAAACAGCAACTCATTTTGTCTGTATCAGTTACTTGTCCACGTCAATTTCCCATCAGTTTTCAGATTTCCTAGGTATACGCCACCCTTTCCTGCAGTGAACTACACCATTGAGTCTTTTAGCCTCAACCAAAGTAAATAACAAACGAAGGCCTAATTGACTTATTAGCTTGATTAACTCATTTCCCCAGGTTAGCTGTGCCGCTCTTGTGAGCGAATTGTATGTCAAGAATTCTCCCACCAACATATCACATGCCTGCTTCAGGCTGATGAAAGCCTGTATCTCACTGATAACATAAAGAGCACCTACATGTAAGATTCCCGCTCAGACTGCCATGTGAGCCACTGGGACAGTGTCACAGGTTCTGGGGCAGCACCATAGCAGGTGAATATACTCTTTTTGTATCTGCCTTTTTAAGGCACATTTTCCTGCAGCATTTCGCTGTGTGCATGAACTTGGGTATGTGTTGTTTGTGCTCCTATCCCCAAGTAAAGCCTCAGCCACTGTCATTCATTCCTAAGCATTCTTAGCAAATCCTATTTCTGCAGTTTTAGCCAGGAACATGCATTACAACATACATCTCTCAATTCGGGGATTGAGAAGTGTAGTTGTAATTTGGCATGACCATGCGTCCACACATACCAAAAAATCCTGTCAGCAAGTATTGTGTAGAAAAGTAGGGAGTCCACAGATGGAGATTAAAAGTCTCTTTGTGCAAGATACAGGAAATACACCTCAGCCACCACTTAACAACTTCTCCTCCTTGCCTACTCTGTTATGTTGCCAGTCCTAACCTCCCCTAATCCTACTCAGAGATTCTGGAAATCAATGAGTAATGACGTTCTCTACTAGGAAGATACAACACCTCTCTCTCCCTTTGTCAAAACAACACCCACAAAATGTGTAAAATAAGCTTAACATACGAAATACAGCATTATAACTGTTGCACACTTCATCTTATAAAAAAAAAAACTGGGAAATTTGAACATGAAATATTTCACACGAGTACCATTGGAATTGAACAATAACCATGTAAATTTAAAAAGTGCAATAACAATCAGACTAGCAGAATTGAAGGTGAATAAGCATGATGTAAAGATTATACAAATTCTTGTAAATAGATCGAAATAACATCTAGACAAGCAGAATAGGTCAATTAACGTGATGTCAAGATTATACATTTTCTCCTTGACCTTTTACATCTTGAACTTTTCCTCAAAAATTTACATAGACTAGAGTCAATGCATTCTTCTTCACTAGCAGCCAGAACACCAGGAACTTTTGCTAGTGTGTAAGTTCCAGCTCTTATGATCCTCCTTTCTGACAGCATTCTTAGAGCCCTTCATTACTTTCATAGGAGGTAAAAATTTAGATTGACATTTTTCAGTTCCCTTCTGCGGATATTTAATTTTCACCACATCTCTCACCTGCAGTAAAGTAGTCTTCTCAACATGGCGGTTATCAAACTTCTCCTTTCTCTCAATCATCTTCCTTTGATTTATCGCCCTTTTCTCCTCTGAATCATGCTCAACACTCCAACTACTCACAGATTTATTGTTTACACATGCTGGACAAATCAATGTATTGGTCTTCCTTTGCGGAACAAATCAAATGGGCTAACACCAATTGTTGTATGGGGTGTCAATCTATAGTTCCTAACCTTTCCTAGTAATTCCTTCCCTCAACACAACTGCCCCGAAACAGCTCTTTGTATGGCTTCTTTCAACACTCAATTGAACATTTCCACTATGCCATTTGCCCCGGGGTGGTACAAGGCAGTCTTCCTATGCTTAGTTTCCCCTATGCAAAAGGAATATCTCCACTTATCTGGAATCTAGCTGATCCCTGTTGTCGGTCAAGTAAGTAGAAGGGAACCCATGCATATTCAAACACATGCTTAAGGAACCCAATAACATCTCCTGTTTCGACAGAATTGGGAATAGCGACTTCGGGCCACCTTGAGTACATATCTTGTAAAAAAAAAAATAATAATAATAACAACATATTTGTCAACACTTGAGGTCTTGTTGGGGCCCAAGGTTCTTCGGGTAATCTTATCAGAACCATAGACTGCACTCTAAATCTTACTGTTTTATTACAAATGGAACACTAAACACATTCTCTTATGGATCTTTCTACCTGAATATCCATACCTGGCCACCAGTACATGTGCCTAAGCCTTTTCATTTGTTTTGAAAATGCCAAGATGACTTTAATGGGAAAAAGCAATAACATCTTTTCTCAAGGAGACGGGCAGGATTAATCTGTTTCCTCGTAATAATAAATCCCCTTGATTGATAAGTTCATTTCTGACACTCCAATATACAATCAAATGATTACATGATCTATCATTATTTTTCCAGCCATGCTTGAATCTTTAAAACACCTGCTGCAACACCGAATCTTTACCAATTCCTTCCAACCACTCATCTTTCTTTATTATACTATCACTGATTAAACATGCATCAAAATCTTCCATCCTTCCAATTCTCACTAGTGAGATGTGAGCAACAATTTGCTTAACTGTTTTTTATACAAGGTACATAAGTCTCAAAGTTGAATTCATGTAGTGACACCACCCACTTCCTAATATTTTCCGAGATGGCATTTACACTTTTCTTCTCCAGTAGCTCTTTCAAGGGTTTATGGTCCATCTTGATCTCAAATTTGTCACCTCATATAAACTTTCTCAACTGACGCACAGCTCGAAAAATGGCTAAGGCCTCCCTCTCTCTCACAGAATAATTCCATTCCACCCCTTTCAAAGCCCTTGAAATGAATAAGATGATGCGCTCCACACCCTCATGTCTTTGTAGCAAAACAACTCATAAGCCCCTTGAATTGACCTTAGACATAATTATTGTATCCTGACCTGGTTCACAACTTGGTAAACTAGATGCTCCACACAAGCATGATTTCAACTGTTTGAATTCTTTCTCACATTCATCATTGCAAAGGAATACTAAATCCTTCTTTATTCCATTATTATTATAGTTTTTTACTGCTAAATTCTGGCCAAACATGTTGTAGTACTCAGACATACCTGACAATTTGATCACTTCCTCTTTACACTTGGGACATGCCATGTTATAAATGGTATCGACCAATTCCTTCCTCGACTCAATGCTCGAAGAGGTGATTTTTTTATCTCAACTAGTCAATCTCAGTAAGATTGCATTTGCATTTCTTGGCCTTTAAACGTAGACCATTTTTTAATATCCTAATTTCATCATGTACATGTTGATTGTGTTCCTCAACATCACATCCATATACCAAAACATATGATAGAGTATTTACTCCTTTCGCTCTTTTCATATATTTTCCATCACTCTTTGAAACACTGCAGCAGCAGAAATCCGCCCATAGCTCATCTTTTAAAATGTAAATGTCCCAAAAGGTGTGACAAATGCTGTCCCGTCTAGAGAGTACTGAAACAACTTCACCTGATGGTATGCTGAGGTGATATCTGAGGTCGAGAAATATTTTGCACCTTTCAACATAGCCAACGTCTCAGTTATGTTGGGTAAAGGGTAATGATCCATCACAAGACATTTGTGCGCGGATTGGATTTACGGGAACTCAATCTTGCCTTCCCATTGGCGTTACGCGCTGTTACAACTGGGTCAAGCCATTCAGTCACTTCAGCTTCCTCTACTCTGTCACTTTCGTTTAATTTCTCTGACTTTTCCAGGATCTTGTCCTTAGCCACTAAGGCGAAACCCCCCTTCCCCTCCCTACCTTACTCACTACCAGAACAAAACCCTTCTCAAGTCTGATCTTATTAATATATCGTTTATGACATCCCACTCTGTCTTGAAAGACTTCTGGGAATTCTTTTTCATACACTGGCCTACTTGTGGCAACCTGGTTAAGTGTTCCATGAACTTTAATTTTACTGCCAGATTTTCAGTGAGATTCACGTAGACCATTAGTTCATTTTGATGAAACCAACTGAGAGAATAACCTCTTACTGAAACATAAATCTCCCCTACCGTATACCTCCCTTTAAAATGTATGAACCTTGAAAAATATCCCATCAGCTTGTTTGGTTCACTCCAATAACATTTAGGGCATATACAAGGTTAGAATAGAGTGACATTGCCTTTTAATTCTTTTTTTATGTACTCTAGGAATTAATGTTATCTTCACCACTGAATAAAACACCATGCTTGTAGACACACCCTCTGTTTAGACCACTTCAAAGGGATCTCCTGCTCCAACGTCCATCACCTGTAAGACTATTTCTCCACAATCTCTCTCGAATTTTCTTTTTCCAATTACCACTTCCATGTCGTCATGTGACCCTTCCTCCCACACATTTTGCAAGTAGCTTTCCAACGAACACATTCCGTGTTCACCATACTTGACCATATTCACCACACCTAAAGCATGAACGTAGAAATGTCTTGTTTTCTTTATTCCTTTCCCAATTTAGTTTGAACAAATTGCGCTTCATGCTTTTTGTTACTTTTATTTCTCCTTTCTTTCTATTACTCACAACACACCCTTTGTTTTATCTCTTCCACACAAGCTTGACTATGCTCACATGTCTTGGCAATTGTGAGTACCTCAGTTAACGAAGGATTGATTATCCTTCTGCCAAAAAGGATTTTTGGACTTTCTCCAAAGTGCCAAAGTAACTAGTTGACGCCATCTTCATCAACACAGTGGTGAATTTTACTTCTGTTTCGCTTGATTTTGCATCTGTTTACCAAAATGATATCTCTCAAGAACAGAGGAAACCTGTGGTCAAAAATATAAGTCAAATTTCTTTCCTCATCATTTGGTAAGTGAAGCAGGTGTTCAAAACTCTCTTGGCCCTCTGGTCCTAAACACTGTAACAGCAATGATGTCTTACGTTCTGCACTCAATGACGTACCACACACACATGCAATAATGAGTAAACACGCTTTTCCGCTTCCCCTTTTCAGTGGAGGACAACCAGGGTTCAATAAAAAAAGGGAGAGGAAGCACATTCTGTATTGTACCTTAACTTTGCAGAACACAATACACTGGTATGTGACTAAATACCCAAGCATTTTGTTACCTGCAAGACAAAAATAAATTAAACTGATGATAGAATAGAAATTTCTATAATTATACTGGAAGCTATGACTGGTAAATTGGGGAAAGTGCTTCCACACAACAGTTTAGATTGTTCAGTTTTCCATGTATTTGAAATAAAACTCTCACACAGTGCCCAGTCCTTGGCACACTGGTCCCGCATAGAGCAGTTATCATAAATGGCAATAACTATCCGACACGACAGGGAAAATTCATCCACGATGATCCTATAAAGTGATGACCGCGTAACATCAGAAAGATGCTCCACTCAACAGAGAATGTATCACCTGACTCCGTTCCCCCATACCAATCCCAATTGGCAGACTCAAAGTATTCCCCAGCCCGATCCAAATTGGTGATGTCTGCTTCGATGTAGCCCAGTGCAAGATTGCGGGACTCGGAAATGCCTCAGTGTTGCCCAATCAGGGGAGGCACATAAACGTCACAAATTCTATCAGGTTCCCCCTAAGAGCGCAAATGGCTAGAGTTAATCAGTGCTAGCAGGGCTGGTCTTTCATCAGACCGTGCCCTAGGCGGAATCAGGTTTGGCTTCCCATCTTTGCCACCACTTCGTCCTAGCTGTAGCCTACAACTTGCTACAAAAGAACACATAGTGCAAACCATTAACTGTAATGACATGACAAATACATGTTTTCTTTACATCCTGGTACAGGTAGTCCTGGAATTTAGAGAGCACAAACCAAGATACAAGTACTAGAATGTATAGAGAAACTGTAGAACTTATAAAACAATATTATCATCAAACACAAATGTTCTCCTTGCAAACATTATTAGACCAGAAAGATGGACTGCAGACCGCTCCATGTGCCACTGTGAAGGTCAGCGCCCTGGGTGTGGGCTGAGCTCGCCCATGCTAATTCCAGTCTTGAACACGAGCAGGAAGTCACCCATGTGTGGTATGCAGTACATCGCATGAGCGCTCAAAGGAAGTGCAAGCGTGACAGGGTAAGAGGGTAGCCATCGACAAGGGTCTGCATGCAGGTGAACACTGGTTCGATAATCTCAAATTGACACAATTTGTGAATAAGCACTAGGGTGGTTGCAGTCACTCAATTTGAAGTGCATACTTTTTAGTATGTTGAAACACAGAGAGGATGCTTCTCGGTGAATCCTAGTAATATTCACGGTGGAGTTGAGGCGAAGGATGAAATGAAGGTCTCTTTACCAGTCGTTGCAGATGTAGAAATGTATAGTGTCTATAGATGTAGATTAGAAGTCTGTTCAAGATACAAGAAACACACCTCAGCTACCTCTCGACAACAACTTCTCCTTGCTCACTCTTTCCTGTCCTAACCTCCCTACATTCTACTCGGAGGCTCTGAAACTCAATGAGTAATGACGTTCTGTACAAGGAAGATAACACATCACATTGAGTTCTTTGAAAATGGACCCAGAGCAGGAGCAAGAGCAGACACACCACAAAACACAGAAACCATGACAATGCAACCATCTTTGACAGAGCCACACCACCCATCGCCTATAAAGCAAATGAGCTCTGAATCGCTGGCATACCTTCTGTGATATTGTCCGCTGTTATGTCTTTATCTGTGTGACAGATACTAGACATTTCCCTCTCCCTTTCGTGTTGGCAACAAGACACACTTCATCTCTGTTCATCACAAGGCAGCACAAGGCACTTAGTGCATTAATTATTTCAAAACAAAAAGAGGGAGTATCACAAGGACATAGAATGTCTCTACGAAATGGAGAAGGAGAGAGAGACACAGGAAAGGAAAGGTTGTTTCTTTTTAAAGAAACCCCTCACTCACCAACCTAGTTGGTGACATGCTTCATCATAGCCGAATGTCACTCGGGTGTGCTTCAACGCCTGAATAGAGTGGAGCAGGTTTTCTTTGGAAAGTGTGAAAGAAGTGTAAGTGAGTTGATTAAAAATGTCTTTATTGTACTCCCTAAGTTTTTAATGTGGAGCAATTAGACAAGATTAAATCCAAGTGTGATACTTAAAATGGCTTGATTGACCAAAAGTATCAGTGAGAAGTGAAAAAGTTAGTGGTCAACATGTTTCAACCTATATGTGATAATACAAGGGTTTCGTCAGGACCAAATGTTGGGACCGGGAGGTGTGCACACGCTAAGGCGCACCCGTCCCTGGATCCGCATTAAGCAGACCGTGTTCTTACGGTGAGGCAACCTTTCAGCGTTCTGTGAAGGGAAAAAGATTTCTGAAAGAAATAGAGCAGACCATTATACACAGTATTTTGCGTTCCTACTGTGTATATGTTGCTACATCTTATATTTGCTCGCTCTCCATTTTGACGGTGTGGATTAAATATTCTTCTGCACACACCATGCACGCCGTATTGTTGTGACAAAATTCTGTGCACTATATACAAGTGATGCATCTTGAGTTGGAGTGTAGACAACACTCCTATCCTTCATTACATACCCACGATCATTCATTGTCTTAGGTTGGTGTCATGCAGCTCTTTCAATTTAGAGCATCTGTAATTGTGGAGCGAGTGAGTTTACGAACATGCAAAACACGTACAAATGTACTTGTGCTCATAGTGGCAAACAACACAGACCGACAGACATTGGAAAGGAGGAACCAAGGTATTAAAAACTTATAAGAAACTGAATTCAGTCTCGCCCCATGGAAACCGTGGGGGGGCGTTGGTTATAGTCGCATTCTGTGAGGTTAAAACGCAAAGAATAAAGCCACCAATTGCTTTCCTACCTCAAGAGAAAAAGAGTAGAAGTAAGCGGTGCCCACCCGCATTGGATGTTACTCACATTCTCTAATCAATGTGCCCGCCGTGGAACCTACAAGTGAACCGTACGGATTCCCGAGGATCCTGCCGTGGCGGTCCCGGATGTTTATATGCCAAGTGTTTTGTCTGATGACTTCCGTGCATGTGATGCGTGGTGCTGTCATGTGATCGGGTGTACGTGTGGGGGTGTGACAAAGGAAGAGTAGAATGACTCTGTGGTATTCGAGTTAGTAGGCTGAGGGATACAGGTATAAGAGTCAGTACCCAAATGGCGTTAAGCGGTCTTGGGTAAATAACCGAGCGTGGGACGAGATTAAATCCGGATATAATCATGGTGCTAAGGGATTGATAGCAAATAGCCTAGCGCCGTGTCACAATAAAAAGTGAATGAAATAGATTTAACATTCACTATGCACTAGTGAAAAAAATATATAGTGCAAAGCATAGCACAATGGGAATTTATTGGAAATGTAAGGTCAGAACGCCAAGTGGTCAGAGGCACGTAAATAATGTAGTTGCATTAACTACTACACCACCATCCTTGTCTGCTGCTTTTATGACAATGTTGTCACAGTTCTTCAGTTGTTCTAGGGCCAGATTCTCTGCCTTACTCATTGAAAAGAGGTTGTTTTTCTTCCATTTTCTCAATGTCATTGTACACAGCTTGTTCAAATGTCGTCACTTCCACTGGAATTGTGTGTGGCGGTGGTGTAAATGTGGATTTTACACGTAAGCTTGTCTCATCTTGGGCATGGTTCATTGGAAGTTCACCCTCCTTTTCAAAAAAGGCTTTTAACTACAATTTTCTAAAGAATCCGGCTAGTTCATAATGGAGATTGAATTTGTCCAATCTTGCTATGGGAGCAAACCCTAGGCCTTTAAAAACAAAGTCCTGTGCACACGTTTCAGGGTTTCGTGGTTCCAGTGTAGGAACCGTTACTTGTGTGTTCTTTGTGTAACAAAAATTGTGAGAGTTGACATCAAGCGAATCTTTCTGAAGATATTAATGTATTAAACCAAATCAAATACAGAAATGAAAACCAGCCGACACGTGTTTCGTCACAACGTGATACAATTGTGACTCTTCAGGGCTGTACAAGGGAATCTTGGAGCAAGAGTCGCAGTCCCAGTGAAAATAACTCAAGCAGGTGCGGACAAGGGTACATCGGAAAGTATGGATCAGAAAGGAAGGGATGGGTCGTCCTTCCTACGTGTTCCAGAGGTAGTCTGGAAACACCAAAGAACGGACGTGCAAGTCCGTGCGAGCAGGAGACCTTGGCTCCCGCATGAACGCGAATTGTCGTCGCGTTTAGAGTTAGTGATTCGGCCGAAACACGTGTCGGCTGGTTTTCATTTCTGTATTTGATTTGGTTTGATACATAAATATCTTCAGAAAGATTCGCTTGATGTCAACTCTCACAATTTTTGTTACACAAAGAACACACAAGTAACGGTTCCTACACTGGAACCACGAAACCCTGAAACGTGTGCACAGGACTTTGTTCTTCTCGCTACAGTGTGGGTCCTCACCTACACACTTGCAGGGGTTGTTTTGGGTTTGTTTTCCCCTGAGCTGTCAGCACTGTATGCATTTGTCACATGTGTAATATCAATTGCGCACCTGCTTGAGCGCCATTTTCTTCCTGTCTTTAATCTAAACCCTCCTCCGAACTAGTAAACCCTAGTCCTTTGTTGAGTACTTTCTCCTCTGTCTCTGTGAATTCACTTGAGGACAGATTGGTTACTAGACCCTGCTGTTGCTTGTCCCCTGCTGTGGGTCCCGTGTTTTGCTCCTTGTGTAGTTGCCCACACTGTCCTGCTCCTCCCAGTGTACCTTGTTGCTTCCCTTTCTTCTGCCTCTTCCCCTCCTGCCTCTCCCTAAAAAAGGGGGCCTGAATGTGTTTTGTGGGAACAGAGGTTGTCGGAATGGTGGTTGCCATCTGTATACAGGGTACTATTGATGTGGGTTATAGGGGCCCGAGAAACCTCCCATCATAGGGGCGTTATAGTTGTGCCAAGTGTTCTGTGGTTTGCCTTTCCCCCTCTGTCTGGGTCGCCCACTACCTGAGCTTGACCCACTGCTAACTGATGAGTCATCACTATACACCTCAGAATTTCTGTCGGCTTTTGCTGGTGGTGTGATGTCTGGGTCATTGTAGGGGTATGTTTTTACATGGGAAAAACATTTGAGATCCTTTTGGACCAAACATCTCGTATCTTAAACAGAACATTATGTGCATACAGGGAGATGGCATGCAACTCCTCAGCTGCTCCGGCCCCTTGTATACCCTCCTTGCTCATATGTACTTCACAAGTGACTCCATCGCTAGAATGAATTCTGGTGTACTAATATCCGAATTGTGCTCCTGACACCTATTGTTCCTACCTAGACATTTGTCTAATATATCAGACATTGCCTGGGTATTTGACTTTTGAATGTATCTGCACGTAGGATGAAGCTCAGTCAAAAGGAATTTCCAGTATGAGGGTATATAAACACTTCACCTTTCACCATTTTAAAGTGGTACAAGACTGAAAAAGTATCAACGTTTTATTGGTAAATACTTTCTGAAATAACGACCATTAAATACATTCAGCATGAACCACTAGTTTGCAAGCTTGGTTTTTGCATGCGTTTACAAACATCATAAAATAAAGAAAAATCCTATGTAAAGAGAAGTTACTCCATATGATTCTTATGAAGCTTTCTCCGCACAGTGGAGCCCCATTACCAATGTAGCTGTGGCAGCTCCATAGCAAGTGTTATTGTGCCAGTGGCTCCTCACCACCTCCAGCATGTATTGTGTTTTTTCCCCCACACTGGGATATTGTGTCTGGATGGGATACAAAAACGCAAGGATTTTTTACGATGTCTCCCTGGTGTTTTTTACTCTCTGGGCTGACATACAGGCTTTGTCAAACAGCTATTTATAGCTTTTGTGAGAAATATCCCTTCCAGTCTCTCCGCTCCCACCTGTTCTGTGTGATTTGCCGGGCGCAGTAGTTGTTTATATAAAGCTGAGATTACCTTTCTTCACATGACCCATCGTTTAACCATTTTTCCTGAGAGAGCAGAAACACACGCCTCTCCCCTCGATCCTCGTCATATACAAAGAACATGTCTATATGAAGCATTATTACCTGCCAACTCACACGGTGCCAGCACCGTGTGACACACGATATCAGCTCCCATCACTCGGTCTCCCGGCGAGGAGCCGATATCACACAGTGGCAGGGAAAACGAGCTGAAACCCACTGTCAATAGTGGTTTTCCAGCTCGTTTTCCGCGTCTTTGAACTGCTGACGTCCATTAAGGGGTGTTAAAAAAACACCCAGGACATCGCACTAGCCTAAGCTACCTTGTTTTCTTTTTTTGAGGGGTGGAGTGAGGCGGGAGCTTGGGAGAGGGGTGGCTTCAAAAGTGCCTTGTAGGTACTTCTCGTCAGGAGGCCCCGCCCCTTCCTCACACAGTGTGGTTGCTCTTCAAGTTGGCAGGTATGTACCATATAGCGTAATGCTGATCGGGTGAACAAAGTCGTCCATCAAGAGGTTCTGCTTCTAACTGCTAGAATAATACACGGGGCAACATTGACAATAAAGCTAAGCACCAGGGTGCCACTGTAAGACAGTGAGCTTGTCTACAGCCATCTATAGCCTGCGGCAGCACTGCTAGAAAGTTCAATGCATTGTTAGTTAACTATTAGGAATTGTTCTCCCCCTCGATATAGGCAGACTGTTTTAAAAAAAGATTTTAAAGGGTTTTTATAACTGTTTTCAACTATTGGGCACAACATTGCATAGTCTACTGCTGCCACCTAGAGACTGATTGGTGAAATATTGGTGCCTATAATGTTCTAGTACTATACACCCATAGATAGGATAAAACCCCGCAATTATTAAAGGGGCACTCAAAAATAATTAAATAATTTCATTGTGCACCCGATTTGGGGGTATACTTTTCTGAAATCTAAAAACATTGTAGAACAAGCATTTACAATGCAATAGGTCTCGCAGGGACATTGTTTAAAGCTTTTAGCATTGTAAATGATATTGTTTTTTATATATATTTTTTTTCTAAAAAGTGTATGGTATATATTGTCAATTATGCACCATTAGACTGGAGATGACACCCCACAGTCTGCCGGAATACCCCTGTCCTCCCCGTGATGCAGGCTGCATTGTGGTGCTGTACGTAAAACACACTTCTAAAAACATTATATCACGCACGGCTTTAAGTGGGCCGGGTCCTGCCGGGACTCACCACCGGCAGTTGTTAAAAGCAGGAGCTGAGACAGGTCCGTATCGGGCTCTCCATTTTCGTCCTCAGTCTGAGAATAGAAAAAAAATCTTAACTCTGCAGCAGTTCACTATTTCTGATGCAGTTTTGTATTGCTAAACTGGAACTGCTTTACATAAGCACCAACAACGACATCTTCATTACATTTTTTGTAGGCACGGAGGATTAAGAAATTTGCCCAGAAACTTCATTTAATTTTAGGTAGGCACGGAGGATTAAGTGATTTGCCCAGAAATACAGGATATGAAGCCCACGCTAAAACTGAAACCTGCTTCATGAGCTCCAAATTTGGCAGCTGTAGCCATTATGCCACAAGCTCGGGGTGGGGGGTCCTTTTATTGAAAACCGAATTATGAGCCACACAACTCGTTTTTAGAAAGCCCCTGTGCACAAGCACGCCTGTGTTTATGCCCCCTGCCATACAGGACACGAGCTGGCTGTTTTTTATTTTTCCTACGGTTTTTGTGTGCTAACATCTCTGGGCTGAGGCGATTCTGTGTTATAGTTGCTGTGTGTTTTGCTCTCCAGCCCACAAAGCTTTTGGGCCTCGGAGCCGATACGGTTATACTCTTATTTGAGCGTTTTTAAACGTGTTGTGCATATTCCTGAAGTACAGCCAGTCATTAAGCAGGGCCGCTAAAGTTGAAATTATCATTTATGGCAAAAATCCCCCGATGCACAACCCCACAGTCTGCCAGAATACCCCTGTCCTCCCCGTGATGCAGGCTGCATTGTGGCGCTTTAGTTAAAACACACCTTTAACAACAGCGTATCACGCAGGGCTTTAAAGGGGCCGGGTCCTGCCGGTGCTCAACACCGGCAGTTGTTAAAAGCAGGAGCCGAGACAGGTCCGTATCAGGCTCTCTATTTTCGTCCTCAGTCTGAGAATAGAAATAAATCTTAACTCTGCAGCAATTCACTATTTTTGATGCAACTTGTATTTTTTTTGCAGTTCTGTATTGCTAAACTGAAGAACGACATCTTCATTTAATTTTTGGTAGACACGGAGGGTTAAGTGATTTGCCCAGGAACTTCATTTTATTTTTGGTAGGCACGGACGAGTTATACTCTTATTTGAGAGTTTTTAGACATGTTGGGCATATTCCTGAAGTACAGCCAGTCATTAAGCAGGGCCGCTAAAGTTGAAATTATCATTCATGGCAACGTTATTACCCGAGCTTATGCACATTTAGCGCCACGTGCTGCACACAGATCTACGCTATTGTGCGCTGTCGTTAAGTCTGTGTGACATCATGTTCTTAATGCCCCATATGTAGCCAGGTCTGGTAGTTCATTGGCTGAATGCAGCCACTTCCGGAAAATGTTTTAGACCTCGCCGTCTCAGGTTCAAACCCTGGCAGGTTCAATCAGCCGTCCATCCTTCTGAGGGTGATAAGATGTGTACCACTGCATTGGGTAACAATAAATACCTTCTAACCTATTGATAGCGCCCAGAGGCCTGCTTTCACAAATATGCATGTTATTACCGGAGCTGATGCACATCTAGCGCCTCGTGCAGCCCATAGAGCTATTATCATCTAATTAGGCATCCTTATTCGGGGCCACTAGCCAGTGATTTACAACATCCTCGTCAGCAACTAAACAGAAAACTCAAGGAGCTATTAACAAGTAGTAATTCGTATGCTGGAATCACTGCTATGTAGAGAAGTATAATGGCACCTCAGCAGGCGCGCAACTCAATGAGCTATCTTATCAGCAATATATGCATTCCAGTGTTTACGGACTGCCTATATTAGTGACAGAACAGTATAGTATATTCAGCAGGCAGGCGCCCTACTCATTAAACCATCACCCAGTATGTATCTTTATTCTCAAGGCCTCCACTGTGTAGAAAGGAGTAACATTACCCCATTCATGCTTTTAGTGCATTGATAGATTGTGTGCAATGGAGGGGTCCTGCGAGCATTGTTGGAGCAAAGAGAGCTGCATTACTCCCCGCTTACCTCCTCCCATATAAAGGAGCCAACGCTCTCTCTGCTCCTTGTCCTGGGATTTTAAACGCGCTGTTGTCGGTGCGCAGGGGAGGAACAGCAGAGAGTGGATTGGGGCTGGAGGAGGGAGGGGAGGGAAAGAGAAGACGCACGTGATGGCCTGGAAAGCAGATGCCTTGGTGAACTCTGCCTAAACCTTAGTTTAGCACGCCTCCTCAGATAACAGAACAACCATAAAACTGAAAGACGCTGTAGACTCGGTGTCCCAAGGGCGCGTACAAAAAAGCCACAGGGCGGTAACCAAAAACCCTTCAGAGCAATGAGAACACAGGGTTTTAAATACATATTGACATTGCCCAATAGAAAGCATGGGCGGGATTACAAGTCCCTCTCCTAAAATAATTTTACCCCAGTATGTCTCGCCACGCTAGCAGCACATGCGCGCTGCAACGCTAGGAAAGACCTAAAAATTAGTTTTTATCAGAACAGTTTTCCTCTAAAATTGCCTAGAGAGCTTTCAGAATTTCTGGAAGTTCAAAGTTGTAGGTGTGCAATTTCACCATTGCCTAGCATTTTGTAAAATGTATACAGCATCTTTCCTCTCATCTACAATCAACTTCCTTAAATTTTTTTATGTGTTTGTAAACGACACTCTGGGAGGTAACTGTGATTGTGAACACTACAGTAATTTTATAGACCTCCTGAATACAATCCACAGTTTGCAGCAAGGTTGACTGATAAACTGTCCAAACTTGTCATAAAATCTAAACATTTCCTCCTTTTTAGGGGATTTTAATTTACATTTTGAGGACCCAACTGGATATTTTGAGCCGATTGTTGAGAAGTAAGATGAAGGTTCTGCAGTTAGTGGGTCCAACCCATGAGGCAGGGCTTACACTAGACCTACTTTTTTTCTAACGTGAATTCAGTAATAATCCACACAGTAGAGCTCACCACATGGTCAGACTGCTTTATTGTGAAATTTTCTTTTTCCTTATTGGGTGAAAGAACTATTACTCAGCCCCCTTGTCTTACGATAAGAGACAATGGAGTTAACCTGATTCTTTTTTCTGACAACTTCAATCCCCCAGTGATTGCAGAGAAATGCTCTGCAGAAACAGCAGCCACAGAGCTTGCAAAGGCGGTATCCTTATTTCTCGATGTTTGGGCTCCAATTAAGAAGAACAATTTGGTAAATAGATTATCAGAAAAGTGGTATACAAGTGAGTTGAAGGCTATAAAACGAAATTGAAAAACCCTTACATCAAAGTGGCGACGGAACAGAGGACAGAATGTTCTATAAAAATAGTTTGAAAAATTATTATAAACAATTAAGACTAGGTAAGAGACAATATTTTGTAAAGACTTGAAGAAAGCAGTAGTTCATATAGAGAACTGTTTAGGTTAGTTAAGGAGTTAGCGCTGCCAATGGCCATGGAGCAGACAGCTAAAGCCTCAGTTTCCTTTAGTGAGGAGCTGGCAGAATTTTTTGACAACAAGATATGAACATCTATTCGACATTTGGTGATCAACTTCCAATAGAGGGGGAACAATTTGAGATTTTCAGACCACACCCGTAAGCTACTTCCAACTGTGGTGTGTTTGTGGAACTGTCTGTAGAAATGGTGGAGTAGATGATGGGGAAGGTGAGGCCAGGGTCCACATTGATTATGAGAAGGCTGGACTATGGAAATGTGCTGTATGTGGGCATGGCAGAGTATTTGTTCACACGGCTCCAGACTATTCAGAATGCGGCAGCAAAATTTCTCTGCAACAAATTGAACAAGAGCTCTGGCTCAGCTTGTCTTAATCGGCTGCACTGGCTCCCAGTTTGAAAAAAAAGAGCAATCTTTAAGCTAATGTGTGATACGCACAGAGAACTCTATAATAAGTGTCCAGCAATTTTACAGAATAGTCACTTTTTATAAGCCTACTCTAAACCTTCGATCAGCCACTTAAGCTTTAATACCTTGTTAAAGGATTAAGAAAAACTTTCTACCCAAAATGGGTGGCTGCACTTCTAACTTTTTGGCAGCAACCCACTGAAACAATCTTCCCCAGAATTTATGCACAGTGCCAGATTTATTAGTGTTTCGGAGAAAACTAAAGACCTGGCTATATTCACTTTACCAGCAAAGTATGGTCTAGCGCCAGTGTTAGAAATGGGGGTCTCTAGTTGGCAGAGGTAGGTACCTTTGTCCAAATAGAGACCCTTGCTTTTAGTCCGGGTAAGGGGGATACACTTCTAAAATAACCCCTGCTCACCCCCTTGGTAGCTTGGCACGAGCAGACCGGCTTCTCTCAGAGGCAGTGTGTAAAGCATTTGCGAACACATACAGTAATACAGTGAAAACACTACAAATGGACACCACACCAGTTTAGAAAAATAAGTAATCTTTATCTAAACCAAAACAAGACCAAATGACAAAAATCCACTATACAGTACTAAAAATCTGGTTCTTAAATGGTAGAAACAGTTCAGTTCCAAGAAAATGTGAGATGCAACACTTTTACACAAAGTACCTTGAATGCATCGAAAAATGAAAGCAAAAAAGGGTCGCAGGGAGGAGGATGCGTTGGTTCCTTACACTCAGGGAAGGTGATGCATCAGTTCCTTGCCCCGGGGAAGGTGATGCATCAGTTCCTTACCGGAGAGGAGGTGATACGCCAGTTTCTTACTGCGTGGGGAGGTGATGCATCGGTTTCTTACTGCACCCCAAACGATGCGACAGACTTGACGCTTCAAGGCGTCGCATGATAATCCGGTGCGATGCGTCGGTTCTTATCCAACCGGGCCTGCGTCAGAATCGGTGCGGTGATCTCGGACGTCAGAGATCGGTGCACAGGATTCATCGCACGGCAGACACTTCAGCCGCGAGCAGGCACTGTGTCTATTCTTCCGCGGCGATGCGTTGGAAATATTCTCTTGCACCGCTGCGATGCATCGGAAACAGGCAATGTGTCGATTTTCACAGTTCTTGCAGTTTCCAGTCCCAAAACAACTTCCAAAGGCCCAGAACACTGGCAGACACCTCTCAGCTGCACAGAACTCCCAGCAAAGGAGTTCAGGGGGACTGGGGGTGAAGTCTTTGTGTGCTTGAGACTTCAGCACAGGAGGCAAGCTCTATTTCAAGACCATGGAGATCTTCCTTTAGCAGGGGACACATCAAACAGCAAAGTTATTCTCCTTTCCTTGGCAGAAAGTAGCCACTTCAGGCCAACCCCAGACAGCAAGCAGCACAGGGGCAGTATTCCTCCTCAGTTTCTCCAGCTCTTCTCCTTGGCAAAGGTTCCTCTTGATTTCCAGAAGTGATCTAAAAGGCTGGGGTCTGGGACCCTCTTTTTATACAGTAAAGCTCTTTATCCTCTGTGGCAGAGAAGCTCTTTGCCCAGCCAAAACCAGTTCTGTCTTCTATGGTGCAGCTTCCTGGCAAGAGGTGGAGACAGCATTGTCCTTGGCAGACCAGGTCCATTCAGGTGTGTAAGAAATCCCCCTCTACTCTAAATGCAGCCAAGGTCTATTCAGCCCAGCCCTGAGTCACCTTGGAAAGGCAGGACACACCTAACCCGCCTAAATGGCTGTCTGAACAGAATGCACATCCCCAGCCCCTGTCACTCCAAAGCCAGACAGTCAATATACAACCTAGCAGAGGCGCACTGGATGGTTAAACAAGAAAATACCTACCTTCTAAAAGTTGTATTTTCAAACCCAGAATGTAAAAATCACCCTCACTAAAAGATGCATCTTAACATTCTGAGTTCAGGCATATCAAAATTTATTTTCCCATCTTGTTCCCATGGGCAGTCATGCTTATAAAATGTTATAAGCAAACTCCCCATTCTATCCTATAGGGACAATAGTGAAAAACGAAATTGGCAGTAATTCACTATCAGGCCATGCCACACACATCAGGGCATGTCACACCTTTCACATACATTGCACCCTGCCCACAGGGGAACCTTGGGCCTACGTTAGGGGTGACTAACATGTAAGAAAAGGGAAGGTTAGGGCCTGGCAAGTGGGTGTACTTGCCAAGTCGACATGGTAGTAGCAAACTGCAGTGACAGGTCTGAGTAACATTTACAGGCTGATCATGTGGGTGGCACAATCAGTGGCAGCATTTGATTTAGAGGCCCTGGGCACACACAGTGCACTGTACTAGGGACTTACCAGTAAATCCAATAAGCCAATTATGGAAACACCAAACCATAACAATTTACAAAGGGAGCACTTGCACTTAGGTGCCAAACAGCAGTGGCAAAGTGCCCAAAACATCTGATCAGCAAAATGATGTCCAGCGCACAGTAGGCAAAGCCAAAAATGCAGGGTAAATCCACACCAATGGTGTCAGGTCTAACGGCCAGGATATCCCGTTGGAGATGAGGGTGCGCTTTATAAATACCTAATACATACATAATAGACCATCAATCATGTATTTATGAATGAACATTTACTTGAAAGGAGTAGGGTGGAAAATCCAATCTCACAATGACATGCCTTAAACAGTCAGCTTAGACGAATATTGCAGATTTATTGACCAGCGCGATCACTCAATGTACAGATATTTTAATTGATCAGAAAGCAAACCAGTTACATACATCTTACAATTTCTTAGTTCAGGCAGCAGTAGTTATGGTAATACAATTTTTGTAATCAATATAGTTAAGAAATGCCTGCCAATAAAGTAGAAACGTGTGCCAGCAGTAAGTTCCCTTTGGTGTCAGAATACCAACATCTGCAAAATGGCTCCTGTAGTACTAATACTCGAATATTAAGTTTTATATATTTTTCAGAAATACAGCTATTTTGAGCCCAAATACATGCTAGTTTCTTTAAATCCACAACCTTCCTGGCCAAATACGAACTTTTCATGTTTGATAAATAAACCATGGGTACAGAAGAATATTGAAAAGGAAGGTCACAATACTGATTTCATTACCAGCCACAGATGATGTCCCTCTGGGTAGATGAGTGCCTTCTCAATATTACCGGATTTTGTCCCTCTGATGGGAAAGACTTTCTCTGTGTTGCTCATTTGTATCTCAACCCACTATTATCAGGGCATGCAGAGATGGATTCCTGCAGCTTTCTGTGCTTACCAAGCAGAGCCAGCTTTTCATGGATAATCAGAAGTCTGCTTAGTGCCTTATGTGGGGGGTGACAACTATTTGCCAGCCAGCAGTGGCTTCTCAGATTCAACCGGTGATGGTTCATGCCTTCTGATTCCAAAGCCTGGCAAGAAATGCCTGGTTGTAGACTCGTCTGTAATTAGATAACTGCTCAGTATGTGCATTAGATTTTTTTAGGAGCTACTGAGTTCAGCAGGAGATTTTGCTATAGCTAAGGAACTTCTCACCAGCCTGTATTAATCAGTCTCTGAGACAGTAACATTGGCTTTCCAACTTCTTCGTTGCTGAGGAGTGAGCTTCCAAGAGTCAAATTGGAAAAGCAAACTGTTTTATGATGAAAAAGAAACAAGGTCGCTCTATTCCTATCTGTTCTGGCAGGAGACTAGCACAAATGTAATTAGTTATTAGCTTACAAAAAGACTGGTCACATGCAGCATTCTTGTGAGGGGGGCATTATGCTAAGTTTTCATTATCTGGAAACAGTTCCGCATCAGGTATTAGCAACAGAATTATCTTTTGGAGTCTCAGTGTATCAGCTTTGTAGCTTTTACTTTGCATCTCACTATCCCCGTTGCGTTTCTTCTTCTACAGTGTACCTCTTTTTATTATCGATAGCATACCTGAACATTTTGATAGTCCTAAATTCCTAGACTTTCCTAGACGAGACAGTCCATTTACAAAACCTTTTGCTTCCTTGAAGCTATGTTATTTTCATGCTCGACTAAATGTTGTTTGTAGTATTATATTGGCTATAAACATGGGCTTACAAGGAGTCATCAAAATGTAGTTCCATAAATGTGGTATTCACCTGTTGTAACATGTAAGTTTGCTATAAGGTTCATCCAGGATTTTTAATTGTTATTTTGGGCCCCAAATTCTCTTTTTTGGCAGTATTGTAAAGAAATAAGTTGACTCCAATGTCCCATCAGTCATCCTTCCCTATCTCTTACCTTAACCATTGCTACACTCATTTTAAATACGGGTAACTTACTGTAATGTGGACAGTGCTCTGAACAGTCCAACCTGGGGCTTTGTTCTCCCATTTGTCATTGACTCCAATTCCTATTGCTTTCTGGAGTACCTCATCGTGCCCCAGGAAGGAATCCCATCAGAGCCCTCCTCTCCCCTCTCTGCAGTGGCTGTCTGTACGGCCGGGCATAGAGAGTGAAATAGGACAAAATGGCGCGAGTTTTCATTGTTCAAGAATGAAAGTTAGGGACAATCTTGATGGGAATATTTTAAACATCTTATACGAGCTTTCAGATATACTGTTCTCTTTTTGGCTGTCTGAACAAATGTGCCCGATAACATCCATGCTTCATTTTATTATATTTTGACTGCAGAGGGCTCATAAAATGTAACAAATTTCACAGAAAAACTATTAAGTAATATTTATCAGTTTTCAGCATTTTTGGCTCATTTGTTTTTCAGGCCTTGACTTTTCTGACACTTTTACCGAAAACCCAGGGAAATGCATGCTCCTGGAGTGTGGCTCTTAGAATAATGGCCAGCAATCTAACCTTTAAGATTTCCCACTCAGTTCAAATGTTTCCCGGCTTATATCCGAGTTATTCCTGATCTTACTCGACTTCAAACTTTACATCTGACCAACAATTGTCTGCTCCTAATTGTGGTTGTGTGTGGTTTTGAGTGACATGTGCCTGAAGGAAGTGGCCTATAGCATCCTCATAGCTTCCAAAACAGTGTAAATTAGCTGGACGGCTGAATGAGATGAAAGCTCAAAGCTGACTTGCTGTGATCTGCAGGTCACAAGTTCAAATCTTGTCATGACCATTGCAGTCTTCATCTTTCCAAGGTCAGGAAAACGGGTATAATATTAAATTAGGTAATAGTAACATGCTTTTATAACAATTAGAAACTGCATTAGTGTTATATAAAGTGCTAAAAAAAAACACACAAATTATTATCATTAAGGGTATCCTCTTTTTAAGTGTGCTTTCCTTTTTAGGTCTGGTTTGGAGTTAGATTTAGTTGTCTCACCAGGCTCAATTTTCTCCCCAAAATAATTGATAAAAATTTATATTTGTACAGAGAGGGGCTTTTGGTCTGTCCTCTTCATTGGTCACATCTTGCTTCTGCCCACCACAGCATACAGCATAGGCCTGTGGGTCAGACCACTTTAGCTGTTGGCCGTCTTCACTGTGAATGATGACAATTTTGCCTCTTGAACATTTACATGACCATCTAGTAGGCTGACCTCTGCTTTAATCTAATGTTCTTTAGTTTCTTTTTTCAATGGAACCCTTTTTACGTTTTGCAAACATATGCATGCCACTACATTTCACTTCTTATTACTTTACAGTTTTAATTTCTGATACTTATATTCTTAAAAAATGGCAGGCCACGGCCAAACCTGTTGGCTATGCCAATGTTTGTTTTGTTAAGTACCTGCTAAACCTTTCATCTGGCCGTAGTTCCCCTACTCTTCCTGAATTGGTGTATTTCAGTTGGATTTGGAATTGGTACCTGTAGCAAATGCACTTTATTCCAAACCAACATTATATAAAAGGGTGAAAATACTTTTACCTCACTTGAGTGTTCTTTCACTGTTTTGCATGGAACAACTGAGTCACTGGAGGACGTTTTACACAAGATGTAATAAAACATTGTTTTGTAGTGCTAATTAAATTGTTTTGTTTGTCATATGAATTATACATAACACATGCCCTGTTTCTGCAGAATTTCCTGGCTCAGGAAGAATTATTCATCGCTGTGGAAATGCTGTCTACGGTTGCCCTGCTTAATGAGGCCTTGGCAGGCGATGACCTTGATCTGGTGCAGACTCATCTCTGCAGCTCCTCAATGGGCCTCAACAACCTGGACGAAGACAACCTCCCGCGGTAAGTGACCAAGAGCTCCGCCTCTGCGCTAGCCAGACATTCTAAAAACAAAACAAGCATTGGCAATGGCAAAAGGTTTGGCTTCAAAGGAATGTTTTATGCTAATGTGAAGCATTACAAGTAAATACCATGGGAATAGAAATGCATTTGTGTCGAAACAATGAAGTGTAAAATAATAGTGGTGTAGGTTAAAAGGTCAGGCGACAGTTGCACTGTTAAGCCAGACCTAAAAATCCATGTAGGTTAATGACTGCCTACCTCCAATCTGATTCTGCGGTCAGAGAAAAACAACATAAATTACCTTGTTATCGAAGATACTTTAATAGCATTACGATTCCATGTGTCTGTCCCTGAAAGTTCAAGTTTAGGCAGCTGGATAAAGGTTACGATTCATCAAGGATCTCGATGACGGAAGCACTTTTGGCAAGTGTACTAGTGTAATCTGTGCCATCAGTGTTGAAGTACCACGGCAGATCATTCATGCACTAGCGTAAGTCTATAAACGGAATGTAGAATATGACACCAGAAAATCAGCATACAAGTTGAATAATAGGGGGGCTAGGACAGATTCTCGTGACACTCCAAATGGAACGTACGAGGGAGCTAAAATCACCTACTCCAATGCATAGTGTCCTGTTAGTCTGGTAGGTTTTGAACCTTTTCAGTGCTATGCCTTCTCTGGCCCTTCTAATGCACAAAGCGCATAAGAGAAAGTTGTGATAAATTGGACTGAAAGCTGCAGATAGATCAAGGAATAATGCAATGCACCATTTGTCTCCAGTACCTGGAGCTGCCGCGGTCAAGCAAGACCACAACCAGAAATTTGAAACTTGGGTGAATGTGTGCAAATTAACTTTTGGCAACACAAATTACTAAAAGAATATTTTAGGCAAATTGGAGACTAGGAGATGGTTGTATAATGGAACATTCATGCATGCCATTACCACACACGCCTTTTTCACATTGTCTTTACAATGTGTGCATCCTTACTACACAAGTCATTAACACAAATATGCCTTTACCACATGTGCCTCTACAACGAAAAGTTTGATTGTAAATGCATGTATGGTAAGGGCATATGCGTGGTAAAATTGTAACAGGTAAGTATAACCCCTATGTGTGTGTGTGTTTGTATATATACACACATGCTTACTCACTTGCCACCCTTAAATTACCCTTGCCACCCAAAAACCCACTCCCACCCTAAACTCTAAAATTACCCTTGCAACCCAAAAATGCATTCCCACCCTTAACCCTAAAATTATCCTTGCCCTCTAGAAACCCCTAACCATCCTAAACCCTAAAATTACCCTGGCTACCCAAAAAATCATACCCTTGCCATTTAAAAATCAATAATCACCCTACACCTTAAAAATACCCTTGCCACCCAAAAACCCACAGCCACCCTAAACTCTAAAATTAGCTTTGCCACCTAGAAGCCCATATCCACTCTCAACCCTAAAAATGCCCTTGTCACCTAAAAATCCACACCCACCCTTATACCTAAAATTACCCTTGCCACCCAAAAATGCATACTCACCCTAAAATTACCCTTGCCACCCAAAAAACCCTATCCACACTAAACCGTAAAATGACACTGGCCACCCAAAATCTCATACCTACCCTAAACCGTAAAAATACTCTTGCCACCCCAAGACCCATATCCACCCTAATCCCTAAAAATACAGTTGCCACCCAAAAATCCTTGCCCACCCTAACCCTTAAAATTACCTTTGCCACCCAAAAACCCATACCCACCCTAAACCCTAAAAATACCCATGACACCCAAAAACCCATATTCACCCGTCGGTCCCTGGATGCGGACGAGGGGGACAGGGGTTCTGCCCCTGCGGCTCCTTCGGAGCCCGGGAGTCCCGTGGCCTACGCACCTTACCCGGGTACATCAGTAACTCCCGCACAGGTGCAAGAATTTCTTGCTACCATGGACCGCCTGTTTAGGCCTCGGGCTCCCGCCAGTGCGCCCTTGGGTCCTGCGGTCCCGTGTCAGGATCCTGTCGGGCCGTCTGCGGCTCTGGCCCCGGCACCGCAGGATCCTGCGCCACTGGCTCTGGCCACGGCGCCGCAAGGTCCCACACTGCCGGCTCCGGCCCCAGCGCCACCCTCGGCTCCACCTCTGGCGCTGCAGTGGATGCCATTTGTTCTGCCCCTGCCCAGCTTCCGGGACACTTTATTTCCTACCTGGGATCCGCATTGGGACACGTTGCTGCTTCGACCCCGTCCAGCGCCGTTCCCGGCGCCGTGTGTTCCTTCCCCGGTCCCTGCCGCCGCAGTCTGTATCACATACGGGGAGGTGGAGGACGACTGGGAGGGGTCCATGGACCCTCTTGCCCGTCAGTGTGACTCTGAGCAGGACTGGGCGGCCGGTGGCCTTGATGTCTCCTCTGACCCGGGGTTTGCCTTTCCTCCGCCTGCCATGGAGGAGGGCGCTTCTTACACGGTGGTGCTCCGTCGGGCAGCTGAGGCCCTCAACCTTGATCTCCCTATGGTGGCCCTAAAAACTAATCTACTCACTGAGGTGCTCCAGACGACGTCCACTTCGTCGGAGCCCCTGCTGCCATTTAATGACTCCCTCACTGACGTCTTACTGGGCACTTGTCGCAGCCAGCCACAGGGGCTCCTGTGGATAAGAACGTCACCCGGCGTCATCGCCCGGTGCCGGGTGACCCTGCGTTTCTGACCTCTCATCCTACTCCCAAGAGCCTGGTCATCCAAGCTTCGACGTCCCAGAGTACCTTTCCCACGGCTCCTCCGGATAAGGACTCTAAGAAGCTGGAGCAATTCGGCAAGCGGTTGTTCTCTTCGGCCAGCTTAGGGCTGCGGTCGGTGAACACCGCCTGCCTCTTGGGCCGCTATTCCCACGTGGTGTGGGATACAGTTGCACGGTTGTTGCCTCAGTGTCCTGAAGAGACCCAAGCTGTGATGTCCCAAGCTGTTGCCGAGGGTAAAGATGCGGCTAAGTTCGCCATTCGGTGTGGTTTGGACACCACGGACTCACTAGGTAGAGCAATTGCTACGACTGTGACACTTCGTCGCCATGCCTGGTTGAGATCTACCGGGTTCTCGTCAGATATCCAAAGCTTACTCCTGGACATGCCCTTTGATGGCACTCGCCTGTTTGGCGATAAAGCCGACACTGCGCTGGGGCGTTTTAAGGACTCGCAGGCAATGGCCAAGTCCTTGGGTCCTTCCACGAAAAGCCCAGCCACTCCTAGTTTTTGTTGCTTTCGTGGCCACGGAAGGGGCGCCCAGGCACGTTCCTTCAGCAAGCCTGTGCAGACCCAGCCTCAGCGTTGCCACGGACGCGGTTTCCGCAGGGGTGGGTCTGGGAATCAGCGTGGGGGTCAGTCCACCTCTGCCCCCGCTGCTTCTACCTGCAAACCTTCCTAATCCGAACTTTGGGGGGCACCCAACGCCAGTAGGTGGCAGGATCCGCTATCACGTCGGACAAGTGGGTGTTGCAGATCATACGCAAGGGTTACTCCCTTCCCTTTCAGTCCACCCCTCCAGCCATGCCACTTCAGTACCACCGCATGTCGGGTGAACACTTGGCACTTCTCCAGCAGGAAGTCACGGCCCTCTTGGCCAAGGGGGCCATCGAGTGCATTCCTTGACCAGAAGTAGGGAGTGGTTGTTATTCCCACTACTTTCTGGTCCCCAAGAAGGACAAAGGAGGTCTGCGTCCCATCTTGGACCTCCAGAACGTCAACCACTTCCTCCGGAAGGAGAAGTTCAAGATGTTGACTTTGGCTCAGGTCTTGTCTGCTCTCGATCCAGGGGACTGGATGGTAGCGTTGGACTCGCAGTACGCCTATTTTCATGTTCCCGTCCTGCAGGCCCATCGGCGTTGACTGCGGTTCATGGTAGGCCACGAGCACTTTCAGTTTACCGTGCTCCCCTTTGGCCTCACCAGCACCCCTCGGGTGTTCACGAAAGTGATGGCAGTGGTTGCAGCTCATCTGCGCAGATCGGGGGTCTCAGTCTTCCCCTATCTAGACGACTGGCTGTTGAAGGCGGGCTCGCCCCAAAGGGTCGTCTCCCACCTCCAGACTACAGCCAACCTCCTGTATTTGCTGAGGTTTTCCATCAATGTGCCGAAGTCGCACCTGACTCCCTCTCAGAAGCTCCAATTCATCGGAGCGGTTCTGGATTCGGTGCAGTTTCGGGTCTATCCTCCCGAACAGCGGATCCGGGATATTCAGGTTATGATTCCGATCTTTCAGCCTCTATCCCGGGTTTCAGTCAGGATGACCCTCCGGCTCCTGGGCCTGCTGGCCTCCTGCATCCTGCTAGTGCAACATGCCAGATGGCATATGCGTGCTCCGCAGTGGGACCTGAAGTTTCAGTGGGCACAGCATCAGGGCAACCTGTCCGATCACGTCCAGCTCTTGGAGGGCACTGCACATCACTTGCAGTGGTGGTTCACGAATCGCGATTGGGTCAATGGCAGATCCATCTCCCTTCCCCAACCGGAGTTCACAGTGGTGACGGATGCGTCCCTCCTGGGATGGGGTGGCCACATGGGAGAGGCAGAGATCAGGGGCCTCTGGTCTCCGGTGGAATCCCGGCTCCATATCAACCTTCTGGAGCTGCGAGCAATCCGACTTGCTCTGAAAGTGTTCAAAGACAACACCACCACCATGTGGTATTGCAACAAACAGGGTGGGGTGGGGTCGTGGGCCCTATGTCAGGAGCCTCTGCACCTCTGGACATGGCTGGAACATCGGGCATGTCTCTGGTGGTTCAACACCTGGCAGGCTCCCTGAACGCCAGAACAGACGAACTCAGCCGCAGATGCATGTTGGCTCACGGATGGCGGTCTCGGACGTGGTGCAAGGTCTATTTCTGCAGTGGGGAGAGCCTTGGTTAGATCTATTCGCCACCGAAGAGAATGCGCAATGTCATCAATTCTGCGCGTTGGAATCGGAGACGCTTTTCGTTGCGAGCTGAGTTGCGGTCTGTTGTACGCCTTTCCGCCTATACCACTTCTGCCTAGAGTGCTGAAGAAGATCAGACGCGACCGGGCCCAAGTCATTCTTGTGGCTCTGGATTGGGCAAGAAGAGTATGGTATCCCGAGCTACTCAGTCTAGCAATCTGTCCTCCGATCCGACTGCCTCTTCGGGAGGATCTTCTGTCGCAGCAGCAGGGGACGGTCCTTCACCTGAACCTGCCTCCACCTCCATATGTGGCGATTGAGCGGCGAAGTCTGTGATGTTATTTTGGCAGCCAGGCGTCCCTCCACTAAAACAGTATACGCCTGCAGGTGGAATACATTTGTGGCATGGTGCACAGCGAAAGCTGTGGATCCCCTTTCTGCCCCTCTTTCAGAAGTTCTTCTGTTCCTCCTTTCTCTGGCCCAGCAGGGCTCTGCCGTGGGCACTATCAAGGGCTATCTCTCAGCCATTCCCACCTTTTTTAGGCTTCCAGATCAGCCTTCTCTTTTCAAGTCCCCTGTTGTTGGTCGTTTCTTGAAAGGCATTACACACACGTTCCCTCCGGTCCCCTTTATAATGCCTCAGTGGGACTTGAATCTTGTGTTGACTTATTTGATGTGCACTCCCTTTGAGCTGCTTCACAACTGTCCCTTACGTCTTCTCACCTAAAAGACTGCTTTCCTGGTTGCTATCACCTCTGCCAGAGAGTGAGTGAGCTCCAGGCTCTTTCTTCGAAACCTCCTTTCCTTTCTGTTCATCCGGACAAGGTGGTGTTAAGGACCCGTCCTTCTTTTCTGCCCAAGGTTGTTACACCCTTCCACATTGGGCAGACCATCACTTTGCCCACCTTCTTTTCGCCTCCGCCTCCTTCGAAAGAGGAAGAGAGGCTCCACCATCTGGACCAAAAACGTGCACTCTCGTTATATCTGAAGCGCACACAACAGTTCTGGGTGGATGATCAAGTCTTTGTTGGCTACGTGGGCGCCAAGAAAGGTCGGGCTGTGCATAAACGAACCATCTCTCGGTGGGTCGTTCTATGTATTAAAGCCTGTTACTTCTTGGCTAAAAAGGAGCCCCCTGTGGGGCTGCGTGCCCATTCTACTCGGGCGACAGCAGCCACTAGCGCTCTGGGATGGGGAGTCCCTTAGCAGGATATCTGTCAGGCAGCTACGTGGTCCTCACTGCATACCTTTACCAAGCATTAATGCTTTGACAGGCAAGTCCGGAGAGACAGCTTCTTTGGCCGTTCTGTTCTCTGGGATTTTCTGGTGTGATCTTAGTTCGCAGACTCACCACCGGGGTTGGTATTGCTGGGGTATCTATTCTAAGGTAAGGAATCTAACACTAACGTGTTTCTTTCAGATGAACAAGTTACTATATCTGTAAGAAACATTAGTTAGTGTTAGATTCCTTCCCGCCCCACCCATCCTCCCTGTTCTGCGAACTGATTTCTAGGATTAAGGTTATCCCTTTTAGGGCCCTAGTTTTATTCACCAGTGGTCAGTGTCTTGCATGGCTCTGCGTTCCTGGCGCGGAAAGTAGTGTACAGAACCGACGTCGGCACGCATGGGTGGTGCCTAAGTAGTGACATAATCTTGGCGCATGCGACGGACGCGGAGACGCACGACGCCACCTACTGACGCGCAGGGGTACTGCTAGCGAAAACTTTCCGGATCCAGTCTGACGCCTGGGGATATTCTAAGGTAAGGAATCTAACACTAACTAATGTTTCTTACAGATATATCATTACCGAAGGTAAGTAACTTGTTTGTTATGCTGTTATGTTCACATTCAGCTTATCTCTAGCTGCTCAGCCAGTGTGAGTGTTCCATGTAGAAGGTTGGTGTGAGTGGCATGAGTGGAATGCTTGGGTGCCTGGTGTGTGACTGGGTCAGTTGGAAGATGGGCTGAGCAGCTAGGAGGCTGCTCCTGGTGGGGCTTGTTCTAGCTTGCTGTAACATTTACTTATGGACTAATAAACTACATAAAATCATCTCAGCTACGTCTACTTCATCACCTAAACACGTGGGGCCAGACCACTACATTTTTGGCGACGACCTGGAGCTCATCTCACGCACTAAAGGTAGTCTCATGACAACTAAAGATGTGGAGTATAGCAGGACCATGTGTAGGAAAGGACCTACTACATGTACCCATGAAGAGCAACAAAAGCAACAAGATTCAAGTAACAAAACGAAAAAAAACCTGTCAAGCACGCCTCACAGGCCCACCAGTGTCCACTACACCGGACAGCCCTAGCCCAAGCGTCCTGTAAAGTCATCTCAACACCTAGTAATAAGTCATCAAAGCTGCCTACTTCTTCGCCTCTACTAAGGTCTACAAAGCCACAACAAAAGTCTACAGTGCCTCAGAAAATATCTACAGTGCCTCAGAAAATATCTACAGTGCCTCAGAAAATATCTACAGTGCCTCATTAACTAAGGTAACCAGTGGATATGTCAGTTTTTGCCTCCAGTGCGGTCAGTAAGGCTCATTCGTGACTGTGTTAAGGTGCAAGATTTTGCCTTTCTGAGGGACTGGATGTGTGACATGCTTAACGCTTCTCCCTGCCAGCGCTGCACCGGTGTGTTCCCATTTGTCCTGTTTTAATTTTCAATTACTGGCTCTTTGGTGTTTTCGCCGGTTCTCTTTGCCTGCTGCAAGTGTGGAGACCTACACGGTGAGCAAAGTGTATTTTCAACTTTGTTTTTATCAGTGTTTGTTTTCCCTACTACGAGGCCAGTAATTAACAGTTGTGCTTTCATTTAAAACTCAAACGGCTCGCGCACTCAACCCTGTCCTCTGTGGCGCGTGGATCTGCTCCAAAGCTATTCATGACGTCTTCGTTCCCTGCTGACCAGAGCCCTTTGTGATGTCCGACTTCAAAGCTGCCTTTGGACGTTTTTCAGCAGGAGCGCACCATGAGCCACTCTGCTTACGTCTCCTGTGCGTGCCTCCATCTTGTGGCTGGAGGCTCCAGCCATTCAACGTTGTTTCTTATGTGCCCAGGAGTCTTTATTGCCAACCACGTTTTTCACCGCAGTGTGTTCACCGCTTCCATTTCCCTCAAGGCTTTTACTGCAACACACCGGCTTCAACTGCTACCCACCGTAAGTCTAACGGACTACCACTACAACGGTTGATGGTGGGTTCAGGTACTCTTCAATGTACAGTATCTTCAACAGATGGGTGAGTCACTCTTGCACCCAAGCGCTGTTTGTCTGGAAGGGAAAATTTTAATCCGACGTCGTATCCACTTGTTTTCTGACCACACAGCACTATCATTTGGAAGTTTAGGCTGATTTGCAGCGTTGCTGTTTGGAAAGCTGCATCTTTTGGTAGTATGACGAAACTCCCTTCTGGATTGTATGTAAAGTGTATTGGGGCATAAAGTACTTGTTCCGCATACAATAAACTTACAAACAGTGGACTTTTGAAAGTGGAAATGCTTCTGAATATAGGTGTTACATTATCAATACTACTGAGTTCTATAACTGAATGTTGGCCACTGTTTGAATTTGTTCCTAGGTTGTCCTTTCGGGTGAGACTTCACTCACCGGTGTGGATTGCATCCATAAAGTGTGTTCAAATGTCTCATTGCAGATATTTGATCCCTTTCTAAGGGATGGGAGTGGGTTCTAGTCCCAGGTCTCTTATTCATGCTTATTTTCTTTACAGATGTTGTATCCCTGCCTAAGGGATGGGAGTGGGTCTTTGTCCCACATCTCTTTTCACGTTTTTTGTAACTGTTTAAGGGGTGTTTACCTTTGTTATTTTTGGTATGGGTTTTAGCCCCATTTCCAAGTCATTGGTTCTCGTACCATGTTGGACATATATTTCTTTTTACGTCATCCCTTACACTACTTGGGTTTAATGTACATCCTTTCTTTTGGATGTGTGTTTTGGGTGTTAGTCCCATTTACACGTTTATCGTAATTGTTTTGTACAGTGTTTTTACGTCGTCATGTAGTGTGTGTAAGTCACCCCGTGCTTCACCTTGACGTAATGTGTGCGTGTGCCACACTGTGCTGCCCCTGTGTTGTTCTCGTGCAGCATATGTTCTTGGGTGTCAGTCCCATGCAATGTTGTCATGTGTGTGTAAGCCGCCCCGTGCCTCACCATGTGTTTTTTTTATGTCATGTGTGTGTGTAAGTCACCCTGTGCTTCACCTAGACGGTATGTGTGTATGTGCTGCTTTTGCTGCACAAGTTCTTGGGTGTCAGTCCCATGCAACACTATCTGCTTCACTTGGGTGTCAGTCCCATGCAACTCCACGTGTTACACTGCTTCTGTTTTGGGTCAGTGTCCCTTACATGAGGGGTGGCGTTTTGGCCACAGTCTCCTTAGTTGAGGATGTCGTCCATCCATTGTGTGGAGTCTTGGAGTACGTTTCCCCTTTACTTTCAATGTAGTTGGTGCTCACTTGGTATCTGTGAGTTCTTCTTAAGCTATTTAACTTTTCTTTGTTCACTATTAAAGGAGGAGGATGGTGTTAGTGTGTGTTTATATCCTTTCATCCTTCTTTCCTCCTTTGCGTGTCTGTTTTCCCTCTCGTGATGTGGTTTTACCATTCATTCCAGGGTTTATGGACTATTTACATCTTTTGTACATTGTTGTGTATAGTTTTCTTTTATTGTTGTTCCTTTTATTTTTTCAATATAAAAGGGATTGGATATGTAGTATTCTCATGTTATGCTGTTATGTTCACATTCACCTTATCTCTAGCTGCTCAGCCAGTGTGAGTGTTCCATGTAGAATGCTGGTGTGAGTGACATGAGTGGAATGCTTGGGTACCTGGTGTGTGACTGGGTCAGTTGGAAGATGGGCTGAGCAGCTAGGAGGCTGCTCCTGGTGGGGCTTGTTCTAGCTTGCTGTAACTTCTACTTATGGACTAATAAACTATATAAAATCATCTCAGCTACGTCTACTTCATCACCTGAACACGTGGGGCCAGACCACTACACCCTAATTTTCAAATTATTTTTTACTGCGACTCAATCTGCTCTCGAGTCCATGAGGCAACCAATGATAATTCATGAACTGGACAACATGGGACTTGTGACATAGCATTCCAAAATTTTGCTAACTCTGAGGAGGACACTTGTGCCATGATTGAATTTGTAGTGGGATATGTACCTAGAAAATTCCATTCAGGAGTCAAAATGTAATTTATACATTCCTCTTTTTTTCCAACAGCTATGCAACCACACTGCAGTCTGTTAAAGCGGAGAACTTATCTCAGGGCCTAAGCTACTTGAGCTGGAATGATGTCCAGAATTGTGTGGATATTGTAAATAACGAGGCCATGGAGGAACAAGAAAGTGAGTAAAGCTCTTAATTCCCTAGTGGTCTACTCTTATTCTGTTGCTGTCTCTGAGTGGGTGTTCTCAATGTTGAAGGTTGTTTCCTAGTCAGCCGCCAGAGTCTTGCTTCTAATGTGCAGTGACGCTATAACAGCCAAAGAGCTCATTTTGTGATCTTGAGTTTGATACTCCAAATTTGTAGCATTTTCAAGGAATACCTCATTCTTTTAAGGAATCTGAATTGTGAAACTTCATTAATCTGTGGGTCTGTTGCGAGTGGCCAGAGGGGCATGAGGTTTGCTTCCAAATAGTGGCACTCTCTTCGAAGAATTAATACTGCTGATGTCTGAGGCACATGAAAGGAACTTTATTCTGACCTTTATAATTCATGTGGTTAAAAGGTGCAATAGTAGCATTCTAAGTATGCAAAGAGGATAACATTTATAAATAAGTATGTGTAGCTATTCTTAGCATTTTTACATTGCCTCCAGATACATTTATAGGTTATCTGGATGCTTAGGGTGAGAGATCAGATCTCAACTATGTGAACAACATTTTTCTTCCAGGGGATCCTCATCAGTAGTCATTAGCATTGAATTGTCCGGCGCACGTGCGGAGACCCCGGAGCACATATAAGTGCCAACCCTGTACATAGTTATATATATATATATCACTTTGCCACGAAGAAAACTGGTGTCCGTGACTCTCTCTTCGCTGTTTGCCGGATGGGAAGCGGGAAGAGTTGGGAAAGTGTTTCTGATTGAATAGCAGAAGTTGGTTGATTCCGCCAACGGACCCCCTCCTTGGATGAGGTAGCCGCCTACAGCCACATTCGAATTTGGATCTTGCAAGGATTTTTTTGGCGGCAACCCCCGACAGCAGCAATCGGACCGTAAGCCGTTTGGAGTGAGTTCAACGCGGGGTCGGAGGACCCTTCAGCGACGCACGAACCACGGTGAGTGTCCGGTGATTCTGTTCTCGGTTGGGAGGTGTGGCCAGGCATTGCTAGCTCCACGATCGGAGTTGAGCAAACACAACAGCTATCATGTCGAAAGCTGCAAACTTAAAATAAAGACCTAACTTTGCCACGAAGAAAACTGGTGTCCGTGACTCTCTCTTCGCTGTTTGCCGGATGGGAAGCGGGAAGAGTTGGGAAAGTGTTTCTGATTGAATAGCGGAAGTTGGTTGATTCCGCCAACGGACCCCCTCCTTGGATGAGGTAGCCGCCTACAGCCACATTCGAATTTGGATCTTGCAAGGATTTTTTTGGCGGCAACCCCCGACAGCAGCAATCGGACCGTAAGCTGTTTGGAGTGAGATCAACGCGGGGTCGGAGGACCCTTCAGCGACGCACGAACCACGGTGAGTGTCCGGTGATTCTGTTCTCGGTTGGGAGGTGTGGCCAGGCATTGCTAGCTCCACGATCGGAGTTGAGCAAACACAACAGCTATCATGTCGAAAGCTGCAAACTTAAAATAAAGACCTGACTTTGCCACGAAGAAAACTGGTGTCCGTGACTCTCTCTTCGCTGTTTGCCGGATGGGAAGAGTTGGGAAAGTGTTTATATATATATATATATATATATATATATATATATATATATGTTCAGCCACCGGAAGAAAATCGTTCAAACAGGTTTAATGAAGACTTGCCAGCAGGTAAATAGTAGATCAAGGCAACAGTGTAGATATTCGCCAAACGCGTTTCAGGAGTTCCTCTTTCCCTTCTTCAGTGGCGGTTAGACAAGTTTGCGCTGCAAAAAAAGGTGCGCTTTTGAATTCCACATCACCTGCCTCTGTGGGCGTGGCCGTCCTCACGGCCTTCTGGTAAGTGTAGTGCACCTTCGTAATCCCAAGTGGGTATGCTTGCTCTCTTGTACTGTATTTCAAAAAATGTTTAGCCCAAGTGGGTTCGTGCTCCGGACTACCCAAGTCCCTGCCATGCTTTGCAGTCTTCAAATTGAACATCCAGCTAGCACTTTCCCCGCAAAAAGTACCAGTCACCTTCCTCCCATTCAGTACGGCGTCATTTGACGTGGCGCCTACATGGGTTTGCCTTCAAAGCAACGGGCCGAACTCCGCGGCTGGGCATCAGCCGTTATAAATCCAAAACTACAGGTTAGCCCCAAGAAGTTCAGCCACCGGAAGAAAATCGTTCAAACAGGTTTAATGAAGACTTGCCAGCAGGTAAATAGTAGATCACAGGCAACAGTGTAGATATTCGCCAAACGCGTTTCAGGAGTTCCTCTTTCCCTTCTTCAGTGGCGGTTAGACAAGTTTGCGCTGCAAAAAAAGGTGCGCTTTTGAATTCCACATCACCTGCCTCTGTGGGCGTGGCCGTCCTCACGGCCTTCTGGTAAGTGTAGTGCACCTTCATAATCCCAAGTGGGTATGCTTGCTCTCTTGTACTGTATTTAAAAAAAAGCAGCAATCGGACCGTAAGCTGTTTGGAGTGAGATCAACGCGGGGTCGGAGGACCCTTCAGCGACGCACGAACCACGGTGAGTGTCCGGTGATTCTGTTCTCGGTTGGGAGGTGTGGCCAGGCATTGCTAGATCCACGATCGGAGTTGAGCAAACACAACAGCTATCATGTCGAAAGCTGCAAACTTAAAATAAAGACCTAACTTTGCCACGAAGAAAACTGGTGTCCGTGACTCTCTCTTCGCTGTTTGCCGGATGGGAAGCGGGAAGAGTTGGGAAAGTGTTTCTGATATATATATATATATATATATATGTATATAGCTATATATATATATAGCTATAGCTATAGCTATAGCTCCAGCTCTTTCCAAAGAAAGAAAATAGGTCGCACTCCGGCAAGTCAATTTCAAAGCTTCAATCAATGTTTATTTCGTTATTTCAGCCATGAATGTGCCTGAGTGCGACCTATTTTCTTTCTTTGGAAAGAGCTGGAGCAATATTTGGGCGGTTTTGGTTCAACCGCAAGGTACCGCACAGCTGCAAAGAGCGCCACAAGCAGCGAAGAGAGCCAAGGAGGTTAAAGGATATATATATATATATATATATATATATAATTGCAGCCTATAAAGAGGGTAAAGAATGGCCAGATTACATTTACTTTTCTTTGTAAAAGCTACATAATTAAATACATGTTATTAATAATAACCTAATCATAGAATGACTGCTACAAACCTTTATTGAAAAGAAAAGGGAATATGAAACATTGTTATCTAACAGGCTGCCATTAAAAGAATAATATATAAAACTGGCACTGTGCTTTTAAGAACCTCACAGCCACCCCTTTATCCCATCATGCCCTACAGGTGACCGTTAGGTCCAGTTCATTTTTCCGGCTCTGTTAGAATCCTGGAGCACTGAGCTGTACTTTTTGGACAAGAATTACCAGAAAAATCTTCCTAAAACATTTTTTAAAGTTTCACATGGTTCTAGCCAGTACTGACAAACTTTTTCTGACAGGATTGTTTTTATTTTCTCTGAATATGCCTTCAGTCTTCATGAAGTATGCTTCCTGTGGGAAGAAGGCGGCTCAGACTGATCCCTGCTCAGTCTGTATTGTCTGCCTGCTAGACTCCCACCGTCGTGACACCTGCCTCACTGTCAGAAGATTTCCAGGCACACCCTCAAGGACAGGACGAAGATCAGACTTCATTGCCTTCTAGAGAGATAATCATCTGGATCATCAAGAGGCCTTGGGGAACACCAGTCTTCCTCCAAACAGCCCTCCTCTCATCCCGAAGATCCCTTACAGAGGTAGATCACGTGAGAAACATAAACACAGTCCCGGTCAAAATCAAGAGGTATGTTGTAGAGAAAAACATGGGTATGTTCACCTTCGATGTTGAAGCCACTGTTTAAAGGTCGGGTTGACTCATCACTCGACAGTGTAACACACCCAGTGCTCGTCATCAAGAGTCGCAACGCTGGCAAGGAGACATCATCAGTCGACATCGAGACACTCCTCAGCACTGGGAAAAAACCATTCCCGTCAAGGTCGGCCTTGACAGCCAGTGTTCATCATCGCCGTCAAAGTCTCACAGTACGGCGTTGAGGCAAACATCACTGTTGGGGCCCCCGCTGACATCTACAAGACATCCATCGACGTCCAAGCAGTAGTCAATGTCGACTTCGAGGTCTATGGAAAAAAAAATCCACAATGTCGAAAGAGAAGCATTCATTGATGTCGAGAGACAGACACTTTCCCATGCTGCTGAAAGGCCTCAATCAAAATCACCAGAGGTCCAATGTGTCTCAGTGGAGTTTGTGGAATCTATACCTCTATCACCTGCTAGATCCAGGTCACAGTCACCTGTATATATCTCCCCAATGGTGGTTGGAAAGTCTGTGGAAAAGACCCGTGCCTCCTACTTCTGACTGAGTATTCACATCCGCTCCTTTAAGAGTCACACCACATACGCCATCTCCGAGACGAACACCTTCTCCAAGGTTTTCCTCTGGCACACCATCTGTACCTCCTAAGTGTTCCTCTAAAAGTCACACTACATAAGAGTCCGCAGCCATCACTTCGTAGGTCAAGAAGTCCTATCCGTCATCGATCTAGATCATCTACAACCAGGCCAAGATACAGAAGATCTTAAACGGAATCATCCAGGCATAGGAGATCCCTTCTTGGTTTACAACTTTTCGTTTCTAAGTGCGAGATTATTCTCCTATGCTCTCAGATACAGCTCCAGCAAGAGAATCACCAGTGGATGATCTCTTAACTTTCAGTGATGTCCTGATTAGAAGTCGTGACAAAATTGAATTTAGAGATTCCTAACACTACAATGAATTCATCTGTGATCTTTGAAACGCTGCATCATAGTACAGCCTCAAGACCACTTTTGCCACTGGTGCCTGGACTATTAGATCTTGCAATGCAGGCATTTTTAACTCCAGCATTTTTAAGAACCGCCCCATCTCGAATCCTTAAGAAATACAAGGCCCTTTATCAGGACCTTCTGTTCCTAAGAGCGGATTCTTCTCCTGATTCGGTAATAGTGGCAGCCACAGAGTCAGCAGACGTGCGCAGGCTGAAGGAAAGCTGAAGCGATGCTAATTTTAAACTTTCCTCCTCGCACTGCTTTGAAACTGTTTTTTAATAATTGTCAAATTACAGAACTGCTCTTTTAACTGCGCCGCACTTCACTTTCACCTACCTGTCTTCCTGAACCGCACTGCTCCCCGGTCCACCACGGGTTGTCCCGATTAAGTGGAGGGAGTATCCAGCACCATTTCAATCCCACCTGCGGGCAGGAGACCGGAGGCGCGGAGATCTCTCACTACTTAGCCCACATGCCACAAGCTTCGTGCAGCGGACGCGCAAAGCGGGTGCACCGCCGGCGCGCCAAAGACAAGCCTATCTGCGCCCATCCACATCCAGACGGGGCCAGGGGCCAGAACCCCTGTCAGCTCCACGACCCACATCTGATCCTATAGTCTACACACCCTACGCAACCTAACAGGAACTGTCATCTGACAACTGCCGCCACATATGGAATGTAGCAATTAAACACACTGACTGTCCTCACTGTGGGTTTAAATTCCGGCTGGTTATTAAGGCACAGAACTCCCCTGTAAATCATGCTAGTATAAAGATGTTTTAGCTAAACTGCAGACCATTCCCTAAGCATGCCACGGAAATCGCTTTATTATTGGAGGAACTCAAACCTGATGCCCTTTTCCTGACGGAAACGTGGCTTAATAATGTGTCCGAGCCGGTCCTCGCTCAAAATCTCCTTTCTGGCTATCTTATGCAACGAGAGGACCGTAAGGAAGGCGGGGGGGGGGGGGGAGGCTTGGCAAACGTTCTTAAAGACCACTTTAATTACCGAATCTTTCCAGATCAGGTATCAGATTGTGAGAGTCTCCTCTTCTCCATTGACTTCTCCCCAACTACTACCTTCTCTGGATTACTTATCTATCGCCCACCCGGACCCCTCGGTCAATTCCTTAATACCCTCCCGACAACCATCGCTAATTTAGCGTGCTCACCCTCCAATTTCACTGTATTGGGGGATCTCAATATTCATCTAGACACTTCTGATCATACCACTAACAAACTAAACCTTCGCCTTTCCTCACTTCAGCTAAAGAAGTTGGTATGCAAACCCACCCATATTATAGGCCACTTACTTTAGCAACTGCATCAATCTCACATCTGGGGACCCTTCTCCACTTCCCTAGTCTAACCACTTCCTCATTCCCCTGACTTGGGAAGTCCCAAACTTCACCCTTCCCTCCAACCCAACCTCACGCCGGGATCGCAACTGGTCCAAGCTTCCTAAAGAACTTTGGACCACAGCCCTTGAAACCTCCAGACCCAACAGGGACCCCGACCCGATTTTAGCCAACGAGAATTTTTACTGCTGGATCCAGAACTCCCTAGACGATGTGCTCCCCATAAGGCACACCCACAAAAAATACATAGCAAAGACATCTCCCTGGTACTCCCCTAAATTACGGGAGCTCAAACAACATTGTAAAAGATTAGAGAGGAAATGGAGACAGACCTATGCAGTCTCTAGCAAATCTGAAAATGAAATTAAACTCGCCCAAGCCGCCTTCTACGAGGAAAAAATCAGGGCAGCTTCGAACTCCCCCAAGGAAATTTTCAGAATTGCTAAAATCCTCTCAAAACTACCCCAGAAGCTACCAACCACTGACGACGCTCTAACCCGGTGTAACAACCTGGCGGAGTTCTTCCACCAGAAAGTGCAAAACATATACTCTACTTTTACCCATATCCAGGCCGAACACACTAACTGTTCAGGACCGGGAATCCAAGCCACACTGGAACTAGTCCCCCGGACCTTGCATCCTTAGACTCCATCATGCACCGGGTAAAGTCGGGCTCCCCCTTAGCCCCAGCGCCCCCACGCGCCCTCCTACCAGTCAAAGGAAACATCCTACCAACAGTTCTCGACCTGTTGAACGCCTCCATCTCTGCTGGAGTGGTCGCCCCGGCAGGGAAGTGTGCCATGGTAAAGGCCCTTTTAAAAAAGCCAAATCTTGATGATAACAACCTGAGTAACTATTTCCCGATCTCCCTACCCCTTGGCTGAGTAAGATCCTGGAAAAACACATCAACTCAGCGTTGTTAGAGTTTCTAGAAACCAACAACCTACTCCATCCTTCTCAAACAGGCTTCCGTCCCCAACACGGTACTGAAACTGCCCTCCTTGCTGTAATGGAGGAGGCAAGAAAGATATTGGATCAAGGAGGCTCTGCAGCAATTATTCTGCTCGATCTCAGTGCCGCTTTCGACACTGTAAACCACGACACCCTGATCCGCAGACTTGGGGATCTGGGTGTATCTGGCAATGCCTTCACCTGGTTACAATCCTTCCTAGGCGAACGATCCTTCCAAGTCTTTGAAGGCGATGTTGTCTCTAAACGGATGCTCCTCAGTTGTGGTGTGCCTCAGGGCTCTTCCCTGAGCCCCACACCTTTTAATATTTACATGCGGCTCCTAGCAGAGATTGTCCTTCCATTTGGCATAAAAATCATCATCTACGCTGATGACACTCAGCTTGTGGTGGCATTAAACCACCCCGAAAAAACACCTAGTAACCTTGAAAGCTGTCTCAAGAAGGTGGCCAAATGGATGGAACTCGCTTGCCTAAAACTCAATGGGGACAAAACCGAGCTTATGTTTCTCGGAAAATCCCCCTCTCTTAGCTAGGAGCAACTTTGGCCGAAATGCCTTGGCCCCGCCCCAGTTCCCAAAGACCAGATCAAAAGCCTTGGCATATGGCTGGACCGCTCCCTCAGCTTTAACCACCAAGCGATGAAACTCTCTGCCACCTGCTACAGACTGCTGATGATGCTACGCAAGATCCTCTCCCTCCTCCCGTTCCAAGCAAAGAAAATCATGGTGCAGGCTCTTATCCTCTCCCGTTTGGATTATGGGAATACACTGTATCTAGGGACCCGCAAGCCACCATAGGCAAACTCCAAATCATCCAAAACTGCAGCGCGCATGCTCTTCCAGATCCCCCACCAACAGTCCGCAGCCCCAGGGCTAAGGAGCCCTCACTGGCTACCGATCAAGGAGAGAATCCAATTTAAGGCCCATGTGCATTGCGCACAAGGCTTTTTGGAAGACCGGCTCTCTAATCAGCCAGCCCTTGATAATCCCCTACCAGCCCAACAGGCTCCTCCGCTCCGCATCCTCTTCCCTTGCCCGACTGCCCAGAATAAAAAAAGCCAGATGCGGTGGTCGCTCTTTTTCCTACAACTCTGCCAAGCTTTGGAATGCTATCCCCCTCCGCTTGCGGACGGCGCCCAATCTCCTACCCTTCCACAAACTTCTAAAAACATCACTATTTAACTAATACCTCGAATTGCTGATCCCTCCTTCTGTCTGCATCCGTCTAGAGCACTGGGATGCCTCAGGGTAGCTATCGCGCTATATAAATGTTTTTTTAATTTCATTTCAAATCACACTCTGCTGCTTCTTCCTCTTCTTTGGTTCCACCTGACAGAGAGTAAGCAGCTCAATGCTCTTACTGAAAAGATGTGCGGAACATCAGCATCTTATATGAAGGTTTCAAGTTCTTTGGCTTTGTTTGGGAGATATGACAGATCCCAATGTGATTCGCTAGCCAGGTTCAGAGAAACTGCTTAAGGAGGATAGGCAGGATTTGAAGAAATACTCAGAGGGTGGCCTGGTGTCAAATGAAATTATTAGTAAAGCTGCGAATGCGTTGGATCTAGCGGCACAGGGTTATGCGCATGGCACCTGTGCAAGAAGATCATCTTCTGGATTGAAGCCAGAGGCACAACACCGATTCATGAACTTGTCATTCTCAGGTAACACCCTTTTTGGTGCCCATGCGGACAAGGAGATGTTCAGAATGAAGACAGAATTGGGGACACTCAAGGCTTTTGGCATGGAAAAGAAAAAGGAATTCCTCAGTAGGAACAGACCTTATGACAGATGATATTTCCAGCAGAGGGTTGAAACCCCTCACTTGCAACATCAGCAGCAGGCAAGGTCACACTTCCATCCTCACAGACATGAAGAGGTTCACAACAGCAGCCTGCAGTTGTCACTTCCTCCTTCTTTGTTACCTGCTCTGGTGGGGTGAAGTATTGTCACTCACTTGGAAGAGTGGCTTTCAATCATAAAAAGATGGGTCTTAAATATTGTTCAGAAGGGCTATTGTCTTCACTTCAGGTCCCTTCATCCTTCTGTTCCTCTGACAAAAGCATTCCAGTACAAGCTACACCTCTTGCAGTCGGACGTCAACACTCTAATGCAAAAAGAGGCCATAGAGGAGGTTCCGAGTCATCAAAGGGAATCTGGAATGTATTCCTGTTACTTCCTAGTAAAAAAGAAAGGACCAAAACAAGAGTTCAGACCCATCTAAGACCCGAGAATGCTCACCAAATAGATATGACTCGAAAGGTTTAGAATCCTGGCTCTTCACCAAATCTGTCCACAACTGCATCAAGGAGATTGGATGTGTGTGATACACCTTCAAGATTGATATTTCCACATTTCAATTCCTTATAGCATTAAAAAAATGTCTTCATTTAAAAGTAGGATCTCTGCACTATCAGTACAAAGTACTACCATTCAGCCTCAAATCAGCCACACTAACCTTTTAGAAATGTATTGCCGTGGTCGAAGCATTCTTAAAGAAACAGGAAATCTTTGTGTATCCTTAACTGGACGACTGCGTGATAAAGTTCCTCACCATAGCGGACAAAGTAACATTTTCACATCTGTGTCGAGGCCCTCATAATTCTGTGTCTTTGTATCAATTCCCAAAAGTCTACAGCATGCCCAGTACAAAATTACACTACCTTGGTGGGAGCCACACTGGAACCTAGTCCACAAGAGTGCATCCTTTGGCATTGTCTCAATATTCTACATGTTCACCATCCATCTGGGAGGCTTCTTGCATTTTCACATTACCTCATGCATGATTGCACATGAGTCCTCTACAGCATTTCCTGGAAGTCCAATGGAATCAACTCCAACTGCTGAAAGACAAACTGACATTATCCCAGGTAGCACGCCAGTCTCTCCCATGGTGGTCTCATCAGAACAATCGGATGGTGGGGTTACCATTCCATCAGGACCCCCCAAGTCAGACACTAATCACAGATGCCTCTCTCCAGGAATAGGATGCTCACATGAGCTACCTTCAAACCCAGGGCGTTTGGCCGGTCAAGGAAAAGACTTACCACATCAATATGCTGGAATTGAGAGCATTTCATCCTGCTCCTAAATATTTCCTTCCAGGGATCACAACCAATGACTTCCTTGTTCAGACCGACAAAAATACAACTATGCATTACCTGAACAAACAGGGAGGAGCCCCCTCTGTCTCTCGAGGCTCAAACCATTTGGAGATAACTTCTAGTCAGAAACTTGATAACAGCCACTCCTCTGCCAGGCATTCAAAACATGCAAGCAGATTCTCTCAGTCTACACTTCAAGGAAAATCACAACTGGATTCTCAATGATGAGGTTACAAGACATTTTTCATGTTTTGTTGCTAAGCTGGTCAGGGAAATTTCTCTAAACATTTCCACCACTCCTCTCATTCCAACAGTGATTCTCAAGCTGTATCAATCCAAGACTAGAATGATACTAATAGCACCATAATAGCCTCAACAGTGGCGGTTCACGGACCTTCTACATCTGTCAGAGGCCTCACAAGAAGTTGCTATGCTGACAAGATGATCTGTTCAAGTTCGGAGGAAAGACACTACATCCCAACCTCCCATCCCTGAACTTGACAGCTTGGCTCCTGAATTCCTCCAAAATTGACATTTAGGCCTTTCCACAGAATGTATGGGCATTCTCAGAGAGGCTCAGAGACCTTCCACCAGAAAATCATATGCCTTGAAATGGAAAAGTTTTTATTTATGGTGTGCACAGAATATTCACAATCCAATTTCATGACAAGAAGATGTAGCCATCCCGTACCTTCTACATATGGCTAAATCATAGCTACAGCTTTCCTCATTTAAGGTACGCCTTGCAGCCATATTGGCCTATAGGAAATCTCCTTCAGGAACATCTTTCTTCAGAATTCCAGTGGGGAAAGATTTTTTTAGAAGGACTTTGAAAGGTGTTCCCTCCAGTTAGGACTCCCTCTCCTTCATGGGAGCTTAATATTGTCCTTTCTAATTTGATGGCCCCTTCATTTTAACGAATACGTAAGGCCTCTGTGCAACATCTCACAAAGAAAGCGACTTTTCTTGTTGCCATCACTTTAGCCTGTAGGGTAAGTGAAATTGAAGCCCTATATTCTAAGATATAGTAAACAGTGTTTCATGCCAATAGAGTTGTGATGAGAACTCATCCCATTTTCTACCAAAGGTAGTCTCAGATTTTAACATTAACCAGAATATCTCTGTTCCTACTTTCTTTCCTAACCCCTCCAATCTAGCTGAAAGATTGTTACATTCACTGGATGTTAAAATAGGGCTTAAATTCTACTTGGCTAAAACAAAAGATATCAGGAAATCGGATCACATTTTTGTTAACCATGGTCCAGTGAGAACATGTTTGTCATCCTCTAAACAAGCTATTTCTAGATGGTTAGTTTCTTATATTCTCCTTGTCTAACAGTTAGCTAAAAAGTCCTTACCTGCTAGACCCAGGGAACACTCTACAAGGGGGAAAACTGCATATGCAGCTCTATTAAGGAATGTACCTATTTCCAAAATCTTTAAAGCTGCCACATGGAAATCTGCTCATACCTTTACTAGGCATTGTTGTCTGGATTCAGATGCTAAATCAGATACTCGAGTAGGACAGGCTTCTTTGAAGAATCTGTTTGGTTAAGTGTTTGAGCTGCTTTTTGCTTCCAAATCTGCACTTTGTGGGATGGGCTTGCTATTCTATTCAATGTTATGACTATTGATGAGGATCCCCTGGAAGAAAAGGATAAATTGCTTACCTGTAAGCTTAGTTCTCTTCCAGGGGAATCCTCATCAAAGTCATATGCAACCCATCCACCTTCCTGGGCGGAAGCTGTTGCATCTCTCAATAAGTTCTTTTTGCAGGATTTCTCAGTTTTCCATAAAATGACCTGTCCTAACTGTCTGTGAGCTACAGGGTGTGTGTGAGGTTTTTAAATGCACAGTGCCAGTTTTAGGTGTTATTCTTTTAATGGCAGCCTATTGGTTAACAATGTTTCAGATTACTTTCTTTTTCTTTTAAATGTAGGCTTCCTATTTATAGTTCTTTTTATTAATAACACGAATGTTATTGTTTATGCAGCTTTAAAAAGAAAAGTAAATGTCATCTGGCCCTTTTTTACCCTCTCTATAGACTGTAGATATATTATTATTATTATATTAATTGAAAAGATCACTCCTGAAATTTTTAATTTTGTCTTAATTGTTCAGATATTTATGGACATTGCCATTTATTAGATGTTTCATTGAGTTAAATTATACCACACTAGAGATGTCGAATCTGCCATCTTTGAATACCAATTTGGACACTTGTCAGGACGCCACTCATAAACTAGCGCCATGTAGATGAGGCCACTAGTAATTTCCCTTTAAAATAGATGGAACATATTAAGAGACATCATATGGCTATAAAAAATATTTTAAGACTGTTGTATCTACATGTTCCGAATGAAGGGACAAATCAAATCCCAACAATATCCATTGAAAAGACGGAAAACAATTCACAATAGAGGAGAAAGAAAACAAAATATAATTACACCTCTAATGAAATACCAAGATATTGCTTGTCTAGTAGAATGTTTAAAACATTTTGTCCTGAAGAATGTGCATTACATTATGGTCTTGGCACCAAATTGTGTGTCATTTAGATTTAATTTCATGAAAAGAAGATGTGCATTGAAATGGTTATATCCTTTACAAAAGTAATATGAATATTAATATTGTTTTTTGGTAAAAATGCTCCATTACCATTTTTAACAAAACTGTTTTGCTTAAATGTAAGTTGTGTGGAGGTAAGTGTATAGTGTATTTATGTGTGGTTTATAGAGTAACTGGAAGGATCTAAAGAAATAAAATCGAATCCAGAACTGAAAAGTGAAGGAATATTTTTTAAGTATGTTATATTATTTGATTTGTCAATTAGTAAAAGAAACGTATTGAGGTAAAGTATCTATCTGCCAACATCAGATTCAATCATTCTGGCTAAACAGGTAATTCCTTTTTCTAATGAATCTGCCGCCTATGGAAGATCTTGCAGTAAATTAGGGGAGTTGTACGTGTATTAATATTTATGACGATATCTGTACATAAGGTGTGAATGTAGGCAACTTTCAGAAAATGCATTGAGTGTAGTGGAATGTGATAGAATGAAGGTATTAAAGTTAGGTTAAGGCTGTCAAACTGTCTTGAGACAGCTGGGGTAGAGTGCTGGAAAAACAGAAGAAAGAGCTTCATCGATCCCAGGTGACATGTGTAACTAAACTGAAGTGGGGTCCTTAAGATGAAAGCACAGTAAATGTAATATGGAACTTAACATTCGATATTACCTGATTTATATAGTGATTAATACTGCAATGTTGTTGTTTCTCTGCACTTTTAATAACAGATGTTAGCATTACCCAGTTTAATGATACTTCATTTACGAGAGTCAAATGGGTAAGAGGTTCCGGTGCACTTGCAAGAGTATGGCACTGGATGTCCGCAGCAGGAGTTAAACTCCCTCGTCCATCTTGTGACATGAGGCTCTATAGTCCCTCCTGTGAAAGCATAGGGAAACTTAGGACACATAGCTTTTCTTACTCTCAGCTCAGCAGTCTGCTTTTAATGTAGCATTTATGGTTTTGAGAACCATGTGAAAAACTCACTAAAATGGTTTGGCAGAAGAATAGAGGAATTCTGTTTAATAGATGAAAAGTCGCCCACAGAATTTGACTTGTTTCTTTATAACTACACCACAGACGATAATAGTTTTGTATTTTTTCTCCCAAAGGGGTTATTGCAATAGGACAAATAAATGAAGCCATTGATCAAGGAATGCATGAAAATACCCTGAAGGCACTCTTGTCACCAACAGCAAGATTGCAAGCAGTGAACCCTGGGAATTCTTTTCACTACCAAGCTCTTCTGCACCAAGCCAAGGCACAGAAATGCAAGGTAGACAACTCATTTTAATGTCTGTACCATTGTAATATTTTATTGTGTATCGGCTTGTTATACTGTTGCCCAATACTCTTAATGCGTGAAAGACACATCTTAAGTTCCATTTTTGACTTGGGATAGAACTTATCCCACAGAGCACATCGCTGAGTGTTTATGGGTAAGTGTTCATATCTTGACTAAACCCCAGTGCATCTTTGAAAATGCATTTCTAGTTGTATGTATTATTTATTGTCACAAACGTCTCTACTTTGAGTGCAGTAGTTTTAATGTATTCCACTCAATTTCTGACTTACAACTTAATACGTTGCATTAATTATAAATGAACTTGTATGTATGTGTAGCTTTCACTCCCAAACAATTCACATCATGTATTGACAATATATGAATACTCAGCACCGCTGACAAGTCTCTTCTGCATTCCTCATGTTTTTTCAACACATTTTCAAATGCCTCCTTTCTGCATGTGGGATGCCTGTGAAATGTATGGGGAGTTACTTCAGTACGTTGCAATAAGTGGAAAGAATGAATGCATGCACAGTTCCTCCCACACACAGAATCATCCTTCCAGGACTACTGGAGCGTCCAGAGTCATTTCTCATAGGGCTGTGTTGAGGTGGTGAGTATTGGGAATACTGTACTTCATATGCATTTCTAGCTACTTAATTTCTTGAGGATTGTGATTGGGCAGAGTCAACTCCTGGTACAATTGGTGCCACATTGGTCAAAGCTTAACTCCTGATACCTTTTGCAAAGACGATGTTCTTGATTTTGACTTATCTTTGGAGTGAGTGTTATCAATGTCTACCCATACCTGGAAGGTTGGCTGGTTCAGGCTTCTTCCATTCAGGCTGTGATGCATTAACTTGCCTCATTACCACATCCCTCTTCAAACTGGGTGCACTGGTGAACCTCTCAAGTTGCTTAATTTCCCATAGAATGTGGATCTCCAGTGCATGCATGTGAGGCCAGGTGTGGGTAGTACTCTCTTAATCCCTGAAATCACTACTATGGTACTTCAGGCAGTACACATGGTTTTGTAGGTTTCTCTTAGAAAAGCATTGAAATGGTCAATGCGGCCAAAGTATGTTTCAAAAGTTCAGCCGTGGAGCTCCTGATCGATCATTAAAACACTTAAATGCTGCCTAGTTTTAACTTCTCCATTTGTGCTTTCTAGCCTGCTCTACCATCCAAGCAAACTCTTGCGTGTTCTATTGAGATTCAATGAGTGCCAATAGAATGCTTACACAAAACGCTTTTCGCTTTAAAACAAAATTGTTCAATGTCATTCTGATAGGCTTTTCAATATGTATCCTCTCGAGGCCTGATCCGGTGTTGGACGCAAATATTGTTCTGTCGGGGTATCAAGAAGTTGTTGCATCAGTCACTTTAAATGAGGGATGTGAAAGAGTGCATTAATAATTGTTCTTACTTCAGCTCACTGAGCTTTAAGCTTTTGGTTTGTTATGCTTTATTCAAGGATAAGATAGTGCTTCAGTTCTTTCTTTCTAATGTCCTTTATGAAACCAGACCTTTTAAGTTCCCTGTAATTGCAATGTTGGAAAGCCCTTCGGATTTACTAGAAGCAGTTGGTCTTTTCTGTACATTATGAAAAGTAGTGACAGTAATCTAAGAAATTAATATCTTTAATCATATGTCCTTTGCTGGATTGCAGCATCTCTCTTAGAATATTGTTATGTCCAGGGCAGCTTGTCCTATTAGCATTTTCAGTGGATTTTCAAATAAATATTCCAATAGATGTGAACAGCAGGAAACCTCCTTTGACCATTTCACATATGTTTTACAAGCACTCGTGTGTGTTGAATGTACTCTCTAGAGCTGTCGATCAAATTGATTAAGCAAAGTTCCTGGAGACTTATAGCTGAGTTGGTTGGTTCGCTCTTTGTTCTGCTAGCTAACCCGCCCCCTTCCCTACCACTGACCGTTATTGTTTAATATTTATTTTATGCTATCATTCTTAAGAGTCACCTCCATTTTCCTAGTTATGTTATATGTGCCTACTCAATTGAATGTGTGCTATTAGCATGTGTGCCTCTAAAACAGAATCCTACGTGTCCTGAGGAGCACAAAAAGGTTATGAATATGATTCAGCAAAATGCTTTAGTTCCAATAAGAGGCTGTATCGCCAAATGACCCACAAATAGGCTTAGTCGATAGCCCCTGGAGCATGATGGGAGCAATAGCTCATGTTTTTTTTATCTTTCTAAACTCTGCTTTTTAGGTCAAGCATAGACAGCACTTGCGCTGCTGCCTAACGACCTGTTGTATATGGTTTGTTGAGTACAACTCCGCCCATTGCTTTTCATTTGTCTATGTCAGAGTCCTTTAAAAATCCTTGCTTGCCAGTGGTCAGTCCTGCCTCTTTGTTTCTCCTTTTTTTCCTTCCGTTCCACCCAGGAGCAGGGACTAAGTACTGTATCATTATGCTGTGGTTATTTATCTGTTCTTTGGGGGCTATTTTTTTTGTTGGTTTCCTGCTCTGTTTGCCTGTGTTAAGCTCCATCCCCGACCACAGCCACCCACCTGTCGTATCTTGCCATTCAAACCACCCCCCCCTCTTTAACCTAGTAAGCACTCGGGTACCGTAGCAAATCTGTGTTCCGCAATTGCCTTTCATTTAATCAAAACCTTACGGTGGTCTGCGCCCAAGAGTGGCATCTGTTCAAGTGCACATGCGCACTGAGCACGTTAGCGGCCTGCATTTCTCATAAAAGAGGAGCAACTGTTTCACTTTTGCCTTCACATGTAATACGATGTACAACATGTATTGTTGAATTGTATCCATTTTGTGTTTGAAATGCAAACTTGGAAAGTACTTATAAATAGTACAAAAGCTCTAACTTTGTCCAGAGACTTTCTATGCGGCATATCCATGCAAACATTATGGCACAAACGCACCATTCCACGATGGCTGCTTTACCCCACAGCATTGGATCAGCCGTTTTCTGATCAACATAGTCTGCCACTCATTAATCACCTGCACATTGCAGTCGGCAAGGGTCTAATGGAAGGGACACTTTAATTTCTGATCATGGACCACCACCATGTTGAGACAAACTGCGATCTGCTCTAGGGCAAAAGTGGCCAGAAGAGAACAGGGTCGAGGCTAGGAAGGAAGATGGGGGTCACGGGACCATTTGCGGTGTAACCAGTGTGCTTTGAGCAGAGGTGGAGCTGTGTACTTTAGCTGAATGGCAGCCACTTTGCCTCATGTAGCCCGGGCGCTGGCCTCCATGGAGCTGCACGTGCTGGCAAAAAACTAATTTCACAGCTGGCTGGCTGTGATTGGAGAAAGAATTTTTTTAAAAGTGCTCTAGAATTCCCAACTCAGGTGTTTGTGCTTTACCTGCATTTTTACTATAATTATTTCCATTGAGATGCAGCATGTCAACCATCTGCATTTACCTGCTGGTTGCTGAAGTTGTCCGGGTTATTTTGGACAATGTATAATTTGGCTCCGGACATACCGCTTTGTGTTTCTCTGTCTCTTCTGTGTTGGATCACTGCACTGCGTGGTTAGAGGTTGAGTGAGTTTCTGTTGCCTCGCAGCAAGGCCCACCCACTGATCACAGGCCTCAGCAATATTGTCGCATGTGGTGATGGTTTTGAGTAGGCTTATCAAACCTTCAGTAGTGAACCTCAAAATAAGACTGCACTGTCTGTAGAGCTGGGATTAGGAGGTGAGGGACTTACATGTGGAGAGACTCTCAATAAGCAACACACATTGTTTCTGTCTCGATTATGTCTCTGGTGCATGCGCAATGTGATCTGTCTCTCCAGCCATCACTTGCAACTATTTTGGACGAATCTTCCTGTGTCTTCAATAGGCTCCCTGCCCCCCACCCAGAGCGGACCTTCCTGTTTGCTGCTCACCAACGCCGCGAGGATGAAGGCCAAAGCAAGGAGCGGCTTCTCTCACCCTAGTTTGAGACTCTAGCTACTGTGCTCAGGCTGAACACATTGCACCGAGTGGCTGCTGTGCACCTGTGACAGTGGCCCCATGGAGAGCAGAAAGCATTGCAGACACTGGGCACCGTAGTGACGAGCTGAATTGACTCTGATGTTATGATCTTTCAGAGTGGGTTAACAAATAGTACTCTTGCAGATTAGTCCACTGTAACTCAGAGCAGCAGCAGGTTCACAGGTACTGAGAAAGGTGATCAATCCCTTTCTCCATGCCTTAGCTACCACGGGCCGCGGCACTTTAATAAGCAAACTGGTGTTTGTACTCCACGGGCGTATGTCGACTATACCTCACCCTCAGTCAGCGCTTCACAATGATTAAATGCTGGCAGTCAACTACTTACAGTAGAATGATCACAAAATATAACTAAAACACAACACATCTGCAATGGTAAAAAGTGAAACTGTGACCCCACAGTGCTATTTGCTATTCTTGTTGCTAAAAAGCTAGTATTGTCTGAAGGTAGCACACATGATGGGGCCACTTGGCAGCTATTGAGGATAGCTTGCCGACCCAGTCATACAATAATGCTGTTACATAGACTACATAAGCAGTCATCGTCGCAGTTTCACTACTCTGCTGTGCAGGTTACCTGTCCCATGTCATCACGGCAGTCCTTAAATCTCATCTGCTATGCTGATAAAAGAAATTTGAGAGGAGTGATATTGTACATTTATTTGCAGCATTTAATGTTTCCACATAAAGCTACTTAGGTAATTGAAACATTTCTCAATATTTGTGGGATGGGAGTGGTTTTGGAAGTGGCAAGCTGCCAGTTGGCACTGTCTTGGGTACCTTGCACCAATGGCCTTTCATCTCTTATTAGCCAAGTCCGCTTTGCAATCAGGGTAATCGATTATTATTATGGATGTTGCATCTGTTAAGGCCATTTCTAGACAGCTAGGCTCCAAAAGATAGATTTCTTCTGCTTTGTTCAACCCGAAATAAGGTGCAACACGCAATGCATGGAAATGTCACACATAAGCCCCTTAAGACCTGGAACCGTCACACCTAAGCAATCTTTGAAACTTTGGCAGCTTTGCCCCATCCTTGATCATTATAATTTACTGTTTAAAGGTAAACATCTTGGCCTCTGCGCCTGGGCAGCGTAGCTTCTTCTCCTGGGTCTGTGACCCAGGTCTCTCTGAGGAATGTTGCAATCAAGTGATGCAAATATTTCATTATGTTTTAATGAAGTGTTCAAAGGGGGGTTCAACTTGTACTGCTGTAATACCCTCCTTTAGAGTTTGCTGGCCAGACGTGTTTACAGCTAATTTAACCCCTAAAATGAAAGAACCCCTTCAAAGGACTGCCAGTTAACTCTGAACCCAAGAACACGATGTAAATGTTGCTAAGAAGGTTATTTTCAGTGGTAAATGTTGCCACCCGTCAACTACTTTTTTAGTGAGAACTGCTGTAAATTGTGCTTGAGTATCATGAGCTGTAATATTCCCTGTCCTGATGAGACGTTATTCATCTCACACACTTGAATCTTCCGTTGAGACAGTTTGTGTTTTTGTTCTCCAAAGTGATATGCTAACTATGGTTCCTTGTGTTCGACTAATGTTTATTAATCTTTCGTTTATTTGCAAGACGTCTGACCAAAGAAGTTTGGCCACATGGCCATCCCAACTGGCAGATGTTTTTTTTCGGTATCGCTTGTAGTGTTTGTCTCAACTTCATCTTCTGTCCAGTGGGTACCTGTATCGTGTGGAGTCCCATCACCGCATTGTTGCAGTTTCTGCAGCTTGGGCTTGGGAAAGTTCTGTCTTGTTGAAACTTAGGAAGAGGTTGTATAATTATCATTTGCGTTTCTGCTCTGATTAATGTCTTCTTCAGATATTGTTTGATTGTATACTGTCGTGTTTATTTCGTGATATTGAATAAAGTAAAGGCCCATTCTCTACTGTGTTCCAATGCCATCATTGTGGTATCATCTAGAAACAAAGCCATTACAGATATATTTAGAGACAGAGGAAATGAGGCTACCTGGTTGTCCATGTTTGTTTGTCTTTTTTCTTTTAATGAAGCTGCAGTCCCATTGTGGCCTATCTCTGGAGTTAAAAGGAAGATGTTATTTTGGAAATGTGGCGCTTGCAATCATTTGACAGGGAACGTTAGCTGGTAGGCAGACACGGTGGCAGGTAACCCGAAGATTTGGGTGTCTTTTTATGATTTTTTCTTTTTACAAGTGATTAGATTGCATACGATCTTATGGATTTTCATCTTGTTCAAGAATGGAGACTCGGTGAAGTCCTATTGAAAATAGCTGACACAAATAAAGAAATAAGCATTGTCAAAGCCAGTAGGGTTGGCATAGTCGGTTATAAGCCAGATTTATTGGCTTTGGCAATGCTTTTGTGTTTGAAGGAGCACCTGGTAGCAGCTTCAGTAGAGGTGGCGGGCACCTTAGATTTTCTATTAGTATCATGGTGAATGACTTAAGAAGCTGTATGCCATGCTGACTATTATTAAAGGAGGTCCAGAAACACCGCATGATGCCCAGCGGTCCTGCTGTGAGTGCCACCTGACGAACCGTGCCCAGCTTGGTGAAGTTCCTCACTCATGGTGCTGGTAGCCCTGGATATGCATAGAATGATCTCTGTCGGTCTGTTACAGAGAAGTTGTCCGGTGCTTAGAATGTAAAGTGAGGAGCCTTGCGGCATGGGAAAGGGAACCATAAGCAACATACATGGTAGCCCATGGGATGCTGGGATAGTGAATATGTTAAATGAATGGGACAGGACTCCGTTCTGCTCAATTAGTATTCAGTCTCCCAGCATGCAGCCAGTCTCTCATGCATGCGCTAAGAGCCGCACAGAGGATTTTTGTGCATTGGAACGCGTTCTGAATTTAACACGTGATCACCTACATGTGCCTCTACTGTAAATTAAAAATAGAAGTATATACTATATGTTGCCGCTGTCCCACACTCCCCATGGCCTAGTACTGAGAGCTCTTGTGAGGGAGCAGGCAGACTGAAGACGGCTGTACACTTTCAGACAAGGTGCCACTTCCATCTAGCAACTTCGTTTGCTGACGGTCACACATGCCATGATAGTGTGCAGCCCAGGTGGCACCTTTAACTGTATATTGAGCAGTTCTTTAGTTATCAGACTAGAAGTAGCCGCGTGGCCCACTGGTCCACTCAAACAAAGAAGCCACTGGGTGGTCCATTATTTCTTCAGAAATTATTTTGTGATGTAATGAAATGAGATACAGACACATACATGTCCACGCTGTCGAAGAATAGGCTTTATTAATGGCACATACCCCAACATACCACGTTGCACATGCAGCCAAACATAAACTCTTTTAATGATGAACTCGCCAGCCATGAGTGGAGGGTTATAGACTGCGGGGAGGTACAGAGGGCGGGGTAGCAGAGGGTGGGAGAGAGTAAGGGCAGTGCTTAATTTGCAAAACTTTAAGTGCCAAGGGCCCAAGGTATTTCCCATGGGGCAACTGCAGTTGGTGCACCCCACATGCCACTTTAAACTTCAGGTTTGAGTCTGAGTTTCATCATTTTAATTAAATGGTCCCCTAATGAACTTTGGTAATAAATTACACACACACAGTGCCACCATGCGGTGGATTCTCATTAGTAAGTGCCGTGTGTTTGCACACACAGCAACAACAACGAAGTCAGGATACAGCAAGAGCCTCGATCTCTCCAGCAGGGATTGTCATTTGGGTTCAGGTCATGAACACACAAAAAAGCAAATGGGCTTCCACATTAATGTCAGGGTTTCAGTCCTGACAAAAACATTAAACAAGCATTGGTAATGCATCGGTTTCACCTATGTGATGAATAATGAACTATTTTGATCCATCACCATCCCTGACAAGTATCACAGGAGTGGAGAGGATGTGGGCCGCGGCCAGAACTGCTGACTCGAGAGCTGGGGATCCCGGTTCAAGTCTCGGAGGCTCAACATTCGTGATTCTGGGGAAATCACTTATTCTCTCCGGGTGATAAGTTGCCTATATAAGCCTGCTGCAAGACATGAAAGCAGAAAGAGTTGAAAGTTTATGAAAAATAGTTCTATCAAAGTGGATGTTAATAGTATTTCGGCTATGGGAAACTGAGAAAGAGAAACAGAAGAGAACAAGCATTGGTAAATAACAATCGATTTAATAAGCACAGCGCAAGTGCACAGAACAGAAAGACAATTGCATGGAAGGATTGATTTGTGTATCCTGTGCTAGTTTGAAATATATTTGATAGGATGAGAAGTTTCCAAGTAAGTATATATTTTATTAGAAACATGTCTGATCACTGTCTGCTGCCAGACCTAAAAAGACTGCTTTTGTTAGAATCACCTCAGCGACATACAGTATGCATGGTGTCTGTGTACAATTAACTGGCATTGGGGCGATATTTGACGAACCATAACAGGCCCTCTGAATAGTTGATTTTAAAATGTTATACATGCTCATGAAATGAGCTTTACATTCAGCACCGCTCCACTTGGGCTACCAAGAGTTTGAATTCCCCAAGATATTTCCTTTTTCACATTTAATTCACGTACATAAGCATGTGTGTTAACATGTCAGTAGAATTTGAATCACATTTTCCATACGAAAAGTATAATAATCTTTCTTGCATTGTAGAACTTTTAGACACACCCTCTAAATGTACTACATTTTTGGTGTTCGTTTGAGCAGAAGACATGAAGGCATTGCAGATATGCCATATTTTTGTTGCACTTGTTTACATCATCATACTTTAAAATACTTAGTGATTTTAACTGTTGCAAGTTGAGAGCTCGTTGCTCCCTAACAGCATCAAGTGAGAAGAAAGGGGCTTCTGTGGTCTGGTGGAGCGCAGCCAGCATTAGCACTTGAGAGCACCACAGAAACCAGCTGTGGTGTAGTCTCTTGAATGATGTCCTCGGCATTATCCCACCACCTTTTGCTTCCCGAGCAATGTAATAAGACGGCATTTCTCTGCCACATGGATGGGAAACTGACTTAACCACTTGCCCCAATCAGATTGTCTTTATCTAGGGAACTTCCAGTTGCCCATCAGTGAAAATGTATCCCATCATCCATTATGTATTGGCCAGTGGTATAGCCTGCTCCGTACACATGCCTCTTCCAAGTCACTTTGGCATCCACAATGAAATCCATGGCAAAACCTTCTCCAGTGACCCAGTGTTTTGAATTGGGCGCTCCTCTCTTTCTGTGCAAACTACACATCTCTTGTAACGGGCATTCTGTAAACAACCTCAAGCGCGCACACATATCATGTTATGTAATTGATATAATTCATTCTTTCTCTTGTTCTTCTCTGTAAGCTGGATCATTGGGGGAAGCAAACTTGCATTCGTATGCGCTAGAGGCAACGAATAAGTGGTGTATTTTTCGGAGTGCTACAATCTTAAAGAACGTTGAGAACTTCCTGATAGAAAAGTGATCCATAAATATAGCATTTTCTTCTGTTTGCTCATCTCAGTGGGACAGAACACAGGTTAACAACCTTCGGCACTGACCACTTTCCAGACAAGACCAAAGAGAGATTGATAAAAGAAGCACACTCTGCGAGATGATTTTTAATTCTGGCCTAGAGACAGCTGTAGGTGTCTCACCACCCTCCTGATCTACAAAACAAATCATAATAAAAATACATTGTGTGAGAAACCAGGACTTTTTACAGTGTCCCCCCACATTGTGCCCCCATTTTTGATTACGGGATGTTGGCTTTCTGACTAACCAGACCCAGGGCCTGTGCTCTGTGTAAAAGGTACATGGACATAATTGCAATTGGTACTGATAACCTACCTGTAAGCCCCTAGTATATGGTAGGACATGTAGGTTTAGAGGCCCAGTAGATTTCATGCACTTAAGTGTGCGCTCCTGTCGTGCCTGCTGTAATTTTAAAAACTGTCCCTGCCTTGCAAGCTGCTTTTCAAGAACACTATCTCCAAGTTCACCTTTGCAATTAAAAGAACTAAGCACAAAGTGTTAAACCACCTTATTTTCACATATACGTCACCCATAAGGTCTTCCCTAGGTTCCCTAAGGGTAGGATGCCATGTTGAAGTAAGTTTGGACATTATAAAAGATGTTTTAGAACCCCTGGTGAGGGAGAAACTGGCAACTTTTTTCTTTCCCATTTTAGTGCATTTAGCTCCATGGGCAGGCTTCATTTAAAATAGAAAAAGTCTAACTATTGACGAGTGAGCTACAAATAATACTTCAAAGTATAAAAATGATTGTTGCAATAAATCCAGCAACTTTCCAAAATTGAATTAATCATAATTATATTGGAAAATAAGTTATAAAGCTTGTTTTTATGATGTGCCTGAATTCCGCCCTGTAGCAGTCTCTTCTGATTGGCCAGCCATTGACACGGAGCCAAGCACTCTTGATTAGGTGTTAAGTTGCCTGGGCTGAGACAAAGGAGACATCTGGTGGGAAGAGATCTGCTGCTGTAGAGCAAAAGGCAGGAAGTGGGTTGTGTATCCAAACTGGTCTTCAAAGGGAAAAAGACAGTGAGGACAGGAACCAGGTCCTCCCTAACATTCTGCACCCCCAGTCAGATGGGAGCACCTGTAATTGAATTAGCAGAAGGGCTGGAAGGGGAGTGTTAGGGGAAGTTAGCTTCACCAGTAGGTTGGTTTAGCCACACCTCACACTCCAGAAGAGGTTTTCTCCATTTTTGATTCTATGGAACAGTGCTTTCAAGGACAAGAGTTCAATCAATCAATCATTGGTAAAGCGTGCTACTCACCCGTGAGGGTCTCAAGGCGCTGGGGGGGGAGGGGGGGAGAGCAGCCACTGATCGAACAGCCAGGTCTTGTGGAGTCTCTTGAAGGTCAGCAGGTCCTGGGTCTGTCGTAGGTGGGTGGGGAGGGTGTTCCATGTCATGGCGGTGAGGTGGGAGAATGATCTGCCGCCGGCGGTCATTCTCAGGATGTGTGGGACGGTGGCGAGGGCAAGGTTGGCGGTGCGGAGCTGGAGGTTCGGGGTGTAGAAGGCGAGTCGGTTGTTGAGGTATGCTGGTCTGGTGTTGTGGAGTGCCTTGTGAGCGTGGGTCAGGAGCTTGAAGGTGATCCTCTTGTTGACGGGGAGCCAGTGCAGGTCCCTCAGGTGGGCGGTGATGTGGCTGTGGTGGGGGATGTCGAGGATGAGGCGTGCGGAGGCGTTCTGTATGCCTTGGAGTCTCTTCTGGAGTTTGGCCGTGGTTCCCGCGTAGAGGACGTTGCCGTAGTCCAGCATGCTGGTGACGAGGGCCTTGGTGACCGTTCTTCTAGTTACGGTGGGGATCCATCTGTAGATCTTGCAAAGCATGTGGAGGGTGGTACAGCAGGAGGAAGAGAGGGCGCTGACTTTTTGGGTCATTGACAGAGAAGAGTCCAGGATGAACCCCAGGTTGCGTTCGTGGTCGGTGGGTGTCAGCGCAGTTCCCAGCGAGGCCGGCCACCAGGAGTCATCCCAGGCGGAGGGGGTTGAGCCGAGTATGAGGACCTCTGTCTTGTCCGAGTTCAGTTTCAGGCGGCTGCTCTTCATCCACTCAGCGACGGCCTGCATCCCTTCGTGAAAGTTGGTTTTGGCGGGGGCTGGGTCTTTTGTTAGGGAAAGGATCAGCTGGGTGTCGTCAGCGTATGAGACTATGTTGAGGTCGTGCGATGTTGGCGAGCGGTGCCATGTAGACGTTGAAGAGGGTCGGGCTGAGGGATGATACTTGGGGTTCGCTGCAGGTCATCTTGGTGGCTTCGGATCGGAATGGAGGGAGGCGGACTCTCTGGGTTCTGTCAGTGAGGAAGGAGGTGATCCAGTCCAGGGCTTTGTTGCAGATCCCTGCGTTGTAGAGGCGTGTGCGAAGAGTGTGGTGGCAGACGGTGTTGAAGGCGGTCGAGAGGTCCAGGAGGATGAGGGCTGCAGTTTCGCTGCTGTCCAGCAGGGCCCTGATGTCGATGGCGGTGATGAGGGCAGTTTCAGTGCTGTGGTTGATGCGGAATCTAGGTTGGGATGAGTTCAAGGTGCTGTTCTCTTCGAGGAATTGGGTCAGTTGTCTGTTGACTATCTTCTCGATGACTTTCGCCGGGAAAGGGAGCAGGGAGATGGGCCGGAAGTTCTTGAGGTCCTTTGGGTCTGCATTAGGTTTCTTGAGCAGGGCGTTGATCTCTGCGTGTTTCCAGCTTTCTGGGAAAGTGGCGGTCTCGAATGAGCTGTTGAAGATCTTATGGAGTTGGGGTGCGATATTGGAGCTCGCTTTGTTGAGGATGTGATGGGGGCAGGGGTCTGATGGTGAGCCGGAGTGGATGGTGTTCATGGTCTTGATGGTGTCTTCGTAGTGGTTCCAGGAGGTCAGGCAGCCTGTGTGACAGGGGGGTGGTGGGTCTGGGGTGTCGGCGGGTCTGGGGTGTCGGCGGCTGTTGGAGAGGTCTGAGAATTGAAGCTGTCGTGGATGTCTGCGATCTTGCGGTGGAAGAAGGTTGCTAGAGTTGCAGAGGTCTTGTGATGGCGGGATGTCGTTGGAGCTGTGGTTGGCGAGTTCCTTCACGATGTTGAAGAGCTCTTAGCTGTTGTGTGCGTTGCTGTCGATGCGTTCATTGAAGAGGTCCTTTTGGGCGTTCGGATGAATTGGTGATGTCTGCGGCTGGCGTTCTTGAGGACTGCATGGCTGTGCGGTGTTTGCTCGTGGCGCCATTTCTTCTCTAGTCTTCTGCAGGCCTGCTTGGATGTCTGGAGATCGGTGGTGAACCAGATGGCTCTTCTGTCGGTGCATCTATTTGAGGGTTTCTTGATTGGGGTGAAAGTGTTGGTGCAGTCATTGATCCATTGCCTGAGGTTGCGGGCGGATGTGTCGGTGTGGTCGGTTGGTGGGTTTCGGGCGAGGGTGGTGATTAGCTGGTCTTCGGTGACCTTGTTCCAGCTGCGGTGGGGTATTCTTTGCTGGTGGTTGTGTGCGGTGATGTTCACGAAGGAGAAGTGGATGCAGTGGTGGTTGGTCCAGTGGAGTTCGGTGGTGTGGCTGATGGAGACGTGGCTGCTGGCAGAGAAAATGGGGTCGAGCGTGTGTCCGGCGGAGTGGGTGGGTGTTGTGATGAGCTGTTTGAGGGCGAGGTTGGCGAGGTTGTCCAGTAGTGTGGTGGAGTTGTTGTCGTTGGTGTTCTCGAGGTGGAAGTTCAGGTCTCCGAGGAGGATGTAATCTGTGGATGCCAGGGCGTGCAAGCTGACGGCGTCTGTGATGAAGTCGATGAACTGTGCCCAGAGTCCGGGGGGTCTGTACACGAGGGTTTCTCTGAGGGTGGTGTTGGGGTCGATGTGGATCTGGAAGTGCAGGTGTTCGGCGGTGCTGACGGTGTCTTTGGTGTTGGTTGAGATTCTGAGGGTATTTCTGTGGACGATGTCGATTCCTCCTCTCGGTCTGTTGGTGCTGTCCCTGCGGGTGATCTTGTAGCCATCCGGGATGGCTATGGCAACGTCGGGCACCAATGAGGTGTTCATCCAAGTCTCCGTCAGGAACGCGACGTCCGAAGAGGATGAGTCGAGCAGGTCCCATAGTTTCATGGCGTGCCTGTGGACGGAGCGGGTGTTGAGCAGTATGCATTTGAGGTGGCTGTTGCCTGCCTTGGTGGAGGGGGGGGGCAGAGTCTGCTGGTGTACGCTGGCTGGTGAAGCTGCAGTTTCGGCAGGTGAATGGTCCGTGGGTGTGCTTCGGGGTGGCCTGGAAGCAGGCGGTTTATCGGCCGGCATTGAGTGCGTGGAGGTGGTTGGCGTCGTACCGGCGTCTGGGGGTGTGGTGCTCGCGGGGGCCAGGGGGTTGGGCGCGGTCCAGGTGTGAACGGGCTTGCCTTTGGCGCACCAGCGGCATAAGTAGGGGAGGGGCTGGGAGGCGGGAGCGGGGCTGGATGTGGCGGGAAAATTAACGCAGGATGAACATAATTCACAGTTTTTTAGAGCACTTGTGTCTTATACAGTGAAATATACAACAATGAAGCACAAAAAACAGTGTAACTGTTTGGGATTCAATAGTTGATGTGAGTCTTAATGTCATGAACGTTACAACCTCGTACTTTGTATTACTTTCAGCCCTGAGGAAGTCGTAGGGTCATTCCCTATTACGACAAAACGCGTTGGCATAAGGGATTGGAGGACCTGTTTGAAATTAAAGAGAAGAAACCAAGAGCCCAATCAATTATTTTGTGCTTCATTGTATGATTATGGTATATTTCACTGTATAAGACACGAGTGCTCTAAAAAACTGTGAATAGTCTAATCAATCTTTGTTTGAGCTTTGGAGAAGTAGGGCGTTTATTCTCACTTTTTGGACGCACTGTACATTTGTGAGTCTCACTTAAATATAAATGCTAATTCTATATGAGCGCCTGTATACCCTCTACACCCAATTGAGCGAATAATGCAGGATGAGCGTTAAGGGCAGCGGGGGAGCAGGCGAGAAAAAAAGACCAAGCCAAGATCTGGACCACTATTCAGTTCACCACTCTTCAGGGGAAGTGATCATCATAGAGGGTGGCACCCTGCACCCCATGGGTTAGGGGTCCCCTCCTGCTTTCGAGTCCAGAAGCCTGTATAAATGGGAGAGCTTCCCAACAACTCACATTCCTGCCTGGATGAAACAAGAAGAAGGAATGCCCTGCTGAACCCCTGGCCTGCACAAAGAGGACTGTACCCCGAAGGACTACACCTGCTGCACACTTTGGGCTTCAGCACAGAAGGGTTTTGCCCGACTCTAAAAGTTTGACAAGTGGACTACCTGAAGGCAGCATGTTAAAAGAGCTCACCCTGCATTATCTTCACCAAGAAGAACCCAGCTGGACAGCTTTCAGTGGACTTTTAATGATTTGGCCAGGTGGATTGTGGGTCTTGTAGCCCCGATTTCCCAAGGAGCAACTCAGATTCTAGAACCTTGAATTGGTGTGGTGGAGCCTTCAGGAACTCAAAAGTAACCTTCTGGAAGAAGATCTAGAAGTTTGGAATCATTTGGAGATTTTTTCTGAAAAAGCTCCTTAAGTTGACTGACCCGTCGTCGAGAGTTAAGCCACCGATGTCGTACCCCGACCAGGCCAGAAATTCAGGTTTGTCTCAGTCAAGTGCGACCATATGTCTCAAGTTGGCGCTTTTGGCTTTTAGGCACTACAAATTCATATCTCCGGTTCCCTACATTGGATCTTTGTCATTTTGATGTCATTTGAATCATAAAAATATTTCCTTTTTTATAAATTGGTGTGGGGGTTTTATTATGCGTTGTCTTACTTATTTAATGTATTGGTGTTTTTAAATGCTTTACACACCTGTCTCCTAAGTTAATCCTGTCTGCCTGCAGCCAAGCTACCAAAGGTTGACCAAGGATTAATTTATTGAGAACATGACTGGGTCTTACTTGTGGTGTTATTACTAGTTAAAGTACCTACCTGCACCCACTAATAAACCCCCTTCCAAAACATAGATATACGTAGAAGAGATTGTCAGCCCTTTTCATCCACTGGCCTATTCATTTGACACTCACATTTTACTTCCAACCCCCACAGTCCACAGCATGAGGCAGAGGATTAGCCCACTTGAGCCACTGGCATTCTTCCGTCTGAGTGACAGCATTTTGCTATTGCTCATGTGCACCACTACCTATAAATTAACAGTTTCAGTGCTGGGGCTAGTAGGCCAATCTCCGCTTTTAATTTATTTATTTTTTGGTAAGGGACATTTGTTGTTTACTTTATTTTGTAAAGGTTTGCATTTCACCTTTAGTCATTTTTATACTTTTACTTTTTATTACTTTTTTGTAAGTGCAGACTTGCCAAGACAGACCTATTTGCTTTGCCAGTGCTTATTTCCTGCTGCATGAAGGACGAGTTTACACTTTCCCCACCCATTTCTTGAGAAAATATTTTGTTTGGTATCTGCCTTCAGCAGTGTGCGTCATCCGCTATTACATGCCTCTGCCTGAGTCAATAAAGCTCTGGTGAAGATTTCCTACATGAAGGGCTGACTGCATAGTTCCTTATGAACTTCTACTATAGGCAGTCAGTTTGAGTACTCCGGGGCATATATCAAGCATCACCGAAACGTATTTAATATAAACTGCCACATTTTCAATTTTTTTTAATTTGGGAAAAATTATCAATAGCTGTATGCGATAAGTGCAGGTGTGCATGAAAAGCAAGAGCGGTCTTCTGTGGTTTTAGGTAACACATTTAAAAAATATATTTTTATTGAATGTATTGAGCAACGCACATTTATCAATATAAACACTGTTATTCAATATCATAAACAAAATACAAAAGTATAACAGATATACAAAACAACACAGCTCACTTCATCATCCTCCTTCCAGAAAGTCAGGACAGTCGAGCACTGTTAAAAGTAAAGTGCATTTTTGTTGGAAAAAGTAGAAAGTAGTTATAAAAGAAAATTCACGCTTTAGAAAGCTGTGTGTTATAAGCCCAAACTAAAGTGCTGCGAGTACTAAGAAGTATAAGAGTAGGACAAGGGAATAGCGCTCCACATTATGAGCAAAACCATCACTTCATCCTCTTGAAATTCATTAACAGACGAAATGCTTAGCACCATGGACCCCAGCAGCTCTTGCACGTCATGTGTCATCAGTGAGGCACAGTGTATTTCACAACTCAATGCCTTATTCTGGAAATCCACAGTTAATTTAATATTGTAAAAAAAAAAAGTTTTGGCACTGTGCTTTGGACCAATAAAAGCAACTGCTGACTATGACCAGCACATGTTTCTTGGCAGAACAGTGGGAACATGCATTTCTGGACTTCTGTATGAGACCACAGACCGAACAGCGTTCAACATTTCGACTCACCTGGGGCATGTCAGCTGTGAAGCGCAATGCTAAAGACACCTTATCGGAATAAAAGAAAGAAGCAAGGGGAAGGAATTGTGCGTTGTAATATTCATTTCAGCCGCTGTCTCCTGGAGTGCCAGTTCATGGTGGCCCTCTGGTTTGATCCAATCTTTTCCCTAAGATTGAGCACCTCATCTGGTCTCAGTGCCCCGTGTGCCACAGAAAAATAACCCTCTCCCTATTGACAGATGAGCCCTTCGGTTAGAAGCTCAGCACATCTACCCAGTGATGAACGAGCAGTCTGGTGGTACCCGATTGGGTGAATGCAGAGCTGGTCACAGCAGACTTTTAGAGCTATATGGACAATAATCCCCCATTACAAGAGTGAAAGCAGCTGTGAAGGGGAGAGTACCTCGCCTGGATGTATTGGACATGTTGGCCTAGCCCATCCCTGCGTGGGGTGTGTATCGCCAGCTGAAGTAGGATCAAGCAATGAACCAATGGAAGTACCGCATAAAACAAGATGTAGGATCCATCCGAAAAGCGCAGAGAAACCTGCTGTGAGATAACTGGAGAAGCTTATAGAACGCAAGAGAAAGCTTTTCATGTAGTGCTGGTCCTTGACCCCAATTACACACGTGAGACCACTTACAAAGAGGAGATCAAGCTAGCAGGGCATCAAAACACTGGAAAATCTGGAACTAAAGTGGAATTCTAACCCTTAGGGATCTGGTGCACCAAGACCTGCTGACTGGTTGCAAACCATTCTGTGGGTCACAGAGAGTGGTTGAAAACAGTCCAAGGAATGCTTCAAATAAGGGATTGTGTAACATAATCCCTCTGTAGATGAAGGTTAGGTGCTCCAGTTCTAAGCGCTCTACTGATGTTATTAAAAGTGGGATAGTTATATAAACAATGGTGCTCCAAATAGGCTAAATCAAAAAAGAGAGGGGGGACCGAGGAGCGAATTAAGGTCCAGTGTCCATGCTCCTCTTTCATAGTATTTAAACAAACAAAAAGGACACTGTTCCAAAAGGCTGGCTACCGGATGTCAACCAATAGTCCTCGCCAAGAAAAAGCAAAAGTGAAGAGAAAGACCTAGGTATAGAAGGGACCCCCTTAAAAGGAGAAAGAACAGGTCTTATCTCCTGTTGCCCTCACACACCCCGGAGGATGTCATGCTTCATCATCGGGCATTGGCTCCTCGTCGGGCCCGGCGGTGCAATGCCCAACGGGTCCCCCCGAAGGGTCACTTTGGCGGAGCTCTTTTAAAGTCAATGCCGGATGGTGCCTGAGGGTATGTGGGGTGTGGGTCCAAATGAAGAGGGCTACAAGGTGCGTGCAGGTAACAATAACAATTTAAAAAGGGTTGCTAAGACCAAAAAATTGACAACGGGAATAGTTCCCATAAAGGCACATTAGAACCCCATGGGTAAACAGTTACCCTTACAGGCATAGATATGCATGTAATGGATCGACATGTTTCGCGCCACTGGTGCCACAAGGGTCAAAGGCGCTTATTCAGGATCAAAAACAATCAGCAGTGAAGTGCACGTGAAGTGAGTTATAAAAAGCATATACCCTCATAATCAGTCAGGGTGAGCCAGTGCCCTGTTTCCCATACAGGGTGGCAGAAATTTGCTTATCCTCCTGATGGATACCTAGGGTAGAAACACAGAATACATTATAAGCAGTATGTGTATCAGTACAACTTGATGCCACAAAATGTGCCACAATCGTGTGCACAACCTGCCACCATAGAAGACACACAAGCCAGAACTTCGGGGGTCCCAAAAGTTACCCAAGTACCATTTATTCCTTACCGGGATTTTTTCACTCTAAAGAAAGAGAACCTCTCAAAAATGTGCGTGCCCATAAAAATTCCATACTACACCGAAGCCGGTCTAGCAGACACCCTTAATGTCAGGTGGAGGACCAGGGTGTCAAATTTATGTACAGTACCCTAGACCACAGTGTGATTCTGCATAGGACCAGTCATGTATGGCTACCTGTTTCCGTATGGTAAGCGTAATGTCACAGGATTTACAAGAAGGGAAGCAATTCCAATAAAAATTCCTTACCCAGCATTATCAGGAGAGTCCCTTCTAAGGCCAGAGACGGTGGACCCCCGCACCCAAACGGACTGTAATAAAGAGGGATATTTAAAAGAGAACAATCATGAGGGGGAGCATAAACACCAGAGCCCAACCACTACAAGGGCTGTGCACGAGTCGTGCTCTAATCGCTCGGTAAGCCCCTTCCTCAAAAACGCCCCCTACTTAACTTACAATGGTGTCCAGGTGCGGGCTGCAGAGTACCTGCCCCGTCCATACGTCTCCTCCCACGAGTTACCAGGGGACAATGCTCAGATTAAATAGTCCAAATAGAGAGGCCCGGGCTCCAAATAGGCTACAGACAGAACTAAGAGTACAAGGGAAGATCAATGCTAGACCGTATTCAATGCCACTCATCGGGGAGAACCAGGGTGTGCCATTATGCTGGGCCGAGGATATTCAGACTCCAAGCTTAACATTTCAAAGCCCAGCACAATCCGAAACTGGTCTTTCTTTCGGAAATCCAAAGAAAGCCTGGAAAAAGGTAAAAATCATTGGCAAGGCGTGACTGTGATATGTGGAACTTTGTATATGTTATCGAATTTCTGTGAAGAGTTTCCTGTCTGAAATCTGGGGGTGGGGCTGCGAGGAAACTATAGTGAGCATTAGGATTCCAAAAACAGAGTGCGCTTCTTTTCTGACTTCTGTGGTATGGTGCATCATGCCTGCAGATGTCTGTCCACAGTGCTAAAGGCAGCAAACCGCTGGGTTTGGTAGAAATAGAAGACCAAAGTGTGGGATGTGCTGGGAGAAAACCTGGGCAGTAGAAACCTATGAAAAGACGAATGTATGTGTTTTATTTATTTTCGTATTGCTTTATTAATTTATGCAACTGCTAAAGTGCTCACCTGTGGAGCACAGTTGTTAATTGTTTGGGACATCTGAAATGTGGCAGGCGCAATGATCTATGATAAAAGGGAACACGCAAACATAAAAGACAAATGAGATTAATCTAATACTATATCACATACATAGCAACGCACATTAGTAGTGAGTTTTGTAACTCTGTACCTCCCCATAAGAATAAATGTCAGTTCATAGCTTTCCCCTATTACAGTGGCCCTTTAGGGTGGGTCTCAGTCAGTTATGGTAGAGTAGGCAACGTATTGGCCGGATGAGGCTTAGCATGTGGGAGAAGTTTGAAATATTTCCAAATGAGCATTTGGGTGGTGCTATGAGGGAATTTCCATTATACTGGGACTAAACAAGAAAGTCAACAAATGAGTCTTCTACAGTGAAACCAGTTCACAGCTGCAAAGGTACATTAAAAGCTTGTTTTAACAAATGTTTAATAAATTCTTATAAAATAGGTTCATGACTGCCTATAGCGCTAGATTGCTAGGAGGCGTAACACACACACTCTCTCTCTCTCTCGTACAAGATAAATAAGTCCTTGGGTGAGATACCCTTCTTTCATTCAGACGAGCACTGAAGCTGTGCTTTATCAGACATCTTGAACATGGCAACATAATTACGGGTCTGGCCGGTCATTTTGGACATGAAGAAATACAGAAAAGGATCCAGGCAGCTATTGAGGCTGCTCAGACACAGAGCTATGAGGTAGTAAAAGTACAAGTCATCAGTGGACGTGTAATAATACTTCACTTGGTGGATAATCAGTATGATGTTGCTTGGCGTGAAGCACACGGCAAAGATGGTGAGGATCAGGACTGTCATTTTAACGTACCAGTACCACTTCTGATCATGGGTGCTGAGGGTCCTGATGATGGAAATGCAGCAGAAAATTATAATGGCAAGTGGAACCAGAAATCCAAACACAGCCAGGAAGATGTAGTAGTAGAAATGGAAGGTAGAAGACGTGTTGCAGGCATTTTGTACATCGTGGCAAGTAGACACGTTGAGTTCATCCAATTGATAGCTTTGTTTAGTGATGGAAAATGGCAGCATATACACAAAGACAACAGCCCAGACCAAGACACACTGGAGGATGGCGTAGCGTCTTTTCGCCAGACTGCGGTAGAGGAAAGGATGGACAATGGCTAAATAGCGGCTGATGCTGATGCACATAAGGAGGAGGATAGAACAGTACATGTTGCCATAGAATGCCACAGTCATGGCCCTGCACATGGTTTCCCCAAAAACCCAGTGGTTTCCTTTCAGATGGTAAGATATTTTAAAAAATAACATGATGCAGAAGAGACAGTCCGAAATGGCTAGGTTTATGTAAAAAACAGAAGTGCCACCCGCACGGGTCCTGAAGAAGAGCATCCACAGAGTGATGGCATTTGCTGGTATCCCCACCATGATTACAGCTATGTAAACTGCTGGAATCAGTCTAGTACTCATAGAACTGGTGAGGTACTTCATCGTGGCATTGCTGACTTGTAGAATGGCTTCATTCGATTTCCACTTTGAGCACGCGTGCACTTCATTTGAAGGATCCTCTGACCCCCTGTTCAAAACGTGGTGTGGAAGTTTCTCATAGTCTTTTGGGCGGCCACGAAAGGTCTTTGGGTTTGGAGTGGCCTTCACACCTGTGGACGAAGCATACAGGCAAATGATAAGTTAACACTGTCAATATCCAGTGCTTTAAGCAAGCATTTGGTGGACATTTCAGAACACATTAAGTGACCTGTTAGACCTCTCCTTGAAACATACTCAACTATCTTGACAGATGGACTGGACCTGAAGGGAAGGAACTAATCCAAAACTAATACAGCAGCACCCGCCCCCCCACCTAGACTTGTCTTTCTGGAGAATACTGAAAGTATGAAACATGGATCAAGGGTTACTAAGCACTGGGCTGCTCTTGAACATGAAAGTAACCACACTCTACAGTGAGTAAAAGACCGTTTGACTACATATACCAGCATGCACTGGGAGGACTGGGACAGTTTTACCAGAACCAGAGTGCAACTCCACCCCTTATAAACTAAAGGGAAAGATGTCAACGTGATGTAATTTGCTACAGCCGCTTTGACTTCCTCTCACCTGTGGGCTTTATGTGGCATTGTTAATAGGACACGTCTGTCAGCTCCTACAAGGGCTCACTTCAGCATCTAGCTAAACATTTTCTTCAAGCAAGGTGTGAATCTACCTGTTTAGACTTCTGTGAATGACAGAATGCAGGTCAATCAATCTTTCTGCAACTAGATGTTATTTTCACAATAGTAACTGCCTCTGGCTAGGGACTGACGGTAACTTTCATCATTTGGATCCCAAATGATTCCCTTCTGAAAGTCAAGCTGATAACTGAATGTGTATAGCATACCAGAACAAAAGGCAGCAGGCGACAAGGCGATAGCAATATCTGCATGCCATCTACACAGGGATCCCTTTGTGTGGCTTCTCGTTCTCTTGCACTTTTTTTGCTCTTCTGTTCACGCTTTTATTCTTTCTTCTCTCTATTTCCTTCTTTTACTCCTTTAATCAATATACCTTTCAGTAAAAATGAATACAGAAGTACCACACCGGATTCACATAAACATAGTAAGACTGCCTTCTGAGTTCAGAAACTGAGTTTACCAATAGTAACCGTAAGCAACAACTGGGTTCCTATGCAGCAATCTAGTTGTAAGATATGCCTTCCCATGGTGAACAGTCTTGGTACCTGTGTTAAGAAACGCTGGCCATGCCTGGTCCTCTGCACTGTTTCTACTAATCGCTCAGGGTCTGTCATCCAAGAATGCATGTATTCAGACTTTCCACGCAGCATAGGTCATTCCTTCTCCACATTTCCCATGTTGCACCTAACTAACGCTTGTGCTTACTTGCCAAGAGCAGTGATTAGTAAACAGCTTTCCTGCATACAGATGCTATCTACATTTATGCTACCTTTGACTATTCAGGACTATTGCATCAATCAACATGAATGGCCGGCCATCTTTCCACCATTTCTCACAGCTCTTCCCAAACATGATGGACATCAGTTGCAACATGTACCTCCATCTGCTCTCATATTCCAGACCTCAGACCATTCATTTTATCTGGAAATCTTTCATAGATGAGCTTAATTTTCTAATCTGACCTCTGGGACCATGAGGGTGTATTCAGCAGATCCATTTGGGCTCCTGATGTAGCTGCTGGATGTTAATATGCATACTAAATGTTTACCTCTCCCCTGCCTTTCCTGTGACTATGCTGTGTAGCGACTCCAGCGGTGACTCTCTAAGTAGCCCTTAAACATTCTGTGGGCTCTTTCTGTGGTCCTAGACATTATCAGTAAGAACCCTGGTTATGTATGCCTCAACATCTCTAAGCTTCCTAGAGTGGAGAGGGTCTTCCTCAAGATTTATGTAACATGGACAGTAGTTGTCGTGGTAAGGACAGTTTCTGAGTTGGGACAACAAGACTAACAGAGGAGGTACCCTGAGTGATACTGATTGAAGAATAATCCTTTAGTACCATCTTCGTGTGAACCATCTCGAAGTGCTATATCTCGTTAATGTTGCTTACCTTAGTTATGGCCTCTCTTTGGTTCTGGTTCTGTCATTGCTTTGCATGGTCTAATGGATGGCAGTAGGTATCGTTGTGCTATCCATGTTGACCATCTCAGAACTCTTAACCCATGTTCTTGTTTATGCCTCCCTAAATTTCAAGCAGTAGTGGTGGTAGCCACCACTAACACAAGTGTTGGGTATAGAAAAAAACATTAGTACTCTTGCCACGCAGTAATAACAGGCAACTCAAAATATTGTAGTCCTACCAAATGGCAGGCCGAGTAAGAAAGAGAGCACATTGCCGACATAAGCATGGCTTTCACCAGCTTGCCACCTCATCCTGAAGTAACTACAAGACTGTATGTCATGTGTATAACACCCTGTTTGACCGCTGCCTACCTGAGCTGAGAGCCACAATTACACAGGACAGTCCCATCCACCCCGGACACCTAGCTGTCTGACTCTGTCAGGAATCCCTGTTTTCAGGAAGGCCAGCATGGGCGAAGGATGCTTGTTTTCAGGTGGCCATGATTAACTTTAAGCTATTTTTGCCACCCACATCAGAATATGATCACCACGTGTTTGTCCTATGGTTTCTCTCTTCTCCTCTGGATCATGTCTTGCCCTCGTGGAAAGAGAGGAATTCCCCTATGCCTACATGCAATTAGTTCTGTAAAATGCCACCTTACTCATTCTTGTTAATGCAATGCTTAATGTGGACAACTCCAGACACATCTTTACTTAAATAGGAACTTGCAAAGTTATTGGGCCTAGTTCTAAAATGAGAAGCTATTGGCTTTGCCAGTGCTTTTTTTTTCTTTGCAATGCACATGCAATGGCAGTTTTGCAATGGGTTTTCTAGTAACGAAAACCCATTCCAAAACAGCCCCTGGTGTCGGGACACATGCATGTGTTGTGTGTGACACATGTGGGTGCATGCACCATGGTGCCAGCAGCCATTTTTAGGTCGAGGCTGGGCAGCGCATGCGTTGCTCTGAGAGGCATGCTGTATAGGGTATAGGGTATAGGGTAGGGACATGAAGCTCCTTCCACTCTCCGTCCATACTTTTCATTGGCTTGTGTCATTGTCCACTGTAAACTGTGTCTGTCATTGGTCAATAGGCTTAGAAGTCTCTCCTTAGTACTGGCTTGTCTCATGTTGTAACCTCCCATGGCGACAGCCCCGTTACGTGTGTTGTTTCTTGGCAGGCTTTAATTACAGCCTCCTAGCACTATTTTTATAGCACGAATGCATTTGCAATGCAATAGGTCTCACATTTGCAAGAGTTTAAGCTATGGGCATTGTAAATGACAATGCCTTTTATTTATCTGTTTTAAAAACAACACATAAATAAAAGGCATTGTCATTTGCAATGCCAATGGCTCATACTCTCGTAAATGTGAGACCTACTGCATTGCAAATGCTTGATATTTTATTAATCTAAAATTGCTGATGCCCTTTTTATATTGTTGAATTAAAAGAAAGGATAGAAGGAAAAAAAGTGAAATGGAGACAAGGAAAGGAAAGCAAGATTAAGAACGAGCAAGACTGAGAGAAAGAAAGCAAGAAAAAGAGTAAAACAAAGACAGAAAAGGCGATAAAGACAAAAAAAGTTAAAGAATGGTAGAAAAAAGTGAAGGAATGAGACTTAAATGAAAGACGGAATAAAAGAGTACCAGAAAGATAAAAAACAAGTTAAAAGAGAAGGGGGAAAAAAGAGAAAGAACGTGTGACTTTAAGAGAATAAACTTCTGGCTGCGACTGATCGTCATGGATTCGGTTTTTTTCAGGGTGGAGGTTTTCAAACTGGGCACGCTGATAATAAACATTTACTGATTGTTTATTTAAAGATTCTTATCAGGCAGTGGCGGACATTATTTAAGAAGAGGGCGGGCCGTGTGTTGCTCCTGCACACTCACCTGGCCACTCCCCTGCTGCACATTCCTGCACTGGACGGACCGAGTGAGCCACTACTTGAAATTCTCAATCTGCTGGCGACCTCCTGTTTCAGCTAAACAGCTCATTGAGGTACAGCCCTGACATTTAAAGCACCCCAGATGAGGGTGCCTTAGCCAGGCATATGATTCTCTGGTGGACCAGGAGCAGAAAAAGACGAGGTGACCCCACTGATAGTCTGTAAAAGAAGTTCAGCAAAGTTCTCCTCCGAACTACAGAAACAGAGTTCACACAATAAATGTGCAGGAAAGGCGTTTCCCACCATACTCTCCCCAACATGGGCACTCTAGTGAAACTGCGCAAGCTTTCTTTGCCACCCCCCAAATCCCTCATTTGGAGTTTTATGGCTTTTGGTGGGAAGATGATGGAATCTACAATTCCAGTAAAACCAAACTCAGTGGCTCTGGGCTGTAAAATATCAGACCCAAAGACACCAGGCTGCCTCCATGGCCCGGGGCCTTATCCCACCAGGCGGGGCCCATAATGTAGGCTCGGGTCTCAAACCCCGCACCCCAACCACCTCACAACAGGACAGCTAGAATAGGAATATTTATGCTTCTCCCTTGGGTTATATTATTCCTATGACCGTTTTGGCCAAAACTCCACTTTCTGATGTGGATTTCTGCCAGATTTCTTTTTTTTGCCAACTGATTTAATCAAAATGGAAGGTCATATCTCGATTGTTGACATTTTAGTAGTGTATTTCCCAGCATCAGTTCGATGTGGTTAATTTTTTGCCGTGAGACTCTCTCCCTAAACTTGACCTCCTATGACCTTTTTAGGTCTTGCAGACCTAGCGCTGGAGCGCGCATGTGTTCCTCGCACTGCGAGGGCTTATTGTCATCAATACGCTTTCGGAAGGGGACTTGAAGCCACGCCCATCTTTTTGATTGGCTGGCGTCACCGTTTATGCTAAAAGGTGGGTCGTGATTGAAGAATGAGGCTTTTTCGTTACCGCCCTGTCTCCTTCTTGGACGGCCCACTTGTGGCGTAGGCACTATGTTTATTCAGTTCTGTGTTCTCTCCCGACCACCAGTTTCTGTCCCTCGCTGCTCGTCAGGCTTTGTTCCTAGCCCCCCCCCCCCGCACAAATGCCCGCAATTCGGGCACTGTCTTAATTTTAAACTCATACGCGAACCGCTGCAATTCGGGCGCTGTCTCATTTTTAAACTCGTACGCCGTCTGCCTCAGCCGCGCTTGTGTTTTTTCCCTCCCTCCACCTTTCCCGGCCTCGCCTTCTTTTTTTATAAAGTAAGTGTCCTGTGTTTGTTAACAATGCCTCGTTGTGAGAAGGCCGCGATTGCAACTAAGAATGTGGCCCAGGCAGTTGCTGTAGTTACAGAGAGGGTATGATTAGGGGAAAGGTAAGGCGAGCGAAGTGAACTGACAGGAATGAGCGCGTCACCTGTCTGCTGCTTGGGTGTTTTTATCGCAACGCGGGATCGCTGGTCTCAGCGAGAGCAGACCTAACTGCCTTTTACGCGCTTTCCGCCTCAGAAGGACGGGTTCTTAGAGTCAACAGCTACCTGTCATGTTTTTAAACTCTGCTACAAACTGCTCGGAAGCCAGGCTTGTGTATTTTAGATTTGATGAGTAATGGCGCTTGTTTGTTCTGCTCCGTCCAGCCCTGTACTGATGCACTGAAACACAGCGCAGCAGCACTAGTCAACCAACACGGAAGCACACGTGCTAACGTACAGCAAGCAGCACCTCCAGGCTGACCACACAGGTGCACTTGAGGGACAGACACCACATCACCGCAGGAGTAACCATATATCCTCTTCTTGCTTCCACTTGTGTGTTTTTTCCTCATTGTACCGGGCAGGATTTTTCAGAGCACAGGTTTACCTCTCATGTTACCAGGGCTTTCTTAGTGCAAAGCGTAGCACCTTTGTTACTTTCACCCTTACAGTTGTCATGGTATTTCTACACTCTGAAAGGCCAAGTGCTCTGTGAGAGGGCAGAAGCACGCCAAGAACAGCCTTCTTTCCAACCTGCAGTAGCGACGATGTGTAGCCATTGCGGGGCCACGATTTGTATAACAGAACCCCAGTTCACACGCCATTTGGACAGTGATTGTGGTACATTTACCCTCTGAGAATCTGTATGACAACACAACACAGCAGCACCCTTGTCGGTGTTCCTCTTCGTAGGGACAGTCTGTTTGTGATTTGTAGGCAGAATTTGCAGGGCAGTGCTGCAGAACCTGTGACATATTTTCATGGAGGTGTTCCTGGTGCATCACACTCACAAAGTCCACTCTCTGGTAGCAGACCATGGACAGGGCAGCAGCTCCTCTTGACAGCTCTACCCGGGAGGAGGACAGTTTCGTCTCCAGGAAGGGCAGGGTAGATCCCTGGGAGAGAGGTGCCCTACCTGTGCGAGTTTCAGTCATGCAGGAAGAGGGCTGGGTGTTCCCTGTCTCTCCTCCCCCGTGGGCCAGCCCAACACGTTCCACCTGCGCCAGTCAGTCAGTATACAACCACAGCCGCTGTGCGCCACAGTACCGCAGCATGCCCTGCTAAAGCAGCAGGCCTGGAGCACCCCAGGTCCGGCCCACAGCACCCGACGCCATTAAAAAGACACACTCCAAATCCAGGACCCTGACCATGCTGTTTGGAAAGAAGCAGGCCAACGACAACCTCGTTGCCACAAATCCACCCTGGATCCTACCACAGACTTCCAGCAAAGAAAACAAGAATACCTACGGTCAGTATTTCATTTATCATAAATCCCTCCGTTCTTTCTTTTTCAATAACATGTTCGTTTGCCTTTTAACCCTTGTGGAATTTTCAGTGGTATCAGTTGGTGGGTTTTTGTCTTTAATGATTGATTTTTCTATTGCCTAATTGTGCTTGTTGGCCTCGGTCGTCTCTGGGCTCTCAAAGTTTCTAGCTCTATGCGCAAGCAGTTAGTTAATCCAGGCAAGCTTTTCTTTTTTCCTGGTACTTGTAGTCCCGCTTTTATAATTAGAAAAACAGAACAGGTCCAAGAATGCAAAGACAAACTCTAGATTTGTTGGGCTCCTGGATGGATCGGAGATCTGGGAAGTCTACATTCTTTAAGGTATCTTCACCCAGACTGTACTGTCAACAACAGGGGTTCCCGGATGGCTCCTCCTTTCATGATCTCCATGTCTAGTGTGGCCACCAGGAGGCCGCCCATATATAAACTTGTTCGCCTCTCATCTGTCCATCAATACCATACTACTGACATATTTAGTGGCATGCAAGTGGCAATTATCAATACCAAAAACACAACACATCACAGCACTGCCTGTTGATCCACCGCACACCATTTTACAGCGGGTCAGCTGAAGCCGTCAACGCCTACTGCCGAGGATGTGGTGGAGTGGTCAGGTTGTTAGCCCTGGAATCAGGTGACCTGATTGCTACACACAAATAGGTAGTGTAGGATTGACACTTTGTCTATCGTCATGGTAGTGCCAAATAACGTCATCAGCAAGGGCACAGTCTTCCTTTCATGCATTTTTGTATTACAACAAAATGCGTTCTATGAGTTGTAGCTCTGGCTTTCCGTAGTTGATGCAATAAAACTAACAAACCAAGAAACAATGATTTGCAATGAAAAAGGTCACGGTTGTATTATGATGATCTTGGTTATACGAAGTCATCTTTTAATCTTTTAGTTGTATGATCCTGTGAAAAAATCCATTTATTTGCTGGAGATTACGTCCTTTCTTTTGTCAAACATTAGAAGTGTTTCAAAACAAATATAAACTGCAAAACTATATATGCTAAAACAGAGCATTTTTATAACAGATTGTTATCATGGCATCATATCTACCATTGTCCACATAACTGCCAAGCTTCCCATGTCCACGTGTGACATGCTGCTCCAGTCCAGTCCAGTACAGTCCTTTTCCTTACAATTCTAGGACTATTAGTCCTGTTTTATAATGGAATATACAAGACTTCAAGCCCCAGAATTCACAGAATAAACCTGGACTGGATCAACACATAATGCTTGGGCCTGGGAAACCTAGCAGGGTGGCATCATCTTGTCAATGATTACTGAGCAAGAAGCCTTAGTAAAAAGGAATTTAAAGTATACATTGACCAACTGTCTCCATGTCTCACTCCTGATGCTTTGTTTAACATCCTAATGAATTCTGGGTATTGTAGTCCTGGTTCAATTTAATTGATCTAATTGGGCCAACACACCTGAAAACAATGATTTGTAAAAGGAAAGTCTAGGACTGGAGCATTGTATTTTTTAAAACAGGAGTGATCTGGTAACTAGACATTGTCATTTACAACGCCATTAGCTCTAAATTAAGCAAATGTGAGACCTCTTGCATTTCCAATGCTTGTTTCCAAGTTACTTTGGTCACAGAAAAAAACGTCTCCAAGATTTGACAGCAGTCTGACATAGAGCCGCTGCCTTTAGGTTCTGCTACAGCTGTGCATGTGAGAGTGGCAGAGGCCTGGCGTTGTTTTGGTGACCCATCACTGACGCCACCCCTCTTCCAAGGACAAGTGACAAGAACCTTAGTGTCTGGGTACATTCTGCCGCACAGGAAGGTAAGGGAGCTTAGGAACCAGCACTGACACGACCTGCTGCAGATCACCAGCAACTTTAGGATAAGCATCTTATCTCTAGGACCAGATTCTTTTCTTAGAGGAGGCAGGTAGACAAGGACGTACTCTAGGCGCAGAAAAGGCATCATGTAACTGTCCCTTTAAGATCTTGACTAAATATGTGTCTTTGGTTCCCACCAGCGTGAATGGTGGCATCCTGTGCCAATCCGGCAGGAACTGAATAGTTTTTTCCATCCAGGGGACACTACAAGGAAGAAGTGCTGAGTGTAAAGATGCCAACCACGCCACAGGATGTGATGTGGTGGAGCAAGTGAATGGGCAGGGATGTGGCAGCAGCTAATCAGAAAACCGTGCACGAGAATAAAAGGGGGTGCTTAATGTACTCTAAACATAGGAACACTTTGTTCTAATTTCTGAATAGTTCACACAGTGTAATATTACATTATTTACGTAATCATGACTCTCATTTCTGTGACAGTGCTAGAGACCTTCCAAGAGGCTCCTGTGGGCGCCTTTAGCATTGCTTGTTGTGTGCCGGTGGCTGCAGGTGGTATGCGCTGAGACTTATTTTTGGGGACCTTGGCTTCATCAGTTTTACCCAGGGCAGGAGAAAGAAAGGCAGATAAGGCAGATAAGGCGGATAGAAGAGGAAGGAAAAGTAGGGTACCAGGGAGAACGCAGGGATGGCCAGGAACCTGCAAGAGTGGAGAAAAGAGGGAGGAGGGAAAACATGAAGTGGAATCAAGACAAGACATCCTTGGTATTTGGCAACTCACAAATTCGGCATCACCAGTGGATGGCTCTTAAGAAGAACTGTAGCTCAGCACTTGTTTATTTACAAAGCAGGCACCTGGCATTCGATGAAATGTGAAGGCCTAGGTGTGTTGTACAATTAAGGATATGGATTCAACTGTCCCGCCCACAATTGTAGTGATCTGTACTGCAGTAGTCTGCAAGTGAAACAGTAATTACAACTTATGGAGGCAGACAAGCAAGTAAAACATTATTAAGCAACTCCGGTGACACAGGCAGTAATGCAGTCCACAAAGACAAGAGCTGCAAACAAAGGACCAAACATATGCTTGAAAAGAAAGGGCAGCAACAAAAACATGACCAGAAAAAACGAATTCAGACGGTTATGCTGCTTTTCAATGTATGGCTCAGTAGGAGAAAAGTCTCACCCTCCCTGGGACCAGGTATCAATTCCATACCAACATGAAGCATGCACACCCCGCTACCAAATAACACATGGACCAGCCGTACCATCTACAACTAACAATGGGTTTACTCTGACCCGGGTAGCAGGAATAAAAGCAGATCAACAGACTGTTATTTACTGTGCTAGAAGATAGAAAACTGATAGGAGCAACTAAATATAAAAGGAAATGGGTAATATACAGGCAGCAAAACACAGACTGTAACAACACGAGAGGTTGTAAAGAGAGGCTTCACCGCGACAAGCAGAAAAATTATTGATTTAAAGCCAATTATGTGATTATCATCAATGACCAATAGAAATAAGACCTCAGAAGATATTTCGAACTAAAAGAGGGGGGCATGTTTAGGTGAATGTGTTGAACCCCTTCCTATTACTGTGGGCAGTCTCGTATATACCATATTAGCCTTTTCTGCTACATAGGTACTAAATACCCCCGCCCCATCTTAAAATACTTCTGGCATGTTAAAAGACAACTTAACCAGCTCCTACTGACAGGAAATGTTCTGAATTATGGTATTTTGGTATTTACCCCCCAATTGGGTCCGACTCCCCACAGCTGATTGTATGTCCCCTGTCGCCATCATTAATCTTCTGGCTGAAAAGTGCATCGGTCACTATTTCTCTTAGAGCGGTATTTGACCATAGCAAGGACCCGATTAAAGAAGATGGTTCCACCTGGATAGGTCCCATCCTTTGTGATAAATAGTTCAAAGATGGGTTTCGATTTGATCACTGTAAACAAGGCAGAAATCCCAGATGTAAATTGATATTTTCTCTTCCGAGGGCTCCATGAGGAGAAAGGTTTAGTTCTCCATTGCTCGAACAACTTGTCATTCTTACAGAACACTTTGAGAGGTTGTCGACATGTTTGATTTTATTTTAAGAGTAGTCTTTGTATGTTGGATCAGTCTTTCTGTTGCTCATCTAAATCAGCCAGTAATTTTTATCTTCCTATCTAAATTCATAGGAATAGTTGTAAAAAAATATATACAACAGACTTTGATGTCTTAACTGTGTTCGACAGGGTACAGCGATTTCAACCGTCAATGACTGACTTGTCTTAATTTGCAGTGCTAAGTTAATTGAGAAATTTTGCAGCTAAATAATAAAACTATATGATTTGCAAAAGTCCATCTGTAAATTCAATCAACCAGATTTCATTAAATAAAATACGTTAAACACTCAGCTGTAATCAGAGTAATTTGTTTTATAGATTTATTGGCTTTTGGTTCTTAAAAAAAGGTTCTCAATCCAAATAACTGACTAATATCCACCACTCAAACTACTTTCACATTTCACTATACTAATTCACCACTAATCCTTTATGGGTTCCAGAGTAGCGTGCTACTCGCCGAAAACAGCACTTTAACACCCCATCAGGGGCAACAAGTGCTATATAAATGCAACCCCTTTTCCCTCTTCTATCCCTCCGCTATCCTTCTGAATCCAAATAACTGACTAACCTATCCACCACTCAAATTACTTTCATATTTCACTATACTAACTCAACACTAATCCTTTATGGGTTCCGGAGTAGCGTGCTACTCGCCGAAAAAGCGCATTGATGCCTCGTATGGGGTAGTAAGCGCTATATAAATGCAATTACGATACAATACAAAATCAAGTCAGCTGCCCCATCGATGGAGAATTCCCAGTGCATAGAACTTGTAAAGGTCATGGAACAAAGCCAGATTGTGGCAGTGGGTTAAAAGATGTGGCCCGTGTTGGACTTAAAGCAGTTGGAGTTTTCACCTCCAGCTGGCTTCCATTTCTACAAGGGCAGACCCTATAGGCTTGCCTCTTGAATTAATACAGAAGACATCATTTTAGTATGTTGTTTGACAGGTACCTATCCTTCACAAACCAAGTGACTGCAACCACGAAGAATGCATGCCATCACATATATGAAAACTTCATTGAGTCCTTCCTCATAAAATACCTTTGATTCTCAGGTGAACTCCCTCTTGGACTGCTGCACCACCATCTGTGCTTCATCTGGTCCAAACCCAAGCGGCTTAGCTAACCTTCAAACTGAGATGTTATGAACATATCATGTCACCTTTGAAAGACTACTTGATTAATCCCTGCTAGAAACTGACACAGTTTGAAACACTGTGCTTGGTCCATAAGGCGCCGCATGCTAAGGTACCTTCAAGCACTTTCCAGCCATGCCATCCCTCCAGGAGGCAGAGGCCCGCCATAACTTTTGTGATTACTGACCACAGAGATACAATTTGGAGGCGGGTTATTTCACAGGTAATGTTCCATTCTGAGGACGGCCTTGTCTGTTCACCTGACCCTAGAAATAGGTCACTGTAGACGGAAGACCCACATCTTTAGCCACCCCCAGAGTGAAATGTCAGTGTTGAACAGACTCTTTGTAACTCCCTTCGTCATCAGATGCATCACTCTAGCGCCAGATCACTGCGGCCCACCTATGCGGCTCTTCTGTGCATAGAATTACAAAGGAAAGTGGACTGATTCAGTTTAGGACCAAAGGGTCTGGAATCTATTTAACAGTTCAATTAAATGATGCCTCTGGGACCTTGAACTCGCTACTCCTATTAAATACGTAGGTTTAAATTATTTACCTTCGTATATGTTCAGCAAATGAACTGAGGTTGTCTCGTTTTTACTCTAAATAGTGGGTAAACAAGCAAGCATAACTTGTTCAAAATACTTAATACGCAATATTTCGTATTTCGTCAATACGTATTTACTGCATACTTTTAGTTTTTTTACTTTTTCAAAATTTGAACACGTTATCATTCTGATGCTATTTTACACATTAGTGCATGATTGTGATACAATGAAAACTCTATATCCACTGTTTTTGAATTCCTTTTCCCCCGTATGCACTGTTTATCTTATTTTCACTGCCCCTTCTCGCAGTGGAACAGATCGGAGCCGGACGTGTGATGTCTTAAAATGGGCATTCCGTGGTGTCTGCGAGATGGATCTGGCACAGATCGCATTCTAGCAGGGGCTGTTGCTTACACGCCATTGTTAATTAGCCCTAAAAACACCTAAAATGGGAAAATTCAGGCTATATTCATATACAGTTAGGACCCATGGAAGGGCTGGTGCCCTCTTTGCACTGTTACCAATTGAGTTGGACGTTTCGTGGTTGATTCACAAAGGTGGGTGAGAGCACCCGGAAGATCACTCCGGAAGATCACTCCGGAAGAGCACCCGGAAGAGCACCCCGGAAGAGCACTCCGGAAGAGCACCCGGAAGATCACTCCGGAAGAGCACCCCGGAAGAGCACCCGGAAGTTCTACTTTCCATACCGAGATACACGTTTATAACCCGGTCCCTGAGGGTGGGAAAGCTCCAGTTGGACTACTCATGTGCAGCATCTCCCTTTTCCAAGGCAGCGGCACTGCTCTTTGTGTTAATTTGCTTCGTTTTTTTGGCAGCTGTAGTGGGCGGTTAGGCCTGGTTTATAACTTGTTTAATCTTACCTTAAAGGCCCTGCTTTGTTGCACTCTCAGGCTGCCGATGACAAAGGTGTTTGGCAAACCGTTTTAAAAAGTACATTCCAATGATATTACCACGGTACTTGGGAGCAGCCATTTTGGAATTTTGTGTCCTGCCACATCCCACTGAAAAATAAATATTCAGTTCGTAAACACAAATATTAATTTGTTTTTATGTAGCATTTCATGCTGAGCTTGTTGCTGTCTGTAAACTATGTGAACAACAGGGGCCATTATTGCCCAGTTTGTGGGCTCTCAATGCATCAACGAGTGGCTCCTGGCATTCATAGTCCTGTTACCAACGAGTGCTTACGTCACAGCCACTTTACCATCACGCTTCATGCCATGTTCCTTGCAGACCTATGTTGTAGAATTAAAAGCACAACCCCGAGTCATGTTTTGACTGCTGTTCGATGACACAGAACAAGGGCCGGTTATCGTGCAGAGGGGTGGAAATAGATATGTCTGCAGATGTGGGAAGGCTGGCGCGTGATGATGCGGGACAGGGCAGCAGCAGTAGCTGGGTTTTGTCTCTTGTGTTTTTGGTGAGCTACGGTTAACTAATGCCGCTCCTAAACCTATCCATCTCAGCACACTAAGAGGAAAAATGGGGTGTTTAGTTTTGTACAACAGACATCTGGAATGGTGGCGCGACCTAAGAAGTAACTAAAAGCATGGGGTGAAAGGTCAGCAGTGTAGGCGCTTGAAGAGACCGTGTCAGGGCCACTGACATTGCGAGAGTTTACGGTCGCGACATTTTCTACATAATTATGGATTTTCTACATTTGGCACATAATCCATTTTCTGCTGCAAAGGCTGCAGATTTCAGCAAAAAAAATGTTTCTAGCTCAAAAGGATCAAATATTTTGTCAAGATGCAGCAACACATTGCGGCACAGTGGAAGGCTCTTACCAATTGTTGACTGGTCACCAGTTGTTTATTTCAGTATTTGGGAGTCAAAGTGGCACTAACCTTTGCCCATGAACTGTTAACGTGTAAAAAAATAAAAAAGCCTAAATAATTACACAAAATGTGCTGCATTCTGCCTTATCTTTCTGCATCATTTGCTCCTCCCCTGCCGCATAATTCTAGAGGCCATGGATATTGAATGTGGGTGTACGCGGAGGGAGTCAAGGGACAAACATTCACACATGAAATCCGTCGGTGCGGGGAAGAATTGTATTACCGTGTGGAAAACAAAAGCGGAGCTGCCATTTTCCTGTAGACAACACGTGCTCATACAAAAATATGCATGCCGGTGGCTCAGCCACATCTTCTAACTGCTGGTGAATCACAGGTGCCGGAAACAAAGCGCTGCACGATTCTACAAAACTGCAGTTTTGTGTCTTTCATTGACCTTGTGAAACAGTGAGTTGCATTTACCCTGACATACAAAGTTCACGGTTTGTTTCATTGCAACACAGAATGCGGGAACATTTTACGGCAACCAACGGTGTGTGTGTGGCGGGGATTTGTGTTGGCTGACATACTTGGCACATGTTTGAAAGAAGCCATGATTGTGGTGCTGTTTGGGATCTGAATGTAAGCAGTCCGTGGTAAAGAGTCTGCTATTCCGTCCTTCCATAGTGAACAAGAACCAGCGCGCCCAGACAATGTTGGACTATGTATAATTGTGTGCATATATCATTGTTCTGTGTTATGGTAAATGTATCCGGAAATATTTACAGTTTTGGGTATGTTGTGGTCTGTGTGTGGTCACTGAAACTATGGTGTCTTGTTCGGGTCCACAATGTCCCTCTAATTCAGTAATGCTGTGCGGTGTTAGGTGACTGTTGTTTAATGTGCTTTGTGTTGTCTTACAGAGGAATGTAGTTTTATGAAGATCAGATTTCTGTAGTGAGCTCGGTGAGGTTCTGTGCTGTGTTGGGTGTAAGTGCCTTGTTCTCACTGCTGTGTTCTGTTTGTGATTGTATTCTATTATGGTTGCTGCTGTAGTGAGCTTGAGTGTTCCCAAACATACAGATGTGTGATCCGTGTTTGTTGGATGTTGTCTGTTTGCCGATTTGCAGGTTGATGTGTATTTTCCACCATATTAAACCCCACTGGACTCGCTGGGCTTACTACGATACCTCATATGTTGTAAAATAGCTTGCTATAGCGCACAGTTACGATATGTAAAACTACATGGTGTGAATATTTATATTCCTCAGAAATGAAATCAGCACCTTTCCCGCAACACCCACGCACAATGTAAGTAAAATTGCACCCATCACCCATTAAAAGCAAACTACTAAAGAGAAAACCTTACCACTCCTGCAAGGGAAGACAATACTCGATGGAAACCCAAGGGCTTATGAGTAAGCCTGCTTCATGACAATAAAGGTGTTGAACTTTCCTAGTTTGAGGAAGGCGCCTCTAACTTCTCCATGTCTAGTATCACACTGTGGCAAACAGCCGTCCCCTTCAGATGCAAGGGCTGTTTTAAAGCAGTTTCGTTTGTCTTTATCAACCAGGATAGTTACTAAAGTATTTCATGGAATGTGCACAACCGTTTGAAGGGTGAATCCCGTAAAAGCTTTAGGAATAAGTTGTTCGGGTGCCTCAACGCTCGCCAACAATTATATTTTTTTGTTTTTTAAGGACTAGAAATGCAGAAGTGCATTCTTTACCGATTAGTTAATCAATGCCAAGAATACAACCTCAGAATAAAATAACACGGGAAACGAACGTCTTGCCCAGAAACGTTTAAGTGTATTATTACTCGCGACAGATATCAGCAGAATTAAGGATTCCAAAGTACTCCCAATTCTAGTCCAGATTTCCGTTCGACAAACCACTCTGCCCAGTGGGTTCATTTAAGGTGAACAGTGACCCACTCCCAGGGGTGTCAAATGCACGACCAGGGTTAGACCGCGACGCCCCTGGTGACACGGAGTCACCCGGTACCTCTAAAAAGTATCCTTGCTTATAGGGGTCTGGTGCCGAGGGCCACACAGAGCTAGGGGTGGCGCTGGCTTGTTGCTTGATTGGCGTTTGCCCTCTTGCATCCTGCCCTCTCGCTCCCATTGCTGTTTGGCCAGAATTTAGTCTAGCTCACCTGAAGAAGAAACTGAGTTAAGTTGGTACATACAATGGAAGCTGAAACGTAAGCAGTCAAAACTCGAGAGAGACCCTCCACTCCTAGGGGGAGTGAAGGAGGAGCGGGGAATGGGTCAGTCAGACGGCGCTCAACCTGTGCACAGATACAGCGCAAGGATACGCTCTCACCTTCTTCGCAGGCGCCGGGGGGCAGGACGACCAGTGCCAGGAAGCCCAGTGCCAGGAGCCCCAGCACGACCGCCGCTCTCATGCTGACGTAGTTTGCAGGTCTCGGACGCATGCTGCTGCTCGGACGTCACATTCTCGGGGAGCTCTGCTGCGAGCTCGAGCCGCGCTCCGTAGCCTTGAACCTTCCCTTCAGGACTCCCAGGCGGCTGCAGCTCTGTCACTGAGCCGAGAGCCCGGGGGAGGGCCCAGGCCGTGCCTCGCTGCGTCATGCATGACTTTCAGGCAGGAAGCGCTCCGATTACTCCCCAGGGAGCGAAGCTTTAACTCTTAAACCGCCTGGTTTCCCGTCAGAAGCCAACACGTGCTTTTCATGTCCAGACTGGTACAAGCTGAAAGTGTTTAAAACATTGCCCCCGAATACCTGTCCTCGACGTGCCTAACATTTCAACACACTTCAAGGCAGCGTTTTCGTGAACGCTATTCATAAGCACATACCCCTGTCGCTGCCGCAAACGTAAAGTTCGCACCGCAAGTTGGTGTAATGATAAACATTTGTGGTTTCCTTTCACCAAGACCTGTCCGCGCGTTTGGGTAGGGCCAGGGTCACTGCTGTTATGTGGCAACGAATGTGAAAGTTATGCCGCCAGATCATGTGGCGTACATATATTATGCAATGATATGCAGATAACGTGGTAAGTTGTGTGGCAATGTCTGTTTTGACTTTTTTCAGCTTATCATACACTGTTGCAAATTTGTATCCCAGCGCATTAGAAAAACACTCGTGATTCTTAATAAGAAAACTACACGCATTTTCTGAGATCCTATTTAAAATGTTATTCCGCAACAATGGTTTTATCCCGAGTGGGGGGGGGGGGGGGAGGGGTGGGGGAAGAAACGATAATAGGACCGGTCCTTTCTACCCTCAGACTAAAACACTGTGTAAAAGGTATACATTGTTGTACTCGCAGAAAACAAGCATATATATATATATATATATATATATATATATATATATATATATATATATATATACTTGAAATAGAAGTGACGTTTAAAAAACTTAACTAGGATGTGTAAAATATATATATATATATATATACCGCAACCTTCATGTCACAAAAGTGCTTTTTTTTTTTTTACACATACCTGTTATATTTTTAAACTTTACTTCTATTTCAAGTTTCTCAGTGTTTATAGTATATTTATGGTCTGTAAACAACCATCAGATTAGTAGGTCAGCTTCATGAAAAAAACAGCTTGGGCAAACAGGTTCGGAGCTAGACTTTCCTTCAAACCGATTTCTCAGAAAATTTCAAGATTAATGAACGTAGTGTTTTTGTACAAATGCCTAAAAAGTAATTGGTGATAGCTTAACGTAGCGCGTGTGAAGCCACGCACTCCAGAATTCCCGGCAGCCAGCGTACTTACAACGGTGTTCCTTACTCACTACATTGAATAGTCCAGAGGAGGAAGAACAGGGCCAGACTGGCCATCCGGGCAAGCGGGCAATGCCCCGGGAGGTTGGAGTCACTGGAGGCCGGTTTTGACCCTTGGAGGACAAATTTCGGCCCCCAGGATACCCTGTTGGTCCCCAGAAGTAGTGGTACAAGTTATATGTCCCTGCTGCTTCTTGCAATTGCTGCTCGTTTGATTTTTTGGAGCTGTTTTAGGCCGCCAGCCCGCATTAACAGAGCGAGCACAGAAAACAACTGAAATCAGGACAAAAAGTCTATGGCAGGTAAAGCAGCCTGATTCCTGCAGCATACTATTAATGTCATTGCTCTTAAGGTAGGCCTGTGACTTCCGCATATAGGCAGGCGTTGGCGCTAGGCAAATTCCTGACTATGGTAGATGCAGGGCTCGGAGAGGAGCTCGGGGCAGGGTTGCCTGCCAGTGCCCTGATGACTGCATGGTATGAGTGACTGCCAACCACACTTTAAACAAAATTGAAAAGCCAATGATTTTACAGTGCACGCAGTCAGTAACTGTGCAGCGGGTTAGGCTACCCCTGGCAGCTGGCTTCAGCCTGGCACGATGCAGCAGCATCAGGCGCTGTCAGTCCTGGCCCAGCCTTCTTACTAAGTACCAGCAGAGCACTTTCATAGCCGAATGTGAGGGCCACGAGCTAGCCACCTGTGCAGCAAACACACACAAACAGTTCTTGTTGGCTCAGGCCTGTTCATTTTTGTGCAGCCTCCCTGCCGATGAGAAACCGACCTTTGCTGCACCGAAGGGCTCCGAGCACACCTCAGGTCTGATGGCTTAGTGGACTAATGCGTCTACTGTAGGGGCCTGTGTTCAACCTCATGGTCCGTTTCAAATCCCGTTGGGTCAACTCAGCCTTTCATCCTTATGAGGTTGATAAAATGTGTATCCTTATGGAACAATGAATAAACATATGTTATTCAGCACCAAGATACCCTTGGGTGAATGCACGCTTTACAAATACACATGTTCTGTTCGCATGAGCAGCACTTGCCTTTGCCCACCGGCTTGGCATGCTTAGGTCAATCCTTACAAGATGCCAAGGCCTGGGAACAGCCATAGAAAGCAAAACGCTATTGACTTAATGTTTTAATTTGTGCCCCTTCTGATGCAGGGGCACCACATGGGGCCGTTCCGCCCGGTGTCTTTCTTGATGGGCCTGGCTGGATACCTTGTTGGGGGGCAGTGGTTTAGATACATTCGGACAAGTTGAGATCAAAGTTGGAGTCTGCAGCTGCTGGTGGCTGATGCGGTCTGCTTGCCTTCCTTATACCCCGACTTTGTTGGGCTTGCGTTCCTTTTCATAAGCACCAAAGGTGTTCAGCCTCTAGCTTGGTAGGCAAATAAGGTAAATAATTAAAGCTATACGATATGCATTAAATGTGCAGTTATATGAACCTGGCCTATTCTAGTGGGGTGCTGGGGCAATAGCCAAAAAAACCTTCTCTACCATATTGCCATTTTAGAGAGTGGTCTTATTCCAAAAATGCAAAAAGAACAGTTGATGGACAGAATGCAGAACTGTTGATGGACAGAATGCAGAACAATATCATACATTCATCCCAGTACAGAGATCTGGGCCTAAATCCATCGTTTTTTTTGCTTACCATGCCATTCCGGTTTAGACCCAGCCATATGCAAATCAGTCTTGACCCTGTGCCCTATGGGAACAGTCCAGCCCGAACTGCCAGGCCAGGTTCTCCCTGGACTGGAACCAAGCATCGTTGGACCAGTTTCAGGGTTTCACCCCTCTTCAGCCAGGATAGCTTAATTCCAGTGGCATGGAGAGCACAGGACTCACGTCTGAGCATACCCTTCCCACTTGGGGTGACAAATGCAAAAAGAACTGTTGATGGACAGAGGCACCATATCATGTGTGACACTTTCAGCATGTCCTGCTGTTTTAGCCAAAAAGACTTTGAATGCAGTCATTTTTCTGTCCATGCTTATGGATAGTGTTAAAATTAAAACTACAAATCCTAGCATGCAATGTACTATAGGCTGATAGCTCAAACCCGAGTGAAGTTAGACTGGGCACCTACAAATGTAGCGTAAATCACTTACTGTTGTCATGATTGACATCTTATTCTGTTCTTTGAATAAGAATGCCTGTACACGCCTTGTTGGTGTCACTATGATTAGATATTGAGGAGCACAGCATGGTCATCATTCCGTGCTTTAGAAATGATGGCATTTCAATATATAACTAAATATGTGGTAGAAAATGCATATTTTTCACCATTTTTATCAAACATTTCTTGGGAGAGACGCCCCCAAGACCCACCTCTCAGTGGCTGAGCCCACACGGTGTGTTTGCTCGCTACGCGCAGTAATGGGGATGGTCTGACAAACTTTTCCAGGGCTCCTTTTCCTTCCCAGTCTGGCCCTGAAGAAGATGATGGCGGGCACGGAAAGTGACACATGCTCATTCATAATTGCTTCAGCATCAGTGCCCAAGAGGACGATTGTCCAGTCGCCACATAAATAACTTAGAGCAGCAATGATTTCCTACAGCCTAGAAACCTATGCCATAATGGTCCTTCCAGTTAATTGATGGAAGTGAACTGATGTATAGTTGAATGGAGATTGCTTTAGCTCTCCATACTTTAACTAAAAGATGCAGTGGGCACCTGCCAACACAACAATTGTACCCTAATAGAGCATTACATACAATACTCGAGGATTCTTTTTAACCTGAAAGCTGCCTCCCAAAAAAGTGTGCTGTCGAACAGTGCTTCCAGATAGTGGTAGCTTGTGACTTATCATAAGCACTTTTCTTTCAAGAATTAGTCTCAGATATGCATTGTCCCAAGCATAGAATTTTGAGTCTTGGTTAGGTTTACTTGGAGGTTGTTGGATGACTTGTAAAGGGCAAGAGGGTTCCAAGTCCCTGGCAAGCCAACTGTCGTTCACTCGAGTAGCAGGACGTCTTCCGCATTGTTGACTGTCCTTACACCGTGTCCACTTTAGTGAAGGTAGATTGGTCCGAGCCAGTGCCAGATCGGTGTCCGGATCGGTTATAGAGATGTTGAACTAGAAAAGAGAAAAGACTGCTCTCAGCTTGGAGAAAATTTACAAAACTGCAAAGAAAAGTAATATCAAGTGTGCGACATTTCATAGTTGATCAATACATTATTAAACAAGCATTTGCAATACAATAGGTCTTGCATTTGTAAGAGTTAGAGCTATTGCTGTTGTAAATGACAATGTCTTTTACCAATGTGTTTTGGTTTGGAGCGCAGTGAATGTATGTGGTGTGGAGTGGCATTATGTGGGTTGTATTGAAATCATGTGGGGTGGAATTGTATGGTGCGGAGTATATTTGTGTCGTGGAATTATGTGGCATGGTGAATAGATGGTGGTGGGAGCAGCACAGAATAGATGGAAAGGAAGATAAAGAGGGATATATAGTTTGTTCAGGAAGTGGTGAATGAACGAGACAGAGGAGGAGAAAGTGTTTGAGAAAGAACATACTGAAGTCCTGACTTTCTCTGAATCAGGCGGATGGACCTACAGTTTGGCACAGAGTGTACTCAGTCCCCATTGCAACAGAGTATCCTTTCCACCAAACTGTAAATCAGCCCCTATGTTTGTTGACTTGTGCTGTGATCGCAAAGGAATGATGTAATTTCAAGGTTGCACAATATACTTTTTAAAAGTCAAATGAACTCACAAACACATTGTGTGACCTGCCTTGTCCACAGAGACAGGCTTCTCACCCTCAAGGCTTTTCGTAACAAGCATTTGCAATGCAATAGGTCTCGTGTTTGTGAGAGTTTAAGCTATTGGCATTGTAAATGAAAATGCCTTTTATTTATCTGTTTTGATAATTAACACATATAAATAAAGCGCATTATCATTTACAGTGCCAATACCTCAAACTCTTGTAAATGCAAGACATATTTCACTTCAAAGAAGCGGCCTCCATTGTCCCGGGCTGCTTGGAAAGTGAAAGCGGGCATGGCGCCCTGAATGTTGCAGGAAAGCTTGTCGTACCTGCAGTAGGAGAAACTCTAATGAAGAATATAGGGCTTACAGACTAAATTAGACATACAGTGTAACCGAAGTAAAAAGGCCAGTCCTCATGGGAGGTTACAAATGAAGACAAGGCAGTACTAAGGAGGGACTAACAAGCCTATTAACGAATCAGAAGCCAGTATCCACAAAGGACAATGACACAAGCCAATGAAAAATATGGGCGGAGCTTCAAGCTCATACTCTAATACAGCATGCCTCGCAGAGCAGCGCACGCTGCCCAGGCTCGACCTAGAAACCGATGATACAAATCTATATTCCTACTGCTTGCCAAGATAGTACAAAGGTCTCAAGTGGTAATAAACCAATGAGGGCTCTCCAGAAATTTATAATGGGAAGGGCATTAGAAGGAGGATTAAGAATGCATGATGTGATATTCCTCTTACTTACTTGGCTGTTTCAAATCCACTATAAGCCTTTTAGGAGAAGTACAATGTAGTTAGTGTGTTGGGTCAGATGTTTTTTGTGTTTATGGTGGGATTGTTTGGGACTTGAACTCTGTACGGACAGCTTGAGTTGAACAAGGCTTCTCCTTCTAGTTCACTTTTATCTGGGGCACATTATTTTCAAGGTGAGTGGTGAGATGTTCGAGATTGTTCTGAGCAAGTACCTTTGTGATGATCACCTTGCCTCTTTTTCCCCTGGTCCCCCCCATCCAAACAAAAAACGGTCGCACTTCACCCCAATATTGTACTGTCCACCTTTTCCAATATCTCTTGAGAAGATTGGAGAGTTTGAATCAGTGGGCATCTTGGAAAAAGGACTGTGGCCCTTTCTCCCTTTCTCTCACGCACTCCTTCTCTAGGATCTCTTTCTACACCCTCTTAGCCTGTTTTTGGGGTTACTGAGTGGTTCAGCCCCCCCATCTCCTCTTTGCTCCTTGTGCTGTATGGGGCTATATATGGAATAGAGTGAATTTCTGAGTTCCCTATTCTGTAAAATAAAACAGTTCCAAATCCTCCATGTGTCCTCGTGCAACCTCATTATCTTCCTCCCACCATCTTGGGCTACATCAGGTTTGAGCTGCCTCGGTATCGGGAAGGAGTAAGAGACCGTGGTAGCTACATCAGTATTAATAGGCGATCAGAGATGGCAAGCAGGGTAAAAAAAGAAGTATGGCGTGAAAGAGGAAAATGGTCGCACAGCACATTATAGTCCTCCACAAATGAAAGGCGTATGGCATGTTTATCTCACATTCCCCACTGCGGGGGACAATGGATGTAAACATAGGCTATCTTTTTAGCTTTAACATTTAATAATAATTTTTAAAAAAGAGTGATATTTTCTCTCCTGCATCAGTAGTTAGCGCTGCATTACTATGGACAAGCAGGTCATGAGCTCTTTACAGCTGCCCCATCCCTTTCCAGGCCACTGTGCATGTGTTAAAATGGGGACCTGCCACACTTAAAAGCCACCTGAAGATTCCCATAGTTTTTTTTTAACACCTTTAGTAACTTGCATTTAAGAGACAGTTAACGCGGTTTTCTTCTACCAACTTTCCATTCCCTTATTTCCACTTTGATTTCCGGCCTATGGAGCGGTCACGAAACCAGCACCTAGAGGCTGTTGTCTTTAAAAAGTGGAGTAGTGGCTGTGAAACACGTTTGTGCTTGAAATACCTTGCTGCACCTGACGATGGAGCACATGCCTGTTTATACCAAACTTTACAAGACACCCCTTGGTAGAAGCAGGGATGACCAGCTTCGAAAGAAGGCGCAACCCTGACGCCCGCGTCTTTAAAGCACACCAATGTTTATACACTCTGTCACTTGTGTTGGACATTAAGACAATTGCTCTTGAAGTTTCAGTACTGTTATTTCATTCGAAGTGCAATAGAAGGAAGTATGAAATATACGTAGTGTTAACGGTAAAACACTGAACCAGTCTTAAGTTTCAAACAAGCATAAAAGAGCTCTCAAAGGGTGGCGCCCAGCCATCAGTGAGACAGGGAAGAGGCGCGAGAGACAGTCCGTGAAAAGAAGGCACTTGGAGAGAAGAAGGCACATGCGCAGAAACAGAACAGCAGAGAGAGAGAGAAAACGAGGCAACGAAAGCTGGCTGACTAAAAAAACATAGTGCTTACGACTTATGAAGGAGACCGTGTAACGCTGCAAGTAAAAGTTCCAGTCCGGATGGGTGGTCACAAAAGGAGACAGGGCGGAAACAAGAAGGGATTAAGAAGCTTGATTATCAATCAGAAGTCAGCATTTACCATGGACTATGACGCCAGCCAATGAAAAATATGGGCAGGGCTTACACGGCACTTCCACATCTGTCCTTACTACAATATGCCTTGCAGAGCGAGCAGCGCATGCGCTGCAACGCTAGGCTCGACCTAAAAAAGGATATGCACCTCATTTATAGTGTGTCAGATCTATTCACTGGCCTGGTAAACTGTTGTCCTAGAGCCTGTTCAGCCCAAAGTAAAAACGCTGCCTGATTTTTGACTGAAACATACCATCTGGTTAGCTGAACGTTTCTGCAGCTTCAATTGTGTTTATGCCTCCTTACCATGACTGCTGCCTTGAACAGAGCTGCATGAGGGGGAAGGAGACCCTGCTATGAAGGGTGGAGGCACCCAGGACATTACACATATGCGCATACTATTCGGTGGACACTAAGGGAAATAGGAAGAGTGTTCAACACTCCGTCCATCATTTCCTTTGGTTTCTGCTTTGTTCGCCATAAGTTGGCAGGGTATGCTCAGACGTGAGTCCCTTGCTCACTTTGCCACTGGATTCAAGCAAGCCTGGCTGAAGACGGCTGAAATGTCAGAAACCGGTCCTAGGAAGCTTGTTTCCGGTCCAGGGAAGACATGGCTTGGCAGTTCGGGCTGGACTGTTCCCATGAGGCACAGGGTCAGACTGATTTGCATATGGCCATGTCTGAACTGGGGTGGCAGAGTGGGCTAAAGAACGGTGATGGATTAAACCCAGATCAGTTGACTGGGGGTGAGTGCTTGCAATGTTCACCACTCCGTCCATCATTTCCTTTGGTTTCAAATAGGAAGAGTGTGTCATAGAGTGCACTATCAGCCACTGTTAGTTCCAGAATCAGAAATGCCTCCGCCAGCAGGTCGAATGCCTGCAAGTCAGACAATAAAGCGTGTTTAGCTCCTTAGATGTCTCTCCCCTGAGGCGGAAGCCGGGGGTTTTGTTCTGCTGTATTTTAACTGTGAATTTTTTAAATACATTGTATTTGCATCCTGGGCATTGTTGGTAGTAGGGAAACCTACCTGCACGCCTCTTCGCTCCCAAGCCCGATTCCCAGTGCGTGCTCACAGTTCCTGGCGCTTGGGGAGAAGGGGTTCGGCCATCTTGGGTGAGGGAGGGGTAGCGCTGCAGATGCTGGCCGCCTCCCGCCCTCCCAGAGTACTTAAACACCTGCAAAACGCTTCGCGCTGACCTCCTTAGATGTCTCTCCCCTGAGGCGGAAGCCGGGGGTTTTGTTCTGCTGTATTTTAACTGTGACTTTTTTAAATACATTGTATTTGCATCCTGGGCATTGTTGGTAGTAGGGAAACCTACCTGCACGCCTCTTCGCTCCCGAGCCCGATTCCCAGTGCGCGCTCACAGTTCCTGGCGCTTGGGGAGAAGGGGTTCGGCCATCTTGGGTGAGGGAGGGATAGCGCTGCAGATGCTGGCCGCCTCCCACCCTCCTCACATCGGATATAAGGACATGAACATCCGTCCGCGCAGCGGGTGGGCGCAGCGGGCGCGCCGGCGGCGCGCCAAAGGCAAGCCCGTCTGCGCCCGTCTGCGCCTGGCCCGTGCCCAGGGCCAAGAACCCTGCTTCAGCCGCCTTATACTCTAAGCTAGTCTATACACCCATGGCTTTGATGAAGCTCCAACCTACCTCCTCATCTCGATGCACCAAACATGACTTATCACAAACACCTATGGTCACCAAACTTAGCTGCTCCCACTGTAACAGCGTGATTGTCATTGACAATATGAATCTCAAGCCCAATAGCCAAACTGATGCCACGGAGGTGGTTATTCTTATGGCCCTCCTTAACGCTCAATAGTTGGGTAGACACAGACAAGAAATAGCGGACCTTATCATTGACAACAACCTAGACACTCTATACATCACCGAAACGTGGACTGATGATGCTTCAGCCCCTGATCTAGTGGTAGCAGTGCCTCCTGGCTATAAAGCCTATCGACAGGATAGGGTCGGTAAAAAGGGAGGAGGTCTAGCAATTATAACAAGAGACCAGTTCGAAGTCCGAACATCCCCTATTCCCGGTGCTTCATGTGAAGCGATGCACTTTGACATTAAGTTCTCAGCTCTTTTTACTTTTAAGGGAGTTCTCCTTTACCGCCCTCCTGGGTCGAGAGCAGCCTTCCTGACTAATTTACACGTAATAACTGAATTGATAGCCACGGAAGATTCCACAACTATAATGGGCGACATGAATTTCCACTTGGATCTAGAAAACGATAAAGATACTGCCGCCCTTACATCGGACCTAGAAACCATGGGCCTCAGACAACTGGTCACCTCCCCTACCCATTAGGCAGGACATACATTGGACTGTATATTCTCCAACGTAGAGGACCTACATATAATTAACATTCTTCCTATGTCATGGACTGATTACTTCGCTATTTTTAGCAGCCTGACTATAAAGGAACAATGGAGGAAGAAGCCTATAGCTATAGTGCCAGGCCCCTTTAAAGTATGGAAGAGTCTCAACCATACTGAATTAACCTTATTACTGGACAATACATGCCCAGAGATATCCGATGATCCCAATATCGCCACCTGTCAATTCCATGAATGGATAGGTGCCGCTACTAATCAGTTAGTACCCACTAAATCCCATTCTAGAAACAGAAGCTCACCAACCGCACCGTGGTACACAGAGGAACTGCGTACTCAAAAACAACTGTGTCGGAACAGGGAAAGGTACTGGCGCAGAAACTACAATAACGAAAGCAAGATTAAATATAAACAATCGTTATCTATTTACAAACTCATGATCACTGCTGCCAAAAAGACCTTTTTTTCAGAACAAATCGAAAAAGCCAAAAACTCGAGTAGACAACTCTATGATATCACCAAAACCTTGTCCGGCAACGTACCTGATTTACATCCGTCCCCGTCTCAACCACTCTGCGACGCATTGTCTGAATTCTTTTATTCCAAAGTTAACATCTTTCAAGCGTTCATGTCAACCACCATCACCTCCAGAGCCCCTACCTTTCATACCACCTCAGGAAACATCCTGTCCAGTTTTCAGCCTCTTACTACTGAACAAACAAAAACCATTATCAGATCTATCAAAACCGGATCGGCCTTAGATCCCTGCCCTTCTTCAGTGCTCTCCAATGTGATAGAAATAACCGCTCCTGTTCTTACTCATGTTTGTAATATCATCCTTAGTTCCGGGATTTATCCAGACTCCTTAAAAAACACTCTGATTAAGCCTTTGCTTAAGAAATCCAACTTAAATAAGGAGGAACTAAAGAATTACAGACCTATAGCTAGCCTCCCTTTCGTAGCTAAGGTGACGGAGAAAGCCATGAACCAGCAGCTCTCAGAATACGTAGAGAAACATCAGCTGCTGGATGACACACAGTTTGGCTTTCGAAAGTACCACGGAACTGAAACCGCCCTTCTCAAGGCAGCGGACGACATTAGAATTGTCCGTGACCAGGGAGGGACAGCATTACTTGTATTGCTAGACCTCTCGGCAGCCTTCGACACGGTCGACCATAAGATCTTAGTGGACCGTGTCGGACGGATGGGCATTCTTCACACTGCGAGAGATCTGCTTTCCTCCTTCCTGGCCGACAGAACACAAGTGGTCACACTGGGGCCTTATCAATCGGCCAAGCGTTCACTTCCCTGTGGGGTTCCTCAAGGCTCCTCCCTTAGTCCGAAACTTTTTAACATCTATGTGTCGGACCTTGCGCGTGTGATCAAAGCATTCGGGATGAGCATAACCTCATATGCTGATGATACGCAACTAGTGCTGGCCATTAAAGGTGACGGGCAGGAGGTGGCAGAACGCTTTAAAAATGGTATGGTAGCAATCGGAGAGTGGATGACAGACAACTGTCTGAAACTTAACTCCGATAAAACGGAGGTGCTCATTTTTGGCTCTCTCTCCCCGAGCTGGCCTACATCCTGGTGGCCACCAGCCTTTGGTACTCCCCCCAGTCCGACCCTCAAGGTCAGGAATCTGGGAGTAATTTTTGACAACCATCTTAATTTCATGGCACATGCAAATAAGGTAGCAGCCACCGCCCATCATAAACTCCGAATGATAAGGAAAATCATTCCTTTTCTGCCAGACACTGCCGCTAAAACATTGGTCAGTTCTCTAGTTCTTTCATCACTAGACTACTGTAACTCACTTTTTCTTAATGCCCAAGCTAGGGTAACAAAAAAATTGCAGACAATACAAAATGCATCAGCACGTCTCTTGTCCAGAACACCCAAGTTTGCACCTATCACTGACACCATAAGAACTTTCCACTGGTTGACCATCCAAAACAGGATTAAGTTCAAATCACTCTGTATAATTTACAAGGCGCTTCACGATCAAGGACCACGCCTCCTTAAGGACAAGCTTATACCTTATATACCATCCAGACAGCTTCGTTCCACCACCCTGAACCAACTAGTGGTTCCGCGCTCCAAAACAGTGTCATGGGGTGACCGTCGGTTTCTAGTCGCAGCCCCAAAGATATGGAACACTCTGCCTCAACATGTTAGAACCTGCCCCTCACTTTTACAGTTTCGGAAGAAGCTGAAAACTTGGCTGTTTAATCAGTGATAGTATTCCTATCTCCCGATGTTTCCCATACTTCGGTAAGAGACAGCTGCTAAGGTCTAGCGCCGAGACGCCTATGGGTATTCGTTCGCGCTTAACAAATGTCAAAAAATAAATAAATAAATAAAAATCCTTCAGGGAGAACTATAAACCTACTGTAAAGGTTGGGTCTGGTGATGCTGAGACCAATGTTACTTGCACAGGGGGATTAAAATGAAATTTGACTCCGCTCTGAAGAGCTTGGCATTGAGCACACACCCATGGGGGATGAGTCTGGGGGGGGTGGTGAGGTGCTGGGGGGCATGTAAAACCGGGTGTCACAAGGGTGGGGACGTGAAATGGGGTGACCAGCTGCGGTGAATAAAAAGCCAATACAGTTTGGGTAGATCTTAAGTACAGTGTTTGGGACAGCGTGACGGAGGGAGAGGAGAGAGTTCTGCCGAGGGACAGAAGTGTGGGGCAATAGGATAGCATAAATACAGATCATCATAAATAGTTTGGAGGAAAGGGAGAGGAGTCAGCTTAAAGAAGAGAAACACAGATTGTAGTGAGGGAGAGGAGAAACTAGAAGAAAGAGACGGACAGATTTTTAGGTGGGAGGATAGGTGGCGGGAGCGTGCATTTAAGAGCGAGTTTGACAAGCAGAGGCAGATTTTTGGGCTTGAGGAAGATTAGAGACTTTAGAAGAGAGAGACCAGCAGAGTTTTGGGGAGGAGGGATGGACGTGGGGTTTAAAGGGACTACGCATGAAACAGAGAGTGAGTTTGGGGACAATCAGTGAGTTTGAAATCTAGTTTAAGGGGACGGGAGCGTCAGGTGGCGATGCAGACATCCGAGGCACAGGGAGAGTATAAAGCAGATAACAGGTCACTGTAACCCAAGCCCTCTAGCCCCTTCTGACTTCCACGCCTCCCTTGGCAAACTTTCTGGCTCAGCATGGCACTGGCGTGCCAGCCCCTCCGGCCCCATCTAGTGAGGCACTGCCCTTTTACTGTGCAAACAATTCACTGCAACACTTATAATTCACTCAGGGGTTCATAGCTAGCCTGGGAACGTTATGTGCACAAATCCCCTAACTGTTGTGAGAATATCATCCAGATGATAGAAAGTGTGCTGTGATTATAAAATAGACAATGTTGAAGCAGTTATTATGCTTTTTACGACTTAAAAGCACACCTTGTGTAATATTATTACACCGTACCGCTAGAAGAAAAGAGCAAACTTTAATTTAAAACTGAAAGTGGAAAAAGGAACATTTCCAGAGAATTCCCACAGGAGGCACAGACTAGCTTTAGCTGTATAATGTTGCTGAGCACTGATTCCATGCTGCTGCATGCATGCAAAGGGGGCCGGAATAACAAGGACACCCCTTCACATGTCCCCCTGCCTGACTTGGCGCTTACTTGTGGCTGGGCAAGTGAGGCGGAGTGGCTTGGACCTGGGACTGCATGTCTTGGCCCTGCGGTTTCTACTCTCTGGACCCCAAGAGTCTCCTGTAAATCATCATGGAATGCTGCTGTGGATTCCTCCACCTTCTCCATAAACAGAACGGACTGTGGATAGGAGACGTATGCAAAGCATGGATGATGCTTGATGTTTTGCGTAAAGAAGCCTACCATTCTTAAATGGTTGGTACATTTACGTTACCCTCACAATAGCACATCTTGCTTATTGAAAACAGCGAGCCCATGTTTAGTAGACATATAACTGCTTTGGTTTGACTAATGATTCTCTGTTTTCAAGAGCATTTTAGCCTCCTTAATCAACGTTTTTTCTCACCACCGTAGGCAGCCTAATGGTGAAGATAAAAGCTTTTGGAGGATTTATTTAGTCAGAAACTGCATTGTACAAAATACTGATGATAATGCCATGTTTGTCAGCTGTAGTTTTTTTTTTGTTGCGTTTCCATTAAGCTTTCTTCTTTCATAGTCTTTCATACATGCTGGTGTTTGGCTGAGAACAACATTGTTTTAAATCGTACACTTCAGTTTGTGAATTGAAAGCCTCCTTCAAGATGGCCACCAGGCAGCATTTTAAAGGCTGCTAGGGCACTTTTCATCCTCACAGGAGCGCTGAGAGAGTGCTGCTCCAGCTGTCAAAGAACGTTAATATTTTCACAACATTGTACTGTCGTTGCGTGGGAGGGATGCACAAGCTGTGCCAAATGTCTGTGGGGGGGAGAGGAAATGGCATCTGAGGGACAGCGGCAGAACTGGAAAGGGGCAAATAGGGCAGGGGTAATGGGAGGGGGGGTGAAAGAAACAGTACCTGCATCGCAGCGGACGGCCGCTAATCAGGTGGAATTAATCTGTATTTTAACGGTGCTTCTCAGCTAGAAACAGAAGTAATGAATAGGGTGGCTGAAACAATTAGGAGGCATCAAACAAGAGCGATGCTGGAGTCAACCTATAGTAAGTAGCAGGCAGGATTTAAGTCCTTTTAGTGACTACAGCATGTCTTGCAAACAGCGGATGCGCGCTGCCTGGTTTGACCTAAAAATTAATGCTCTTGAAGAGTCAGTAGTTGTTTTGAGCCATTATCCAAGCCTTTTTAGAAAATGAGCACTTCTATTGCCTCTTGTCCGATCAAAGGGTTTATGCCCATCGTTAAGATTGGATTTAACTAGACTGCTAATAAAGGGCTCAACAAACAGTTGTTTTTAATCAGAGAAACAGACCAGCTGTCAAGGCCTGTGCCTGAGAGAGACTTGCTTTGCTTTCATCAGATTGAAGACACATGTTGGAGAGGTGGAAGTTGTTCCAACAGGATTTAAGTTAAATACTATCTTGAGTGTAGCCACACATCCAATAGACGCAGGGCATTTAAGTGGACCCGGTTAAATAGTGCTGTTAATATGACTGTTCAAATTTGTGTCATTTGTCTGATCAGTAACAGTAAGCATTGCAGTCCAGTTTTTATGAACGTTAATTTTCTTTTATGTTTGATGTGCTTTTAACAAAGAAAATAGATTTTTAGCTACTCTAAGATAATTTCTAATGAAGGATGAGATTTTAGGACCTATGAGCAGATATATTGCATTTTAGTGTTATCTTCCTCATACCACAGTGAATTATGGGGCTGTTAAGGCAAAGAAGTCTTTTGGGGATTTACAGCACTGGCCATTGTAAATCAGCAAGAACATCTTCAGTTCCTTGAATTAGCTTATTATCTGGTGGCATGTCAAGCAGACTTACAGTGCGACTGTTTCTCGATAATGCCCAGGCAATTAATGAGCAAGACAAAAGAGCATTTTCCAGCAAATGGAGTCTCAGTTATGTGCAGTGTCAGCTAAAGGTAGTCCTAGAGCTGGACTACAGTACCGTTTTTGGAAATGGTCAATTCCTGAGTGATAATGTAGAAATACAAACCTAGATAAAAAAATTGGCCTGTCATGAGTGTGAGGCCTAAGACTGAAAAGCAGCAGGAATGAGCCATTAATAGAGTTGTTAACTCTACGTGCACTAGTGTTGGACCTGATACTAGTCAGGTAGCGTTGCCCTGAACTTTTTGCTTTTTAGGTCTTGATTTTGCTTATTCTCTTGTGCGGTCTCTGGCCTTTGGGCACTTTCCCACTGTAAATATGGTGTGAAAGTGCGCGTGACCTTCATACCTGTTTTGGGAACTGGTGCTGACTTGACATCCTGAAACATGGGCCGGTCTCCCATCGCAGACCGGTGAATCCACACTGACATCTATTGTGATTAAACTCATGAAGAGCCTGTCTTTGCAGACCTCTGTATGTGCACACCTGCACCTCTGGTGCCCATGATTGTGTGTGCTGCCTGCCATCGCAGACTTGTGCTTGCTCACTGACACACATATTAGTTAAACCTGTGTCCAGTCTGCCATGCAGACTTGGACGGGGTCGGGCTGGGGAGTATGTCTTTAACCTGCCATCACAGATCTGTGTGCGCACTAGCGCACGTGCGCCCAGGTAGTGAGCAATACCTGTGTGTGTATTTACTACCTGAGGCCTGATCTTCCGTGTGGGGAAGTGGTTGACTTTACTTTGCTGCAATAGTGGATTGCAGCAGAGCAGCCTCATGATGTTTCCTATCAATGTGTTCGCCATGCCAAACCCTTTCCGTTGGTAAAGGGGGTTTTGGAATAACTCGCTGAGAAATGCCACTTATAGAATATAGACAGTTCTATGCTCCAAGAGTCTTGTGGGCCATGGTGCCTGGCTCCAGTTGACACCAGGGGTCAGGGAAGCACATTTGTGCATTCCTCAAGCGACTGCCATAAACCATGGTCATCCCACGAGAACGGCAGACCTCTGCCATTTGAGGGTAAAATGGGATGGATTGGAGAGAGAAGTTAAGACCCTTTGCCTCTAGGGGCCCGATCATGACCCCTCTAAAGATTAAGATCTGCATTCCATGACCCCATGGCAGACAGGCCCTACAATTTAGGGGAGACATCTGTGATTACTGCCCATGAAGGGCTCCGGGTGCCCATTTTGAATAGTGGCTGGCCTGGACCAAAGACCTAATGAAGTGTGGTTCCCTGAAGTGTGCTCTCCAGGGGCCCGACTGCGGGCCTCCTGTTCTCCCAGAGATCTCAGGGACATCAAAGATCTCCCACGAGACACCTACACATCTACCTGTGACACCTGGAGAGCAGTGCCCTCTCAAGTGCCCACATCGGCTACTCAATCCCAACTGGTAGTGTGGTGTGAGCGTGGAACTAAGACTTGTGTCTGGAGACCGATTATCTAGTCCGGAGCCCAGAAATCTTGCCTGCATCTAACGTGTGTGGTTCCTGTACTGCAGGGACCCGGACACTCACAAGTGTCTAGTTGGTGATGAGCCGATTCACTGGTTGTAGGACCCTACATAGCCTGTTTCGTTGATCATGCCACATCTCTCTCGTGCAATTCGCCGACTGCATGCTCATTGCGTGTGGTGTCCGGTTCACAGGGTGCAACATTCTGAGTTGGGGGTGTACCCGTAGTAGTGCCTCATGTTGCTCTACTGAACTTGCACCTGTGTGTGTGTGTGAGACTAGAATTCCCTGGTGCAACCCATTTCAACGTACACCAGTCATTGTGCCTCATTGCCAGGGAGGTGCGGAATTTGCAACTCTTCGTGTTTGACATCTAAAGTGTCTGGTGCGACTCATACCAACGCGCACCAGATGCTGTCCCCGGATTTCCTGGGCATGACCCTGATGATCGTGCACAGATCCAGATTCCTTCTCCTACTAAGAGGCTCCCCAGTCTTACTCTCCATTCATCGGATATTCCCTTTTGACCCACATCGTGGCGGGCCAACTGCCCTCTCCACATCTGGCCCCTCCCGAAGACATCTTGGCGCCAGGTAGTAGAGAGTGATTGGTTGGGTTGAAGAAACACTTCTGAGACAGTTCGGAAGCAGGTCAAGAGACAGTGTGACTCCTTTGTGTTTTGAGACCTGTGTGTCAACCTCCTGAGTGGCTGCTGATCTCCCCTTGTTTACGTCTACCTCCTAATTAAAACTTGTTACATATGCCCACCTGCTTTCTGAAACTAAGTGTGACTTTGGCCACATGCGGCCTAGTATTCAGGAGGAGGGGCGGGGTATCTTCCATCCATGGATATAGGACAATTGGGGTGAACTAGAGGCTTGAAGGATGCTGTGGCCATGGAGTCTGCAGGGTGTTATCCGTTGACCTGTTAGATGCCAGTTGTAATGCATAAGGGTGCTGAGTGTGTATGTGTGCAAGAACATTTCATATAGACTGTCTGATAATTGTCACACTGTGTAGTGGCGCAGAGTGAGTGTGTGTGAGTGGGAGTGATCGTCTGTGGACCAACTGTGATTCACGACACTGGCAGGCGGTGCCGCTTTATACATTGATTTAATGCCAAAAGCACAATACACTTGACCTTAGGTTTACTGTGCTGCTAAAAAGCAATCTAATTTTGTATATGTACATATGTTTGATATCGTGCACCGGTTAAGGGTGTTCTCTCTCTCTATTGGGGTGGGGTTAGATTATTAGATTAGGAATTGTCAGTGTGCGTACAATTGATATTGTCACTATACGAGTGGGCAGAGTACTGCTAGTAATATTTCCGAATGTGTTTTATGTCCAAAAGTATATGATGTTCATGTTATAACAATTGAATATGCATGTTGAATATAAACGTTATTTACATACGTCCTGTGTGAAGTCTCTTTTGTGATTCTCAGTGTAGTTATCACAAGTGACTGCTGTGCCTTTGCTTTACACATTGCCTTTGATATAAGCCTGACTGCTCACTGCCAAGCTACCCAAGGGTGAGTACAGGTTATACAGCGAGTGTAATCACCCACCCTTGATGGGAGCTGTAGCTTCTGCCTGGCTGGGTGCATCCCTTCAGCCAACCAGATAATGCTGTTCTAACAGCAAGTAACTTTCTCTAGATATAAGTGGACCTTCAGGAAGTAAAAGGTCAGAAGGTAAGCATCTGCCGTCCTCATCGGCTACTTAAATACTAGTACTCACAAACTAGAGGATTTCGACAAGAAAATCCTCCGTTAATATTGTATGACCTGTGTGATCATAAAAACGGTTTACATTACGTGAAGAATTATGCTCAGAAGTCAATAATAAATTGTAGTTTGTCCCAGAAATAGGATATATTTGTTTGTGTTAACAAAATAGTCTGGGTCATTATGGACTTGAGCAGCCAGCGTGTTGAAACAACAAAATATCACTAGTGGGGCGGACTTGCCTATTTCATTGTAATAAAAGTTCCTAGGCCCCAACTAGAGAGGCTTCTGGGACCTCGCATAGTGGGACTACTGAGTGCGTTCAATTGTGACTACATGGAGGATCTACAAGCATGTTTTGTCGAGCGCCAAAAGAAGACTCACGAACTTTAGGAGGGTAGGTTAATACAAATGGTGCTCTAAACCAGTAATTTTCCAGGATATCAAAGAACGTGCCATGTAGAAGTGCAAGAAAATCTGCCAATGAGGCCAGTGCATCGCAGCAGCGATTTGATTGCGATCATTGGCCAGCATCTAATGAAACGCCAGACAGCATTGCGTCAAATGTCTGGGAATCAAGGGTCGTCATCCCTACAACTTTCAAGTGGTGTTGTTCAATCAGTGAATTTGACATCAAAAGAATATTAGTCAAACAGGACTTTATTAGAGGTGGAGGGATTGGTTTGCAGTTTGACAGTTCCTGGCTGACCGCCTATTCTATGGGTGGTTAAAAGCTTTGCGTCTTTTTTAGAGTTTGGTGGACAAAATACTCAAACTGCTACAGGTATCCATCCTGTCTTTGTATTACAAGTGCCACAGACTATAAACGGGACAACTGGAATTATGAGGTTCCATGGCTACGGCTTTTTTCCCATAATTATGATCTGCCGAAGTTGCTACATAATCCTGCTGCATAATCTGGAGATCTTCACCCAAAAAATTGTTTCTAGCTTAAACGGGTCAAAACTTACTAATAATGTGGCGACGTGGGTTCTCGCTGTGTGGAAGGCCCTTTGCAAAGGTTAACTGGTTCATTTTTGGTTGCTTTTTTCTGTATTTGGTGGTTAAACTTTGCCCATAAAGCACTACCATTCTTTATAAATTACAAAATAATGAAGTAATGATATCAACAAATGTTATGCATTATGCTACATAATTTGCCTTTCCTCGCCACATAATGTAGTCAACCCTGCCACATAATACTCCCCTTGCCGCACAATTCCAGTGGCCCTGGCCATATTGCACTTATAATATGGCAGCAAGGAGCACCCACTGACCCCTGCCCTCTACACATCTTCCACAGGGCCGCCTCTGCCTTCACAACAGAACTACGACGTTCAATCAACAGCACCCTCGTAACAGGCACGTTGCCCGACGATGGAAACGTGCAGAAGTCAAACCCCTCCTCAAAAAGCCCCCCGCAGACCAAATGGACCTCAAGAACTACAGGCCCATCTCTCTCCTCCCCTTCACCACCAAAGTCACGGAAAAGATTGTCAACAGCCAGCTAATGAACTTCATAGATTCCAATGACATCCTCGACACGTCTCAATCGAGTTTCCGTAGCAACCACAACACCGAGACCGCACTCATAGCCGCCACGGACGACATCCGCACACTCCTCTATCAAGGCCACTCAGCAGCCCTCATCCTACTAGACCTCTCAGCAGCGTTCAATACTGTCTCCCACTGCACACTAGCTGCCAGACTCCACGACGCCAGCATACAGGGAACTGCCCTAGACCGTATCGGCTCCTTTCTCGCCAGCCGAACACAAAGAATAAGACTCCCGTCCCGAACCCACAGAGATCAGATGCAGAGTACCCCAAGGATCCTCCCTCAGCCCCACGCTCTTTAACATCTACATGGCATCCCTCGCTACCATCGTCAGAGAACACAAACTCAGCATAGTATCCTATGCCGACAACACCCAGCTCATCCTTTCCCTCACCAAGGAACCTGACATCACCAGGCGCAATTTCCAGGACGGAATAAAGGACGTTGCATCCTGGATTAGCAGCAGCTGCCTAAAGCTCAACTCGAAGAAAACTCAAGTCCTCATCCTCGGATCCACCCCCTCCACATGGGATGACACCTGGTGGCCCCCTGCCCTTGGAAGCCCTCCCACGGACCCCGCCCACAACCTCAGCATCATACTCGACTCCTCCTTCACCATGAACCGACAGAGTAACGCTGTATCCTCCACAGGCTTCACCACGCCCCGCATACTCCACAAGACCTTCAAATGGACCCTCCCGCAAATCCAGGAAGACTGTCACCCATGCACTCATCACCAGCAGGCTGGACTACGGAAATGCTCTCTACACCGGAATCAAAAAATCTCTACTTCACAACCTCCAGGCCATCCAGAACGCCGCAACCAGACTCTTCCTCAGCATCCTAAGACACGACCGCAGCACCTACGAGACCTCCACTGGCTCCCCTTCTAAACAAGCATTGGCATAGCCAGTAGGTCTTGCCTTTGGGACCTTATAAGTGTTTAGTTATCCAGCACAATATCCTTGGTGCACCAGCATCAACTGTTGCATGTCTAAACACTTATAAGGTCCCAAAGGCGAGACCTATTGGCTATGGCTATGCCAATGCTTGTTTCAGATGGTCGGTGCCAAGCATGACTGTCAACCATTATTATAATTTTGGTGTATTTTGTTTCGGGTCCACTTTTTGGTCGTGTGAGGGAAGTACGTTTGTTAGGTGGTGTACCAATCTTCTAATATCACTCTTTTGATTTAAATCATAATACATGTACAGTTAAAGATAGTTCTTAATTTGTGCAGATGGCTTCAGGTTGTTTGGCATTGCTACTCAATTTTGGGGACTGGAACTTATTTAGCTTCATCAGATTTTGACCGAGAGCAAGAAAGCGCAAAAAAAAATTTGGAGAAAGGAGGAAGCAAAATATGGGAAAACGGTGACAAAGGGAGAAATCTGAGATGAAAAACAGCCTGACAGTCTGCGCTCACACCAGACTCAGATGGGTTCAGTGTCAATTAGGTGACATCACATACTTGTGTATTTGGAAGTAATCACCACGGAATCTCCTGAAAGCTGAATAGACTTCTCGTGTCAAAAGCCAGGGAAAAGACCAATTTTTGCGGATCAATGCACAGTTCTTCCTTATTTGAGAAGGGACATATCGTGTTTCACCCGGCTTGAGCCAGGGAGAGGCGATGCCCGCCTCTTTGAAAGGGCAAGGCTTATGTTGAGCAGCTGAACACACTCTGCCATGTTTACATACAGCATGTGCCGATCACACAAGCGTACACGGTGCCCAGAGTTCCGAGAACACACATGTATACACACAGTGTGAGCTCAACACACATGTGCACGTTGCAGAGTGCAAATACCCTATTCGTATACAGCATGCACATGAGATACCAATGCATGCTGTATGGAATGTTAGCGAAATGTGTTGACATACTGTATGCACTGAACACACGTGTTTAAGGTGCGTAGAATGCAAAGGACGTGGCTTACATACGGTACTAGCAGAGCACATAAATGGTACTTAGAGTATTTGGAGAGAGTAGGGGCAGCCCAGGCCGGAGGGGCTGGGTTTGGGCAGGTTGAGGCTCCTCGCTCCTGTCACATGGCTCTGTAATGAGATCCCTCACCTCCTGAGGTCCCCGGCCCAGGACACACACAGACAGACCCACACAGCCCGTGAGCCCAGCTGCAGCTGCACAGAGAGGATGCTGCTGTAAGGGAGGTCCCTTTGCCGCCTTCTCCGCCCTCACACCGCTGCCTCCTCCCTCCGCCGTGCTCTGTGTGTACACCAGTAAGAGGAGCTGTGAGGGGACAGTCCGGGCAGCCCTGCGTGCTCACACAGCAGGAGCCCAGGAGAGCTGCCCTGGGCAGAGCAAGGAACAAGCACTTCTAGCTACACATGAGTAACTTTTTTTCTGTGCTAGTGATGACAAATTCCCACCGATCTTTTATTTTCTTATTTATTCTTTGCTTAAAAAGCAGAAATTGTTAAAGTTAAAGTGCGGCATCTTACTGACAACAGAGCTCCAGCAAGCTCTTTAAACAAGGAGGGAGATGGAGAAGGGAGGGGGATTGAGAGCGGAGAGCATGGTGGAGGAAACAATGAAACCATTAACAGCACGGCGCTCATAAAAGGGCGCTGTGCTGATTATGTATGCGCGCGTGTGTGTGTGTGTGTGTGTGTGTGTGATATGCTCGACCTAAAAAGTAGTCCCCAAAATAATATATAAACACTCACAGTGTAGGGAAACTGTAGTTGGTCGGTGTTGCTTCCTACAAAAACGGAAGTGACGTATCGCATCAACAGCCAACAGTAAGCGAGATAAGAAGACCAATGGCAGAATCAACCAATGGCAAGCGACAGGAGAAATTACCCTACATATTGTTTTTACTGTAGGTCTTGCAACAGCGTATGCGCTGTCTACGCGAGACCTAAAAAGAGGGACCTTCAAGCTGCTCACACAAGCCTACAAAGCCCTCCAAAACAGCAGACCCCAATACCTCAATTTAAGAATCTCTCAGTACACCCCCAATAGAAACCTCCGCTCGGCTGACCTAGCAGTGGCCGAAATTTCCCACATCCACAGAGCCGGAATGGGAGGTAGATCCTTCTCCTACATCGCGGCCAAGACCTGGAACGAACTCTCCCTCAGCACCAGATGAAGCCCCACAATGTAAGCAGTCAGGAAGAGCCTCAAGACCTGGCTCTTCCGACGACTGAAGCTGCCCGAATACCCCTCCCCTCCCCCCAGCGCCTTGAGACCCTCACGGGTGAGTAGTGCGCTCTACACATCCCTGATTTATTGACATGGCATATGTCATGTTTATGATGAAGTATTCTATTGGCCAAAATCTAAATAAGCCCTTTTCAAGGAAATAAATCAATTTTATCTCCTCCATAGCATAATCTAGGAACCGGGTCAGGTGGTTCAGTGGACTAATGTGTCCACTACAGGGCCTGTGTTCGACCTCATGGGCACAGGTTCAAATCCCGGCAGGTCCACGTGGCCATTCATCCATTCGAGGTCGATAATATGAGTAGCATTGAGTTGGGTAACAATAAACATCTGTTATTCAGCGCCAAGATGCCTACGGGTGAACGTGCGCTTTACAAATATGTTATGTTTATCTCTGTTTCAATGGTTAGGAAGAGTGGCCCTGAGTGATATTTAAATTTCCAAGACTGCGATTTTCGTGGGGAAAATATTAGAAAAGCTGTGGCTGGCCTTCTCACTTTTTTCATAATCTAACCATGTCCACTCTGAGAGGGCCTAAAAACGAGACCACGGTGCAGTGATGAAACTCAAAATATTTGGGAAAAGGATGGCTCTTTAAACGACAGTTAACTAAACATTTTCCGCTTCCCGACCATTTATAGGTGTATTAATGTCTTCTCTTCACTTGCAGAAGCCCATGTTTATCTCCTTCTCTGAGAATGTAGTTGACGTCTTTTTTTTAAAGTCAACTGTATCACTTTGAGGCTGTCCAAAAACTTCTAAGAAACCGTAGTGAGCGGTTTGCATAAAAATGTCAACCGATATTTAACGCACACTCGCTTTGGTAAATATTTAAGAAATGCAACTAATTATCATATCTCATTAAGCTTTGAAAACACTTCCTTTTACCGAAATTGCTAGTTTGCCTTTATTCTAGCGCGAAGTCGTGTTCTCCGTAATTGACACTGCTTCCATGGATGGCCTCAGGCGTGTTGTACACTTCACCAGGCCGCAAACCTGCCAAGAGATAGTTGGCAGGAAAAGCCTACACTGCCTTACCAGACATTAAATGCTGTCTTTGTGAGCAGAACAAGAGCAAAAACATTAAAGCGGTTTACAAAAGAAAAAGAAAGTTTGTATTAATATAATAGCTCCAGAACAACTTCAAATGAAGCTGTGAATGGAATATTAACGCTTATTGTTAACAGTGGCGCTATTGGGCTTGGGAATGCTCTCCACCTGGATCGGCATCCTGATTTTATTTATTTTGAGCGATTTGTGTAGCGCTTAGAAAGGGAATGGTTGCATGGAGCGTTTTAATGTGTTCCAGCCTCCTGCTATGTTTGAGGAAGACATCCCGCATATGGTTTGCACGGAGGAGCGGATTTTCTTCAGTATGAAAAACGCCAGAAAACTGCATGTTGCAGATCAAATGTAGTTACATTTCCATCATACATTAGCACAGGAAGTGACATCACTGGATTTCCCATCATCCATTTGCACAGGAAGTGACATCACTCCTCCCCCCTCTCAGGACCTACTTAATGGCAGCTGTTGCGTGGGCGCACAGCGGATGTCTTAAAAGAGCAAGTCTGCCTGGACCAGGTCCTACACCAGGAAACCTGGACCTCGCTCTTTCCACCGCTCCCCCAAACCCCGGCCGCCAGTTCACAATTTGCTGGCTCGCCACATCACACAACACTTAGGGAGTGTTCTCCTGCTTTTTCAGTAAGTTTTCATGCACGTACCCAACCAACGCTCAACTCTCCAACAACATCCAATACCCTAGTCTCTCACAAAGTCCTGTAACCAGTCACACAACACTCAGCGCTTGCATGCATCCTGAACACCAGCTCAATCACCAAACATGCCACAGGGATCTGGGACATGATGCACAACAATGCCCCAGACCTACTTTTCCTCACTGAAAACTTGCTGAATTCTGCATCTGCTACAAGACTGCCAGTCAAGACAGACTTCACAAGCCCAGAGGTGAATTTGCTAACAGCCACAAGAATGCCATCAGCTGCACCACCTCTATGGACACGTCATCCATCACCATGGAACAGCTGTCATTCAAGCTCCATGTTACAGCCAACTTCTGCCTAAGCAGCACTCATCTACAGACCACCAGGACCAAGCTCCAACTTAATCAACACCATCACGGACTTCGTCACATCACTCACCCTCGATGCTTGTAATCACCTACTACTTATAGACCTGAACTTCCATCTGGAAGACCATTTTAACCCCAACTGAAAAGCATTCATGAAAGACCTTTGAAATCTAACGTGTTGGACACCACCTGAATTCCATTTTCACTACCTTAGACATAATCTGAGTGGACAAGGCCACATAAGTTTACTGGACAGGCCACGCCTTCATCAAGTTCAGCATCCCTGTCCAACGCACGGGCACCACCGCCAGACCAGCCCTTCGAAACTGAAACAGTATAACTTACAAGGACTGGAACACCGCTCTCAACATCCATCAACCAGAACACAACAGCCTCCCCAAAGCCATCATGAATTTCCAGCTTCCTGAACCTCCCCAAACACCGCTCAGGAGTACCACAAGGATAGTCCCTTTGCACAGCCCTCTACAATGCATGCATGATCCCTCTAACCAGAATCATCTGCTCCTATGACATTAATGCCCTCTCCTAAGTCAATGACCGACAACTCATTCTCTCACTCATGGATAAGATGCCCAGTACTCTGATCAAGTTCAATGCCTGCATGACTGAAACCCCCCACTGGATGAAGACCAACTATCTGAAGCTGAACACAGAGAAGACCAAAATCCTGGCCTTCGGGTAGAGTACTTCACCGAAGGACTCCACCTGGTGGCCAACAGAGCTAAGACCCACCCTTACCACCCACTCAAAGAACCTCTGGATCATCATTGACCGCAAACTTGACACGACTGCCCAAGTCAGCAATGTCAACGTCTCATGCTTCCATACCCTGAAGACGCTGAGGAATATATAAACCCAGCTCCCAATCGGCACGAGGGAAACTATCACACCCTCATCACAAGCAAGGTCCACTACGTCATGCTCTCGTCACAAGTAGGCTGGACTATGGGAACAACTCTCTAAGCCGGGATCAACAAAAAAATTACCAAAAGGCTGCAGACCATTCAGTACTCGACTGCGAGAATCACCCTCAACCTCCCTCAACACTCGCATCACAGCACACCTGAAGGAGCTCTGCTGGCTCCCCATACACACACGACTACAATTCAAACTCCTCACCCACACTTTCAAGGCACTATATAACACTGGCCCAGTATACCTCAACCATCACTTCTGCTTTCACAAAACTTCCAGACTCCTCCACTCATTTGGACTCTGTTGAAAAATGGTCACCCTAAACTTTTTGCTCAACTCTTTTTGTTGGCCCCAGGACTCCGAGCACTTTACCACAAGCTAAAGTGCATGTGCTTCTCCCCTAAACATGATGACATTGCTGTATATCTGATTGGCATATTTGTTGCACTGATCAGTCCCTTGTAAAGTAGTATATCATATACACAGGGCTTCTACTTTAAATGCTCCTAGTGGGCTGCAGCACTGATTGTGCCACCCACAGAAGTAGCCTTTCCAATCTGTCTTAGGCCTGCTGCTGTAGTGCCTGTGTGTGCAGTTTACTGCCACTTCAATTTGACATTAAAAACTACTTGCCAGGCCTAAAACTCCCCTTTTAGCATATGTAAGTCACCCCAAAGGGCAGGGGACATGTAAGTAAAAAGTACAACACGTACTTGTATGTTTTACATGTCCTGGTAGTGACAAACAGCCTATTTTGTTTTTCACTACTGTGAGGCCTATTCCTTCCATAGGCCTGCATTGGGAATTCCGTAATACACTTTTAAGATGTTATTCCCTGATGAGAGAGGAGTAGCTTTTTCATGTTTAATATATTTGGAATGGTAATGATAAATCCTCCTTCTGGTGAAGTTGGATTTAACATTACTGTTTTAGAAATGCCACTTTTAGAATTGGACATTTCTCTGCACCTACTGCTCTGTGTCTGACAGCCTATCTCCAATACATGTCTGGGTTGGGTGACCGCTACACTTTGTGCATTCCCTCTAGACAGCCTTAAATAGAGGAAGGTGAGGATCCTGCATTCTGATGGATCTATCTGGGCAGGGCGGAATGGAAGGGACTGACACACTTCAATAGATGTTGTCCTGTCCCCACACAAAGCACTGATTTACCTCCCACAGGTAGCCTGGCAGACAGGACTGGGTTGCAAGGGAGGCTTGTGCACTTGAGAGAGCTGCTTTGAAGATACCCCCTACATCAAAGACACTTTTTTGTATAAGTACTGGGTTTCTGACCCCCTAAAATGAGACACTACTGGATTTGTAACAAAGCAATGCCAGAGGAACTGCTGTATGTACAGCTTAAAGGTCTCAACTGGACTGCTTTTCTGAAAGAACTGCTTTTCTGCTTTGTTGTCCTGCTGCCCCTGCTCTCTCTCTGACTCTGTTGAAGGAGAGCTGGATTCTGCCTTCTTTCCAAGTGATCTCTAAGTACTTGCTGGCTTGCCCCCTGTTCACAAAGTCTCAGGGTCATCAAAGTCTTCACTGTTCTACTATTGCCGTGGGACTCAGCAATCCGTGAGTTTGGCTACTGCATTTTGACGAGGAGCCAAATGTGCCTGATCGCCAGTTAAAAAGCAATTGCTTTGCTTAGGTAAAGATCTAGCGCTTTTTGCTTCGGTCAGGATCAGCGTGTGGCTGATTGCCAGCGTAATTGGTGAAATACTGAGCACTTTAGTTTCCTCAAAGACCAAGCTCTCTGCTGTGCTGAAAGACGCCACGTTACTGAAGAAAGGCATTCCAGAGCAGCCCCGCTGGGTTGCCTTGATACCATGAGCTTCGTCAGTGTTGACGCATCAGCCCAGTCCACCCACAAGAGCAGAACTACTGCTGCGTGCAGACATTAGCAGCTCTGTGGTGAGGAACCGGATTGTGCGATTTCCGCACATGTGTTCTTTTCTGGTAGCAGACTACCAAGTCTGCCTCAAGCAGTGCCCAACACGGCACATCGCCCCCCTCTTTCCAGCTGCGAAGATCTGTTGATGCGAGCCTTTGCAACGTCACTGGACCCATGAGGTCTCTACAGGCAGACTGGCGTGATATTGCGGGTGGCTGGGTTTGACTCCAACATACCGGTCTCAAAAGACCTGCTGCAAACTCTTAAATAAATTAATTGGAGAGCACTGATTTTTGCACTCCCACGTTAAGAGATTTCATTTGCCTTTTACTTACATTACTGTAAGGAATCTAATAGAAGCACATTTATTTTGGGGTATGGCGATTACAGGATGCCTTCAATGTCATAACTTGAAAAGTAAACATTGGATTATTTTCGTTTTGGTCTCGTTTTTCTTAGAATATAAGAATCTAAGAATCTATGAATTTCTAAACATGTGTGGAGTCTTTTTGTGGTGTATTCATTGTGTTACTATGTGTGTGTGTGTGTTGCACAAATACTTTACTCATTGCCTCCTTGAATAAGCCTACCTGCTCTGTACCAAGCTACTAGAGGGGGAGCATGGGTTATCTTAGTTGTGTATCTAGCTTACCCTGACTAGAGTGGTGGTTCCTCTCTGCCCTGGGTTTAAACCTCAGCCAGCCAGAAACCCCATTTCTAACAGACTCCTATTTGCACACATCCCATGCGTATGGAACCCAGGCATGGCACAACCTGACTCTATACATAAGAGCATTCTTCTCACTTCTTGAATTCCACAAGCAGCTGTAGATCTGTCTTTTCGAGTTGTCCCACTAAGCCCTAGGATGGCTAGACCCACACTTACTCAGTGCCAGGATACCTTCATGGGAGAGTGCGCTCTACAAATCTACATAACATAACTTAACACTTAAAAACGGGAATTACTTACTGAGACATTTTAATTGAGGCTGAAGATGCATGTTGTGGTCCTGAGGGTTAAATTTGGCTTGGAGATCAGAGGGGTGCGTTAGCAATAGACAAGATCTTTTTGATGAATGTGCCATCAACGTTAGCTTGTAACCTTGTTAGCTGATGTACCTGAAGTCCCGGAACACATTGCACTCCTGTGACACTTGAAAGGCGTGATTGTGCATGCACGTGATTCATTGGTACATGTGGGAGTTGATGTGATCCTGCTTAGAAGAGTGAGCACTTTGCTGCCTGAAGAGAAATGTTCTGCTACATCATTTTGTGACCGTGGATTAAAGGAAACATCCTTACTCTGTCCCTAGGTTTGGCATTAGCAATTAATTTTTTATTATATATATGTATGTGGGGAAGGGAGTGAGGATGCAATCACCCGCCTATGTGAGGTGGTGAGAGGAAAAAGGGGGGGGGGCTAAACAGTCACCAGAATGCAGCTGGTCAGGGGTGCGTCAGGGTGTCCTAGTTCGCAGCCTGTGCGTGCTGCGAGGATGCAGAAGTCTGTTGGTACTGTCTCCTTCCTGTTCCCAGGAGGCAAGCTCGTACTTGTTCGAGCCACGTTCCTCCGGGAATGTGGCTGGGCGCTGCACGGGGTCGTTGGCCTCTGGGCTTCTCCGTCTCTCCCTTGTACGGGTCGCTCCAGCTCCTTACTCCGTCTCCAGGCGCTTTTCTTCCCGGTCCCGTCTCAGTGATTTCGCTGTATGCGTCTTCTTCCTTCTGGGGATCACCACACCCACCGTGGTTCCTAGCAGCCTTATCCGGGGCCGATGTCGCGGCATCCCACCCCCAGGGGGTGGGGCTGTACTCATCCGGCTGCAGGGAGTTAAAGGGCCAGTTCTGCGAGTCCAGATATTCGCCCTGCTCTTCCCAGAGGTGATCCGTAATCGGTGGCTGCAAGGGAGAGAGAGGGTCGGGTCGGTGAGGTGTGTTGTGTTGTGACACAACTGCTCATGCTGGTGCGGGGCTGGTTCCCAACATCATTTAAAGAGGCATGCCTCCCCCACCACCAATTAAAATACAGCACATCATTAACATATTTGCATTTAATTCTCTTAAGAGTCTGAGTGACAAAATTTGCATTCATTAATGTTTCTTTCAACAGATGAACCTCATATTCTACACGGATCCCTTCTCCAGTAATGCTCAGATAGCATTATTGTCTATTTTCATATATTTTGATGAAGTAGCATAAGACAAAACCTCCTCTCCAGATCTCGAGGTTCTATTCCTCTAATTCTGATTCTTACATTTTCTTATTATTCCTTTATATTTATAGTTGTTTTCATGACAAATGACCGTGAAGTACTCTAAACATTGTATGCCTCCAAACTCAACACCTTGGGACAGTCAATTTGGTTAATTCAATATACCTACACCCTCTGTTGCCAGGTATCTTTCTGTACTACATATATTGAATACCCACTTATTTTACTAGACATTCAGTATATTCTTCTTATTACCAACTCTCATTTTTCTTTCTTTCATTACTTCCTTTCCCTCACTTAAGAAGTACAAATTCTGCAGTGCTTGAGGATAAATATAAGAGGGGAGAATCCATTAGGGTGAAAGGATGATGGAAGACATGGATAGGATATAGTAGGGAGAGCAAGACAAGGTTGAGAGATAAGGATAAACAGACCTGGTCTAGTAGGTGATATCAAAATATTCCTACAAAACATATTGATACAAGTCGCTTCCTCTGGCTGTACATTTTATTCCTCCCATTTAATGCACCTCTTTTTTGCTTATGCACCAGTTCCCCATTCCTTCTTTCTCTACATGGGGTTCACTAAGGAATGTTCCTTTTAAGATCAAACGTGGACATATGGTAGTATATGATGTAATAAATTATGAAGTTATAAAAACATACACAAAGTGCAATACAGTCTGTCCCTTAATACCGTAAAGTGCTATCTTTTTCTCATCCATTGGATTCATTAAAGTGAAAGGTTGAAAGTACAAATGCATTGTAGTGCATTGTAGGTCCAATAAAGTGCTTTCCCTCTACATCCATTCATTTTTTATGCATTGTATAAGTATCAACTTAAATTGTTCAATTTTGGATATGTAATACATATTTAAATACTTAAGACATCTAAAATGGATTTCATGATGCAAGACTTCTAACTAATTTCAATTCAAGAATAAATGTCTATGGTCAGTGAGAGTCCAGTGGAAAAATCATTACAGGTGGACATGGAGCTCTGCATCTGCACTTAGGCCTCTGGGGTGTTCTGTGCCCATTAATATTATCCACCTTGATTAAGCTCTAAGTAATTTCAGTTCTCCGTTTCCACCTCTGATTTTTTTTGGCACATGGTGTATTCCATAAAATCACATTGTTTATTTCTCCATTGTGTACCTCCAGATGTGGTTTGCCATGTTGTTCGAGAAGTCTTTATTCTGTATTGCCCATAGATGTTGTAAAATATGTAATTTTACTTTGTTCACTGCACTTCCAACCCATTTTTGTCCACTGAAACATTGTAAAATATAAACCACGAAATTTGTCTGTTATTTTCTTGTGGCATTCTTGCACAGTTTCAGATTCAGTTACATTGAGACCAAAGGCACAGGCCTTGCACCTTTGACACTTCCAAAACCCCAGCTTCATATTGGATAACCAATTCCCAATTTCTGTTCTCTTTCTTGATCTCGCTCTCTTTCTCCGATGATAAAAAGATCGTCGATGAATCGAACCCACAGTATTATTCTTTCCATGTGAGATTAATTTTGTTCGTTACACGCGACTTCAGCTTCCCATCTTCCCATCATAAGATCCGCATATGTTGAGGCAAATGATGTCCCCATTGCTGTTACCTGTACCTGTAAGAAAAACTCTTTGTTGAAGACAAAAACAATATGATTTAGGCAAAAATCCATCATCTCTAACAGCATAGTCGAGTTATCCAGAAGTGTTTCGGAACAAGATTTTTTAAAGTATTGTTATGCCTCTATCCCATCTCGATATATCTATTCACTGAAAAAAACAAGAATGTTATCGTTGGGCTCAGGTTCCACTGGTCCGAAACCAGTGAAATTCAGCAGTTATAGTTCGCTGAGCTAACTGGAACTTGCACCCCCGCAATGCACTGCTTACAACCTCACATATTACATCACTCATGACATGGTCATCTCCCACCAGCAGTGTGATGAGAGGCATGCTTGGAGAAAGGGGGCGTGGCCCCTGACCTCCTCTTCGCAATCCCGTTGTGTGGGACTTACTGGAGGTTTTGTTGGCCCCTAAGAACCCTCAGCAGGCAGGCAGGCAGGCGCGTGCGCACACACGCACGCACGCACACACGCACCCCCCCCCCTATCTTCATACTTGGATCTTTTGTAGTGACATTCACATTTTTCTTTCACACACTACACCATGGGCCAGTGGTTAAGCCCACTTCAGCTGATGCTTTCTTTCTTTATAGGTGACTGTATTCTGCTGAACAAATGTGCTGTCTTTCACACAGAGAAGTGTCCTTCAGTACTACAAACTAGAAGCGCAATGTGTCCATTAGAAAACAAAATAACTTTTTATGAACTCTGCTAGGGCATGGCATCTCTTCAGTCACTGTAACTGGACCTCGCTGCTTCATGCACTTTACTTCACCCTGCACAGACAGTGCAACAGGTGGATATCTTTGAATGAGCTTTAACACCATTCAGAGATGGTGACGTGTGTATGTGCACACTTGGATCATTACTGTAAAATGTTATTACAAAAAAGAATGACCACACGTGCATATGTGTGCAAGCAGAGGCAGCCATTTTAAATATTTTGTTGTTATAAAGTTTTACAAAACCCATTTCAAAATAAAACAAGCATTTACAAAGCCAACAGGTCTAAAGCCATCAACAGACCTAATGTTTTCTCCTAATGCCCTTTTAACCATATATTCTATTTCAGATGTTCTCTCTGTTTAGAATCTATTATATTCTTACTTTTATGTTATGAATCAGCCTTTCCAAATGGCAGCATTCAGGACATATTTATTAAATATAATTGTGAGTGAGCTTTGTGAAACGAATTGTGAAAATCCTGTTTTATGAACCGGTTTCTTAGATACTTCGAAGATGAATGGTTGTAATCTTTATGGCGAGCACAATTCTGCTAATACTATGTCATAGGTCTTTGTGAAACGATTACTGCATCTAATAGGATTATTTTCCAGACTGGTTAGATAGGTATTCCATCTATAAGAGTAGCATGGCCAGAGATACATTAAGCACATTATAGGTAGCTGTCTTAGGGCACAGCCATAAACTGGCATTAGATTGCAACAATTGGTCTAAAAATTACATTGTTACTTCTGGGACTGTAACACACAAACAAAATGTAATTTTGGCTGTGGTTCCAAAAATTATTGCACCTGAGGAGCAGGAGAATGAAAACTGACTCTGTGAGAAAAGGACCCATACTCATGAATTAGCAGATATCCCTAATCTCTGGCCAGGCCTGCAGATAGGCACCTATTTCCTGAGCGTGGACACTTATCTGATGCAGTTATGACTCGTGGAAACTTTGGGTCTGTGGAACAAAAAAACTAAATGGACCTTAAGCTTCTTTTTACGTCGAACCTATAGCGGCAGTGCGCATACGCTGCTCGCTTTGCGAGGCATGCGGTATTCAGTATGGAGTGGAAGCTCCACCCACTGTCCGCCCATCTTTTTTATTGGCTTAGGTCCTAAATGCTGCCTTGGTTTTAGGCTTTTTAGTCCCTCCTTATGATGGGCATGTTGTCATTTGTGTCTTTCCATGGCTACTGGCTCCTTTACTTCGAGTGTTGCACAGTATGTTTTATTTATACTGTGAGCATTATTTTCTTCCCGTGCCTCCCCCTCCCGCAGTCCGTGCCTTCTCGCCCCCCCACTCCCATTGTTCATGCCTTCTCGCCCGCCTGCCCTCCCATGTGCAATGCAATAGGTCTCGCGTAAATGCGAGTCCTATTGCCTTACAAATGCTATTTTTTATGGATGTCTTAAGGGTATTTTTGCCCTTTGAACTATTATGTCCTTATTCTGTTATTAAACTTAGGCTGATCGCCCTTAACACTCTCTTGATCGCTCTGACTGAGAAGCAGGAAGTAAGATCCTGCAGGACCCGGGATATTTATTGTTATTCTTGGAATGTGTGTCATTAATAATGCATCCTTGGAAAATCGTTTGTGCGTCGTTTGCCACATGTTTTAGAATTCAGTGTGGTTTTCATTCTTTTTTGATTGAAAGAAACAACTTAAAATGTTGGAAGTGAGCATATCGCGAGGTGAAAGGTTCAACCCAAATAAGCATTCGCTTTTATTGGGTATGTACTGAAGCGCGTGCTTTCTCCTGGGGGCCATCTGCCTCTCTCGGTGGGGCCGTCTCCTGGTTTATGGGCCTTTCATCAGCTATGGGCTACCCGATATCCTGCTGGTGTCCACACACGTTATGTTTGATGCTCCGTGAGACATGACACCAAGCCTTCAAAAGTCGCGCTTATCTACAAGAACAAATGTCCGCTCTCGATGTACCAAACAGATGGCAGTTTCTCCGTGCCACAGACGTGTAGCTAGGATCCTTTTGCCATGGTACCACTGTGTGAGAGAGCTGAGTCTCTCCATATTGATTTAGTAATCTGTGCCCTGCACGGTGATTACATTGTTCATTTTGGGGCCCTCTTTGGCCTCTTGAAATGTATTGAGCCAGTTTTCGGCAGGCAGGATTTGCACCTTGTTTCACTTCTCACAACTCAGGCAATACCCAGTTATTAACTTACCCTTTCGTCCCCTCCAAACTACTGTCCTATTGGGAAAGGGGAGTTAGTCCACCAATTTGCCACTTATTTTTGTATAAATCTTTTTATTAGGCATTATGCCACAAACAAACTGGTAAGAAAACATAAGTTGAAAAGCCACATAGTCCCGCGCCACCTTGCCATTTCATTATTATGGTATATTTTGATCCAACATGAGTCTGTCTACATACATATTAAAAGTCCAGAGGGGCGAGATCCCATGTAAGGGTAACTCCAGAAATGGACAATGGACACCTAGCCCTATACAATAGCTGGGGCAACCCTCACTTCAGACCTTTCCTCAAATTCCGCCATGAGCCCCACAGTTTCTCAAGCTGTGGGCTTGGTAAACCAGATTTTGGGCCTCCTATACCATTCCACATTCATCTCCCAATCAGTCGCTTTTGAGATTGTGGCATTCCCCCAGTACCAAATTACATCAGTTCGTGCCACCATCAATGCCACATTACAGAGTAATAGGGCATACCTGTTCTGGATGAATTTCCCCCAGATGTCCGGCCTCACAAAGTGGGGCGTCAGGACCAGAGTACAACCGATGACCAGGGATACCTTGCTGGTAATCTTACCAGAGTAATCCCTTATTGCAGGGCAGTCCTACAGAGTGAGTATGAGGGACCCCTTCCATTGACGCCCCCTTAAACACAGGTCATCACCGTAGCTCCCCATCCCAAACATGCATGTCCTTATGAAGTATGCCCAGTAGAGAATTTTCAGTGGTATCAGCCGGAACCCTGCCGTAAGGGCCACCTCCCTGGGACAGCGACAAGCCTCTCCCAATGCATTATCTTCCAAGACACCCAGCTCACGTTGCCATTTGCTCCACAGTGTGTCGAGGGAGTGGGGATTAGACTGGTGGCAAGAAGGGTGGCATAGCTTTGGGAAATTGCATGTTAATAGAATGGGGATCCTAGAAGGATATATTCCAGAAGTGTCTCCTATGCCACCTCGTTTAGTAAGGGTGTGTAGCCCCAGAGTATATGTAGCACTTGCAGGTAGTTGAGAAATTGGCGCCAAGTCAACTCAAATTGTCGCCAGAGTTCCGCAAATGGGATTGTCTCCTTTGCGCCAGGTGTCCCCAGCTTTGAGATGCCAATGAGATCCCATTTTTTGTCTCTCTCAACTGCCTGCAGTCTTTACAGCATCTCTGATTCTCATAGGGGCTTCTCTAACATCACCTTTCCCTCCCACCCCAATACGGTCTTTGCCAGATCTGAACCACCACAGCTGTCAGAGTTGGCATATGAGTTGTTCCACCCAACCCATAGAGGTGGCCTAGGTAGCCTCTCGGGTCCATCGCTCTCCTATCCACTAATAGGGAGTGTTCCTCAAACATCGCGAAGGCACAGTTATTTACCACTAGCAACGGAGCAGCCCAGTAGTATACATGTAAGGTTAGGGATGGAATATGCCACTTGTTGTCCGTACACACACTGTGGGCACATAGCCTCTCAGCTGTGCTAGGTCTCAAGCAACCACACCCCTTGAGTGAGTTAGGCCTTTGATTGTTCCTTGGCACATTTATGTAGCCTGCTACTCCACTTTTACCTTATCCTACAAGGAAGGCCTTCCCTTGGATGGATGAAAGCATCTTCTGTCAAGCTTAGGCTAAGGCCACCACTCCAGTGGATGTTTCCAAATAACCTCGGACTTTGTGTCTGTGTGATTTACACTTCCACATCTTCTTCACTGCACTATTTATCACTACTTTGAAGACGTCTCAGTCCGGTCTCTTCCTCTGATATTTACAATCTAACAAGCGGTCGAGAAGGCCCTTTATTGCAATGCAATAGGTCTCGCATTTACGAGAGTTCAAACTATTAGTATTGTAACTGACATTGCCTTTTTTTAGGTTTTGAAAACCCAAAACCTGAATAAAAGGCATTGTCAATTAGAATGCCAGTAGCTCAAACTCGTGTAAATGTGAGACCTGTTGCATTGCAAATGCTTGTATTAATTTGCAGCCTTCTCTAGGACGTCCACTGGGCTGTCCGTGGACGGTTATACCAGCACGTTTTACTGGGAGAAACGTGAATCATTAGAACCGAGGTTCAGCAGAACAGCCTGGCCCTGAAGATCAGATGCCACTTGCAGGTGTGGAACAGGTTGAACAGGTTGTTGTGAGAAGAGGGAAAACAACAGTTTCTAAGGGACCGATATGGTTACATGAAACGGAGATGTTAACACTGGAGAATAGTACCTTCCCTGCATTCCGAAGTACTTGTAAGTGGGGTAGCCAGGTCTAAACAGTGTTCCACGCTGGTGATGGGGCAAGTGGGCCCGTCAACTCAGGAGACGTCACAAGCTAAAACATGCATCAGAAATTCGTCTTTTTTCACACTCATATCTCACACATACTTAAGGAGGAAATAGGGAGCCAAAAATAAGGGTGTCAAATTTTTCTTTCCAGCCAAATAGCATCTAATTACTGTTGTGTCTAGGCTGAAGAGCAGCTCACAGGCAACTAACAATTACTGTATGGCAAAGGATATGCAGGTAGTGGCGGAGAGAATGGGAGAGGGGGTTGGTAGGGAGGGGCTACATTCTTGTTTTTATTTTTTGTTAAATAGATCAAGGATAAAGTGGAAACTAACAGTATCAATTAATCGAAGAAGTTTCGTTTCCCACGTCGACTGTCATGCTTTAAAGTTCTCAATAAAAATCATGGCAAAAAAGGATATGGAGGAGGCAGTGATGTCAGAGAAGCTCAAGCCTTTTATGTCCTGCCCTCTCTCACTCCTCACTGAAGTCCACCACTGGGTTAAAGTAGAAAAATGAGAGCAAAGAGGCACTTTTTGTCTGCCCCTTGCAGCTTTTCACTATTGCCCTTTCTTTGTCTTGCATGGTCCTTCTCTCTTTCCACCATTTGCCTTGGGCAGGTGACCTACAGGGCAGAGACCTGGAGGGGGTCCGATTAGCTGCACTTTTATTGGGCAGGGTGGATATCATCACTTAGTCAAATGTATCATGCTCTTGGAGAGCAAACAATTCAAGGGAACGTTTCTGTTTTAATTCTAGATTGAAAATTTACTCTGCAAGATTCCCATCCATTTCTGGTGCTTCAAGAGTCCCTTGCATTGCTGAAACTACTAGATTCCCTCACATTGCATCCTCGTATTATCTCTCCAGTTTGAAATTGGTTGGTTTCGTGTCTAGTTTGTTTGCATGTGTTTGTACAAAAACAACCTCTCCATCGGGAGCGCGGGTTCATTTGAGGGAACTATGAGACACTGGACAATGGAGCAGAGCTGCTTTGACGTTGCATCCTCTACAGGAGCTGGAGTGGCCCAGCCCTGTATACACTGCCAAGCCTGCACAGTTCTCACACTGATTTCAATGATGAGTTATTTTAAAATGCCCCATATTCATGAGAACCCCCTCGAGATGAGGGCTTGAACACAGGCTGTTTCTAATAAGCTTAACCACTTTCTGTTTTGCTTGAATATAAGATTAAAAGTTTTAAGTTCATACAAATGCAACTCTCCCTCTCATTATACTGCAGATGGTTCACTTGGGATGGATTGTGACTTATGAGAAGCATTTGGAAACAAAGCATACCTGTATTGTCTGTTTGACACTTACCTTGAGCCAAAATCAGCTTTCCTGTGCTGTTCTTCCTTCCCATGCTCCAGTCACGTAAATATCACATGTTTATAATTGTAAGCCCGAGTTAGGTTTCGATGGTTTCATGTTACTGTTTCGTCCCATCAAACGTCTGCTTTATTCCTGCTGATGATTGGGCGCCAATCTTATGGTGGCATCACTCCCCTCCCTCCCCCCCCCCCCCCCCTTCAATGCCACAAGGCACCCTACATAACAGGGTCCTTTTTGATCAGTGTGGAAGGACAGCACTGTGGGACCATACAAAATGGCAATATAGTGTTATGTAGATCGTGGTTATGCTGGTAGGCCTTACCAGTTTAAAGTTGGCAGTAGTCCCTTCTCCATCCCAAAGGGTGATTTTTCTGAATGTAGCAAATATATGTTCTCCGTTAAACAGATGTCTGATAAGTTGATAATGTGCTCTGTCTTCTTTCAGGTCTTTGAAAACACTCCTTATTCTTCCATTGACATGACCTAGTGCTTTTGGTCTTTAAGTGACTATCCACATGGTTCTTTGCAGGCTGGAGTCTGATGCAGCTTTTGATAAATTGTCAGTGGTAGTGTATTTTGGCCATGTTCTCAGATAGTTGGCTGTCTTATTCATTGAGCTGTAGTTTTATAATGTTGTGTATAAAGTTAAAGACCATCTACTGAGCCGATTGACATCCCGATTGTGAGGCTGATGGAGATGTTTGTATCTTCCGAGGGAGGGTTGTTTGGTACCATGATAGACTATAATACACATCTAGAATGCTGGATTCCAATGTGTTCTGCTGAATGCTAGTCTGTAGCCCAACATGCTGGAAAGGGCTGTTGTGAGCGCATTGGTGTCCAAGAATATTGCATATCGCTGCTATTAGATATGTGCAAGATGGTCTATCCAATGTGCTCTATTGGAGATTCTTTGTCTGCCCTTCTATGCCACCGCATATAGTATTGGTGGCAGAGGTTTCTTGCATGCTTATAAGAATCTACAGAGCGCAAACCTAGACCATAGAGCAGTAGAGCGCTTCCTGTGTTTACACCAAAAGAACATTGTCACAGTAGGGCTACTAATCCAGATGGTGACATGAATAGAACCTATGAAACCTTTTAAGGACAGGGATCATGACTGCCTCTGTACATTTACAGTAGATAAGCGAAGTAAAACTTGAAACCTGCAGTCATTGTTGGCAACTTGAGGAATCTGTGCACAGTTTTAAAAGGCCAGATTTCATCTACCCCTTTCATCTGTTCCCTGACCGAGGGCTTCATTTAGACCTAGACAGAGGCTGTCCTACCATCCAGCTCTCCACACCACAATCATGTAGAAATGCCCAGAGTGAGTTGTTGCTCGTAAGGGGGACATGGTTGCTTGTTCCTCGTACACACTCTAACCGTATGTAACTATTGCGCAAATAATTCCATAGAATTCCCTCAAAACTCATATGGGTGAGGAATACACTCATGTACTGGAAGAAGGTAATCTAGCAGATTACTGATGCTTGCATAGCAACATGGGAAGGGATCTCAAGGATTCCCCAAGTGGACACACAACCCCGTTGTTTCTGGCTGCCTGCCCCAAGTTCCTTAAGGTGGGGCAGGGCCTTAGCAAGTCTGTAGTGCTAAGAACATGCTGATGTCCTCCACCACCCTGGCCAGCTGCCTCCATAATTGTGAGAGAAGACATCTGGTTACCTGCTTTGGAGATGGCAAGGCAGAGGAGACCTGCGTGGAGACTTCTAAGATTTGTGTTGCCACTTACGAGCGATGCTTAATGTTTTACCTTGTGCTGGAGGATGTTGTAGGTGACGCTATGACCTTGCACCATTCTGTGCACGAGCTGCCTCTAAGGGCATAGCGTAGGGGTTTGTTCAAGAGTTGTCTGTTGTTGAGTGCGCTGTATCAACCTTTACTTTCCTTCCTGCATGGCACCTTAGGAGCTTGTAGTTTTTACTATAAGGCATCAGTTATTTCATCAAAGGCTTTGCAGGAGGAGGGTTCTAGTGGGAAGGGAATATACCTTATTAAGCTGCAGAGTTTGGAACCAGAAGACCTGACTCTGCAGATCACTTTACACCCTGTGCCTTCATTGGAAGCACAAAAGCAGGTTCAACGCCAGGATTATACAGAATTTAAAAAATAGGAATAATTGTGTTTCGTCTGTTAGCACCTCGAGGAAACTTCGATCTTCGTATGCACTGCTCAAGTGTTGCTCATGCCACAAACCTGGCCCAGAGTCCTTCGGATCGCTTCTGCTTGACTGCTCCTTGTGATTTGGCTCTAGGAAGGACAACTCACCTGACATCGCTCCTGGGTGAGTCCATCTAGGTTCGGTCGGTACAAACATGCTTCTTACTGTCACAACGTGTGAATGGCTCCACTAAACATTCTGTGCTCAGACTATTTGCACACCAACAGCAGTACTAGAAAGTAGTGGATTTCCCCAGAGAAACATGCTGAATTTGCCCTGGTGTCATTTTGAAAACGGAAACATAATTCAGCACGTTTTCTGCCTTCAGTTTGCTACAACAACGTGCAGGCAGCGAGCGTCCTTATTCTAACATCCAGCTAGGAGCAAAACAAAGGCATAATCTAAAAGGGCCACCAGCCCACCTCTAGTTCAGGTATTATCCTTGTTTGAAACCATCTAACACCTGGAAACCAATGTAATGGAAGGAAACAAAGGCATGCAGCTTGCTGTCACTTGACAGGTACTTAAGAGAAACTATTGAAGGCAAGTTTGCAACTTTGTTCATCTCCCTATAAAATAGATGTGCTTGTACTCTAAGAATGCCTGACATCAGTCTGTGTTAGTAATTACACATATGTTGATCTATATGGCACCTGTTTTTTTTAAATCCTTTTTATAACACTACTCGTCCTAGTGCAGGGTGTGAGAGCGCTTTACATCACACACAGGCACAATAAATCATACAACTGTGCAAATCAGTTTACAAGAAATGTTACATAAGACAACGAGTTATAATCGGCAGGGATCACATACTTGTAGTCATTAAATGTTGAGATTGAAAGGGCGAGAGAAACACAGTGTCAGGATATAAAAAGTAACGTAGTGATTATGGTTGTTTATTACTTCCCAAAGGAAACCAATGTTAGAATAAGAACAGATTGAGAAAAAAACATTAAGGATCTAACCACTCGACTTAGTTTGCATACAGCTCCTTGATGCCAGTAAATAGATCACTGTGCTAGATGGGAAGGCTTGCAAGGTATGAACTGAAAGTAACAAAATGATCTGTGTCAAAAGCAGTAGCCCACTTACCTATGTAAGTAAAACATAAATCTGTGATCAACATGTTACGTGGTCTGCTTTACAGCAGGCGCATAAACCATCAATGCTACTTTGAGTTAATACTGTGACACAGAACTACATTAACCACTAGAGTTATTTTACCGCTATTATAATTCCCTGAAAATTACTGCAGAACACATTGATCTCTACAGCAGGTGCGTTAACCCTGTAAGATATTTTGAAATGCAGTCTCTTTGTGACCGATTAAGTAAGCTAGAACATCTTTACTGTCATATATGTCCTTATTGCCGATATCTTTGCAGCAGCCTTTTTAAATGCATCAGTTGACTAACAGGCTCTGCTTTTCAAGCTCTGGCACAATTTGACCTTCAATTTATGGGTTCCCGGCCCGGAGTAAACGTTTTCCAAATCCAGCACTGATTAACAGACCAGCAAGCGCCCATGCTCTTTTTCTTTCCCTGGAGACTCGGCAGCTGTGCCTTTGCTGTCTGGTTTCTTGCAGTGTGGGCAGTGCTTGCAATGGAAAAATAGAAGTGCAGGTGCTCTGTACCAGAGTACCTGCTTGTTTCTGAGAAGTGCCGGTACTCTCCAATTAAAAGTATAGCATTACTCTTGAGAAGTGCCGCTACTCCCCCTCTCAAAATAAAAAAGTGCCGGTACTCTCTACCGGACAGTACCGGCCCATTTAAAGCACTGAGTGCAGGAGTTCAGAGTAGCTGTCTGATGCTGCCTGCAGAGCACCGAGTAGACTTGTGAACCCCATTCGTTTTCGAGCTCACTGTTGACCTCCTAATTTGGAAAAAAAAAAGTGTTTTAAGAGATTTAATGGTATGTTTGAGCCCACGCGCCTCACGATTTGCTCACAGTCAATGGCGCATTGGACCATCCTTGCTTACCAAATGGTTCTGCTGCACGTTCTTGAGTAGGGTTTATTTTAATCCCATCTTTTCAGTGGTATCGGGGCAGTGGTTGCCTAAATTGTGTTGAATGTACATGGATGTATGTTTAACAGCATGCTTGGAGACTTCCACTGATTTAACCTTGGGATTACAAACTCTTGTTCAGGGTTGGACTCTGGCAGAAAATAGGCTCTGGCACCAAATAAAAGTGGCCCCCATTAGTGAATTAGATAGCTGAAAAAGTGGTCCACGTTTGTAAACTGGGGCCTTTTTGAACTTTTAAAGAAACACTGTAGAAGTGTCTTGCAAGTTATGGAAGACTGCATGGATTTGAGCTTGCTACAGGCATTGTTTGTTTTAATATCTGGGAAATCAACTGTAAAAACCAGCCAGCGGTCCATACAACAGGCCCACAAACAGCCAAAGAACTGGTCCGTACACTAACGTGTCAGACCAGCCCTTTAGACACGGACTGATCCTCTATAGGCTAGTCCAGCTCGGCTCTAGTTAGGAGGCATGAACACATGTAGAAACATCCATGCATCATCTTCACGATCTAGCCTTCGGCATGTTTTGTGTGCACGTTTCTTGCCTTATTTACCCGCCTTTCCCTCAACTTCACACTCTACCCCTACGGGCTCATGCAGAAATGAGTGGCAGAATGCTTCATAACCATTTCACTTCTGTATAACCACTGGCACAAATTAAGCACTGGGGTGGCACCACTGCTCCTCGTACACCAGTGTCAATTATGGCCAAACAGTTATATTTCAGTGAATAAGATCACAAACGGCCCTTGTGAGCGACACATTTTTTCTCCACTCCTGAACCACTGTTTAGAGAGATGCTGAGGGAAGGGGAGAAAGAAAATGGCAGAATGAGAGGAGGCTTCATATTCTCAGCAGGGTCATTGGGTGATTAAAATGTTTGAAGCTTCCAAACTAATTGATTTCTAAGCTAGTCCACTAACCTAGTTTAAACAGGATCATATTTGACCCACAGGGACATCTAGCCTCATTACTGTAGTTATTTTCCTCTCCAGGACCCTTGGTTTCCATTCCCTGGCCTCCATTGCCACCTTCCATTTTGCTTCCAGCAGATAAAGAGACTTCCACAGCCCAATTTGCCTGACTGACTAGCTGACACCCGGCTTCTGTCACTCTACCGAGGCATCACTTTGATACTTGTCAGTGTTTTGGGTAAGAATTACTGGGCTTTGCCTCCCCAAACACACGCTCTTTTAGCATCCTGTGAAAAATCTGGGACCTGCCCTTGGTTTTCTTTTCCCTGCCCCCTGGTAAAATTAATTTTATTCTTTGCATCTTCATGGTCAACATTCAACCCTCAAGCTGCCCCCTGTGCCCCAGCACTGTGCTGGCCTGCCTTCCAAACTAGTTGTGACCCTTGGTTGGCGGTCCAAGGGGCAATCCTGCAGAATCTTCGTAGTTTGATTCTTAGTCAACACACCAGCTATTGTCCCCAAACTTCCCTTTCCAACCCCAAATAACATGGTGAGCAGCAACATAGGGGAGCCACACTTTTGTAAGAATCATATTTGGCTGCATATACCATTTACTTTGAACAGTTGAGCAGTATATTTAATAAGCTAAGCAACACAAAGTGATAGCAGGTCCCACCAGTTTACTGATTTTCTTGGCTCCTCAGTCTCTGTTAAAGGAGAAGCAGACTTTTATTTGGAATCAGAGGATTTAGCAAGAGTTTGTATTCGGATTGTTCAAGAGTTTGAGTAATTGATAGATTGATAGAAAACATGTTGCCCCTGTTTTTCTGGATTTGCTTTAATAAATTATTGTATTCATCTCATATAAAATGATCTATAAGTGGGCCATTTATGCATAGCCAATACGCAGTAAATAACGTGTGGTCTTCTGCGTGGTGGTGTGATACGTGGATGCATAAAATGTCTCTGATTTCCTTATCAAAGACCACTTGTGACACCACTTTTTCTACAGATGGGATTTCACCTTCATTGGCAGGGTGCCCATGGGATTGGTTAAGCAGCGTGATGAATGCTGCATTGCAACCTGCACTGTGTGTTGTACACAAAAATTGAGGACTCTGTAGTCATTAACCACACTCTTTCAGAGCTGAAGTTATTTTACAGAAGCTGTCTCCATAATTTCCCCCAAGCCATGTTGCTGTGATTTAATATATCCTCTTGTGTTGTGGTATATTCCTTCAAAATGCTGAAAGTCGAAATTACTAATTTCCCATATGTGGTGAGAATCTGCAATCTTGTCTCCATATGAGTGTAAACAAAACTGATAATTGTGACTGTAAAGTACATGAGCAAATATGAACCAAAGGCAGGCATTTGCAAGTTTGTCCTTTAAAAATGGCCTTAGCTGTCTCAATAATTATTTTTCCCCATAAGTTTTTATATACATTCTACATACATAAAGGGACTTTTGGTCAGCAGGCTTCATCCATTGGAAGATTAAACTGCCATTCAGTTTGCGCTTCCGACCACTATACTATGCAGCATACAAAATGGGGCAAAAGGTGAGCCCACTTTACCATTGGCTCTCTTCACTTTGAGTGACTGCACAAAGTTTATAGACATTGTTCACACCCACCTAAAAGAAGTTCTTTTCTCTTCAGTGACAAAGCTAGTTCGATGTGTGCTTTTTATTTGTTTTATTATTTTAACGTTAAATACAGCCATTATATTTTTTCTGCAGTTTGGATGCCCAATTAGAAGGGCATTTATGTTTTTACCTGATTTTTATGTGACCTCTATAAAGAGTTTTAATGACATCGAGTGTTTGGTAAGGTTTTGAATTATTCTTATCTGTGTTATAAACATCAATACTAACACGCATTGGTAAATGCATTAGGTTTTGCCTATGTGATTAATAATGAGCTGTTTTTTGTTGTAAGTTGCATCTTGCTGAGTAGTTGTACATTATATGTAGGGCTCCAGGTTTTATGGTATTTATTTTTTTGCCATTTCCATCTGTATTTATCTACATTTATTTTTGCCACAAGCAAAAGACGATGCTACAGCTAGTATTTTTCCACATTTATTTAAATTGACAATGCACACATGGGCACACTTAAACTAGCGATTTGTTGTGGCTTTAGCAGTGCTTTAAATGGTCCGGTACTGAGTAATTTGAAAAGGGGAGTACCTGTGCTTCTCAGTTCTGCTATAAAAACACTTTAGGATATAGAGTACAAGCACTTATCAGGAGCAAACTTGTGCCAGCCTTTCTGTATTTCCATCTAAAGCCAGCTTGAAATCTGCTGCGTAGGAGGGCCTTTAGCCGTCGCTCTGCTCATTTTCAAGCACACACTCGTGCTTATGGCGGCATCCACCTTGAGGGAGCGAGCAGGGGCGCGCCACAAGCACGAGTGCAGTGCTTGAAAATGAGCAGACTGCTCTCCCAAGCGCGCGTGCCTCTCTCCTCGCCAACACATCCCGGCCACTCACTCGCTCCGCCTTCTCCGTCTTCTTTCTGCTCGCGCTTCTTGTCTTTCCCTCTCTTGGTTCAGTCTTTCTTCCCCTGCTATCTTATTACTTTCTTTTTCATGTTGAAATTTTCGTCTTTTTGCGTCTGCGCCCTTTTCTCTTTTTCTTGTTGTGCCCAACTTTCTCTTTAAAATTCGCCCCTCTGTTTACTTTTCGCCTCTACTCTACACTGGGAAGCAAAGGCAAGTTCCAGGGGTCCCAACAGGCCAGCCATGGGTGTCAGAGCAGAGGTTGCTTCTGCCACCCCTCACCGATTTCGATGGTATATTGGTTTAACTGTCCCACTTTCTGTTGCCTGCGCCACCCTTCAGAACTAAATCTACAGCGGCTGGCAGACCGTTTCTTTGTGAGTTACCTCGCCACTAAAATAGAAGTCAAAATAGACCAGCGGAGACTTCTAAAGCTGAAATAACACCCTAATTTAAATCACCTAGCCTTCAACTTCTGCTCAGGGCTTTGCCACGACATATGCAGATTAAGTAAGGGGAAACATCAACGTACATTATTGGAACAGTATTTGTAAAATCATGTAAATAAAATACAGAGCTGGTGATGAATCTTACCTGCACCGATTTCCAGACCTGATCGTCTGCGACCATCAGCTAAAGGAAACGCTCTGCGCTCTGAATAACGTTTAAATTACACATTAAGTGCATTCTTCAAATAACATTTTACCATAAAATGCAGACGTTCTTCCTTGTCCGTCCATTATTGCTGAGGTTTCCAGGAGGAATGCCACTCGGGAGTAGGAAAAAATCCATATGCTTAGAGCAGTGCGTCCGTTTCCCACTGCAGACGGCAAAGCTCACATCAGGCCATTAATAAGATGCCAAACGCTTAAGCCATGGGCTTTGACAACCATTCCGGCAGCGGCCCCGTGAGAGCTAAGGATCTGTACGGTCCATCGCCCTCCTACTACAGCCACTAACTAGAGCTAGAGGGCTTCTACCCTTGAAACTCTTGAAACTTAGGGCACAGCTTACCTTACCCCTACGCGCCTTTGTGAACTGGCATCAGTCTGTATTTCTCGCCTGGCTCCCAAGACAGTGTGTCTGCCCTCTCTTCTCTGGTTGTAGGACTGCATGTCCCAGCCGGTGAAGTAGATAATTCAGCGGTAGACCCACCATTTGGTTTATTCGATAGTTAATCCTCTGGAAACTGTTCGTACTACATATAAAGCTTTTTAAATAAACTACAATAAGGGAGGCTACAGCATGGGGTGAAAGAACAATAAAGCCTCTTTAACAAGTAAATGGTCTTCAAAAGACCTGTAACGTACTCCGGTGTGGCTGTGTGTCTGCCCGGTAAGGAATTTCCAGCAGCAGGAAGGGGGCATGGCGAGATAACTCTGGATTCGAGCACGGCAGCGTGGCAACATTTTCTAGTATTTTGCAGTTTTTACATATAAATACAGACAAAGGAAAAATTGTTTTTCGTCTGTATTTATACGTAAAAATCCGTTTAAACGGAAAACCGGGAGCCCTAATTATAAGTTACAGAAAGTCTGTTAAAGTGTTATGACGTGTTTATGTACAAACGGCAATATATTTTGCTGTTGCTAGTGGTATAGTGCAGGTAAGTAATAGCAAATTTTTCAACAAGGAAGAAGAGAAATAATAGAATTAATCGATTTAAAAGAAATATGTGTTTAGAGGAGTTGTGACAACTTTTGGGCCCAGTGCCACTGCACCATTCAAATCATGCCCCTAGTGCCTTCAAGAAAACAGATTTTGTGACTGCCTGTTTAGTAGTAAAATATAACAATATTTGGTGTTTAGAGGAGTTCTGACAAGTTTTGGCCCGGGTGCCACTGCACCTGCAGCACCATTCAAATCATGGCGCTAGTATCTCTAGATAACTGCACTTGTGACTGCCTGTTTAGTAGTTAAATTTAGAAACATTCTGCGCTTGGTGGGCCCCTAGAGCTTTTGGCCCCAGTGCCACTGCACCTGCTGCACCATTCAAATAATGACCCTGTCGTCTGCAATATAACTGCACTTGTGACTGCCTGTTTCGTAGTAAAAAATAGCAATGTTTGGTGTTTAGTGGAGTTATGACAACTTTTGGCCCTGGTGCCACTGTACCTGCTGCACCATTTAAATCTAGCCCCTTTTAACTGCAAGGTAACTGCATGCACAGTAGTGAAATATAGCAATATTAGGTGTTTAGTGGGGTGCCTAGTGCTTTTGTTCCTGGTGTGACTGCACCTGCTGCATCATTGAAATCATGACTCTGTTGTCTGCAAAGTAACTGCACTGGTGGCTGCCTTATAAGTAGTAAAATATACATTAACTCTTGTATACTAACTTTGTTTATGACGTGCAATGTTAAGACAACATTTAGAATTTGATCATAATGACCAAATAGATTAAGTTGTAAAAATCAATCTGATAATGTCTACAAAGTGCAAAGAAAGGTACTGAGGCATGAATAGGAAATGGCACAAACCTAAGTATAAAGCATCAGCTTTATACAACTAATTAATAAAAAGCAAGCATTCCCGCATACTGTTAGAAGCTGTCTGCCTTTCCGTTTGACAGTGAATGGGGCTTAAGCAGTGTGAACTGCTTTAATAGAAGTATTGTGAAGAAGCCAGGAGAAGTTAACAAGAAAAAAGTTCCACACAAAAGAGAAGGAACACAGTAATTCGGCCATGGGAACTGATAAGAGCTCCCTTTTAGGATGCATTAAATACAAGAGATGTCACAAGCACATTGCAAGCACTTTACATATTTTCATTGGGTGTTACAGTGGGAGCCACAGGCCCCCTGTGACCACTGCCAGCTCCCCTTGCGGGACCAAGACACTTTTACTGTAGGTGGGTGCCCCGGTTCCCCCCCCTCAGGCACCCACGATGGAGTGGTCATTGGGGTGCGTGGGAGGAGCCCCAGGGCCCCAGCCGGCTCCCCTTGCTGGAGCCGGCCACTTTGTTTACTGTTTCTAGGTGCCCACCTAGGACTCCCACAATGCAGGGGGTGTTTAAGAGCACAGAGGGAGCCCCAGGGCCAGCACCATACTGGGTTCTGGAGGGAGCCAGCACTTCCTCTTTGCAGCCTCAGACAGGACTAAAGTTGAGTTCCCTGTCAAGGCAGAGTGTGGTCAGGGTATGCCCACACACTCCCGGGCAGTGAACCAGTGTCCTGGGGGTAGACTTCCCGGGACACTGTACACTATTGCGGCCTGGAGGATGGGAACCCCTGGGCCGATATTGGCACTGGGAGCGGGGCTCGTAGCCCACTTCCCCTTTTAAAATAAATTTGGCCCCAGGGATGTGGTATCTGGGGCCTGGCTCAAGGCGGGGGGCTGCACGACCCCATCCCCTTGTTAAAAATGTTGGTTCCGAGCAATGTGGTCCACGGGGCCCAGGAATGACTCGGAGGGTGCTGCAGACCTCCTTCCCCTTCAAAAGTATAATGGCCCTGGGTGATTGTGTCCCCGTGCGTCTCAACGAGGCTCATGGAGGTGGGCCACGCACCCCCACCCCTAATTATTCGGTCCCAGGGGATGAGGTCCCTGAGGCCTGTAGAAGGCTCGGGAAAGAGGGCCACGCGCCCCCTCGCTAAGTTATGTTTTTTGACCCCCTGGACCTGGCCCACCCCGGGGTTCATCTAAACACTAAAAGTATGGCGGACACATTTTGGTTTGGGGGAGTACCGCGGGATCGAGTGAATTTATTTTGTAAAAAAATATTTTGACCCGGGGGGGGGGGGGTGGATCCCTGTGGCACCCCCTCCAAAAGGGCTAGGGGCCAGGGTATCCTTGCCTTTCCCCCTTATAACTGTTTTTAAAAAAACTCATTTTTACTCATCTTTTACTCATTTTCAGGACAGGAGACTAATTCCCTACAATCATGTCCCTAGAAGCTGTAGCAACATTTTCACCCGTGTTACAGCCAGCCTATCAGGACGCTCGCTTCCATGAGCCTTTCACTCCTGTGGGACCAAGATGGTCCAAGGGATACTAAAAAGCCCTATAGGCCAATCAAAACGCTCCAAAAAACTTTTTAAGTTGAGCTTGCAGGGCACTTGCAAGAGTCCCTCAAACCAACTCTCCAGATATACAAATATTTTTGTACCTTAATTTCTCAAAAACTATTAAACAGATTAATAGATTAACATCAAATCACAGAAAGCATGCTCTCTGTACCAAGATCTAGCTTCCTGCCAAAGATGGTGTAATTTCGTTCAGTAGTTTTTGTGGTGTCAATCAAATACATTTGGTTTCACTGAAAAAAACTAAAGGGTAAAGTGGAGTTTTATGTGGAGAAGATAGTAAGATTTTAACTTCTATTTTAAAAAAACTTGGAAATTCTGGTTTAAAACGGTAGTGTATTTTAAGTGAATTTGTATGGTTTTTCTAGTTTGTTAAAATCTTGCTACCTTCCCTGCATAAATCTCCACTTTAACCTTCATGTTTTTTAGTGAATGTCTAGGTTTTATTAACGGAAAGTAATATCTTATTACAATATGTCTGTGGCCAACTACCCTGCAGGCACCCAACCCCTCGCCGCACACTGTGGCTATGTCCTGTGCCCAACCCCCTGTTGGTGGGCAACCACCCATGGACGCCCACCCCACATTTCTTTTTTCCAGTCCAGCGGGAGTCACTTTGGAGTCAGGGGGATGCACCAGCTCCCACGGAACTCCAGCTGGAGTGCACAAGGGCAGTGCTGGCTGTGACAGGATCACGGTGCCCAATATTCTTTTTTTTTTTATATATATATATCCCTGTTTACCCCCCGCAAGATCCAGGGGGTTAGGGTACCTGTGCCATGCCCCCTAATACCACTGGGACCGAGTCCTGTAACGGCGGCAACAAAATTTTCTTTAGGTTGCAGCCAGACAAACAGAACTGTGGAGCGGTTTCTTTCCCACGGGAGCAAGCCAGCTATCTGGGAAAAAAGCCCCCTCAGCCAATTGAAATGCTTTGTTTTTTTAATATGTGGTCCTGCGGGACCAACTGTCAATATGTGTGGAAAGTTTCAACCTCAGTTTCTCATAAAATACTGAACAGATTTAAACCAAATCACAAGAAGCATAATTTCTGATTTAAGATATAACGTTCTGCAAAGTTGGTATAATTTTGTTCAGCCATTTTTTCTGTTTCATGGTCTGATGTTTGATAGGGAAAATGCATGGGAGGAAAAAGCATTTTGGGACTCCCTCTGTTTTTTTAATCACCACTTGACTGATCACTCCGAAACTTTTCTGGAAGGAGCTGAGATGGATGTACTTTTTTTTGTTAGGTTTTCTGAAGATTCGTCAAATGGCACCAAAGTTATTAGCAAAAAAAAAAAAACACTCATCCAATTCTGACTCACCTAGAACCACATGGAGGCGACTGCCATTGTGTAGTATGTGTGTGTGTATATGCATATGGATGTGTGTATAGAGTGGCACTCAAGAGTATGGTGCAGTAGTAATTTAGATCTGCATGGTGTGAGTGACAAGCATCAGCACGCTTCGGCTGGATGACAGCCTTGTAGACCAAGCAGCATGCTGAAATAAATTACTACAGCACCATACTTTGACTGCCGCTCTTTACTGGATTAGTAAAGTTTTGTGGAATTGAATGGTGTTGGCAGCAGTCGCGCTGTCATAGCGGCACCTCTGGCGATTAGGAAGTGCGCCATCAACCGCCTTGTTCATATGGAATAGATAGATACATACAAATATACCTCAATGTATTACTCTGTAAGAACAAGAGTCACATGCACTTGGGATGAAAGATATCCAATAATTTATTAAAGGTGCGCCAACGACCTTGATCAAGATTTAAATCCTTTTCTGCAGCAGGAGCCATGCAAAACCCTACTTTTCAATTGTTTGAAACTTTGTTTCAGAAGCACCTCAAGACAAGACCCTGCTTTCAATCCAAGCTATTCTACTTGACGTTCTTTTTTTCAAGTAATATCCACCAGCATTCTGTAAAGATCAAGGTAATAGTCTTTCAAACTAGTGAGGACTGATCCAAAGTTTCTTTATTAAGTCAACAGCATCATCGAAACCCCAACACGCCAGCAGCCAGAAATGGATCAGCTCTGTTCAGCATGGCCGCCCCCTCATTACATTCCAGGGATGAACCGGTGGTTACGGAATACCGCATCATCACCTGGTTGCAGAACACCGCATATTCCTCTTCTCTTGACCACAGAACAGTGATTGCACAATGCCCACTTCAACTGATTAGCAAAAAGCTTTTAAACACCCACCTGGATTTGATCTCAATAATGCAAACGTCAATAATATGTAAATAATTTGTATAGTTTGAACCTGTCTTTCCCAGTGCTTTTCACATGCAACTGTTTCTCCATTTATTGTTCCAGATCCGCTGATTTTGTGCCACAAAGTGCCACAGAGTTTCATAGGGTTTGGGTGAAGGTGGTGGAAATGAGGAGTACATTAATAAAGAGGGCAGTACAGTTGTGAAATCCAAGCCACTCTGGGCAGCTGCCCCACAACCCTCAGTGTAATCAGTGCCAGCTTTACCGCTGGTGGCGCCCGGTGCGACAATCGCTTTTGGCGCCTGTCCCATGACCACCCCCTCGGTTTCTCTCTACCACCTGCAAAAGTGCCTCTCATTTCTCCTATCATAAAATATTGCTAAACACAGCGCCCCCACTGAGGTCACAGCGCCCCCCTCCACAGGTCAGCGCCTGGTGCATCTGCACCCGCACCAGTTGCACTGCCCTAAAGCTGGCCCTGAGTGTAATGTTTCATTAGAGGCTGTAATCATTGTGGTCTGTTGTTATGGAGTGATTGGGTCTGGATTTGCGCGTCTGTCACCGCGAGACATCAGAGTTTTGATTGTTTCGCTTGTGCACTGAATTGTAAAGTCTGTGATTGCTGTGGTTGGAAGTTTCGAAGCTGTTGGGAGCTACTGCTTACAATAGTCATGTGTTGGAACTGTTGTTGAACTGAATGTGTTGTGTTATGACTATTGTATATGAACCATCAACTAAAGCATGCCAACAACTGAAGATTCTAAATATTCGGTAATGTTGATTTCTATGGAAGGGGTGTCGCTGCCACAATAGCCCTCAATACAAGTCAAGGCGGTATCAATGCTGAATGATGTTGATAACAATGTACACGCTAACACAAGACTAGACAAACGAGCGATTGTGGCCAGTGTCTCCTCTTTGAACTCTTGTCCCTCTTTTTCAGGAGTCACACGATGAATCTGCAGTTTTGTGGCTCGATGAGATCCAGGAAGGGCTCCTTGATGCCAACAGGAATACAGAAGAAGCAGCAAAATGTAAGTCTGTGTTTCTTCACCCTCCATACTTTCACGGTGTGAGATTTAACTACCGTGTCCCCGAGCTTGACACTGTGACTTTGGTGGGTTTCAATGCATTGGGCCATTTAATAATGATGTAAATACTAACATCACAGTTATTTATTCATCATATTTTCAAAATTCATTGATTTTTTTTTATATAATTGTTTATAGAAAAATATATGGTATGCCGGCAGGATCTGTGGGGTAGCTATTTGACGGCACGTTCGACCGGCACTAGACACTAGGGTATTAATCTTGGCATTACGTTTTACTTTTCCTGCATGAGGGCCGCCGGGGAAGATTCCATGATATACTCCTTTGCAGAAACCTCGGTTCCCAGTTACACTATGGAGATATTTCCATTGCAGCATTTTCACAATGACTGAATGCTGAAGTAATTTTTATTGGATTAGCTGTGACTATATTTAATCCTTTCTGGACACATCCTCCCCGTTCCTTTGTATCTTCATTGTGGCCCTATCTTTAGGTCCCTGGATCCTCTATTTTATACGTATTAAAACCCTTGGTGTAATTTCATTGTACCTACGTTTTGTATCCATCTCATGCCCTTCACTGTGTATTGTTCCGGAGACAGTCTTTCGAGCCCTGCTTATACACTATACTATGTGTATCTTGAATGTTGATGGCTATCACATGGCCACAAACTAAAATGATGAAGTCTGCACCCTGATGAAGAAAGTCTCAAGCAGTGGCATTTCCAAAACATACGTCGACGCTTTCACCTTTGTTTTCATATTTGTTTTCTGTATAATGTTATTTATTTATGTAGTTTCTTAGTTTCATATTGATGTATTAATGGTATTTAGTCTTGGTCTATTTGTTAGTTAGTTGGTCATCTGTATAGCTTTGTCAATTCGCTCTTGTTTTCAGGGTTCTGTGTCACGTGATTATTTGTTCATTGTATACATGAATGTTATTTATTATGCGTTCACACTCGTGTATCAAAAATATTTATGCATACCATATATTTTTCTAAAAAAATTACATAAAAAAGCAATGAATTTTGAAAATATGATGAGTAAATAACTGTGATATTCGTTTTTCTGTGGGTGACATTTTTATGTTTGCAGTTATTGCCCATTTCAATTGCTTGTAGTGGGGGTATTCGTTCATGTTTCTCATTGCATTCTCCCTGGATTGGAATTTCCCCCAGAACTAGTGTTGTCAGGGCCCCTCTTCTGTTTCTTTGCCATTTAATAATGATCCCTCCATTAATGATAGCGCTCGTCTGCAGTTTACATACTCAGAAGAATGTCATCATTAACCCAATTGGGGTGCTCCTGGTTTTTGATGCGACAACGACAAGAGAGTAACTGTATGAGCTTATATTTCCCATTGCATCCCCACCTTCAGATCTATAATTTCCCAATTTTGAGAAGCAAATATCTTTTTGGCTTTTTCTTTCTTTGTCACAAGACTTCATTCTGCCTTGCGTAGGTCATTGTGTTTTTTTATTGCCAGCTCATTTTCTTAGTCGCTATGTCTGCTTTTCCTCTGTGTAAAGTTGAGGGTACTTGGGCGCATTTATATCGATAGCGGCTTTTGACATTTGCTACACATGGAGCAATATGACTCGCCATAACTGCTGCCATTGAACACACTTACCTACATTTGTTATGTTCAAACTAGTTTGGAGAAGAAACTTGAATCGTCTCTTGGTTGCTTTTACTTTACTTTAAATTTTGAATAAAATGTCCTCAGTGTGTTCAGACCTTCAACAAGATATGTCGGATGTGTTGCTCTTTTGCTTGTGTTTATTTAATGCTTAACTGACTTTGGGATGGTCTTCATGATTTAGGGTCTGTCGGTATTGCGGAGGTTAATCTGGCTTTGGAAAAAGGTGACCCAGAGCAGACACTGGTCGCCTTACAGTCTCCACACCCGGCTTTACGCGGCGTGATCCCGGAGTGCACAGAAACGTACCACGAGAAGCTCACTGAAGTCAAGAGACGGAAAGCAGAAGATGGTGAAGTTAATTTGCTGAGTTATTATGCTTTTATTGAATCTACCTGTGCCTCTTTTGGAGGAAATGTGTCTGTATTAATTTAACTTATTCTGCATAAGAACATTGGGATGTTGAGACCTTCTTTGAAGACCGTGGAATAGTTATGGGCTTATAATGGCTGGTAGAACCCCAAAGCTCCAGCATTCCAATATTCGTCTTCATGTTTCTTGCTCTTTAATTTAGAACATTCTACCCTTAGTGGGTGGAATGTTCTAATACCATGATAGCCCTTCTGCCTTGGGCTATACCGGTTTTTAAAGGCGCTCTCCCTCGTTATAGGTCCTTGCCTGCGGCTCTGGCCTATAACTCCGGTCCAGAGCCTTTACCAACCGGTATTGTTCTCGGCAGCGGGCTGTAAGGCTACAGCGACCGTCTGCATGGATGTATTTTTCCTCCTGAATTACGTTTCTCCTTCATAACCAAGCTCTCTGGTTTGTAGGTTGACCCAAGGCATTAAGATATTGATCAGAAATAATAGATGAGCCTCAATGCCACCTTGGCAGAACTACCAGATTGTGTGGCTTTAGTAGTTTATGGTGTATTTTTCATGGAGTTCTCTCCTTACTCACTGTGCTTATAGCTCCAACCAGTGATAGCGATTGAACGTTTTGAAAGTAAATCATTTAGAAAGAAGATGGTATAGGCCCAGCATCATTAGTACTTTCTACAACTATAAGCCACTGGCACTAAGAGCACCTCCCATTTCACTTTTTTCTTCTGGATGGACCAGACTGATTCATTATTATTTCTTGAAAGAGGACCCTGCATACCCCTGTGTAGTCAAATGGTAACTTTGTTGAACAATGTACTTTGCAGAAGTAAAGAACAGATGGAAGGCCAGCTCTGTAGGTAAAAGGGGTGTCCCAAATTTAATTGCTAGGGCTTCTAGTAGAAGGAGTGCTGGTGGAAACCTAGAGTGCTGTGGCCTCAAGACAAAATAAATACAATATTCAGTATACATTTAAACTTTTAGACCACTCCTTATAACATTCCTCCACGTAATGTCCCCCTGGTTGGGGTGAAGGTCTTCTCTGCAGAACCCATTCCCTCACAGGGTTCTGTGTAATCTCCAAGAAAAACCAATTCTGATGAGATCTTGTTATAAAACAGTTTCCACAAATTAGTAAAAATGAGCAGCATTGACTAGGTTCTTGATTCAAATCTGATGAATAATTTCATCTGGAAAAATATTTGTTTATTTTTTCTGTGGATCAGGCCGAGCCCCTACTTTGCATTTTTTAATTTTGAGGGGGACCTTTCCACTGACCCACTGTTTTCCTCTGACCTGCATCCTCTTCTGTCTCTGTAAATTGGTTTCTGTCATGCTGTGCTACCTCTGTGTTGTTTGGAGCCTTCTGTTTTGTCTTTCCCACACTCTGTGCAGTCAGCTGCACTCTCTACCTCTTAACTTTCTCCTCCTCGCTACACTTTTTGCTGCTCTTTTCCTTCTCTTTGTGTCCTGCTGTGTGTTTTGTTTTTCCTTCCTCATGTGGTCCCCATGTGTTTCCCAGCTCTTTCCCTTTCTACCCTAACCTCCTTATTGTTTATGCTTATCCAGAGTTCACCCTCCATTCTCTTTCTCAGTTTCTACCTTTGGTGTAGGCCCGAGTAGAAACAGAAGACAGACTACTGGCAACCAAAACCTTAACATGTTTTTCCTGCTTTTAGTTTCTTTTCTTTTATACAAACTTCCAAATCTTGTAGGTATATTTTATTGCTAGTTTAATCAGCAGCTTAGTGAACACCATACTCTAGCATTCTAAGCAGGGTTTGCCACTGTCGCTGATGAGCTGGTGAAATTGATTCCTTTTTTTTTTTTTTTACATGTTTTTATTGAAGAAAGTATAGTACAAAACATGTTGTTGCATCACATTCCGACCTTGGTATATGTAACACCACAAGGCAGTATCACCCTTTACAAATGAGCTGGAGAACATTCCGTCCACACCAAGGTAGTCATCTTGTCTGCTTCCATCCCCTAGGGGGAGGACCAGGTCAGCGGCAACCAAACGTACCCATTGGCACAAAATGCATGTGTTTGTACATCAAACAAAATGGTAAACTAAAAGAAAACGAAATGGCTGAAGCGGGTCTCTATGACAATACCCCCCGAAAGACCAGCCCACACCACGAGGGAGGGAGAGGGTGAGCAGGCAGAAGATAAAAAGGGGGAAGGATGAGGTGGGGGCAGGATAGAAGGGGGGTGGAATGGAGCAGCAGTCTCACTCACCGCATCAGCGAGCTCACCAACTTGTCACCCAAATTCATACCTTCACACATCCAGGGTTATCCTGGGGTGATCTCGTACACATCTACAATAGGATCATCCCTCCCGGATCCTGGGTGTCCATGGGGGAATCACCCTCCAGCAGCCCTACCGCAGCCAGGCCTTCTAGCATACCCTCCACAGCTCCAAGTTTCTTTCTGCATTCTCATTTGTGTGCACTGCTCATAATCTTCTTTCCTCTGCCACTCACCATACGCGCATGTCTGCGATTCATTTTCGGATGGTTGGTGGCCTGGGGTGTGTGCAGTGAATAGCTATATGCCACTTAGCAAGTGCCAGCATGGCAAACCTGTGCCTCATCTTAGCCCCTGTTTTTGGGGTCACGAGCACCCCAGCAGACAGTGTTTCACCGAGGTGGCCATCTGTACGTGTGACCTCACGCAGAGCCCCAAGGTCCCCGCCACAGTATCCCTGTAGCTTGCTGCATACCTATGTCATATGGAGAAAAGTCGCCAGAGCTGTCCCACATCTAGGGCAGGCAGCCGATCATGACATCTTAATCCTATGAAGCCTTTGAGGTGTCAAATAAGTGGGATGGAAGTGGTAAAACTGGGTGAGTTTAAACTGCGCATTACTAGCCACCTCCCTGACCCGTACGCAGGGTTTTTTCCTGACACCCTCTGAAAGCGGCTTGGACAGGTCATCCATCCCAAATCTTCATCATGTCTATCTGGCAAACCCCCCTCAGGGCTTTGTAAATACAAGATATAAAACCCCTAGTGGAGCCGGGATCCAACAGAAGTTGTAGCGGCCGGGACTCTGCAGGCTCCGCTTGGAAATCAACCCAGATCTCTCTGGCCATACGGGAAATCTTTGCTTATTACAAAAACTGGCCCTGCTGCAGCTGAAACAGATCCTGCACCTCCCCCATTGTGAGGAAAGTGCCTTTCAGGTACAGATCTCCAGCCATAGTACTGCCTCCCTCGGACCACTGGGTCATATTCATCATCGTTTGTATCTACCTATAGGGTCACTGCCAGCTGAAAGGTGGTAATTAGCATATGGAGCCCTTCGCAGGACTCGTATGACCTACTGCTCCCAGGCCTTAGTCACTTGCTGAACAGTAAATGGGCAATCCCTCCAGATGATCCCCCTCCTCCCCCTGCATGATATGTTGTGGGAGGGCCACCCTAGCTCCCCAGCCTGCTATCAGTGTCTTCTCCTCATTTAGACAGTCCGTCTGCCACTGTTCTGTGTACTGCAGCAGCCCCTCAAATAGTAAATCTGCAGATCCGGTAGCCCAAATCCTCCCAGCCCCGTGTCCAGCTTCGGTATGTCAAACTTTACCCTACTCCTCTTATCACCCCACACTAGGGACACCAAGTGACTATTCAGCTTAGTAACCATGGATCTGGGAATACAATTCATGGCATTCTGCAGTACGTACAGGCATCGCGGCAGCAACACCATCATGCAAAGGACCACTCTACCTATCACAGACCAGGGCAGGCAAATCTAAAAGCAAATTGACGCCTCTAGTGTTGCCACCCACCTGTATACACCACGCAGCCATGTCCTGGCATAGCCAAATCACCAAAGGTTCCATCGCCATAACGAAAAGAAGCGATGACAAAGGGCATCCTCATGCCCCTCTAAATGTGGAGGCACTCCGACTCCTTCTGTCTGGTGCGAACATGCTCAATCGGCTAAGTGTATAATAATCGCACCCAGGACAGAAAAACTGGCCCCAATCCCATCCTTCTCAGCACCGGCCAGAGATACTCTGTGTCAACCCTCAACATGGACAAAGGCCAGGTCAGTGGGATCCCTAGCAGGCTTGGGGAATCATAATAATCTGGACACCCTGCATTGATTGCGGCAAGACCCCACAACTTCTGGACTCTTGAAGAGTCTCCAATAAGTACGGGAGCAGCAACTCAGAAAACGTCTGTCAATGTTCTACCAGAGCCCACCTGGGCCCGGCTCCCTGCATTGTTCCAACTCCTGCTTCCTTCAATTCCTCCACCTGGAAGTCTCCCTCCAGCTCTTTCTACTGCTCCTCCGTAAAGCGAGGAAATGCCAACTCATCTAAGAAACATCTGGTTACCGCCAGCTGGTCATGCGCCACCTCAATATAGACATTTGCCAGGTGTTTCCAAAAGAGGGAATTTATGCTGACCGGCTTCCCTGCCACAGTACCATCCTGTCGTCTCAGCGAGAGGATCACCGTGGGTGGGTGTTCCCTCTTAAGGAGCCACGCTAGGAGGTGCCCCCATTTATCCCCCTTCCTGTGAAACTGTTGGCAATAGTCTTGCCGGACTAGACAGTCAAATGTATCCCAGGTCTCCCCTACATTTCTCTGGCCCGTCAGGAGTTCCTTCCATCCCTCACCCAGAACATGAGAAATTCTCACTTTATACCATAACCATTGAGGCCCAAACAAATTGCCTCAGCCAGTACCCAACTCTCAGTCTCAATAATGATCTGGAGGAAAGCTGCGTCCAGTATAAGGCTCCATAGATGTCATCGCTAGTTGCAGCACAACCCCATGCCCACATTCACACTCACACCAATCGCACCTTCACTCCACCAATACACTCCACCGCAGTCACCATGGGCCTCCACAAACAATCACCACCCGCGCACACCATCAATATCAATCACCCAATAACTAAATCAAATACCCCCCAAAATTAAAAAACTACTGCTGCGGGAAGTGGCCTGTCCCGTTTTCCCAGCTCATGCCGCTTCACCGTTGACATCAGCAAATCTCTCAAAGACCTTGCTGACCAGGTCGCCAAGCTGCTCCAGTGGAAACATTTGGGTTTCTCAGTCTCGCATCTCTTGTCTCGTACAGTCAGCTCAAGATCCCGCTAAACCAGGGATGTCCATTCAGCGTCCTATTAAAAGGGATAGGCACCAGCATCAGCTGATCTAGTTGAGTGTCAGGTGCTGCCCATTTCCAGAGTTTCCTCGACCACATCCCCAATGCGCTCAACAGAGTTGGTAGCAGTCACTACTTCCACCAGCGCTCTGACCTCCTCCCTCTCCGGCCTGTGTTGTTCCAAATCAAGTGTGCCATCCTGCCGAACCACCACTTGGGAAGGTGGTCAGAAAGCTCTACCACCCCGCCGCCTTCTTCTGCCCACCGGCTGCTGACCCTGCATTCAATCTCCAGAGCCACAGATGGATGGCGCTGGGATCTGAACATCTCTTAGTATCTCCAGCCAATCCCATACCGCCTCTGATGAGGTGAAGAAATGTGTGCAGTGATTATGTATGACTTTGATCTTTGCCGGGTAGAGAAGCATGTAATGCAGTCCCATGGCCTTCAACTCTTGCTTCATGGCCCCAAATGTCAGCCGCATCTGTTGCACCTGCTTTGTGTAATCGGGGAAAATGCATACCACATGGCTTTTGAATGTGGGGCCCCCTATCTACCGGACCGCACAAAGGATGGCGCCCTGGCTCTATAATTAAGTTTCTTAGCGATCATTGTACGTGAGGGGGCTACAGGCGACAGCGGCCTTGGTGCCAAAGCGTGATATTCCCTTTCCACTTCAAAAAAGGGGGATAGCTTGGCCGAGGGGATCGCCGCCACAACCAAGCATTTAAGAAAGAGTTCAGGAGCCGAACCCTCCGCATCCTTCAGGAAGCTGACAAACTGGATTTTAAATCGCCTGGATCTCCCCTATGCATCTTCAGGCCTATACTCCAATGCGGCCATCTTTGCCAAGAGGTGCATCAGTTCAGCCTGAAGTTTGGTCACATCTTGTTCTGTGGTCAGTGACTGCTCCGCCACCTTTCGGAGGTCCACCAGCAACAGGCTAACATCCTGCTACACAGTCGCACTTGATGCCTGAATCGCGGCTAGTATCTGGAAACCCGTAGGGTCCTGCGGCTCTTACAGTCCCTCCTCTTGGTCCGGGGGGCGAGTCCCGCTGTGCTTGTCCATGTTGCCGTGAACTGGTCCAGCTTTGTCTGCTGCACCCCATGCTGCAGTCTAACCTTCCACATGGTACCCTTGCCCACCGGGGATGGGCAGGCCTCTCCTCTGCCGTGTACACCCCGCGATCTGCCCATGGACCTGCACCACCAGATGTCAACGTGTATCTCAAATGGCGTTGTCACACTCACTAACCGTTACTCTCATTTGATGGTTGCCCAGTCACCACCTTCAATTAAGACTGCAACCACAGTACAGGCGGGGAGAACAACAGTCAGAGCCCCTGAGCTACTTCCGAGGTGGGATCCATCTTCTCTTCACAGGCCACCAAACTGCCTCCTTCGCCACCAGCCCTGCCTAGCATTGTACACTACTGAGATGATTAGAGACTGGTCAGATATGCAGGGGGTCCCAGCTGCATCTGTTGAAGTCAACTAGCCATGGGGGGGGGGGGACCCTACCTGGACAACTTAACCCAGACTATCCTTAGTCACTGGCTCCAGGGGAAGCAAGGCATGCGGGCTGACCCCGGTTCAATCACAACCCACAGCGCTGTAGAGCCCCCCAGCCTGCATGGGGCTGTCCGTATCCTTCTGTACCTGGTATGAGGCTACACCCTCCCCTGCCACCTGCACCGCCAACTGTACCACTGTAAGCAGGTCAGGCCCCCGGGCACTCTACCCTCTCTCCAGTGATCCGTCCGTCCCCATGGGGGGGAGGGGGGAGATTCACGCCTGCGAGGGGCCACAGTGCAAATTTCAAGGTCTAAATATTAGGCAGCTGCCGACAAACCTCCACGCCCCTAGGTGCCAGCTGCTGTCAGTGACAGCCTCTGTCTGTGTATCCAGCTGCCCGGATCACAAGGCCAAGGCCTGCAATTCCCACAGGCCCCCGTCATTGTGCTCCACTCTCTCCGCGAAACACCCCTACTGCACAACCCATCCCCATCCCCCCCCCCATATGGAAACCGCACAGCTGCTCCCCTCAGCGGCGCCTCCCTCAGCGCTCCACTGCCAGTCCCTGGCTCGTCTGCTGCTAACCGTACCACTGTCTTCAGGCCAGCCCCCCAACATTTCAGTTTTGTGATCATGGCGCTTACCAACTGCGAATTACATCAGGACTACTTAGTACATCTCCCAGCTCTGCCTGCCCCGAATGTCTACAAGGGGATTGCTCCTTTTAACCCCGCTTCACATGGGATTGAGGAAGTTTATAAGCCCTTGCTCAATACCTCTTTGAAGATGTGAAGCTCTCAAAGGAATATTATAAAATTAATTTAAAAGCTCTAGTGATGAATTGCAGCTGATTAAACAGAAAAGGTATTTTTTTAAATTGTCCCTTTTGTGAATGCTTTTTCATTGCTTTTATTTCACCAGGTCCCTCTTGCCAACTCCTTTGCCAAGAGTAAAACAAGCCTCTGCAATGCGATAGGTCTCGCATTTACGCAAGTTTGAGCTATTGGCATTGTAAATGACAATGCCTTGACGGCATCGCTGTGTTGCCCACTTCTGTCTCCCATGTCTCCTGAAGAGCTCCCCGTTTTCTGCGAGTTAAATAAACAAGTCGGTGGTCACAACTGTGCACTGAGAGACCCTATTGCAGTAAGAGAAACTCGTTAAAGAAAATAGTGCTTACAGACTAAAGAACACGTACTGTGTAACAACTGAAGTAAAAGGGCCTGTCACCATTGGGGGCTACAAATGAAGACAAGGCGGTACTGAGGAAGAACAAACAGGCCTAATAAAGAATCCGAAGCCAGCATTTACGAAGGACAATGACACAAGCCAATGGCAAATATGGGCGAAGAGTGGGCCGGGCTTCAAGTACATACTCCAATACAGCATGGCTCGCAATGCAACCCATGCACATGCGCTGCCCAGGCTCGACCTAAACAGGGTCATGCTCAAATTGTCTATAAAGTCGAAATGCATGTTTACAAGCGGGTAAAGGCTTATACCCTTCCTTTCAATTTTACAGCTTTACATTTTTTGTTGACGACAATCCTCAAGTCTCTCCTGAATGTAGTTAGCCAGTTTATCCAATAAACATCCCTTAAAACATCAAATATGTGTTACTAGGGAGGAAATTAAAGTATTTATTTAGCAAGAGCAGAGTCTTGATGGCAACAAAATCAATTCACATAACTAAGGAGTAGGTGCCAGTGTGAAGGGCCATAGGTTTACTAAACGCAGAAGGCAAGAGTATAGGTGGGATATGCATACAAATGCATTGAATGTTCTGCCCAGTTGTACAGCCTAATATAGTCAGGTCGGTGGCTTTGTAATTGATATGGAGCAATTTGAACTTGATACATGCCACTAAGTGCGCCTCTAAATATACTTAAGTTGAAATGTTGGGGTTGAAATTGCATTGGCTGGTACTTAAACCAAGCAGCGACATGGAGGACAGCCTACAACATGAGTGTTGGTGCTCAGGAAATCAGTGAGCAAGGTTTTGTGTCCGTCAATAGGTAAGACTCTAACAGCTTGCAGTTTGGTACATTAAGGGAACTTTCGATTTCACTAAAATTATATATGCAGCATATTTAGTTATAGGGGCGTTCAGCTGGTCCTCTTCTTCCACTGGTCTTTGGTTGCGTCATTCACATTTGTCTTTGGCCCACAGCAGCAGTGCTTCCCAAACCTGTTAGAACCACAAAAGTTTTGCAACCCACCTAGCTTTAATGGACATGAGGCAGGCGATGTGTTGTGTGGTAGTGCACTGTCAATTACAGACAGCATATTTTCCATTTAAATGGCCTCTAAATTTGAACACACCTATATTTCACACAAATTATAATGTGTCGAAATTGGGTTTCAGTGAATGTAAAGTGTCTTGATTTGTTTTGATCCCATTAAAATCTTAGTTTCCATCCCACTTCAGAATTACAAATAAATGTGCTTCATGTTTGCTTTCTTAACTGCTGAATGTGCACAGGTATTTACAGGTATTTACATTTGTTGTGTTACAAAAAATGACATCCTACACCCTTTCCTTTCACTTTCTGTGTACCCCAGCAAGGTTGTCACATAATTAACTTTACTTTTTCTTTCTCTGACTGCATAGGGAAAGGAGTTTGTAAAGCCCAATCCCCACCTTAGATATAGCCTGGCATTTGACCTCTGTCTTTGAAGCACAGCAAATGTGACAAGATAAACACAGAACTTAAGGACATCTTTATTTATTGCTTGGACTTATGCGACACACCAAAAAATCTCCTATGCGACTCACCAGTGGGTCGTGGGTCACAGTTTGGGAAACACTGCACTACAGCTGAGGCCAGTAGGCAAGTCACGTCAGCCATGGCCTCACTTCACTGTGCGTGACTGCATTATTCTCTTTCACAAGAATGACATCTGGACACAAAGTAGTTCCCTTCAAGGCCAGGGAATACCATGGCATAATGTGCTTTTTCGGTCCGCAAATTTTAGCTTTTAGCCATTTCTTCATTCACATTGGCAAAGGCCTGGCAGCTCCACTGACAGTTAAGTTTTACAAAAACCATAACACAACAGAACCATCATCGACAAAGCCAAAAGGCTGACAACAAACGCCTGACCTATTGGCGTTACCAGTGCTTGCTCAGCTAGTTTTCAGTTTAGTATTGGACTTTGCCATTGTTTAAGAGGCTGAAATCTATTTTGGTTGCATCCAATTTGAGATAGGCCGTAAACACCCCGAGTTAGGGAAGCTTTAGGCACAGGTGATAAGGTGCAGGTACATGTGGCCAGTATATTAATGAAGTGGGATGTCCTCTTAGCCAGAAGGTGCCTGCCACTCCAGAAGTTCCATGCTGACACTGGAAACCAACATACCATTATGCCAAAATGTGAAATTAATATTTCTAAAGTCGATATTTTCAATTTTAGGCAGTGATGAAGGTCCATGGATCAAACTTAGAATGAAGGATAAATATGACTACTATTATAATGTGGAGGCGACGGAAGGGACTTGGCTGGAACCCGACGGAATTTTACTGAAGAATACATGGCTAACGAGAGAAGAAATACAGGTAAGAAAATAAGTAGGTAAATGAAAATAGAACAGGATTCAGTTCTAGTCATGCCATAATTGACTTGCCATAAAGTCTTCAGTAAAGGTAGAGTTAAACAACAATTTGTGTTTCTCTATGGATCAATTTGTGAAGGATGTGGTGTTACGGTCAGAGCTGCCGTCTTTTTGTATTGTATTGTAATATTTATATAGCGCTTACTACCCATTTGTGGGTTGCTGAAGGGCTTGCCTGCATGGGTAACAGGCTACTATATGTAGGGTGTGTGGTTAAAAGGGTTTTGTCTTTGTTTTGATCATGTGTGAGAAGTGTTTCCATGTCGTGAGTGAGGGCCACCAAGGTGTAGTTATGTTATGTAGCGATGTGCTTAGCACTGCGATTGGTGAAGCACTATAAGAGATAGGCGAATAGTTTACAGTTTTTAGTAAACTGGCAGCTTTGAGCCGCTCTGCAAGTCCTTTCATCAGATTTGCTATGATTATAGTGACTTAATACGTTGCTGTACTGCAATGTCCATTGTGAGATATTTTGTTTAACGTTATGGTGCTGAGCAAGGCATAGGTGAAAGGGAGAAATGGTGGAGAGATCTGCTGGAGAGATCTGCTGGGATGGACTTAGTTAATATAATTCCATATCTGATTGTCGTGTTTTGTAAAGAAGCAGTCTTAGTATGCAGCGAGTTAGTGGTGGACTAGATCAAAATCCTCTGTCGGCCAGCAGCATGTGGCAGAATTCTTCAGTTATTCCTTGTCTTTTCAGTTGTTGATGATTGGATTATTTGGTTTGGACTGGAGAAGAGAGCAGGCTGGTTGAACTGGCGAGGCACCATTTTGTGGCAGCTACCACTGCCACTTGTTTGCCAGCAGCATCAATCTTTTTGCTCTCTGTATGGGCCGAATGTGTATCATCGAGGGGCTTGAGTGAATGCCCTCTTATGTGCCATGTGCATGACAAGGGCTTTACGAAGGGCATGCTCACAAATTGTTGTGGGGCTGCCATGCACCTTTTTTCACCGAGGCATGCCGACTCATGTTTTCACCGGATCGTCAAAGTTTTCGGCCAAACACTGTAGCTTTTGAGCATGGGTAGGTTGTTGAACAGATGGCTCAGTTTGCAGAAGGATCTCAATGAAAACAAGCATTGGCAAAGCCAATAGGTCTCGCCTTTGGGACCTTGTTAGTATTTAGCTATGCAGCACATTATTCTGGGTGCTACAACATCTACTGATACTTCACTAGCCACTGGTGAAAGGGGGAGCCACAGCCGCCAGTGAAGGCAGGAGGGGCTTGTATGGGGAACAAGAGAGTGAACAAGCTGCGAGGGACAGGCACTACACCATAGAAGGTGGGCAGTGCCCTTGTAATAGCAACGAAGAGTGAGATTGCAGAGTGTGAGAAAAAACGAACTAAGAGTAGAACGAGCTATGGTCAAGAGATTTGAGCAGAAGTGAGGGTGCAAACAGTGAGAGAGAAACTCAGACAAAAGTAAAAGAATGATTTAAGAGAAAAAGACTGAAAATCTGAACAAAGAGGAGCGTGCAAAGATTAAGCGGAAACAAGTGGGCAGAAAGGCTAAATAAAACCACACATTTACTAGTAGCTAAAATATCTGCTCTTCAAATACTGCATTTACTAATACTAAGGAGGGAACAGACAACAGGCGCCACGGGGCTCGAAGCCAGACAGAGCCATCCAACTTCATTAATAGCTTAGCATTTGCACGTGTTACAAGTAAACAAACCACGAGCGCCAGTACAGCAAAATGAAAGTAGTGTCTCCCTGTGACCACGTAAACAGTTCTGTTTTGGATATCATTGTTTAAAAATGTGGAGCTTTTCCTGCATAAAAGATTTGTATTTCTACACAGGGTTTGGCATAGCGTGAAAGAAACGTTTCCAAGTGTTTCCTTACGTTTAAGGCTGAAACTCTTCTGTGCAGTAAGGGAGGGGGAGGAGCGGGTGAGAGAGGGGGAGGAAAGCCGGCCATGCGAGGAATGCTAGAAACCAGGATAGCAGCTGTGCCCGTGCACGATATCGCGAACGCAAGCTGGAGGCCTGAAAAAAGCCACTAGGTTAGCACTTCCAAAACCCGCTTACTAAAACTCTCGACAGAGCAGCGCTATAAGCGCTGGCTCAGGTGAGACCGAAAAATCATCTTCCTCCACATAGTCTCACTTTATGGTGGTCTGCCACCTGTTGGACAGTCCTATGATATGCAGTTGTATTGTCCTGTGCCAGAACAAATTCTAATTGTGCTAGGTGCTCACATTAAGTTTTGCCATAATTTGCCAATCGAGGGTGAAAGAGGGGGAATAATGCCCATCAATGCAAGAATGTCATATTATTCCAATGAAAGAGTTACAAAAGCAATATGTTTCTCCTCTCAGAATTAACAGAATTACAGTGGTTTTCCTTAATAGTTGTCAGTGAAACTGGTGTAACCTTCATTTGCATTAACGGACTAAATCTAATAATTGGGGGTCATATGAAGTAATGTTAAGTGTTGCTTCCTCCCGCTAATGCTGGATGCTTTTTGATACTAAATGAGCAAACTCTTAGAAGAGAGGATGTGGTGTTACAGCCAGAGCTGCTGACTTTGGAACTGGGGAACCAGGATCGAATCTCGGCGTCGGAAATCACTGTATCTCCTTGCGCCGAAAAAAATGTGTGTGACCTTGCGGAATGTAACAGGTGCTCATGTAAAGGGCTCCAATACCTTCAGGTCGAGTTCACACTATGTAAAACTGCAAAAAAAACGGAGTTCTGTTCTGAAAACTCTACATTGTAAGGGTAGGTTGTTAGTGCTTTCACAACCTATTTTGTTGACATGTCAGCTAATTAAACTAGTAGAGCACGAAGTCTAAGAGCTTAACATATTATGGTCCCACTGTCAGATATGAATTTTATTGATAGAATAATTATTCAATAAAATCTAACACCACTGTGTTTGAAATTTATCTGGTGAAATTATTCTCACCGTTGTGCCCCCAAGGTGGGTCCTACCATGAGGATTTTGATGCTTTCTGCACCAAAACCCTCATGCCTGGTACTTCTCAGGAATTTTTTCCCTGTTAAATATCTGCAGGTATGACCTGCTGCAATTCAGCCAGAGGGTGCAGATTTTATCGCGCCAAGGGCCCTGTTACACACCGGGCAAACTTTTACCTGTTTGCGCCACGGCGCACCTTAAAACGGGTGCGCTGCGCGCAAACAAGGAAAGTGTGCCCTTACATTGAATGCGCTGACCCAAGGGCAGCCGCGAAGTTGTGCTGCAGCACATTCAAGTGAAAATCAGAGTGACTTAGAAGCAGCCGCTCGGTGTTTAACTGTGCAGGTGGCAACCCACCTGCACTTTTAAGAAGGGAGAAGGATCCCCTTGCAGGCGGGTGCAGTGAGTGACTGTACCTGCCTGCAAAGGAATGTCTGGGGGGTCCATAGAACCCCCTTCATCCCTTCCAAAGGGCTGCTATGACAGGGCGTACTGACAGGGCACCACCTTTTAAGTGGCACACTGTCCGTGCACCTCTTGACCGCTTCTTTGCCTCTGCACCCACAGCTAATATGCCGGGCGCAGAGACAAAGGGATCGCCTCATTTCCATGGGGCCACACCTCCATGCAAATGAGGGCATGCCCTCTGGTGATAGCATTGGCACTATATTAGTGCGCCCCTTTCTGTAATACCAAAGTGCCCCGGGGGCACGCAAAGCAGGAGCACATGCCCATTGCGCCCCCGGGGCGCTTTCCATTATATGGCCCCTGGTATTTACCAGGTGAGGTCAAATCGGCATAACTCACAACTCAGTTGCGTGGTAACAGGTGCCTGGGCACATATCAGAATTTACCAAAGACTGTGTGAGACAATAAGGTATGTTTATATGAAAAATACTGCAGAAAATACAATGGAAAAGTAGAACATGATTTGCTGCTTTGGTAATTATCTTTGAGCAGATGTGTCATGCTACATATAGAGTGTAGTGCATTAGCATAGGTTTAGTGTACCTTCGTTGTAGTTATTAGGCATGTAGTTAGGCCCAAAGTGTTGGCTTGTAAATTGGAATATAGGCGGGAATGATACCAAACGTAAACGTTTATTTTCTGGTATCTCCTTGAAAAGAGTAGACCCTGTTCAGACCTTTGTTGTATGTCGAATAATATCATAAGGGGTATAAGGTAAAATGTATCATTGAAAAAGCGGGCTGCAATCCAGTCCTTTGTGTTCTCTTGCATTGAACGCATCGGCTGAGTCATTAGTGGTCTTCCTTTTGTGTGTTTTCCAGGTCTTCTTCTCCGGATCTAAATCCCCTGTGCTTCTTGTTTGATTTTAGTATTATTCACTTTAGGGGAAGGGGTGAAACAAAACATTGCTCTTGTTTCACATAATAGATCCTAAAGTGGATCCCAACTTGTTTTCCTCCTGATCTTGAGTTTTTTCGGTGATTCAAAGGGTCAATAATTAGGGAAAACTTGCTGGTAAATGCTTTAAAATAGTAACATTATCCAAAAGTATTCCACGTATTTGGTTAGATTTTGTATAGGAAAACCTGGCAGCCAGTTCTGAATTTAGTCTTGAAGTGGCGACTCGGAGATGTATCCATGAGCTGCGTGAAGTAGGAGTGGATCCTCCTGGCTGTTGCCTGTGAGATGTTCTCTGCATTTTACTAATGTAGTGAAACTGAAGTGCTTGTGTGTTGTAACAGTCCTTAAGTAAAGAGCTCTGATACCCTTGGGGCGTTGTTTGCACTTTATAAACTCAAAATAAATACATAGTCCCAGTGTGAAACGCGGGGAGCTGAAGGCGACTCTTAGATCTGCATCTGTGGCCTGGTTCATGACATGTCGTCGATTCTTTATTCATTCCGGTTCCCAGGCGGTCACACATTGACCCAGTTTGTGTCTCACCCGCCGGGACAGGCTGGTGACGCAGAATGAGACTTGGGAGGCAGTCACCACTGCTGGAAACAATACAGGGAAAGACTCTCCCTTCTACAGAGAGCCAAGAGGAGTGAGCACAAAGGGTCAGAAGCAGTATGAAACAACAACAAAACAAAAAAGTACAGGAAGCAAATCCTTAAATAGTAGAAACTTTATATTAATAATACAATACCCTGTCCTTGAAAATATATCAAGCATGAATATTGAGGGTCAGTGGCTCTTCATAAAGCTATACACGGCGACACGCGCACTGGGAGTATAGCATGTGAAGGTTTAACTTTGTCCACGTGCTTTGTTTAGACAGTTTACACACTGGTAGAGACTGTGTTTTTCTTTTGTTCTTGATACTGTGCAGGTAATGAGCAGGGCACTAGTCCTGGCACATTCGGGTGCTGCTCACTGATGGTTCCAGACTCCTTACTGGATGTGTGGTGTAGGGTGAAAATGACTCTTAATACCGGACTGGAACCTTCCAACACGGGTTTCCTAATTTACTTGTGATTGTCATCAGTCCACTGTTTCAGTGGACAGCCTGTATATAATCCTAGAAAAATGAATGCACTTTCCTCACGTGTCCTGATGCGTGCTCTACATACTTCTAATATAATATGTCCTATGTGATAAAAAACAATGCATCTCAGTGCTCATGAAATGTAGCAGCCATTTTTATCCCTTGCTGTTTGGTTTTCTTCCACTCACTGGTTAGCAGTAATTCACCCAAGTGGGTGTTGAACTGTCAGCCCACAACTCTTTTCCCTTTTTCTCCGAGGGTCTGAAGATGTGCAGCCGCCGTCTCGTGGTGGCAGTGCTGCACAGCCCCAGACACTCTGTTTGTGGAAAGTTCTGGCTGGGGTCAAAAAAACGGAGAATGTCTGAAGAGCAAATGTTTATGTTCTACCCACCAGACATGCATATTTCGTGCTGATGGGCTATTGCTCTGTCAGAGAAATGGGACTTGAAATCATGGCCATAGCATTCCAGGAGGTGCGGTGTATATTGCAGAGAAAATCTTCATGTCAAACTTAAAGTATGATTGACAGTATCAGTTCTGTCAGCTGAGCTACAGGCCTTGGGCTGTCGTTCCCACCAGGGGAGACGGGGGTGGTACCATAAATGCAGCATGAGTGGAAGTGATGTGGTACTGGGAGGTGAATAGAGCAGCACACTCCAGGAGTATTGTGAAAAGATGTAACCAGTGTGGGATGCATTGGAGCAGGTTAACTAGAAGTTAAAAAGTAATGTGTAGGTGTGAATTTCTCTGTCTAAGGGGGTGTGAAGTGTGCAAGTGCCCATGCCTGTGTATGAGGGTGTATATGTAGTTGTACTGTGCTCACAGCTGTTAGAATTTGCCTATGGCATAATGGTGGTAATTCACAGTATTTTGCGGACATCCAGAGCATTCTATGATACCCACCCCTTGTGTAATGATGGCCCCTGACCAGATGGTGGTAATTTGGCATGTTTTCTTCATACATGTCTTGATGATGCCCATTCCTGGTGTGATGCTGGAGGCGGCATACTTGTGGAAGTTCTTTCCATACTTTGGGCATCCATGGCACGACTATTTTGCCGACTATGCATAATGCTATTTTTGAGAAAATGGTGGAACTTTCGTGTCAAACTACATCCATGTGAGGCTTCATGGGGCCAACTCCTGGTATATTGCTCCTGGCTCTAACAAAATGTGAGAGTTCTTGCTATATTCTGTGCATTGATTACTGACGCCCACCCCTGTTATAATACTTGTTCTGGTAGATGTTTTTTAAATTGTTGCATATTGATGTCATCTGTGACGAGGCAGCATCTGTTGGAAATTACCATCTTTTGTGTGGTGTACTCCCAGATTTCTGCCTTGACTATTTTTGCCAGCTGTAGAAGCCTGTGCACTTTACCCACACTAACTTGTGATAAGTGCCTGTGCTTTCTCTTTCAACATGATAAAATTGGCATACACCAAATTGTCATATTTAACTTACAATAAGTCCTTAGTATATGGTACCCAAAGGGTACCCTGGGCCCATAAGTTAAATGTTATCAGAGGCCGTAGCACCCATTGGGCCACCCACTGCAACACCAATGCGAACATGGCTGCAGGCTTGTCATATGTAGCCTGACTGGGCACGCTTTAACTGCAAATTCAGTCAAAATTACCCCTTTTGGCGGGCCAACGCCCTCCTTATAAATATTAATAAGTCGTCAACCCTAAAAAGGCGTTACTGCCCATTAGGCACCATGCATCATTTTTAACAGTAGAACATGTAGACGTTTAGTGTTAAACATGCCCTTACAGTGAAAAGGCCAGAAAGGCTATTTTCACAGTTTCAGGGGTTGCCTCTTCCATAGGAAAGCATTGGAATAAAATATTAAATTAAATATTGCTATATCTACATAGGAAACGGCTACAAAATTGATTCTTGGGCTTTTAAAAAAAAAAAGTATTACAAGCTCAATTTATTGGTAAAATCGGATTCGTAATAAATATTTCTTACACACCAAAACATCTCCATTGTCCTTGGGTGATTCATTTCACTGCAATGTGTACTTTTCAAAAGTTCTTACTCAAAAAAGTAACTAGAACTGAGTGTGCCCCTTGCGGCCTAATACATGCTCACCTCTGTCTCACAGTTCTTTCCTTTTGCTGATGGACACGATATGCTTTCTGCGTGGCTGCCTTTTTGACTGTTCTAGTCATTTTCATTGAAACAATTATGTATCAATGTTTCACTACAGACGTGTGTGCCACGCTTGAAAGAACACTGCCTGCAAAGGCTCTCTCCCACATCTGGCTCACATAGGGCGTTTTGCCAAGCAGTTTTCTCATCTGCCGGCCCTAAGAGGAAGCTTATTGGTTTCTCCCCCATGTTGTATGTGGTCTGTTTTGTATCGCCCCATTACAAGGGGACTTTCCAAGTTTGCTCCTGCAGAGACAACTTGTAGCTAAAGAATGCTCTTGCACATGGAGGAGGTGGAGTAATAGGGGAGTTATGGGCTATTCAGGGGCGTAGCTTGGTCAGTAAAATGAGGGGTGGTGAGCCTCAGACCTTCCAACAATCAGACTTGCATATAATGTTTAATACATTATAGGACAAGCAGGGTGCACGTGAGGGGCCTAAGGGGCAATAGAAAGGAAGGGAAATGCGGATTGATAGGAGTAATAAGAGAGAAAACACGATATTTTGTAAAATAACCAATATTTGGAGGAATTTCAAAAGTGTGTGTGTGTGCGCGTGTGTGTGTGCATTTTTGTCTGTGTAAATGTAAACATCCCTGGCTAAATCGACTGACATCTCACAATACCCGACTGAAAGCACCTTAATCCAACTATTTATGAGAAAATACATTTATTGGGGGGGGGGGGGTTTAAGTTCTTTACATGTAGTTTTCTAAAAATAATAAAGGCTTGTTTTTTATCATAGTGCTTCATCTGCGTTTCTGCGCTGTAAGTAGCTGGTTTAATTATTAGCTGTGTTAGTTATATTCAGTTTGATCACCTTAGAAGGATGTCATTCCAGGTTGCTTTTGCAAGGATTCCATCTCGAACCCTGTAGATCCAAAGCAGATGTCAGCGGCGAGTGTTTCAGTAGTGCTTAGGAGATTTTGTACTCTTAATGTGATGGGTATACTTTTGTCGGTGATTTAACAGTGTTGCTCGGAATATAAAAAGAAGTGATGCGGTATTCTAGCTATATTCTTCAATCATATTCATGTTGCCTGCATCGCTTAGCTCTTTCAGTAAATGATTTGTCGCGCTCTCTTTAAACTGACTATTGTCTCCTTTTCGCCAGACTATTGTCGGTCAGACTACAGCCAGTCACGACCGTGAGCAGCTATGGTTTGCCAACGAAAACCTTATTGTAATGTTGCAAGCCCGCATTCGGGGTTACCTCATCCGAAAAGCCTACAACGAAAGGAAGGCGTACCTCCAAAAACAGGAGCCCTCTGCTATCAAACTTCAGGTAGGAACATGTTTACGCATAACTTGAGGTATGCATGGTGTTGTAATGTTCCGGTCACTTTCTGCAAAGGCGGAACAGGAATTTCCTGTTTCTTCTGCAGATAAAATGTGTAGGGCTGTGAATGGTTGACTGTAGGAAACTTAACTTTAAAATGTATCCTTTGAAGACAACAAAGCAACAGCTAGCTATAGACACTGGTAGAGGCCCACTGCTGCCAACCTTGCATCTCCTAACACATACAGTAAGACTCCCTCTCCCCTGCCTCCTCAAACGCTATGTGGATTACACAGGGAATGGCATAGGCAGACGCCGTGGACAAGCGTGCACAGCGAGCCGCCGTCGCCCTCAGTGTCAGTGGAGCCTCAGCAGGAGGGAGAGGGGGATTCTTCACAGCGCCTGTCTACCTCGACTCTGCCAAATGAAGAACAAGCATTTACAATGGAATGGTCTCGGCATTGGTAAAGTTAGAGCTATTGGCATTGCTCATGACATTATTTTTGTTTATGTTTTTGTTTTTAAACATTTAAAGAAACGGCATTGTCATGAGCAATGCCAATAGCTCTAACTTTAACAATGCCGAGACCGTTGCATTGTAAATGCTTGTTTGGTACTCTACGGCAGGAAGGCAAGATACCAGAGAAACCTGGATTTGTTATCTGCCATGGAAGATGGACAATCGACCCATTGCCACCTTGCCCAGAGTGGGAGAACAGAATCCAAGGTTCATTGCAGGGCACCTGGCTATTCGTTGTAGAGGGTTATGATGGCATTCAGAGCCATCGAGGAGAGTAGGCATCTTACATTTTCAGGTCATTTCATCCACTACAGCTCTAAGCCACCGTTTAAAGAGCGGCCCTTGCAGGGGCATCCGACATCTTGTCAGCAACAGTCGAAAGACGGGCAAGGCCCTGGCTGCAGAGGAGACTGTAAAGGGACCCAAGCTGCAGACCCCCCAGGATGCGCATCATCACAAGGGAAGCTCACTTCCTGCACTGGTGAATCAAACACAGGAAGGACCCCGCCACCCAGGTTTAATCCCCCCAGCTTACAGCGCTTTATAAACTACAGTAAAACACAGAAAGAAAACAGGGGAGGTGATGTCCCAGCAGAGCGCCCTATAAAGCTTTCAGTTACACAGAGGAGGGGCGGGCTTCAGTACAAACGCCATTTACAGCCCTTTAAGTGGCTCTCTCTTTTACAGCCCTGTGCATTACAGGGAGGGGCTGGGGTCCGCCTCCTGTAACAACCTCATGACTTACATACAGGTTTCTGTTTTTACTCTGCACAGATAATGCAAAGCTTTGTTCAGTCAATCATCCTACAAAAACACACAATATAAACACCATCACACAAATGCACTTTCAATCTTCGTAGAGAGTTAAAACATCTGCATACTTGACAAGATGTACAGCGCATCAGTCAAGGGAAAGCAACTATCTACATTCATGATACATGACATCGGTCTTAAATCCAATACTGAACCTCGAATAAACTACAAACCACCACCTTAGACTGCACAAACGTTATTCATTTCTTGCGTGTATTCCGGCGGAGGGGGCCCCCATTCAGCCTGAGGCCTATGTATATCTGGTAGATATCTGGATTATGGTCATCCTGCAGGAGGTGTGGGGGACATCATTTACCGTTATGCCACTGGTTCTCATGACTGCATTGCTTCTTTTTAATATATTAAATAGGTCTATTTCACCACCTCCAAAGGCCAGTCATTACCGGGACAGTTTACTCTTGTGACTTACTTTTATTTCAGAAAGTCTTTATTAGGATTTTGTGCAAACAGTAAGATTCAGCCGAGAAAATACAAAGGTCTCACCCTAGTTGAGGACCTGGTGACATCTAATCAGAACAGCGCAAGTGAGGCTGATGGGAGAACACGTAACAGGAATCCATAATTATAACGCAGCAGCAAACAGTTCAGTCCAATCTATAAAGTTTTCAAAGCTCATTAAAGATCCATAAGCGTTCTTTAAATGCAGGAACAATGTACTTCGTTGCAATTCCAGGATAGCATTCAAGAGGCCATGGGGCGTTAAGGTTATTGTACGCAGATGCTTTATGATGCCACCATACATAGTCAAAGGAGCGCGCCAAATTACAACAAATGACCTTCAAATTGGCTTGTTCCCACTGGAAATACAAGAATGATAAAACCTATAGGTCTTGCCTTACAGACCTATTGGATTTGGCAATTATTTTTGACAGTGCTGTACAGCGTTGGCAGCTGACGCTATGCGGCATTTTTATTAATACATTAAAAAAATTGATGTGCTCGGCGAGGCAAGTTATTGCGACATGCATGATTATACATGTGCGTGCATTACAAAATAGCGTGTTTTTTTAGTGGACAGATCTGCGATGCACTGGTAAATGTAAAAAAAGTTGCAATAGTAGGGCGAGAGTGCGTTGTGTTGTTTGGGGGGTGGGGAGTGAGCTGGCCAGGGTGGGAGCAACACAGAGCGGGATGGAGCAAAAAACGCACTCTGGGTAGAACAACGCAGGGGAGACGGATAAGACAATGAGCAAACACACGGGGGGGAATAGATGGGACAACAACATGGATCCGTTGAGGGTGAGTAAAACAGGTGATGCATACATGCCACTATACCAGATTCAGACGGGAGACTCCCGAATTTCGAAGCCAAACAATTACTTTTTTGGGCTGTCTTCCAAGTTCTGCCTGAAATTAACCTCTGCTTCAATAGAAGTCAATGAGGAAAATACACTCCCTGATATTCTTTTCATAATCCCCCATTTTCAATTTCTAAAATGTTGGCATGTATGGTAATGGGAGACCAACGCCCACGGATGGGGAGAAGCAGAGGGGGCACCAAAAAGGCAGATGGGACAGCAACACGTTGCGGTACGGGTTAGAGAGAAGCAGACAGTGGAGAGTAACACAGAGCTGGTGGGAGCGAAGCAATAGAGGGAGAGAGAGCTAGAAGTGGAGAGAGAGCTGAAAAAGACCGGGGCAGAACTCTAGCATCAGTGCTCCCCCGCGGTGCTAAAAAGCAGTACGCTTAGAGTGGAGGGGCGGCTGGGTGATTGATGGTTAAAGGGAACGGGGCGAACAATAAAACATCCTGTCGGTCAAGTACGTGCGCTTGACCACGGTGTACACTAATACATTTTTTTTTTTAAACGCATCTCGTGCCCCATGACCAATATTCGTTCACGGATACCATTGTCAGTAGTCTCTGCAGCGTGCGTAATTAGCCTAGAAGTACTGGGAAAACCGCCCCCAAAACTACTCGAGCACAGGCTGTAGGCCTAGAGCGTCCTCCATTTTCCTGTGATACGCCGCTGCGCTTAAGTACCCCCCCTTTACCAGGCGCGCCTCACCTTGTTTGTTTTCGTTCAGTTGCCGCTCATTATCTCCAGCAAAAAAAGAGGCGGTATGATAGCAAGTCCGCCCGCCCCGCAAATCTTAACAGCCAATCATGTACCGCACTGAAGAAGGCAACCACTGAGGATAAGCTGTAACATTTGCGGCCAATCAAAAACAAAAATTGCGAGCAAAATAAACCAATCAACGGAGCAGTCTTCGCTCCACGCCACTGACGATATGTCCTACGCGCTAGTGACGTAGAGGCAGTCGTGAGGCTATACATACGCACATATAAAAATGTTTAAAATATAAATAGACCTTAATGTCCAGCTTGACAAAATACAACAACAAGCACGCACCTAATGAGAAGATCGCGACCTGGCAATTAACAAATGCGTCCGGACGCCGGGACACCACCGCCTTTCTCCGAGGCACAGCAGAAAATGCCTCGGAGAAAGGGAGTGTCCTTTTCGGATTGGGGGGGCGTGTTTTGCTGTTGTCTCCTCCCTGAGACTTCTCGCAAAAAACACGCCCCCCGATCCGAAAAGGACGGGGCAGGATTAGAGTGACGGGACCTCTTCTCCAATGGCTGGCCAGCATTTACTAGGCCAGCCAATGGAGAACAGGGAAGAAGAGGGGCGGGTTCAAGCCCCTCTTCACCCAAGTCATTATGTCTCGCGAGCGAGACTGCGCAAGCGCAGCCATCGCTAGCCGAGACCTAAAAACAGTTTGGCAGAGGCCCTGGAGAATCAGAGGTTGGCTGCTTGCTTCTGTTGCAGCTCCTGTCATGTGCGCGCGCTAGCAGCTGTTCAGTGCAAACCCACGAGCTGTGCAAGGAATTCAAACTTTAAAGGTGCGAGGGGTTACAGACCTCCCGCGTCTCACAGGAGGCTGCTTTTTTTCAATTAGGACATTCCACCTTCATGGGACGGAATGTTCTGATAACTTTATAGCGTACTGTTGTGTACTATACGACCATTAAAGGCCCGCTCCCTTGTTATAGGTCCTCACCTCTAGCTAGGGTCTAAAACAATCAAGCTGGCTTTAATGACCAGTATATCCCACTATGGTGAACTATATTATTAGAAATGAACTGTCATGTTAGAAATAAAAAGTATAGTTAGGAAAACTGTATGTATGAAAAATTAATGATTGTACCTAAAAATGATCATTTATTTAAGTAAATTTGGTAAGGTAATGAGTCAAAATATCGTCAAGAAGCGTAACATCTTTAAAGTTCTCATTAAAGTTGAAGTTGCTTCACTTCTTTTACTATGTTATGAGTTTCCCTCCATTTTCGAGCTCACAGTCATAGTGTATGGTATAGAAACTACATGCATGTGATTTTTATGACTAATTAGAACATTGGAATGTTGGAAGCTCCATTGAAAACAATGGAGTGCTCCGGGCTCCTAATGTCTGATAGAATCCTGGAGTTCCAATATTCCAATGTTTGTTCATAGCTGTTGCTGTGAACAAAAGGCCTCATGGAGCCCGAGGGGATTTCAGTCCCCTCTGGCTCCGTGAAGCCCTGGTTTTACAAACAAGAACATTCGGCCCTCTAGGTAATGCCCTATAGAATGTTCTAATAGCCTTAGAGGCCTCCATAGCGGGCTCTACTGGTCATTAAAGGCCCGCTCCCTTGTTAAAGGCCCTCGCCTTCGGCTCGGTCCTTTGACACTGTACACGTAATACCCGCTACGGCGGGCTCTAAGGCTGCATTAAGTAAAAGCTCACCAGGCTAAAATTAAGTATGGTTTGCATGCTTTGGTGGTGTGAAAATTCAAAGGTAAAACAGTGGTATTTAAAATAAAATACCACTCCATTATTTTCTCAATCGTTAATGGTATTATAGTTGGAAAATTCTAATATTGGGCAAGCAGTACTTTGCCTTTCCCTTTACCTCCTAAATGAAGTACCCTGCTACAGACTACCAAACTATTTCTCGTGTGTGGCTGTTGAGTATGTTGATTGTACCTAAGATTTTGTGCGTCTAACCACTCCTTTGCTACGTTTGTTCAGCAGTTAGAGAATCTCCTTGTCTTGTTGCTTTAATGTTTTATCGTTTTTAACCTTAAATTGTTTATTAGTGCACCGACAGCAGGTAAGTCTGCTTTGATGGTCGCAAAGCATTTGTGATTAATCCACCTCCAATGTGTCGGGTTGAGATGTGGGCTCTGGCATCTTTAAACTGATGTGCTGAAGATGGGTGTGTGGAGATTAAGGTCTGCAAACTTAGTGGTAAAAAAAAAAATATTTGCCACAAGAGAAAAAACGTAATTATGTTTAGCGGAAATAGTCACCATAAAAATTAAATTTTAGTTCTTTCATCACAACAGTTTTGAAGAAAGTATTTTCTGCAAAAACTTTTACCCTTAGTAGAAGTTCACAAACTAAGCAATCTATGCAAATTTTTGTCAAGTGTGAAAAAATGTTGCCTGCTTTCATTTCTGACACTGCTGCTGAACTCCCATACTTTTCTGATCCATCCTTGCTGTGCATTTCATTTTAAAATTTCCTTAAGGTGGGAGCAGAGAGTTCAGCCAGGTGATTACCGGTTTCACTGCTGATTGCAGCATCACCTGGGGTGCACATTTTGATGAGTAAAATTGGAAGAATGCCAATGCAGCTCCTCTCATTCCATGTTAAGAAACGTTTGTGCCTTTCAGTTGCAAAATTCACAGCGAACGCGTGATTCACTCCTCCAATAAGCCAACCCATGACCTTTTTCAAGGCTGCATGAGGAATTAATTCGACATCTCTGCTGCTGAAACATACCTTCCACCAAAATACCAAAAATGCACTTATTTCATTACTCAGGAGAACTATGGTGATATCATGGAAACAGTCCCTTCCCTGACACTTACCCCGCAAGGGAATGTTTTCAAACATATTTGTGGACATTCTCTATCTATGCCTGAATCTTTTGGCTTCCTCGGACAACTAAAATAAAAGGACTTTTTTGTCGGTTTGATTAAGCCTTTCTTAATGTATGAATGCCAAACTAACAACATATTTTTACCTTGCTGAAACTTGCCGCCACATGCCTATTTTCACTGCCTCTCTTCCATTCATTCCCTTTATACCTCATAGCTTTGCATTGAATTTAGGTTTGCTTCCTTGTTTAAGTTACTTAAACCCACAACTGTAATACTCTCACTGTATGCTATACCACCCTACTCTATGCCACTCCACTTCACTCTAACCACTCCACTCTACTAGTCACCACTCTACTGTATGCCATGCTACTGTATGCCACTCACCACAAAGGGGCATATTATGAGTACGGCGGTCCTGGGACCCCTGTACTCCTGGTAGCAGGCTGACCGCCTGCTTTATTTGAGTATGGAGGTCAGACCGCTACAGGACCATCGGCAGGATCCAGGAACCCGTGGTGGTGTGGATTGATTGAAGGCTAAATTTGCGGTGCGGCCAATGCCGACACCACTGAACGAATTACGACCTGGCTTTCCACCAAGCATTTAATGGCGGTGAGCCCTCAATGAAATGTTTGGCAGAAAAGTAGGGAAACGGGCCTCCAACAGGGCCCCTGGGCAAATCTGCCCATGGGGTGGATGCAGGGTGCACAAGATGTGCCCCCCACAAGTCCATGCTCCTGCGTGCTCTGTGTGGCATGCACACCATGGTGTATGCCACACAGTGCGCCCGACATGGCAGCGGTCCCATGGCGGCAACATGACTACTGTCTGTAATCCTCAGCCAAAGCATGCCACTGCCGTGGGACTGCCGGCCCACCAACTGCCCTGGATTGAACTCCGAATTTCAATTAAGTAAATATTAAATTCAAAATTCATTTAATAGTGTTGTAGCTTGTTTTTATTTTGTTCTACCTTAAAAATAACTAACTAAATATATCAAATACATTTTCATTAGTATTTAACATAAAAATATTTTTACTATTTTTCAAAGTTTATTAAACTGTTTTAAATGTCCCCATTGTTTATCATTGGGCAATCTCTTCCTCTGTAGCAGAGAACTCTGCCTACATGTAAAAAGTTAGTAGTAGTAACTTTACATAGTAACTTAAATTTGAATTAGGCATTTAATTAATTTAAATATATTAAATTGCATTAAAATTACTTTAAAAGTTTATTTTAAAAAAAGTCTTCTGAAAGTAAATTGTTTGTATTCACATATTTAGTATGAAAAATCTGTAAAAGTTGTGTAGATTGAATTTAAATTAATAGAATTGTTTTTAATTCGTAATATGTATTTTCAAATTTAGAAGTTATGAAAATAGAACATATTACTTGATAAACTATTTATATTAACTTAATACTAAATATGTAAAAATACACATATCAAATGAATTCCATTAATATTTGACACAAAACTAATTGTACTATTTTTCAAAGTTTATTTAATACTAAATATGTAAAAATAAAATATAAAATAATTTTTCATTAATAATTAACATTAAAAATATATCCACTAGTTTTGAAAGTTTGCTAAACTTGTTTAGAATTTCCCCATATTTTATCGTTGGACAATCTCTGCCCCTGTGGCAGAGAACTCTGCTTACATGTGAATAGTTAGTAGTAGTATATTTACATATTAGATTACATTTGAATTAAGCATTTAATTAATTAAAAAATTTAACATTACATTAACAATTGTTTTTAAAAATTCTTCTGATAGTAAAATGTTGTATTTACATATTTAGTATTAAATATCAGAAAAAGTAGTTATGTATAGAATTAATTTAAATTATTAAAATTGTTTTTAATTTGTTATATTGATTTTTAAATTTACAAGGCATTAAAATACTTTCTCTGAAAATGTTTTAGTAATATTTATTGTAAAACATTAAATTACATTTAAATTTATTTTTAAAAAGTCAAAGAAATGCATTTATTTCAACATTATTTAGCATGGGTTTCCATTTTAAATCTCCGCTTCCCTACCTATTCTCCAGAAACAGTAGTTCTGGTCGTCCTGTCACTTCAAAAGATTTCTCTAATTCTCTTTTAAATGAAAGTGGTATTTGGCCACTGTTATTTTCCTGCTTGTTTGTACCATCTTAGAAAAAGTGGCATACATCAGATCTTAAACAGGATATTTTTAGCGATATGTCTATTCCCTCATAATGTAATTATTAACATGCTAGTGAATTCAGAGGGGACGCCTATTTTCTATTTTTTAACGGGAGACATTTAATGCAGTGTCGGCAAAAGGCTTTCACAAACTAATAACATTGACGTGATTTAATGAACAAGTTTGAGGGCTGGCACTTGTAATTGATTATAAAAAAAAAAATGTAGGTATTATAACGAAGTATTGATGACTTGTTTACGCTATCCTAGGCCTCCTGGAAAGGTTACAAGCAAAGGAAGGTCTACACCGAGAGACAGAAGACTCTCCAAGGAAACATAGTCGGCATCATTAAGGTACATGTTTCTGTGGAGTGATTGGGTGTTATCAATGTTCTTGTTGTTGGTTATCATTCTACAGAACTGTAACTCCTTAGCAGATAACAGAGGTATCACTTCTGGTTACCTGTACACTGTGAAGTTTGTGACACGAGTACTGGAGACTGACTTAAAATCGAAGTGGGTCTGTCTGTCCGGTGGAGTCTACAAAGTAAACCCCAGGTATCTGATAGAGACATCTAGCCCTTAACTTGTAAATTCTCCCCAGGCGTCAGACTGGATCCGGAAACTTTTCTCAGCAGTACTTCTGTTCTCTGGGGAGCTACGCCACACGGTTCCATAATGACGTTGACTCCAGATGTGACGTCAGTGGAGCATATAAGTCCCCTCTGGCGAGCTGACATCAGTTTCTACTTTTTCCGCGATGCTTGCAGATCCTGAGTAGCATATCTCTGGCTGTTTTGCGACCTGCTGTGATGAATTGTTTGTCTGAAACAGTGTGCCTTCTTCTATGCCCTCTAGGTTTAAATCCTGTGCTCAACAGATGTCTGGTACAGATCCACATTCAATTTATATGTGGTGCTTTGGGCGAGCATCAGGACACTGAAGAATGTGACACCTGCCAGCGGTTGAAGCCAAAGGCACTGTGGGAGCGACAAATGAAGCTCCTGATGGCGCGTTGTCACGGGCTTCCAGTTCCTCGCGGTATCAGTCGTCTTCCTGGTATGCAGTTAGCCGGTCCAGCTGTTGTTCCCGTGAGCATTGCTCTTCATCCGGTGGTCGACGTCAGCTGTCCCAGCCCCCAGCTACATCTCACAGTAAGCGTTGTCTCAGGAGATCGAAGACATGGCCTTCTGTGACTCCTTTGACTTGCAATGTGGATTCCGGAGACTCCTCACGCCCTGGCGCTGAGGCCTCCACTCAGACGTGGCTCCTGCGCTTCCCCTTTTTTCCTGCAGCCGGGGCGACTTGGGCCCAGATGCAAGAGTATTACAATGCTCTTCATCCTGTCTTTGGACCCTCGCCTTCCTTTGGAGCGCCTGCAGGCCATAAGGAGATCATAGGCACAGACACTGTGACCTCGCTGGTGGGTTTGCCCTCCGCTCCAGTCTGGGTCTTGGGCATGGTGGGGCCGGTGCGCGGCCATACGGGGTTTCCAACTGTGGCGCCGGCTGACTCCGACACGACGTCAGTGGATCCTCGGGCGAATATTTCTACGGCACTGGAGGGCTCTGAGCCGGAATCGGTGCACAACGCTGGCTTGCCCTCACCCCTTATGTCTGCTTCACTTTCTGTGCCGACCGACGCCCCACCACCTTCCCATGCCAACATCGCTACAGCACAGTTTCGGCACAACTCGACGTTACTTACAGAGCTGTTTACGGAACCACTGGTTTCTGTGGGTGCTTCACAGGAACAATTGGTGGAATGACATGAGGGTGTGGTTCCCTTAGAGCAATCACTACTTTTAGATCCTCCTATGTTGGACAGCTAGATTTCTGAGTTGAGGGAAGTGAATGGATTAGATTCCTCCCCTGCTTCTACTTTTTTATCTCCTCTTGCCCTTGCCTCGGAGGCAAGTTCTTTTTTGGCAGATGTCTTGAAAAGAGTGGCTGATGTCTTCGATTTGACTCTGCCTATGATGGAGTAGTCTACAGACCCTCTTAAGGTTTTTTATCCTAGCCATTCGGGGATTGAAACCAGTGCTCCCCTTTTGTGAGGTACGTTTACTGGGGGCCTGGGCTAAACCGGAGTAGAGTATGCCTGTGGACCTTATTATTGCCCACAAGTACCGCCCTGCTTCCAGAACCCTGCTTGCCTTATTCGTCTGCCAACTCACCATAGTTTTGTGATTCAGGCCACAATAGCTTCCCTTGATATGGAACCTTCCCCATTCCCCAATTGACAAAGTGTCCCGAAGGCAAGACTCTTGTGGAAAACGTGTCTTCTCTTCCACTAGTGCGGCGTTACGCTCCACTAACATGATTTGCACTCTTGGAGGCCTTTTCCATGTCCTGTGGGATTTGTGGGCGCAGCTATTACCCTTGTTTCCTGAGGTAATTAGAAGTGAACTGAACCAGTTGATTTTGAATGGACTCCAGGCGGCCAGGTTTCTTATCAGGTGTGGAATGGACTCTATTGATTCAATTGGTCGAGCCATAGCGTCTGCTGTAGCATTGTGCCGGTGCACATTGCTTTGGACTTCTGAATTTTCAGAGGCTGTTCAGTCAGTCTTACTTGACATGCAGTTTGATGGAGTTCACCTATTTGATGCCTACGCAGATGCTGCCTTACTTAGGTTTAGGGACAGCCAGGAGGGGTCAGACCCTTAGCCTGCCCCACCTACTCTCTTTTTTCTCATTCTACGATCGTAAAAGGATGTCCCTGTTTAAGGTTCCCCCCCTTTTTGTCTTTGTTCTTACAACGCTGTTGTTATGGGCCTTTTATGGTATCAGTCACCAGATCAGGTGTTCCTGCCTTGTCAGAACCCCCCCCATTTTTCGTTCAGTCTTCTGGTATTGGTGACTAGTTGTCTTTCTTGAGACCCTGCATGGAGTCGTTTTTCCTACTTGTAGGTGTTTTTTTTTTTTATTCGCCCTGTTGTGGGAATCCTCAATTAAGAGATTTAATTCATCCTTATGTGATTATCTGTCACTTGGGCTTATTGCTCTTTGTTCTGTTTTTTGACTGTGGCTCAGGATTGTGCTAATCCAGCCCTGTTATTACATTGGACGCTCTGGTCCTTGGCAGCCTCTTGTCTCACCCTTGTGTATCCATTAGGTGTAATGGTACACAGCTTTTGGGTTACACTTCTTGGAGCTTTTCCTTTTCCTTCTGCATTCTTCCATGCAGAGACTTATTCTTTGATTGTTACAATCGCAATGTACTTTTTCTTGAGGCATTTCCTTTATTACCTCAGGTTTAATTCCTCCCTTCGGTTGGTCCCTTTTCTCCTGTGGGATGCAGGATGTTCCATCTTGTGGCCTTTGGTCTCGTGCACCAGTACTGCATCATGCTACCTGTTCTGGCTGGAGGTTGGATCTGGCTTTCTCCAAGGAGACTTTTGTTGTCTACGGCCATGCTGCCCTGAATGTGCCCGCTCTCGTCCGATTCGGAAGCTCAGCAGGATCGTTCTGGTTGGTATTCAAATGGGAGACAGCCTGGGCTTTCCTGGTACTATTCCCTTTCAATTATGTTATGTTATCCTCTATGCCTCATGGCAGTTGCAAGATCATTGTATGAATCTGTGATCTGTATATCCATGTGCCATTGTTGGCCTTCCGATAGGAATTGCTTTCCCTGAGCTGTCTTTTTTTTTTTTTAGTTTTTTTTTTTTTATTTGTTTTTATTTGCATTCATCATCATCATAACATCCTCATATTTTGGCATATATTACATGGTTACTAACTGCCTGTTGCCCAGTAATTTCAGAGTTATCTATTCCAAACATAGTATTACATATTGTTATCTGGGCAGCCATTTACAGTTTCTCGTGGCATATCAACAATTACTGCATACTAGTACCAATGTTGCTCATCCCTCCCCAACAACATAACTACTTCCCCTTCCCACCCCTACCCCACCCTCCAGTATGCTCCACTTCAGTGTACAATTTCCAATGTAATCTGATCTATAGGTATTTTGCCTAAAATATGCCATCTCTGTGGGATGACCTCCATCCCCATGGTATCTGCTACTCTCCCTGTCTATAGCACTTCCAATCCCCGCGTCCCCCCCACAGCCCCCAATGGTCAGCAGTCTAGAGGAGGGTCTGGTTCATCTTCCAGGTCTCTGTCGGGCCTGCGCAATGCCTCAACTAGCGCCTCCCAGGCCCGCGCCATTTCCAACATCTTTTCCTTCTGCAACCTATGCGCCAGCCGTAGTTTAATCACGCTTTCGCTCTCTGCCCACCTAAGAAGTTCATGCTTCCATCTCTGCACCCTAGGTCCCTGGTTGTGTTTCCAATGGCTGGTTATCTCCCTTTTAGCTAATATCAGTCCCAAATCTATACATTTGCTGGTCACTTTGTTGTGTTTTGTATGCGGAAACCAATGCAATAAACTCACCCCCATGTCCTTGTTAAGTTTTCACTCCATTAACAACTCCAGTGCCGTAATTACTTCTCCTCAATATACTGTCAGATTCGGGCAGGACCACAGCATATGCCGAAAGTCCGCACCTTCTGTCCCACATCTAGGGCAGCCAGCCGTTTCCACCCTAAAGATCTGCTTAATTTGCTTCGGGGTCATATATGCCCTATGTAACACGTAAAATTGTATTAGCTGGAACCTAGCGTTCCGTGTACTCTTCCATGCTCTTTCCACTTGTTTAAGCCAAGTAGCTACCGGGATGTCCCTCTCTAAGTCCTGCTCCCACTTCCCTTTTAGTCGATCCATCGGTTGCCTCCCCTCTTGTTCCATTCTCCTATTAAGGCATGTGATGGCCTTAAACGTGCCAGCCGCCATAGCTACATATTGGCAGGTTAATGACATCTCTGGTTCTGTCAGCCCTGTCTTCCACCTGCGTTGGATAGCCGCCACCAGCGCCGCGTGTAATAAGTAGTGTCCCCGCGGCAGGTCATATCTGTCTCGTAAACTCAAGAACGGCAGTAAGGCACCGTCTTCATAGAGGTCGCCCACCATAAATACTCCCTTCTCCTCCCAATCCCCCAGAGCTGACCAGTCTCCTCCGTGGGGTAACACTGTGCATGTCCCTATCGGGAGCTCGGGCGTGTAGGGGCGCTCCACGCCATGCTTTTTATGACTCCTGACCCAGCAACGCTGCAGCGTTCTCTCTTCATTCGTAATGGTGTCTCTATGCAGCTTCTGCCCCAGAAAGATATGGGAGAGCACATGCCGTGGCATCCAGCAGTTGTTGCCTGGGTATGGCCCTCGAAACGTCACTGCCACTGCCTGTGTGAGCCACTGGAGCTGGGCTGCCAGATAGTACCTTTCAAAGTCAGGCAATGCCCAACCTCCCGCTGCCCTGGGGCGCATCATTGTATCCAGAGCAACCCGTCTCCTACCATTCCCCCATAAGAAATCTCCCACCATCGCTTTTAGCTGCCGGAACATCGCCCCAGGTATCCATATTGGGAGGGTCCTAAAATAGTATAGCAGACTCGGTAACACTACCATTTTTAACAATGCCACCCTCCCTGCTACTGACATCTTCAGGGTGGTCCAGAACTCCATACTCCCCTTGACTCCTCGGATTGCCCGACTAATGTTGCCTTCTAGGAGCCCATCCTGAGTATGATAAATGAGTATTCCCAAATAGGGCAGGCACTGTACCTCCCATCGGACCCCTTGCACCTGGGATGGCGCCGGCAGGTTCGGTCTCACCGGGAAGAGACAAGTCTTCAACCAATCGACACGCAGCCCCGATCTATTCCCATATCCGGTCTTCCCTGAGCTGTCTTGTGGAAGATTATTCCACCTGGATATCCCGTTGGGTAGTTTCCGGAACTCTATTTGTTGTCTTCATCTTGACCATCTTGGTCCCATGTATTTGTACATGTTTGTTTGACAAGCATTCTCTTTCATGTCTATTTCCCTTGAGGAGTATATGCTTGTTGGGATACTTCTAGCAGGCAATGTTGCCTTTTCAGTCAAGTACCCCGCACTATTCTTGGAGCCCACTCAGCAACGGGGTCCCCAACCCTGGGACATTGTGTAATCCCCTGCCCGCAAGCACAGGCAGGGAAAATATTAAGTTCGCTCACTGGGCAGGAGCACAAAGCTGTTCATGTCTGGTGGGGAAGCAAAACTTTTCCCTGCCTGTGCTCTTGGGCAGGGAAATGCTTTGATTGTTCCCATCTACCCCGCTGGAGCAAAATAAAACTGCTCCTACAGGGTGGGAGCAATGCCAGCTCCTGCTGCACCCATGATGGGTGCAAGCAAGGGAGCTGGTGGGGCTACAGGGGCCCTTGGCCTCCTTCCACTGCCCCCAATGAGGGACGTACTGTGAGCACCGGGGAACCCCACTTAGAGAAAAAGAACTGGAATAGAAGTGACTTGCACCAGGCATGCCACTTTTTATATATATAAAAAACGAAAATACTGGTGGGGCCGTGGGGGCCCTGGGGCTCCCCCCTGAAGCCCCAAAAATAATAGTGGTGCGGGTTGCCCCGGGTGCTCACACACCCAAAAATGATCTCGAATCATCTTTATTATTAGGCACCAATATGTTGATGCTACACACCAATTCTTCTCAAGGTTTAATAGCCTTGGCATCAATAGCGTGACGTAATATGTATTGCTTATAACCTTAAGCTTTCACTGATAAGCCATTAGGACGCAAAGTTTCCAGTACTATCTCTAGTCTATCATCAGGGTCTTTTTCATCATTACTAATGACTAAAATGTAATCTTGGAAATAACAGACTCCATCAATGCCTTCGAATTTATGCTGAAGTTGCTGAAAAACAATAGACGCGTATGCTAATCTAAATGGCACCCACTGAAAACGGTATGCACCAAACAGTGTAATAAATTATGTCGAATGGTGTGAATCTGGATGTAGATCAAACTGATGAAACACTGATGGCAAATTAATAGTAGAAAACCACTTATTCTTACCAACAGTGGCTAACATTTCATTGATGTTAGGTAACAGATGTCTGTCAACCCATATTGCACTGTTTAAGTCATGAAGATCAACGCATATTCTGATAGATTGTTCTAGTTTTCTTACAACTCTTCCACCGCAAGCCATTCAGAACTCTCAAATTCCTCAATTATATTCAAAGCCACAATTGTTTTAATTTCTGACTAAACAGCATCTCTTATAGCAAATGGTAAACTACACATCTTGTGTATCTTAGGCTAACACCCACCCCTCAATACAGTTTTGGGTTTAAAGCCACACCGTTTTCCCAACTTATCAGCAAAGACATCTGGTCACATTTGTATCATTATCAATTTCAACTTCAGAATTCACCAGAAGTGCTTGTTCAACAGCCCCAGATGAAATTGCATTCCTGTGGCAGCTTGATGAATCAAATGTAAAAAGGGTGCACCTTCCTGGGCAACCTACACCCTTCCGCTTATCTTCCTGTCTTTAAAAGAGATGTTAGCTTGGCACCTCTCTGGCCACATGTCAGTCCCTTGTAAAAGGTACCATGGGTACCAAGGCCACTGTAGCCAGGGAAGGCCTCTAAGGGCTGCAGCACTTATTGTGCCACCCTTAGAAGCCCTGTACCTTTACACACACACACTGCCATTGCAGGCTGCGTGTTTTGGTGCAGAACAAAGTGAACAGTTGACATGGCACACATCCCTGTGTGCCATGCCTACAACCCACTGCCCTGGCATAGGTCAGCCACCCCTCTAGCTGGGTGCACTATACCAGTGGTGATGGTACAGGTGCATAAGCTCTGTACCCCTACAGTGTGTAGACCAATTCGTAGACATTGTAAGTGCAGTAATGCCATTAAGAGTATATGGTGCTGGGAGTTTGTCATTACGAACTCAACAGTACCATAATGGCTTTACTGAAAACTGTGACGTGTGGTATCAAACTTCTTAGCACATTAAACCCACGCTGATGCCAGTGTGGGATTTCATGAAAAATTCACTCAGAGGGCATCTTAGAGATACCCCCTGTAAAGCGACCAGCCTCTGGTGGGTTTCCTTACTGGTACACACCACCAGACATGTTTCTGGACCCTTGGGGTGCGAATCTTTGCTCTCTGAGCCCAGAAACAAAGCCTTTCCTCTTGCGGAGGTCACACCTCTCCCAGGCCAGGAAGTGCCATCTGTGGCAGGGGAGCTTCAAAGGCCTCCCCGCCTGTGTAACGCGACCCTCTGCCTCTCCTGCTATCAGGAGCAGCCCCCTTCCTGTCTCGACTCCTTTTTGGCAGGAAGACAGGCGGGAACAATTAGCACAGCTCAGAAGGTGTGCCATGGGTAATCTCTTGCCAAGGGCAGGCCCATCCTGCACCCATCAGTGCCAGGAAGAGCCAGGGTGGGGCCACATCCATTGGCTCTGGAACTAGTTGATCATGGCGCTTGTCAGGATTGGTGCACACCACCATTCAGGTACTGTTGGTACTCTACTTTTCTAGACGTCCTGACAATCCACATTCTCTTTTAAGGCTTCTCTTGCCTGCTTGCCCACCCCTGAGGGTGGGATTTTGTCCCCCAGTAAGAACTGCGTCTGCTTATTTTTGCATCAATCTGCTGTGTCAGTAGGAGGAACAATTTGGCACCTTGTGGCGAGTCCTGATGCTCTAGCAGCCTCTGAGAACTAAGCACTAATAACATGGGCCCCTGAGGGAGTATGGCCCCTGTTACTAGTGCTTATTTGATTTGGCTCAGTTGAAATTCATGGACTTGCTACTCTAGGTTTGCTGACTGTGTCCGGAAAGCAGTGATACTTTTATCAGAAGGGCCTCAAAAGTATTGACTGGCTGAAATCATCCATATTTGGCCACCACTGTAAGTTGGGGCATACTTACTAGGAGACAGTTGCTTAGAGGGAGGGGTTTTTCTTTGCCTGAGTGCCTGTACAACAAATTTCTTCTGTGCTATTCTTCACGCACACAAGTTCATCATTCTACTGTCCTGGAACATTGTAGGGATAAGAATAAAGCTAAATGATCCAAAAATGATTCATTCATCGAAATCCGCCATATTATCCTTTTGCAAGAAACCTGGGCAACTGAATCAATATATAGAACAGGATGTATTTCCTTCTCATCTAATGCTACACCCTCTAAGGCAGGTAGAGATTCTGGTGGTTTGCCTATTTTGGTTAAAAATGGATGTATTCAACTGCACCAAGATTATTTTTACCAACAGCAAAGACATTCTGGACATTATAATTACCTGCGGTAGTCCACTCAAGATCAGACATATTGTCATTATTAATGTTTGTATCCGCTGTTTGCCAGATTATTCCCAAATTGGAGCCATAGACCAACTGTCCCTAATGCTTGATCAACTACACCCTTCCTGTCCTAAAAAAGGTGCTGGTGACTGTAATCAACTTTGGGGAACCTTTGCTCTCTCTAGCTAGTGACAAGAACGAGGCAAGTGGTGTGCCTTCTCGAACAGCTGTCCCTCTGCATAACCAAACAAGGGTACCTGGTAACTGAGAAAATTACTAATATCCTGGTAACACATGGTCTCAGGGCATTAAATGGCCGCACAATCTCTGATACCGCCTGAAAAACCACTTACAGAAAAGACCTGCATTCCAGCAATAATAATTGCAAATTTCTTGACGTCAGGATTTTGTCCTATGTGGTTGCGTGACATGGAGGTGGTGTCAAGAGGGACCACGAAGCCCTTTGTACTCAATTTCATTCTGTTCTTTTCACAAATATCCCAATAAAATGCGAAATGCCAGTAAATTCTATCACTTTAACCAACAATCGCCAGAATGTAAATTGAGCTAGGATTCCAACAATGAGGCAACCCTGAGCGCCATTTACCAGAGTTTTTTTTACAATTATTGAGCCCCCTTGAATTAATGGACAAACATTTCAAAGGTTTTGGTAGCCTTCACTGTGAGCTATCGGCCAAATTGAAACAACATTTCACCAAAGAAGAACGGAGGGGCCCCTCCTCTGACACTCAACCAAGCTGGTTAACCCAAATGTGAAGAGCAGCCAAAGAAGAAATTCTTAAAGCCCTAATGAATGGGGATCATAGAGTGGTAAAGGGGGCAAGGAAATCATACAAGGCTACCTTACAAACCTTCTGGAAATCGTGGGGGGCAGCTCAGTGGGGCGATCTTACCCACTCCCTTCACAATAAAAACACGAGCGTTCTGGAACATCATGGCCAACGGGAGTCACTCCTTAGATATCCATCTAGATGCTGTTGTTATACCAGAACTATGGGTGCCTCATTTCTCTGAGCTCTAGAAGTAGCGGGTAATAGCCTCTCCATTTTGTGATAGTGAAACAAAAACTGCTCAGGTAGACCCATTAATGGAAAAGATAAAGATATTTCTTCAGTGTTAGCGTTGGTGGAAACAGAACAGGCCTTACGCCAGATGAAAAGGGAAAAAGCTCCTGGCCAGTAGGCATTCCAGGGGACTTGTACCAGTCTAAACTGACTGTCTGGCATCCACATGTAAACATTCTCAGTAATGAAATTCTAAGGGATTTAGATATCCCTCCCCTCTTGGTGGGGAACAATCATTGTTCTGATCTTCACAAAAGGGGCTCTGGATCTTCCATCTAACTCATAAAAGCTTCTGCAGGCAATCCTTTCAAGACTCCTGGATTGGATTTCTGACCATCTAATTCTTTGAGATTTCCAGGCAGGTGTCAGGGGCAGTGGCAGCATGCTGGACCAGGTGTTCACTTCAAGACAATATGTTGGAGATATGTCAACATGAAGCGGAATCACCTATACGTGGCCTTTTTGGATTTGAAGGTTGCTTTTGACCTTGAACCTAGGGAAACCTCTGGTGGGTCCTACAGAACTACGACATACCAGGTGAATTACTAAGAATCTTAGTCTTCATTTAGAAACTTATGTACAGGTAAGGTGCCACCATGACCAAGATCTTACATCAAGAATCCCAATCAAGAGCGGCCTAAGGCAAGGGTGCATTCTAGCCCCTACATTGTTTAGTTTATCTATTAACAATGTAGTGGATTGTCTTGCCAACTGCAACCTTGACGCCCTGAAATCTGCAGGCATTAGTACCCCTGTACTTATGTTTGCTGACGATACGTTTCTACTTTCTAGAACTCCCATGGGTCTGCAGGTCCTCTTGTATAAGTTTGCCTCCTTCTGTGTGGCCTGAGGACTGGAGATAAACACCTCAAAATCCAAATTCATGTTGATTAGACCTCATTGTTCCGTTGGGGGCAAGATCCTTGTTGAGGGTCCTCCCATAGAACAAGTCAAAAGCTTTGACTATCAAGGCGTCAGATTGGCTGAAAATTAGCTCTTAAAGCCCACAGGTTGAGAAAAGCAAATCTCTTCTGCAACACAGGGCGGCCGTTATCCTAAAGAAGTTGAAGGCTACCTCGTGAGATGCAATTTCACCAGTACTTGAAGTATATAGGGCCACCGACCTGGCTGGGGCTAGTTATGGGCCAGAGCTATGGGGTAGCACTGATTCCTTCCACTCGTGCATGCGGAAAATACATTTATCAGATCTATGTTTGATCTGCCCCCATCACCGGTTTGGTCCCCATTCACTTCGACATAGCATAGAATAAGGTTGAAATATTGGCTAAGAATTTGGTCAATACCTGAATTAGTTCCCTATTCTTACACCTTAACGGGACTCATTGAGCTAGATAGAAGGGCTTGTACCCCATGACTTAGAATGATCAAATTTCTTTGCACCTTCATTGAATTGGAAGAAATTTGACACACACTGTTGGTAATGTGAAAAGACACAGTGAATAGAATGAAGAAAAGCTTTTTGGGAGTGCACGCTAGTTAAACTCTGGGACGACCAAAAGGAGGAAGGCCTTTCTGTAAAATTTGTCCAGCATAATTGTACCCCCAGCTTTGAGCTCTACTTAAATAGGATTAGTCCTAGTTATGCTAGAAGCCTATGCATTAGCTTTAGATTCAGCAAGTTCCTCTTGACACTCTTAAATCAGAATGGAACAAGACTTTAAACCCATCCTCGGACTGTCCCTTTTGCTCGACGATTTTGGAGTTAAAGGATCAGTTTCTGTTTTTCTGCCCATGATACCTGTCCCCAAGAAAAAGGTGGATTGCCCCTATTTGTAGGTAACTAGACATAACTCTCTCCTGGGAGGCTGCCAGGCTCATGACGAGTGACACCACAGAACAACTTGTATTTGCCACCTCTAGATATTTACTGTGGGCCAGGCGAATCAGATCAGGGAAACTTAATTAATCTTCTGACAATCCCTCCTAAGGTCCCTTCTATCTGCACCATTTACACACTTTCTCATTCTGCCTATGCACCTTTAGGTTTTTGCAAAAGACGTCCAAAAAAAAGAAAATGTGTGCTTGTTTTAACCTTTGCTCTGATTTGTTATCTGTGCTATTACAACATACCCATATTATTCAGGCAATATGAAACGAGGCCATAATCTACCTTTCTAGTTCCTTGCCCAATGTATATCTATTATTACTGATAGACAATTGCAGTTCTATTTTTGTTGCACATGCGCTTTAAGATTTGAATTGTCTCAAATTGGGAGCAAGGAGCAGGCGGATGCACTCTTAACTGTAAACTATTTTGCAAATAACTTTGATATATTCTCAGAATAGTTGGCATGTGTTTACAAGCATTGTTAGGTCTCGCCTGAGCCAGCGCTTTAGCGCTGCTCTCGCGAGAGCTTTTGTAAAAGGGGGATTTGAAAGTGCAAACCAGTGCTTTCAGGCCGCCAACTACAGTGCATGTGCGCCCACCGGGCGCGCGCACCATTTGGCAGCCTGCTGATCATTTTGCGGCCGCTTTGATGTTCTCAGTGAGCCGCGCGGCCACTGAGAACATTAAAGCGGCCGCGAAAGTGATCACCATTTGCCACCCCCTCCCTTATCCCACTTCCTGCTTGTTTTGCATGCGCTTCTCTCGCGCTTCTTGTTCTAAACATTCACCAGTTTTCCACCCTTGTTTTTAGGCACTATCCACTCCTTTATATCTGCATTCCACACATCACACACTTGCCCCCTATCTAGCACCCAACGAATGGTTGTCTGTTCGTCAGTATTCGCTCCAGATACTAGGTGGTAATGCATGCTTCTCTTTCTAGGGTTTGGGAGTAAACCAAGATACAATGTACAGGCTACAAAGTAATAATGTTCCCCGCACCCTCTGGATTTTGGACATCACTTAGTACCAGAGCCCCCCCCGCCCCCAAATCCTGGATGTACAAATCATGTAAATCAAACCAGCAACATTCACTTCATTTCTTCAGCAATTCCATTGGTGTGTGGGATATAGCTTATGTAGAACTGAAAGCATAAAGTAAACTGTGCAAGAATTTAAAAGGTGGAAGGACAAATTTAGCATTACTCCCCCATCCCCTCTGCATAGTCCATAACTATTTCAATTGCCGTCCAAGATTTGCATACAGCTGTCCCGTTCCCACAGCCCTTATCAGCAGTTCAGATTGTGGGCGCTCCACGCACAATGACCTATAGAGAGAAGACAGTGGGCCGCCACCTTGGGTCAGTGACAAAAGTTCCAGAAGTAATTTAGATTCAGGGTGCTGTACCAGGGTATCCCTCCCATGTGACGTGTGCCTCACATCAAGTTACAATTATGAGCCAGAATTAACTCAAATGATGCAGCCATGGGCTCAATCTTTCTCAGTTAGGACCCCTAAGATGGAGACACTATAAAACTTTCAACTACCGAATAATCGTCGGAATGAAAACCTGGACAGGCACACTATTTTTGTATTATTGTTCTTTTTATGGTATCGTATTCTGGTGCTAAGATTCGGAGCAAGTTGCTTTATAATATGTGCTATAAAAAAGAAACCATCGCCGAGATACCAATATCTCAAACAATTAAGACCGATTACTTTCAAGTGTAAACTTAAAGTTAGGTAGAAACTCATGACGAAAGTAAGTTTATTTCAGCAATTACATTTCATAATGGATTAGGGAGAGACTGTGACATTATCCAAGTGTAGCAGTGGGCACAGCCGGAGATGTGTAAGACACAGATGCTGGGAAGAGACAAGCGAACAGTATGTGCTAGTGCTGGGAACGGATATCATTTATCAATGGATCTTTGTGCTTCTGACAACAGCTGACTGTTCCGATCAGGGTTCATGGACTGCCAGTCTGATATCTTAAACGTACTCCTGTAATACATTAGTCTGTTGCTCCTCAAAGGCTAAGAAGCAGATGGATAATATCCACCCCAAAAAAATGCTATTTTGTAAGTGAGATGCCGGGACAAATGCCAAATCTTCCGACCACTGCATTACTCAGCAGAAACAGGCTAAAAACCTGTATTTCCTAGGGGGCAGGATGCTGCTCCCTCTTATATTGACCCGCTCATATTCACAACTCTCCATTCGCTTTTCATACCTGGTCACGGCATTCCAATGTAGGCCTTTCATACCTGGTCACAGCATTCCAACATATTTATGTCTAGGGCTCCAGGGTCCAAAATGCAAAGTATTCATGAGTGACAAACCAAATGACCATATCCACTTAAACATGCATGCTAAACGTATGGGCATTAGAACGTCTGGGCCAAAGACTATAGTGTACATGGTTTACTTATCACCTACTCTAGTTCCAAGTATGCCTTCAACTGAAACAACTTGCCAGTGCTCTCGCCACATCCACCCACCCCTTCTGATTTCTCAGAGTTTCCTTTCAGCCATATATTTCCCCCTATCCTATAAGCGTACAGGAGCTATGAAACTTCTGATCTACTATTTAAAATACATACATTGACAGGGAGAACTTTTCCCAATATTTCTACTCTTACAAAAATCCAAAGACAGGTCCTTTAATAACCATTGTAGAATAATCCCCTGCATGCCATTTATCTAATTTTACAATAAAAAAACACTAAAATCATTAAATTAAAAAAAGGTATGCGTTTAATAACACAACATTTTTTCTGGCTTCTTTACATAAGCAATGAATGACCCCCATTTAACCTGTAGCCCCCCATGATGCATACACTGCCGATACAGTAACCAACACAGAAGTAACAAGCATTTGAAAAGCAATAGGTCTCGCATTTACGCAAGTTTGAGCTACTGTCATTGTAAATGTCATTGCCTTTTATTTACATAGATAAAAGGCATTTGTATTTACAATGCTAATAGCTTAAACTCTTGCAAACGCGAGACCTATTGCATTGCAAATGCTTGTTTAAGATTATATTGTTTTATGTCTTGCTTTTATGGTTTCTTTTAACCTAAATAAAGTTGATGATGATGATAACCCAACTTCCTACACTTTGAGCATGTTGCATTCTTTGCGGGACATGTCTGATCATTAGTCCAATTATTCATACGACTGCATCTGATGCATTAATTCTACATCATCTCTCTGTACTTTCCCTTGTCTCTACGGCAACCATTACCTCCATTTCTACAAATGTGTTTATCTGCATTATGCTTCCACTTACCAGCATAAATCTGATCACATTTGTCTTCACCGCCCTTTAGATGATTCACCATCGTTATATTTGTTTAACTTATTATCATTCATGGCCCTTACACACTTAGATGTCAATCAGTCCCCTCTAGCAATATCTCATACCTCCAATTATGTTTGATTTCGGGCACTGCACAACCTTTTCTGAATAGCCTTGTTAGATGTGTGCATCACCATTTGATCACAAATGTAATCATCAAGGTTACCTGTGAATGTACAATTCACCAATAAAGATCTGAACCCCATCAGAAATGGATCTATTGATTCATCTACATTTTGGACCTGTGAAAATAATTTATAAGATTCTAGAGTGATATTGTTTTTGTTTTCTTTCAAGATATAAATCCAAGTGCTTTAATGATTTGAAATATAATGACAAATGATTGCCTTCTTGTATCTGAATGTCAGGAACAGTGCGATGAATTCTTAAACCTTACCTAACAAATGTAACAACATTGCTTTTTTTCTTTCATCACATAACCTTTCATTGTCTACGGCCAGCATATAAATCTTAAAAACATCTATCCATTCCTCCTACAGAGTAATATGGTCACCAGCACACAAAAAAGGAAGGTGGAAAGGACATATTTATGTGGCTTTATTTTAACTAGAATTTAAAATAAATAATTAAAATAAGAAAAATAGTCACCTTCGTCTCTCTCTGTGTCCTTAAATTACAATTTGCAACAACAAACTAAAGAAAGTATTTACTGCTGTCTGCACGTAAATATCCTTCAGAGGCCGCCGCTGTTGACTCTCTGTGTAATGATGCAATATGGTGGGAATAGTGTGTACACGTTAAGCAATATATAGTCAAAATAGGTAAGATGTCCTAGTTAAAATGATGTTGCTGTTATCTAGTATACATGACATCCTACAATTCAGGTCCACCACAGCCCATTCCAATATGGCGTAGTATAACTTGATAACATACAGCATCTCATGTGACGTTCCATGTGAGGAACGGTACTGTACAGATGCCCATATAATGCCAAAGTTAAAATGTGTGTGATGCACAGTACCGTACAGATGCCAAAATAATGCTAAAAGTAAAATGCGCTACCAGTGCTCCGCAGACCAGTCCAGTATGGCGATGGTGATGTGCCTCTGCTTCGTGCACCTTGAATGCACAATCGCAAAGTGGACCCAATCCAAATTGGCATGTCTGTGCTACAGCTTTCCACTTGTAGCATATATTACGGTGCTACATGAGGAGCAAAATAGCTCAAAGCGTGGAGGAAGATAACCATACACCTTCCGCAACAGCTTCACATACACTCTCACTGCTAAGTAATCAAAGAAATCAGACTGCTCGATGCAATGAAAGCTGCTTCGGGTTAGCGATTCAATATGCACTGCATCCCCTGAATTGCATGAATCTGTGGTCTGGGAGTCAGCTTGTCACCACATTGTTGTAGTCTGTTCAGGGATATGGAGACTAATGAGAGTAAGTAGGATTACTTGAGTCTTTATTCAGCCACTCCCCAGTGTAGCCCTCCGTGAAGAGATCCTGATATCAACTATCCCCTGTAATCAAATCCCAACCATTCTAACTGTTACCTTCCATGCCAGGACACTGACAATGTAGAACATAACACCACAGATGTGCACATACACATACAGTGTTACTTTGTGGAAGAGTGCGGATCCAGCAAGGAACACACAGTAACTTTCCCCAACAAAGTGAACGCCTCACCTTCGTGGAAGAGTGGGAAAGGATCAACATCTCACATAGCAGGTAGTTGCTCAAATTGAAAAATAAAGAGGTCTCCACAGAGGCCTTCTATGTTACTAAAACAAAGACAAACTACGATGTTGATTTCACTGTTTCCATGATTCCTTTATCACACAACTTTTCCAGCTCATTGGTGACCGCCTCCAGTAAACGTAAAGGAACACCCCCGCCTTGCTTTCTATTCGGTTCTCTCTTCTTTTTGAACCAAACATGCACTCATTTATCTCAGGTAGCACCTCACTAATTTGCAAAATATGCTCTTTATTATTCACATGCAAACCAATTTTAAGGCCCCTTTGCCACAGCTACCAAGTGATGCAACCTTCACCCTAACACTGGACATGTCTTGAGAGACACACCCCGTTTTTCAGTTCAGCTAAAACATATTCTGAAACCTTCATTTGACGCCTCCCATTACCCCCTTGTTATTTTTGCAGTCTCATGAACAACCTTTCCCTCCCCAATATATTGCTTATTGCTCGGAGCTCCTGAGTCCACAAACCTAACAGCTGAGTGACCGTTCGCCATCACTTTACTGTAGGAGGAGTTACTCTGCACATCCTGTACCATTAACGCACAGTTACCGACAGCTTCTGCGAATTCTGTCTTTGTCAATTCTGTCACAACCCTAGCAGTCTTTCCCATGCATTGTATTGTGCATATGTCAAGTAAGATTGCTTCATCGTCTCTGCTGTTCAAGGCACAAGAACACCAAAGTGGAAGATCAAACTATTTAAAATCCAAGGAGTGCACCCTATCAAGGAGGAGGTTAGTGCACAGCTCCTCTGGCACTGTGACCTACCAATTGCCTTCCATGGGTGTAGACACTTAAATAATATTGCACACAGTACCAGTGTAAGCTGATTCAATGTTTTGAAGTTGGGGGTTTTGCAGGGCACCACTCAGATAAACCTGTGTTTTCATTGCAGTTTCATGATTCATTAATGTGTACCTCCTTAACGGGTCTTCATCTTGGGTGGTGGAGACTGCAAGTGCATAGTCTGGGATTAGCTTGCAGTGATGCTCCATGATTAATGTAGTGAGTTTTCACAGCTTCGCCACCATTTTGACGTAAAAGGATATATAATCACCTACTTAAAATATGCGCTTATATTTTAGGACTCCTATTAAATATTTTGTCATTTACATTCATAGAAAAGGGAAAGTCCTTTATTTAAGACACTGATTAGAGTAATGTGTGTTACTCGCCCTGATATCTGATATTAAATAATGATGTAATTGTACTTTGGAAAAGAAAATATCCTATGTAAAACATTCAAACTTATTCATCAGAATATTTGCCATACTGCTAGCTTGCAGAACAATGTTCAACTTCATTAGACATTATATCTGCTCTCTCGGTGGTTTTGAAAAACATTATTCTAAACTTGTTCTGAAATGTGTACGTTCATGACCTCTAAATTGTTGCTGGCAATTTGGTACTTCCAGGGTGATTTTTATAGCTTCAGGTTTAATCTATGACTTTAAAGTAGAGAAGTAATAGCTGGAAAGAACTACATAGACGTTTATTTCTAAACGCTAAAGCTGTGAGGTAGGTAAATGGACACAATTCCAGGTATGCTGATTTAATGATATTTTTTAAAGACACTCTTTCTCTGATGCTGCTTCTGATGGACTCCATTCCCCAGCATGCTGACCATACGTTAAGTTATTTGAGACAATCTTCTCTCCAATGTCCATATCCTGTATTTCCAGGGGACTGGAACTAGTGTCCAGTGTCCGGGGGAGCTTCTACAGTCTTATAACTTCCAATGTTTGTCTTAAACTGTGTGAAACTGACATCTTCCTTGAAACCCATCCTCTTCATTGCACCAGTACCATTTCCTTCTGTGATGTTCTTCTTCTCTTGAGTTCTGTATTCTCTCTGGCAGCATACCACTGGCGTTGACATGGGCGGACTAGCTGTCCCAACTTTACTATGATTGAGCACTTTACTGTGTGGGCATGGGATATATTCATATATGCCTATAGAGGTTGCCATAGTACCTGTGGAACTGAGGGCTGCTGCACGTCATCCCACAGTATCGCCTTTTTGAGTCTGAGCATGAAGCGTTCCACCACCCTATTGGCTTGAGGACATTATGGAGTAATTCTTTTCTGTTGATTTCTATGCCATGTAAAAGTCTTCAAATTTGTGACCACTGAAAGACAATTGTTAAATTGCATAATGCTTTGAATTCCTCGTGCTAAGATAATGACATCTAGTATGGGAATCTTTCACTGTTCTGGTCGGTAATTTTGCTGTGACGATTGATATTTGTCTGTAATGCTCAAGGTGCAAAGAAATGATGGTAGTTATTTCCAATGGACCTCTGACCTACTAACTGCTGCTGTGGGTCTAGTTTGGAGTCACATCTTTTGCACTGACAGGGATGACATTCTCCAAGCCTGTCCTCTTTCAAGTCCTCTAGATGTGGGACCCACATCTTCCATAAAGTCTTCAGTTGACACTACGGCCAGAGCTGCCTAATAAAGCACGCCTGTATATGTAGTTAGCAAGATGTTTTTCCTTTCTAGGTTTGTGTATAATGACACCATATACTGCTTTACTATCATCCTTTACTGTGGAAGTCTTGAGTTTGGGTTCCCACAAATCGTGAAAAATGCTTGTACATCTCTTATTAGCGTTGAATATAACAACATTTGCCCATAGAGGAATACTGTGGTATTCCAGTGCATGAGCAGCTCCTTTATGTTTTTAAACTCTTGCCAGCACATGAGATGGGTAATCTGTACCCGCATGGTGTGGAGCCGAGAGTGGTCCCTCTAGGCTACCGTTCATCATAACCTTTGTGTATCATCTTTAATGGAGCAGACACATTCACTGCCATTTTGAAGAAATTTCCTTTAACAACTGACCTCTTAAGTCTGCTGTTCTTTGATCATGTGTTTGACGGCTGAATTCTTGTAGTCCTTTCATGCTTTTGAGAGGTTTCCAACATGTTTTTTGCACGTGTTTCAAAAACAGTTTTTCATCACTGAACTCTTTAATAATGAGACAAAATGCCCATTGAATTGTCTCCTCAGTTATTTCGGCAGACACTCCCACCGCTTAATTGCTTATATCAAAAATATAGCAAACAACGGGAGAGAGAGGGAAAAAGGGAAGGAGTCACTCTTAGTCCCTCTACAGACATTTGTAATTAAACAACAGAAGAGTGAGACCTATAAATGAAGAGTCAGCAAGAGGAGTCACTCTTGTTAAAAAGAACCCTCACTCACCAACCTAGTTGGCGACATGCTTCATCATTGGGTCCGCACCAGAGAGGCCGAATGCCCCCCCCACCCCCTCCCTGGTGTGCTACAATGCCTGATTACAACGGAGCAGTTTTTTTGTGATTTTTGTGAGTGCGAAAAAAGTGATGGTGAAAAAAGGGGTTAAAAGTTTTATCCAAAAATGATTTTTTTATGGAAAACAAGGCACTTGTTAAAAACAATGTGGCAGATGTGGAAGACTGGTTAAATTGGCCAGTTACATCCTAATGTGAGGTGGGTATGATTTGATTTGTGAATTTGTAGAGTGCACCAATGCCCAGGGGCGTCTTGGCACTAAATTAATGCAGAAGTCTGGAGCTGCCGGTGAAATGATGTTCTAACTAGGAGGTGAAGAGCCAGATTTTTACCGCCGTCCTGAATGATAGTAGCGAGGAGCTATTTTTTATTGTAATAGGTAGTTGGTTCCAGGTTTTAGCTGTCTGCAGCAGGAAGCTTCTCCACCCCCACCTTACCTGCTTGAATTTAGGGACCTTAATCAACTTGCCTGACTAGATCTTAGACTCCTGGGAGGCTTGTATTGTTTCAGATGAGTTAAGAAATTGGATCCTACCCCATGAAGGGCCTTGTAGGCTAGGCAGACTGACTTAAACCTTATCCTTTTCTCCATTGGTAACCAGTGCAGAGCTCTTAGTCTGTGGGCAACCGGCTCAGATCTGGGAATGTTCAGCACCAACCGCGCTGCTGCGTTTTGTAGACGCTGACGTTTTGTTAGATGTTAGATTTGTATCCCGGCATACAGGGCGTTCCCATAGTCCAACCTGGATAAGGTCAGTGCCGTTACTAGTGTTTTGCATGATCCTTGGGGAATAAAAGGCAGAAGTCTTTTTATCGTTTTCAGAATGAACCACACAGTTGAGGACAGTTTGTTAATCTGAGCGTTAAACGTCAAATACAACTCCCAGATTTCTAACTTTGTCCACTGGGGAGGGGCAGACGCCTAAGCTATCTGGCCACCATTTAGGCAACAAAAATGTAATTCTGTCCCTAGCAGCATGACTTCGGTTTTATCACCGTTTAATTTTAGACAGTTTAACTGCATCCAGTGATTGACCTGTTTCATGCAATTGCTAAATCTGTCTGCTGTTTCATCTAGATTATTTGAGACTGACACCACTATTTGGGTGTCATCTGCGTAGGAGACTGGTAGAAACCCACAGTTCCTTATAATAGTTGCTAGTGGGGCAACATATGTATTAAAAAGGGTAGGGCTCAGGGACTGCCACTGAGTTACCCCCCAAGGTTACTTAAAGGATTTAGATGTGGAATCTCCTAATTTAACTGTAAAAGTTATTTCGGTCAAGTATGAGGATAACAGCTTGAGTGCCGTGTCGTGAGCTCCTAGATCTGCTAGTCAGGTCAGGAATATATCATGGTTTACTGTGTCGAAGGCCGCCGAGAGATCCAAAAGGATCAGGGCAGCCTTCCCACCTGCATCCAGTACACTCCTGAGTTCCTCTGCTGCCATGATCAAAGCTGTCTCGGTTCATGTTCCTCCCTGAAACCATACTGTGATTGGTCTAGGGCGTATGCAGAGGCTAGAAATTCTGACAGTTGTTTGTTCAGTAGTTTTTCCAGTACATTTGCTGGAAAAGGTATTCTAGAGATTGGTCTGTAACTCGCAGGTTCATGTGATCCAGATTAGGCTTTTTTAGTAAACGTATGGTCAACATGTTTCTGCCTCTGATCGCCTTTAGAGAGGCATTCCTCAGGACCATGTACCACGGTGGTATGCGCACGCTTAGGCGCACCCTAACCTGTGGTAGTACAACGTACCGGATCAACTTTTGGTTATAGCGATGCCTACAGAATTGCTGAAAGCCAAACATATACGATTTGTAGGAAAGCCTTGCACCATGGGTCTTCAGGACTGGAGTCTCCAGGTGCCAAACGGGCACTTGTCTTTGATGGCTGTGTGACTACAATTCACCGCCCCCCACCAAGACCCATGGTGTAAGGTTTTCCTACACTTTGTATATGTTTGGCTCTCAGCAATTCTGAAGGCATCGCTATAACCGTAAGTTGAATCGGTACGTTGTACTACACGAATGCCTCACTAAGGGTGATCAGCCTTTTTTGGCTATTTGGGGTAGTTTGCTCTTAGGCCCCTGAAACTTTTTGACCACATAAGGTATCCACACCAAATTTGTATCCTTTTTTTCCAACATCATGGGGATTCTAAAGGTACCCAGGGTTTGTGGATACCCCTGGAGGGGACCCAGAAATTAGCCAAAATACAGCTACATTTTGGTGTTTTTTTGGGGAAAAATTGGAAAAAAGTGCTGCAAAAAAGCATCTGCTTTTCTCCCTGCAAATGTTTTCAAAAAAGTGTTTGTGGGGCTGAAATCAACATTTTGTCAGCTTTTAGGGAATGACAGACTTATGACAGAAAACCAATTTATTTTACACAGTTTGGGCATTTTACCGGGATGTAGCCTATTTTTGCTATTTGTTGTGCTTTCAACCTTCTTCCAGTTAATGGTAGAAATGGGTTTGAAAGCAATAATGGATCTTGGAAAGCTATACATTTTGAAAAATTCTGAATTCAGCAAGGGGTCATTTGTGTAGATCCTTCAAGGTTTCTTTATCGAAACTAACAGTTAAATATAGGAAAAATTGAAAATTAGTTGAAAAAAACAGCCATTTGTGTCAAAATTTTCACCTGTAACTTCTTCTAATTATGACAGCTGTTTGAAGGCAATATACCGTTACATCCGCTGGACCTTTCTGGTTGTGGGGATATATAGGACTTGTAGGTTCACCAAGAACCCGACAAACCCAGAGCCAATAACTGAGCAGAGTATTGCAATGTTTTTTTGTTATGTACCGGGGTATATGGCAATTATTCTGGGAAAATGTTTACATAAAAAAATCGGTGTGAAAGACACCTATGTATTTATGAAATGGGAACAAAATGTAGTTTAGAAACAGTAGTTATTTGCACATTTCCAAAATTGAGAGTACCCATACTAGTATGAGAATTATAGGTCATTTTTCAAATTGACTTCTTTTTTTACACATTGTATTTCATTTGGAAGGCAGAAATGCATCGAATGTCAATAGGTAATAACAGTTGCTCTACAATTCTGGGTTACCCTAAGTCTCCTGATAAAAATTGTACCTCAATTGTGTGGGTAGGCCTGGTGCCCGCAACAGGAAACTGCTCAAAACGCAACGTGGACACACCACATTTTCACAGTGAAAAATGACCCTTTTTTTGCAAAGTGCCTACCTGTAGTTTTTTAACCCTAGCTCTGCCGGCACCTAGGGAAACCTATACATTTTTGAAAGCTAGACACCCAGGGGAATCCAGGATGGGGTGACTTGACTGGCTCCAACCAGGTTCTGTTAACCACATTTTCCTCACATTTCTGTGGTGGAAAGTTCTGGAATCTGCGTAGATCCACAAAATTCCACCCACCCCTGTTCCCTGAAGTATTTCGAGAAAAATGGTACCTCACTTGTGTGGGTAGGCCTAGTGCCCGCGACAGGAAATGGCACAAAACACAACGTGGACACACCACATTTTCATAGTGAGAAATGACCCTTTTTTTTTTTTTTACAAAGTGCCTAGCTGTAGTTTTTGTACCCTAGCTCTGCCGGCACCTAGGGAAACCTAGCAAACCTATACATTTTTGAAAACTAGACACCCAGGGGAATCCAGGATGGGGTGACTTGACTGGCTCTCACCAGGTTCTGTTACCCAGAATTCCTTGCAAACCTAAAAAAGTGTACAAAAAAACCCCACATTTTCCTCACATTTCTGTGGTGGGAACTTCTGGAATCTGCGTGGATCCACAAAATTCTACCCACCCCGCAATCCCTGAAGTCTTCTGAGAAAAATGGTACCTCACTTGTGTGGGTAGGCCTAGTGCCCGCGACAGGAAACAGCGCAAAATGCAATGTGGACACACCACATTTTCCCAGTGAAAAATGACCTGGGGGAACGCTGGGTGGGAGGAAATTTGTGGATCCATGCATATTCCAGAATATTCCCACTCAGAAATTTGAGAAAAAAGTGATTTTTTTCCAACGAAATTTGAGGTTTGCAGGGGATTCTAGGTAGGAGAATGTTGGGGCACCCACGCAAGCCATACCTCGTTGAACTCCCTCGGGTGTCTAGTTTCCAGAAATGTGTGGGTTTGGTAGGTTTCCCTAGATGGCCGCCGAGCCCCGGGCCAAAAACAAATGGGACCCCCCTTGCAAAACCAAGTTGGTTTGTGATAGGTCATTTTTGATGTCGCCTCAATAGGTTTTGGGCTCTTCGCTGCCGTGGGTCCTTGGCCCACCCACACAAGTGAGGTACCATTTCTATTTGGATACTTGTAGAAATGCTGGGGGGTTGGAAATGTGTTACTTTCTCCAGCGTGAAAATTTGGGCACAATAATGCAAGGAAAATGTGACAGTCACATTTTTAGGTTTGCAGGACATTGTGGGTAAGATAACTTGTTGGGATCCACAAGAGAGACATCACCATGTACTCCCATGGGTGTTAAGTTTCCAGCAATATCTACAGTTGGTATGTTTTTGTTAGATGAAATGTACACCTTGACCGAGAGACAAAAAAGACCAAGATTACTGGACAGCCATCAATTCCTCAAGCACACACATTGGATTTGGCACGAGGGCGAGTAATGGTTCAGTATATAAAAGTTTATTAACAAGAGATTTCACAAAAATGAAATGCACTGTCAATAATTGAAAGGACAAGAAGCTGAACCATTGACTCAGCTCGTGAGCTGTAAAGCCACGACAAGGCACCAACCTCTTTACAGGCCATTCATACACCTTTCATACGTGTGACACATACAAAATCATTCACACCGCCAGTCGCGGTCCCAGCACATTACAACACTCACACCAGCAGACAGCGCCATTCAAGGGCCCATCACTTTCAAACACCCACATTCCTGACACAGCAACCACACCAGCTCACGGATTGCGTGGAGTGGCGTTTAGCTAGCAGTGTGTGTAGTGACCAGCAGTACGTCACTACTCTCACACCGTCCGCCAAGCACCCGTCCACACACACCACCAGCCATACGCCAGTCCACGCACACCGTCAGCCAAGCGCCAGTCCACGTACACTGCCAGCCAAGCGCCAGTCCACGTACACTGCCAGCCAAGCGCCAGTCCACGTACACTGCCAGCCAAGCGCCAGTCCACGCACACCGCCAGCCAAGCGCTAGTCCACGCACACCTCCAGCCAAGCGCTAGTCCACGCACACCGCCAGCCAAGCGCCAGTCCACGCACACCGCCAGCCAAGCGCCAGTCCACGCACACTGCCAGCCAAGCGCCAGTCCACGCACACCGCCAGCCAAGCGCCAATCTACGCACACCACCAGCCAAGTGCCAGTCCACTCACCGCCAGCCAAGCGCCAATCTAGGCACACAATCATAAATGTTTTATTAAACAAGAAAGAAAACACAAACCAATTGCAACTAGATACAAAACTATAACTACAAAAACAACAGCAGGAACTAAAGACATGATTCTATTGCCAAACGTGATAACTGAACAAATGTATAAAACCATACAGACCAGGCAGTACACTATTAGACTCAAGGTTGCTCCCCACAACTCTTTTGAGTGTGATACAATCTGAAACATGTGGGCACACACAGTCCATTTTTAGAAGGACAATCAGCACAGTGCATATGACTCTTCTTCCGCACACCTCTTCGCAAGCAGACTCTACATCTCTTACAGGGATTGGGTTTTTTGGGTGTGGGAGGAATTAAATCAGGAAATTGTAGATCTTTCAATCTAGCCACATCCTCCACCACTCCTACTCTAGGAATGCTTGCCTGTTCCACAACAACAAGGCTGCCTATCACAGACTCCTGAAACTGAACAAAAATCATCTTTGACGCAGGAGAACACTCTTTGTACACAACAAAAGCATTGAAAGTTGTTAAATTGAAGAGATGGCTGGCCAACTTCTTATACCAAATGTAGGCCTTATGAATAGCAGTGTAAGGTTCCACCCTCTGATCTACTCTATCGACACCACCCATGTGCTTATTGTAGTCTACAATGCACACAGGTTTGCGCACTTCACCAAGCTGACCCCAAACAGTCACAGGTGAAGTACTCTCATCATGAATGGTAGTCAGCATGTACACATCCCTCCTGTCCACAAATTTCACAGCTAGCAGTTCCTCACTACGCAAGGCACTGAACTGTCTCCTCTCAAGCTTTTTGAAAACAAGCTCTTTTGGGTAACCTTTACAGTTAGAGTGGATTGTGCCACAAGCAAAAGTATCCACTTTAAACAGTTCCTTAAACAATTGCACAGCAGTGTAGAAGTTATCAAGGTACAAATGGTAGCCTCTGTTAAACAGTCCTCTAGCAAGATCCCACACAATTTTATCTGAAACTCCAAAAGTGGACAGACAAGCAGGGGGGTCAATAGTGGAATCCCTACCATTGTACACCCGGAAATTAAAGACATATCCTGTCCTACTCTCAGACAACATATACATCTTAATTCCATAACGTGCCCTCTTGCTAGGAATGTACTGCCTAAAAACCAAAGACTCATCAACAGATATTTCTTTGCCTGGAGTATGGATCTCTGAAAATCGATCTACAAAGTGATCAAGAACAGGCCGAATCTTAAAAAGACGGTCACAGTCAGGGTTATCTCGTGGCAACGCCAAAGCATTATCAACAAAATGCAGCATCCGAATTAAAAGTAACTGCCAATCACGACTCATAATTGCAGGAAATATGACCGTTGCCATCAAGGGACTGGTAGACCAATATGATTCCAGGGATGGCTTCCTTATCAAGCCCATCAAAGAAGTCAAAGCCAAAAACTTCTTCATCTCATCTAGATTTGTGGGAGTCCGCCGGGTAGCTCTAGAGCGGGGCCTAAGTCTGGCACTGTTGTCCCTCAAAAACTGTTCAGCATACATTAGTCTGCTCAACAATCTCACCCAAAAATACATCATCCATGAACAACTGAAAAAACTGTATAGGCAAAAAAAAAATCACAATTCACTCTACACCCTGCATCACCACTAATGGTAGGCAGCACCGGCTGCACCATGTTTGGATCAACCCAGAGTCCAGCACTTCCAGTAGGAAGCCTAGCAGCCTCAGGCTGCAATCCAGATGCCTCTTACACCATCAGCACATCAGTGTTCTCATCTAAAACAGGCACTTCATCCGCACTGAGAGTACCTTCATCAGCCGATGATTCCATGTGGAGAGAAAACTCACTGCATGAATCTTTCCCTCCCTCCTCTCCCTCAGACGCACTGTCAGTCTCATAATCCTACTCAGAGGAAGATTCAAGAAGCGTACCAACCACCTGCTGAGCAGTAATTCTACGGCTAGCCATAATGCTTACTAATAAAGGTAACTTGTCAAACAAGTCAACAACAACAAACTCTTTGTAAAAAAAGAAATGAACAACATGTAGCTTTATCACAAAGACCTATATACTCCAACACTATACTACTCACTTGCCAGAAGCAGCTAGACTCACCCCACCTACTCTGCACAGACACAGTAAGGATCAATAATAACCCACTAAGAAAAGAAAACTACACATAAGACAATGCAAAACACATCGCAAAGAATTTCATGTTCAAACCACTAACTAAATATGCTGCCATTATGACACCACTAACAAAAACATTCATTCATGCATGACAATAATACTCATCTGGAGTAAATACAACAAAAATGTTTTTCTTACCAAAAAAGTGCAAATACGCAAAACTGCAGAACAACCACTGCCGAAACCGCAAACAGGAATCAAAAGCTTTACACTAGAATAAAAAGGAGAAGAAAAAAAATTACAATCACATATGCAAATAATGCACCAGTCCACACACAATCCACCAGCCAAGCTAAGGGGTAGGTGGGCCTAACAGAATAAATAAAATATTCACTCTCCTTGCCCTTGAGGCCACTCCCCAACACAAAAATTAAAAAAAAACCCTGTTATCTAGTGGCTTCTGCCCCCCTTGGAGCAGATGGGCCTAAAAAACATTCTGCTAATCTGCCATCCAAAGACTACAGAAATGGCCACAATCATCCTCCCATAAAGGGGAGCGACTCTTGTTCAAGGGGCCGCTCCCCAACATAAAAAAAAAATAACCCTGGTGGCATAGTGGCCATACAAAAAAATAAATCGGCCAATCTGCCTCTCAGGGGGGCAGAAACAGCCAAATTAATGTTCCCCCAAAGGGGAGCGACCCTTGCCCAAGGGGCCACTCCCCACAAATAAATCCATGGTGGCCTAGTGGCCATACAAAAAAAAATGCCGATCTCCCCCCCCAGGGGTGCAGAAATGGCCAAATTAATGCTCCCCAAAGAGGAGTGGCCCTTGCACAAGAGGCCACTCCCCACAAACAAATCCCTGATGGTCTAGTGGGCCCAAACATGGAAAGAAACAGCCCCCAAAGGAGAGCGACCCTTGCCCATGGGGTCACTCGCCCTAAAAAAAAATCCCTGGTGGCCTAGTGGGCCCTAGATTTAAAAAAAAAGGTGAAATCTACCCCCCCCCCCGCCACCCCTTCAATGACGTCAGCCTCGCGCGCTGATGTCATTGATGATGTGGAGGAGGGGCGCGGGGAGACCCCTGCCTTCCCCGGTGGGGGCACATAAATGGGCGGCCCACAGGGGGAGCGCCAGCGCTTCCCCCGTGGGTGGGTGCTATGACGGCCGGGAGCCGTCCAACGCACACGCCACCCGTGACGTCAGACGGCTCCCGGCCGTCCAATGCACGGAAAGGGTTAACAAGTGACTCCTCTTGCTGGCTCTAAATTTATAGGACTCACTCTTCTGTTGTTTAATTACTTATATCAAAAATACCCCATTTGTGTCATTAATGTAAGTATGTACGGATTATGTTGAAGCAGCTTTAGTTGGCCATATCTCAAGAAGACTGAAGAAGTATTGATGATGTTGATGTGAAGCCTTTTTTTTATTTTTTTATTGCCATAGGTCAGCACAGACTCAGATTGTTCAAATCAAGATGATTGGTGAACACAATGTGTCACCTTCAACACTATAAGGATATAAGTCTCAGTTGTTCATTCAGTTCATCTCTCTGTTTCTTCTGCAGTTAGAACATCAGTTTCCTGTCACTTTGTACCTTACAATGAATTTTATCTTAAGCCATTCTTGAAAAATTCTCTTTTTTCCCAAGACCTATAACCTTGCGAATTAACTGGCCTGCCATGATGCTGCTATCTAACCCATAGATAATGTGTACTAATCAAGTTTTTTCAATTATAAATAAAGCCGGTATCTCGCGTTACAGAACATGTAGGAGTATTGTTGTCCAAACATCCTAGGATTGTACCACTTTCTTAGGGCGAACAATGCACTTTAACGGCATGGCAGCTGCAAAGGGTTTAGACTTCTGCAATCTCTAGCATGGATAGACTGTTCCTTTTTTGTTGTTTTCAACCTGACTTATGATATTCAACTACCGTCTGGGATGGAACAGGCTTTGTTGTCGCCAGCCTTCCGCGCTATGACTTGGCCCTTCTTTACTGTGTCATCTTCCAGCTGGTGGATGCATACACCTCCCTTGAAGTTAACTGGCATTGCACCCAGTCTCACATCCGCTCCAATAGGGCATTTTAATAAGAGTTCACCTTCCGACATGCATTTAGTTGTTCTGATGGATTTATCTTTGATTAATGGTGGTACCAAAATGACCTTTACAGATCAGTGTTTATCCCCAGGTTATGCCAAAATTTGGTGAGAGAATTAAGTAGGAAGCTGCAGGATTTCATGTTTTCCTCTCTTTCACCATTTTCGTGTGGGCTGTATTATTGACATGATCTTGTTTGACATTGCTGACAAGTCATAGAATACTACTTTATGTAATGCATGAATATAGGTTTTCTTTTAACGAATGTTTCTACTCGCTGGAAGTCCCTCACAGTTGCATTTTATGCTTTTGCCCCGTAATACTTTTCAGAACATTCAGATCAGCCATACACATACAGTGGCAACAACTGACATCCTACACTTTTTTGGATGTTTCTGGCTGACCTTGTTTTACATCCGAATGGTCTCAACATCAGTGAACCCGCTACAGGTCCTCCATGTTCTTTTGTTATATTATATATGCGATCTAAAAGCTGCGTGTTCTGTTCGTATGAGGTCATAATGCATGATGGAGGTTCCTGCATTAAGGGCAATGCCATTTCTGCTTCCCTTCCATTGGAGCATTCCTGGGGGCCTTAGATGGAGAGACCACTTAGTTAGCTACACCGGAGGTTGACAGCAGCACGCATTGACTAGCACCACCAGATGGACGAAACCAGCTTGTCTGCCAATGCAGATCAAGGCCATTTTCTGTCCAACAGTAGAGCGACCCCCAATTAGGATGTCTACCCTCTGTCTCCTCAGTCCACATGCCAGTGATCATTTGCTACTCCACCTCCCTCTAGTGTAAAAAGTCCAACAAAGATACTCCGGGCTGTAGCAGGGGAAGAGGAATGAGTACACCTGTTTATTACCCCTAGCTGCCTGTGGTTTAGGATAAGTACTAACCGTACCTTTTGGAGTGTCTTATTTTAAGTAGCCTCCATTTTTCTACTTCATATAAAAAGTTCTTTTTTAATGTAAAGTTATGAGTGGACAATAGTTTACTCTATGCTATTCCTGTGTCCTGCTGTGGCTGCATACATGACCTTCAACCATCTCTTACGGGTAAGCTTTGACTTCTTGTGCCAGCTGCCATTGCAGAGCCAGGATCACAAACTGACTACTTGTCAGTTCAACTGGAGAACAATACCACCCAAAACCACAGGACACAAATGCAAATAAATATAACGTGCATCATTCTGTAACTTTAGGCTGCCGCAGGAACTGGAAAAATGGCCTCATACATGTGTCTCGTGAGGACAGCTGTGGTGTCCTAAAACATGTCTACCCATACAAGTGCAGTACCAAGTCAATACAGCACCACGGCAGTGCAAGCTGGGTACTGTGCTGGTGTGTTTTTCATGCTCAAATGACCACCTATGGTAGGGGTGAAGCGCTGACGGACAGCTGCTATATAGGAAGTGGATGGTGGGAAGTGTGGGCGGGCCTTATAATAGCTACCTACTGACACCATGCAAATGAGTGAAATCACTCCACTTGGATTTTCCACACTCTCACCATATTTTATCGCAGACAAGTGTCAATGCATAATTTAGGTATGAGATGGCTAAAGCTGAAAGTCAGTAGTAAACATAAGGGATTTGGGTTTCTGGGAGATGGCATGTGAATTCCATAGCTCATGTCACTTATTTGACAAAAGTTATTATGGGTTTTTTAAATGCACTTCTTGTCAGTCTGACTTTTAGTTTCTATCACTTGTGTGTTTATCAATAAATTACTTGACCGCTGCATACATTTTGTTTTACTTCTTTTAGATTCAGTCATGGATAAGAATGAGACTAGCAAGGAAAAAATATCAGGAAAGGTTACAGTATTTCAAAGACCATGTAAGTATTTCTCCCTAGTGGAAAAGCAGGGGCACTTGTTTAATATGCAAAAATCTTTACATTTCTTTTGTATCAAGTTACTTCGCTGTTAATGTATTTCTTCCGACATTAACAAGTTTTGGGCACTATGTTTTTGGAGGTCTCTTTTGTTATGCTATATTGATTTGTATAGCTCACTACTCACCTCAGAGGGTATCCAGGCTCTGCTCAAGTTAATAATTTTTTGCCTTCCATCAAGTCATATTTATTTCATTTTTGTAATTTCGTTCAAACAGAATGACGAAATTGTGAAAATTCAAGCATTCCTCAAAGCAAACAAAGCGAGAGATGATTATCGGACGCTCAGTAAGTTCAAATACAACTTTTAAATTATAGTTAATTTTGATGTTTATTTGTTTTGTCCATTTAATGTCCCTCGTATCTGGTTAGCTATTTGAGGTTGACTGCCAGTGATACGCTCATATAATAAAATTAATATTGCATTCTACGGTCTTCTAATAAGCCCTATCGTAAATTTGTATGATTGAGGCATCTTTACTAAAGCATCCTAATCCACCCGTTTCATTAAAAATGCAGGCACACCCTGCTGTGCCTGGACGCCAGAGCCAAAACATGTGCTTATGTGCTGTGGATCTTACTACTCCGCATATGCGGGACTACTTACAATGGCCATGGTAGAAGCATTGGTTATATATAGACAGTGCAAACACAATCAGATGGTCGACGAAGCACTGAAACTTTTCAGATACTCACCCCAGACTCTGATCTGGGTTGAATCCATCATCGTTCTTTTGCCCACTACGCCACCCCAGTTCAGACATGGCCATATGCAAATCAGTCTTGACCCTGCTCCTCATGGGAACAGTCCAGCCCGAACTGCCAGGCCAGGTCTTCCCTGGACCGGAAACAAGCATCCTGGGACCAGTTTCAGGGTAACAGCCCTCATTAGCCAGGTTAACTTGAATCCAGTGGCAAAGTGAGCATGTGCCAGCGCCTGGGCATACCCTGCCAACTTAGGGCGAACAAAGCAAACACATCTGCCCGATGAGGGGTGTTACCCTGAAACCTGTCCCAGGATACTTGTTTCCATTTTGCATAGATGATGAATACAAGATTGTGTAGAGGTTGTGATAGGGGCCTGAGCAGTATGTGTTTGTGTAGCTGTTTATGGGGCAAGTTGGGTGGTAAAGTCCCTTGTGGATGTCCATGTGTTTATTTTTTGCAGGGTCTTCAGAATAAGGACTTTATCTTTGTCTGACCTTTTTAATTGTATTTTGCCTGTTTTTTTTTTTAACCAAACAAGCATTCTGCCCATCCTGAATCCGTCTGTATTGTATTACGTGATTCTGCTATGCAGACATGGATTCATGGAAAAAGTCTGTACATCCTTTCCTAGGTGGTGGAAAGCTGTACTCTGGCAGAAGAGGCACATGCAGTATGTAATGTGCACTACCAACATCTCGGGTTTCCTTTTCTCTTTCATCATCTACTATATGATCAGTTGTCTGTGCTCCGACTATCTTCATCCACTCCTTCACAGCAACAACGTAGATAGATCCTCTGCATTATCGTGGCTTGGCTACTAAATACTGTTTATATGAACCATGTACAAAGTGTCTCTTATACAAAACCACACATGAGCACGGACCTGGAATGCCAATACCCTATCACTGAAAAATATTTTTTACTCCCTTGACTTCATCTGAATGCCCTAAATTATGAAGAAAAAGTAAACACTATATGCAACCTATTGGGTGTTGCATCTGGTTTCCCACTGCATGTCAAATGTCCATCCCATGCAAAATAAATATGGTAGACTGCAAACCAGAACAAGTTAATGTAAATGTGCAGGTGGTGGCCTTAAAGGTATGTTGTATGAATATTTGCGATTGCTTTACTTTCAGACATGAGCTTGTCTAAACACATAGCTCCAAATGTGCAAGGTCATCCATGACTGCACAGTTCGCTTAAGCAGGAAGTATTACTTTGGTGTTCTTCCTCCAGATCTTAATTCCCCAGCTGGCTTTGTTTTTAAAGTCACACTGACCAACCGAGCTCACAACAGTGCTCATATCTTCTTCCAATGACCAAACAAAGGGCAGCTGGAGTCAACTAGACTCCAATTCAAGATGCAAAAGAGAGATTGTACACAAGCCCTTGTGAGAATATAGGTCTCTCCTCATTCCCCTCCTTCTCATATACAAAAGTTAAAATCTGCTATTTGGATAATTCTTTCATGCTAAGATCCTGCACACCACACTCTTTGAAGAGGCATCTGTTATATGTCAGTGGGAGTTCAGCTTCCACATGTTCTGTAAACTCGTGCAGAGTAAAATATGGATGGAATAATTAAAGAAGCAAGAATGTTTTGTCACATTTTTAAAAGTAAATATGAGTTTAAAAAGTAGGTAAAATGTATTTATCATTCCTGAGAGGTTAAAATCTGAAACTTGGACAAGTCAATGTTGGTGCTTTGAGGTGAGGAATCAGGAGTTGATCACTTACTCCTTTACAGTTATCGAGGTCCACTCTCTTAAATACTTATACATTCTGGTCTCATCCCTTCTTGTGTAATAACTATACTATTTCCATCATGACAGATTTACAATTGACTCAAAATAAAGGCAGAAAACACCAGTCAAGGCTTATTAAATTCTAAAAGCTTCCAATTTTTTTGCAGTCAACTCTGAAAATCCACCGTTGAATGTTGTGCGTAAGTTTGTGTACCTCCTGGACCACAGTGCTTTGGACTTCCAGGAAGAACTGGAAGTGACGAGACTGAGAGAAGAAGTGGTTACCAAAATTCGTTCTAATCAGCAACTGGAGAAAGACTTGAATCTGATGGACATCAAGATTGGGCTGCTGGTAAAAAATAGGATCACATTGCAGGTCAGTGGTGTCACTTTACTTTGAGGTTGCATTCAGGCAAGTGCAATTGTAGATAGTAAACAATGGAACAGGTTGATATTGCGCAGTAATTTGGAGTTGAAGTATTTGCTGTTGATTGTAATTAACACACATGCCTATGTGATATTTAGTGGTCCTTCAGAATAAAATAAAAAACATAAATAGAAAAAAAACTGACCTGAAGTATTTCTCGCTAGCTGTGATGCTTTTGAATAATTTTTGACCTTTCCCTTTGCCATACAGGATGTCGTATCCCACAGCAAGAAACTGAATAAGAAAGGTAAAGGTCAGGTGGATGAGTTGGTGACCGGGGATAAGCAAGGCATCAAAGGGCTGAGCAAAGAGAAGAGGAAAAAGCTGGAGGCCTACCAGCACCTCTTCTACCTCTTACAGGTGAGATATACAAATGAACATATGTTGTTTCTTTTGCCTTAACTTTTATTTATGGTGGTTCTTAGTTTTCTGCTCCACGGTTCAAATTCGTTCGAAACAATTGGCCTCTTTCGGTTGTGGTGTTCCTGACTGAAATCACTCTCAACAGAGCCAGGAACAGTCATTGTTCAGTAAATATTCCATTCTCCCTTCACTACATCCTCACCGTCAGTGAAAGTGTGCATAGTATTGTGTAGTAACCCAGGCAGTCTTAAGATTTTAGGGGACAATGTAATCCCCAATTCATAAATACTGTGCTCGTACTCAAGACAATAAGGGCCTCCTTACATGAAAAGTGGCCTTCAGCAGTGTGCTACCATCCCCATGATTACTTCCTACCGGTATTACCATTGAACCATAGCCAAAATACCACCAGGGAGAAACCCGCTGGGGTTAGTTGCTATTGACTGCAGAGATATATAGCCAGCAAACCACATAGGGCTGTACCACATAAAGTAAGCAGTGGGAGCGCTAAAGTCTCTGCCACAAGTTTGGGATAACTGCTGTATTAATTATTTGAAGAGCTAGAGCAGCAGCATTGTGCCTTAGACAGTGCTAAGTAGTTGATAGTCACAGGAATTTTAAATCATTGTGCTGCATTTGGCTGGAAATGTAGCAGCATTTGATGACATAACTAAAGTAAATGACAGAACGTACGACAAAGCAACATAGGAACAAAATCAGCACAAAACAAACCAACCAGAGTACTACACAGCAGCATAACGTTACAATAATGCAGAAGAAAAACACAACAGCAGAAAAAAACTGCAGAAAAAAGAGCAAAACGTATCACCTCAAATAATGCCACACAAGGTTTTCACATACTTTCTTCTCACACATTCAGTCAGCATGTGCAGAGCTACAGTGAGGCATGGGAACACACATTTTTGAAATATTACCAGTTCATGTTACCATGCGCTATCAATCTCAGTCTGTTAGTTTCACCAATGTTGTGCGTTTTGGGTAATTCCAGCATTATCTCCTTTTTTGTGACCTGGCATAATTGGCCACGGTTCTTTGGTTAAAGGTGCTGCACACTCGGGTTTTCCTTCATTTTGTCCTTTCATATTAAAGTATTTTTTGTATGTGACTTAGAGCACCTAATTTGCAGACGCCGTCTCGTGAGCGTCTCTGAATTGTCATTTCTGACCATCTGTAGTGCTTTTCCTATCTAGTCATTTTCTATCACTATGTGAAAGGCTGCTGAGAGGTTCTTAAACACACCTACGCAGTGTTCGCGTCAGCAGTTGTGCCGAGGTGCTCCCAAGTCAAGCCAGTCTGAGCCCCGATGCTGCCTGCTTGCAACCAGGCTGCACGAGGAGTGTAGGCTACTTCACCAGCGAAGGTGGACCTAGTCATAGAACATATGCATTTGTAATGTAATTTTATTTTTGTAAAGCGCGACTTACACTCCACGGAGCATCTTGGCGCTGACCACTCATGTCTAGGAGGTGTTTGGCCAGGGAGCTAGTGAGGCACCGGTAAGACAGTATCTGGTGTCTCTGAGGATTGGGTTTAGACTAGGCCTAAACAGGCTGTGTCTGTGAGTTTAAAAATCCATGTCTTTAGAGCCTTTCGGAAAAGGTTCTCTGACGGGATCTGGCGTAGTTGGAGTGGTAGTTTATTCCAGGCCCTAGCACCCAGTAATCCAAGGGATTTTCCTCCTTTCGTGGCTAGTCTAAATTTGGGAGTCACCAGCAGGTTCAGGTTGGAAGATCTGAGTGAGCGAGAAGGCACATATCTTCCAACCCTTTTTGACAGGTAGGTGGGACCCAGCTGGTGGTAGGACCTAAAGGTGATTACTAGGATTTTGAATAGTACCCTTTTGTGGATGGGCAACCAGTGCAGGATCTTGAGTGCTGCTGATGCAGACGACTTCCTGGGCCATCTCAGCACGAGGCGGGCGGTGGCATTCTGGACCATCTGCAGTCTATGCAGTACTGCTTTACTGGAGCCTGCATATAGACTGTTGCAGTAGTCCAGGCAAGATGTAATAAGGGCCACCGCCACCGTCTTTCTGGCTGTCAGTGGGAGAATGTCGAAGAATCTTCTGAGGCCTTTGATTATGCTAAAGCAGGACCCTGCCACAGCACCTGCTTGTTGCCTACATGACAGGGACTTGTCAAACCTAATCCCAAGGTTGCGGGCCATAGTAATGGTGTTAGGGGGACTTCTGCATCTTGTGGCCACCATGATTTGGGGGAGAAAAGGTTTTGTTGTCCGAATGGTAAAATTTCGGTCTTGCCCGAATAACATTTGAGATGATGTTTTCTCATCCAGTCGAATGTGGCGGTAAGACAATCTCTCAGATTTTCCTCTGCCTTTGTTGTATTGCTGTCTAATACGAGGATGAGTTGAGTATCATCAGCTTAAGATATAGTGCTGATGTTAAAAGAAGTAATAAGCTCTATCAGGGGGGTCATGTACAGGTTAAATAGTACTGGGCTTAAACTAGAGCCCTGTGGTACCCCACATTTCATTTTCTGCTTTCATTATTCCCCACCATTCTCAAATGGTCACCCATGCCAACTGCGTCCTTCACTGCCTACATGAAGCCTCCCTCCATCCACCACTTGAAAGATCAGTTATGTATTGTACGCTCCATGGTCTAATATTGACACGAGATTCTTGACCTCATTAAACACTACAGCCTACACCTGTTTTTGCCTGGAACCTGTCTCTCAGAGCAAACCATCCTTACATTGATGACCTAGTTCCAGCACTTTTTAAAAATTTACAGAAAGGACTGACCAGATAGGGCCAGGGCAGTATGGCAATTATTCCTCATTAATTCATCAATACTACAATCCTCCTCTTGCAGTGCGACACAGAGTTAAAACCATTCTTTGTCAGTGGCAGTCTTAAAACCTCAACATTAAACTTTATCCTGGTTTATAGACCTCCAGAATCTTCAATGACAAAGCTCAACATAGGTAGCGTGTGGTCCTGTACTTGACCAATCGTTAGCACTCCATAATGCAAATCAATAAAGAAGGAAAGAAACACACAACAAAGCCATTACTTATTGCAAATAATCATAAACATATATCCAAATGGTATATACACGGTTTTCTTTTTGTAGGGCTGTTACAACACCAACATAAAGCAGACGTGACTTAAGTGAAGTAGTGACATAAAGTACAAAAGTGCTTAGAAAAACACAATACAAAAGATTTACATAAAAGGCACAAATAAAATACCCGTCCTTTCTGTATTGACTAGTTCAATATTAACCCCATCACATTTTTAATTCCAATTAGAGAATGATTGACCAAGGACATGGACCGGTAAAATTGTCCTCTACGTTTCGATCCTTTGTGTATGTCTTAGTTCTTACAAATCACGGCGGATCTTCCTCAGGATTAGTAAAATAAGGACAGCCAAGCTGTAGAAAATTCACAGCACGAGATCCGTCAGTATCCCATAGTTATCTTCCAGCAAGGGGTAGATATTTCCAAAATCACAATGTTGCCCGGCATGTATCCAAACTTCACTTATTAGGGATGGATAATATAGACATAAAGCTGATCATGGCACCTCGTCAGCTTAGAGACACTCTTCTTTGAGAAGGTAAAATGGGTGGTAACAGAACTTTTCCTGATCAGATTGGCAGAAGACAGGAAACTGCCGTGCCAGAGAGTGAAGAAAAAGAAGAGACTAGAAATCTGCCACTGTTCATAAGGAAAGTGAGTTGAAATACAATGCAAAATATTTTCTTCTTAAGGAAAGGGTTTTGGACTAAATTAGTCTGGTTCCCAGGGAAATTTCATGTTGGACATGTAGTTGGTTGATCCAGTAGTAGGGACAAGATCCCAGCAAAATATCACTGAAGCATGTTCAGTCCAAGCTTACATCTATGCTATAGCTTTCTATCCTATTAGGATTTGTTGGTTGTTTATAGCACAAATTAGACCCAATCATGGTCACTGCGCTTTACATGGGACCAGATACGATACGGTTAACAAGCTTTGTTGATTAAAGGGAAGCCTTATGTTTAGATCCCCTAGCTAGAGTATTGTTGATTACTAAATGAGGTCCCTACACGAGTTACTATCACATTCATAAAGTTAAAATCGCATAACTCTTCTTGTATACCATTACGATGATCTAGGCACCAAGAAGCCGTAGAGCAAGATGATTGCACCCTAAGTTTGTTCTGGACTTCTCTATACTGCGTCTCATTATTCTGCAGATTAAACCTCTTAAGTTGTAGGAACCTTGCAAAGCTTCACTTTCAACCATTCGTTTAGGTTGACAACTTGTCTAGGGCTTAATTTGCCTTAGATGTGCTTCGCGACTCTACCCTCCTATTCGTTCTGATTGGCACCGTGTGGTCACACTTCCGGTTGCAGCCGCCCAGTTGCCTCTTGACCAGGACTGCGGATCTGTGCCTTAGTGTGACCTTTGGCAACATTCCACATCGCCTCCCCTCAGCAGCTGTGTGTTAGAGTGGTCTGTGGTTTAATTCCTCATGGTGAACTGCAGCACTGGTTACTCCCTCTCTGCCGCTGTCACAGGTGCACTGAAGTCCATTTTGTCAGTGGCAGGAGCTTCCCGAACATGGTCCATTTTGGTGCGGAACTGTGTACTTGCACCCGGGGACAGTTCGTTGTTCTGAATATCCATTTGCCCTTACATGGGAGAACAATCTGATATGTTAATATTTGTGTACAAGTTGAGAGAACACAATGACGCCCGCTAAGATGATTTGACCAATGCTAAAACAATCCCAGATCATTAGATGGAGGAGGCACATACTCTTTTACACAAGATAGTTGTGATCTAATCAGGGATAGTTGTATCCGAGAGAGTGGTATCCATGATAAATAGGAAATGAGGAAACACGAGAATCCTTCCTTCTAGCAGTGTAAGAAGAGGGTCTCATTCTAGCTGGTGATAGGTCATCGCACAGGATCCCTACAGTGAAGCTGGACCAAATGCCTCTGGCCTGTTGAACTAGTTCTGCACAGAATCAAGTTTCATCAAACACTCCCATTTAGGTGATTTTTCCTAATGTCAGACTTCAAAGGTACATACAAGCCAACAACAACAATCTAGAGTCCTTTGATGCCCTCTTCCCATCTCTCCAGACTGCCCCCTCCCACGCACTCCTCCCCTCCCCTTCCCGCCCCTACTCCTCCCCCTGAAGAACCGGACCCGCCATCTGAACTCACCCACCTTTCTGGTGCTCCCTAGTAACCACACCCGCCCTTCGCCACGCGACATCACCCTCACCACCCCCAGAGAGAACAAGACCCCTATACTTCCCCCCTCCGGCTTTCACCGCCACCTGCCCTTCATCCACCTCAATCCTCAATCCACCTCGAACAACTTTAACACACAATCTCTGACTCCCAACCACTTCCCCAAACCCACATGCAATAAAACACTGACACCCCAACACGACCCCCGCCACCCTGCACTCGCGGCCCCTCCTAGAATGCACACGGACAACACAACCACAAAAAGGCAACCCAACAACATGACTCTTTCGCCCCCCCCCCCTCCCCCCCTCCCGGTCTAACATACCACGATCCTCAACATCACAGACTATATCCACAAATCCCTCGATAACTATCAATGCTGCCTACTCATTCTCCTGGACCTATCGGCAGCCTTTGACATGGTTGATCACAAACTACTCATCAAGGCCCTGCAAGAAAGGGTACGTGCTGATGAGGTGGTCCTACACTGGTTCTCCTCCTTCTTACATAACCGTTCGCAAAGGATAAAAATCAAAAACTCTATCTCTGACCTACACCCCATTAGCAGGGGCGTACCCCAAGGTTCAGCGCTCTCACCACAACTGTTCACCATATATTCATGTAACCCCTCGCCACCATACTTAAAAATGCCAGCATCCCTTTCCACCTATATGCAGATGACACCCAGATCTATCTAGAAACCTCCTCCTTAGATGACATCTGCAGACTTAATGACACTCTAAACGAAATCCAACATGGGCTGTTTCTAAATCACTTAAAACTCAATCAAGACAAAACTGAGATCCTCCTCATCTCCAACAAAGAAGAGAACGCTCAAATTGCAGAATGGATTAAAGCTATGGAGGCTCTTAACAGTAATCTCACTCTGGCAAACTCCGTAAAATAACTAGGAATCACCCTAGGCCCAAAACACGACATGGCCAATCACATCAAAAACTCCGCAAAGAGTGCCTTCCTCAATCTGAAGCTACTCCACAAAATTAAACCATGCCTACCAAAGATCTCAATCAAGCCACCCAATCACTGGTGCTGTCCAGACTCGACTATGGGAATGCAACCCTCACTTGTACAACAAAATCCCACCTATCTCCCCTCAAAACAACAGATAGGTCACTGGAATCAGGAAATACGATCACATTTCACCAGCACTAATAGAGCTAAAATGACTTCCCAGTCAAACAGCTTGCTGGTTTCAGAACTGCCTGCCTCACGCACAAAGCCCTACACACAGGAAAACCTGACTATCTGGCCGCCAAACTCAAGAGGACTGGCCAGAATAGAAACCTCAGGAGCTCCAACTCCCTACTTCTCATCCCTATGAAAACACGCAAACAACGAAACCGCTGCAAGGTCCTTTGCCGGAAACGTGCCCAAAATCTGAAACTCCATCTCAGCTGATATCAGAACTATCTTGTACTTCACAAAATTAAAAAAACACCTACAAGTCCTCTTCCTCAACCGCTCCCTCCCGAATGGATAGCCGCCGCCTTAACGCAAACCCCTACTCTGTTGCTCTCTGACTTTGTATCACAAAGACCTACCTCAGTTCAACCCATAGACCATATGCAATCAACGAGGTTACCTCAGGACTCACGTACTACCTCAATACTGCACAGCACACTTGGACTTCCGAACCATTATGTATAACACTGCTCTATTACATAACTCTTACGGAAAACTGTTGTAAAGCACTCCGATACCCCCGGGTCCGGCCAGCACTATATAAAACTCCTTAAATAAATAAATAAATAACATAAATACATTGGATTTACATTCTATGGTCCAATCCAGTTTCATCATATATGAGAATTTGTGACAAAAGAGACTATGTCTGGAAGTTATAGTTCAATATTTGTATTGAGATTTCTGTTTCTGGACACACCAACAAATGTAGTGGTTGAGCAGCAAATGTCACCTGTTCTTACAAGTGTTCCCCACCCCCCTTGCCTTCCAGACGAACCCTACCTATTTGGCTAAGCTGATCTTCCAGATGCCACAGAATAAATCCACAAAGTTCATGGACACTGTCATTTTCACTCTGTATAACTACGCGTCCAATCAGCGCGAAGAGTGCCTGCTGCTCAAGCTCTTCGAGACCGCCCTGCAGGAAGAGATCAAGTACGTTATCTGACTTTTCTGTGTGTGGTTTCCATATTTATATTGTGATTTAGTGCCAAATTTCAAGGATAAGAGCATCACTTTAATAAAAACATTTTTATTGCAGCAGCTGCCTCTCAAACACAAGATGTGATATGTAGAACAGCATTGAGTGTGGGGCCCGTGGAGTCGGGCTGAGACCACACTAAGGGAAGAACAATGTGGTTATTGGCAGTGCTTAATTTGTATAAAAAAAAGATGCAGATGCCCGGAATCTTTTTTAAGAAAATCCAGCCCATTTACACTGCTGGTACCCCCTTTAGCCACCACTGGAGCCACACCCTCTCCCCCCCCCCCCCCACCCTGCCTAGAAGGACATCCGCCAAAGCCCTCTGTGCTGTCGCTGGTTGTCGGGTGGGGCTGTGGGGATGAGGTGTTGCTGCTTTTCACTTTTCCACAGAATTGTAATTATAAATCAGCCAAGTACTGACTGAGCACATAGCTGGTTCACATTCATAACACACTGACAGAGCGTTCACTACACTTCAGAGCTCTCGGTCGGACCATGCATGAACACCCATCCACCCCTTGACGTCACCCAGACACTCAGTCTCCTCAGCCCACAACGTGTTGCTATACAAGACTCGCACTCTCCATAGTGTGCAGCCTTCTTCAGTCTGTTTCCTACTGAATTGTAATTGCAGTTGGCACATATGTGACCATCGCTCTGTGTACCCAGCAGAGAGGCCAAGGACTGAATGAGCATGTTGCCTCAATACCTTTATGAAACAGTTACAAGCACTGCCAGAAACGTGCAGTGCTCTCAGCCTCAACTTCAGAGCTTACAGTTATACTGAGCATGAACACTCACCCACACATTCTGAACTCTCCCAGACGTCTAGAGTGAGCCGGCAGGTTGCTTTGCTGTGGGGGGAGAGGACTGTATCGATGCATGTCCCAGAGAACTCCTGCTCATCCTCCAACTCCACCGATCACAACACACCAGAAGCCAGCTGCCTACCCGACACCCTAAACCACCTCCAGTGTGTGGTACTGGCTCAGGGCGCATCTGGGTGCCACTGCAGCACAGGCAATCGAGCATCGAGCTCTCCAGGCAGACTGCGGTGCCAGTGGTGGACAGCAGGCAGTGCAGTGGAGGATGCAGTGCAGGGACCACACTACACTCTTGTGTCAGGGTCTCAATCCTGCCAAGGCATTGGTCGCTGCAAAGTTCAAGCAGAAACTGAAATGGCCCAACCCTCCCCACTCAGCTGCAAGCCGACCAGGGCGCTGCTGCAGCAATGTCACTTTAGACCACCATCATGGCAGTTGAACTAGGACTCAGTCATGGGCTTCTTTCAAAAAGGAGTGTTTTGTTCCTTTGTGAAGTTTCAGTAGTGTCACATCACCCAGGCAGTTAGGTGTGACCGTTCTGCGCAATTATGCGACATCCATGCCTGGCCCTGGGAGGTGCAAATGGCATCAGAGGGATGTGGAATTCATTTCTTTGTGGATTTGCACCCATTAGAGAAAAAGCAGGTGCTTTAGGCAAAAGGCATGCTGGTGGTGCCCACTGGCTCAAATGATTTAGTGTTTGGTGGGGATGCAATCAGTACAGTGCTTAGTGTGTTTTCATCACATATGTATGTATGTGGTATTTCTATAGTGCGAACCTATCCAGAAGGCTGCTGAGCACTGTAAAGGGTTCAAACAAAAACCCAGAGAATGCTAGGAGGTTTAGCCGGTTTACAGACGGTCAGTTCTTGATGATGGAGTGTTCTTTAGAGAGATGCATCTTCAAGGCTTTCCTAATCTGGAGCGGCGTTGAGGTGGTCCCTACGGAAACAGGGATGCTGTTCCACATCCAGGGTGCATGGATGGAAGAGGCCTGCTGCCTGGTTTTTTAATTTTCATACTTCTTAGTCTACATTTCTGGTGGTGACCGGGCTGCGAGTGTGCTGAGAACCACCAGAGATGTGGGGCGTGTCTGCTCGATCAGCAAGGGTGCTGGTTGTGATGGCTTTGCAAGTGACACAGATCGTTGTGATGGCTTTGCAAGTGACACAGATCGTTGCGATGGCTTTGCAAGTGACACAGGTCGTTGAGATGGCTTTGCAAGTGACACAGGTCGTTGTGATGGCTTTGCAAGTGACACAGGTCGTTGTGATGGCTTTGCAAGTGACACAGGTCGTTGTGATGGCTTTGCAAGTGACACAGGTCGTTGTGATGGCTTTGCAAGTGACACAGGTCGTTGTGATGGCTTTGTAAGTGATGCAGCTGGTTGTGAAGATGGGACGGGACGGGCCGGTAAGGGGAACCAGTGGATGAGAGTGTTAATTCGGTCACATTTCTTCTGGCTGTGAGTGAGATGTGCTGTGGCGCGTAGGATGTCTGTCAGGGGTTGCAGTGTGAAGTCTGGGAGGCCACAGAGCAGGGTGTCACCACCATCCAGATGTGAGTCGAAGGCTTGCACAGCAGCTCTAACGTCACTTTTTGGAAGAAAGGCAGAAACCAGCCCGGAAAAAATGAGAGATGTACAGTGAAAATCATAGGCTAATCCCAGAGCCCCTTGCATAACTGGAAAACAACGGGATTCAAAATCTTTGGTCACTCCCGGGGATGACATGTATGTGATGCTATCATAACGAAGCCGACACGTCGAAGTTCTATGAAATGCAGATTGTCATTCTTTAGTGACGTCAGGCAGAGCAGGAATTGTGTTAATGCTTTGCCTGGTGGTTGTCTACTGAGCCCCTAGCCCTGGCACTGGCACAGAGTACAACTAGAGGTCAGAAAGAATGAAAGGAGAGAACAGACGCAGGGAGAACGAGAAGAGAAAAAGCGTATGACAAATATGATGTGTAGTATTAAGATAGACGAGTTAAAGGGAAGGTAAAGCATGCTTTTGGGAAATGTGGAAGGCTACACATCTATCTGGCGAGTAGCTCATTCTCATCAAATAAGGAAAATGAATTATAAGGATATATTAATTTGGTAGATCAAATCAAGTTACTGGCCATGGATAAATCCGGTAGCATGATTAGCTGGAAATGTATTCTATAAGTTATTTGTATTTTGACATTGAAATTTGAAAATAAGGCAATAAGAATTTTTAAAGTAAAATATATTGCAAGTTACAAGGGTTGTTAATGTCTTTTAATATTGATGTGGATGTGAATTGCTGTGAGCTCTCAAAACTGGGAGCAGGTGTATAGCAAATCCCAGTGTATGCACTAAAATTACTATATGGCGTGTTATAATGTGTTGCTGATGTTTTTTTAAAAAAGTAATCTGAGGTTTAGGTGAGTTCATTTAAAATTAAATTCAACAACTTGTGAAAAATGTACTTTGGTACTTGATCAGCGCGTCATTAAGTGCCTGTAGCTCTTAACCCTCCTGTCCCTTTCCACACTGAATCTGCCACTGCGCATAGAGATATCTGACCTGTGTGGATTCAGGTAGGCTTTAAACTCCCATTTGATTGCCCATCATAACTGCTTATCTAGCATGCAGCTTCTGCTATTTGCACCTTTCCTCGTCGAGATGCTTTCGCTGCTCTGTCAGATAAATAAACACAAAAATGTGCTGTTTTTCCCTTGAAGATCTAAAGTGGACCAGATCCAGGACATTGTGACTGGGAACCCCACTGTGATTAAGATGGTCGTCAGCTTCAACCGAGGGGCCAGAGGTCAGAACAACCTTCGGCAGCTGTTGGCTCCAGTTGTGAAAGAAATCATTGATGACAAATCTCTCATCATCAACACAAATCCCGTCGAAGTGTACAAGTCGTGGGTAAACCAGCTGGAAATGTCCACGGGAGAAGCCAGGTTAGTTGTTGAGTTGTATTTGCTGTGACGTCGCGTGACGCAGTCTTTCTTCTCTGTTCTCACCTCACTTGCACGCCGACTCTGTGTCTAGTTAGTGGGCCGTGCAGTAGCTGTGGGCTCGGTGCGGGTGGGGATAGAAGCCTGCCCAGGCCATGCATGTCTAACCCTGGGGCTGATGGGGGAAGATTGCCTAATAGCGGAGATTCTGTGTGCGGGTGTCAAAGTGAGAAAAACAGGAGTGCGCCATTGTCGACGTACGTGTAAAGACTTGCAGTCTGAGGTGGCGCCCTCTGTGCGCTGCCCACAGGTGGGTCGAGATGGAGGCAATAAACCCTGCCGCATGTTTGGATTGCAGTTCGTGCACATCGTGGAAAAATCACCTATACTTTTGTTTTTAAGATTGAGATGTGAAGTTGTTGTGATTGCAATGATTTTAAGTAATCAAGCAATAAAGATTATTACTTGCACTAATACTTTTGAATGTCTAGTCTGTGCGACATGCACTGCATTCCATAGTGCACAGGCATAGAAAAGCAATGGTGACTATACATCACCCACAAAGTCAGCGCGCAGAGGGCAGTGCCACGGCCTGCACGGATTTTACAGCACGCTGCCGAGTGACAAATATCAATAGGAAATCCTGCGGCCTTGTTTTTCATTTCTGATGTCACCCAAAACGCCTAGGGCACGACTGGGGGACCCGTGTTCCCCCCCTGCTCTCGCCTGGTGAACGGCACCTGCAGAGGCGCCTGCGAGAGGCCACCGCTAGTTCACGTTCCCTTTCACCTTTCTTTAAATGGGTTTGCAATGTCATCTACTCGTTTTAAGCATCTGTGATCATTTCCATATTTTCTGCTGTGCAGACGCACCACGGCCAAAGGCGCCAGTTTACGATTGCAACTGGCTGTCTGGAATTAATAACCTGTTTTACTGGCTGGAGAAGTCTGTGGTTTGTCTAGTCACTGCTCTGACTCATAAATGAGCACAGATGGTTAATGTACGTGCTGAAGAGCACGACGTGTAACATACAGTTCACACATTTGTATCTTGAAGATAACTCAGTGGGTAACTGCTTTCATCATGGAGATCACTTTGGTAGTTGCGGTGCATAAGTTACAGCCCCAATATAGCACAGCGAGCTATGAGCTGCCATCAAAGAGTTGCATGCAAACTTCAAAGCATGGGTTTGGGTTTTTGTTTCTTTTCTCAATCTTTTGTTATTGTAGGGTTCGTAAAAAGGGTTCCTTGAGTAATAATAAGTTCTTATTAGACACCACAATCACCATGTTACATTTTAAGTCCTGAGTTTGTGTTTCTCCACACCAAGTACTTTTTTTTTAAATTATTTAATAATTTTTATTAAAGATTATAGACGGATACATTTAACAATCGGCCAGATTGGCGTCGAATTTTTTTTTTTACTGTGGTACATGCATAACTGGCCCACACTGTTCGTGTGGTTAAGAGAGAAAGAGAAGAAGAGAGGATAAGGCAGAGAGTTTAGTGTTGAAACAAGATGGGAAAGGGGCAGGTCGTCGGGCATTGTAAACGCTTGGCAGCACATTTAGCGGTTGCTATGCTTGCTTTGTACATTTGACAACAAAAGTTGGGTTGCTCGCCGTTCCCGAGAGTTGAAGTTTGCAATGTTGGGGCTCGGTCCTTTTGGTTCGCATGGTATAGAGTTTAAAGTTCAGGTAGTGTGTTTATGGAGGTTCATAAGAGTCTAGATAAGTGTCCAGGGTTTCCCACATCCCCCTTGTTGACGCTTTCCATGGTGTGTACTGAAGTGCCAGGTTGTCTGCTCCTCTGAGGTGTGTAATCCAGTTGATCCAACCTTTGTAGCTAGTTTTACTTGTATCTTTCCAGTTGTTTAATACCATTTTAACATCTGCTGATAATAACAAGTCCATTAGGTCTTTATCCTGCTCAGTTCTCAAGTTTGTGCGTAGAAAAGCAGAGGTGAGGGAGGTGAAATCCCTTGCTATTTTGCAGTCAAACACGTTATTTATGAAATCAAAGACTTTCCCCCAGAATGTCTTGAGTGTTGGGCAGTGGAAGACTAGGTGAGCCAGTTCCCCATTCTCTTTGTTGCAGTTCCAACATAGCAGGTTGTCTTTAAGCTTTAGTTTGTGCAGTTGAGCGGGGTTCCAAAATGCCTTGTGGAGCAACCAAAATTCAGGGTGTTCAAAATGGCTTATCTAGCAAAGCAAGGAATGTACTGGGTCTCCACAGAGTCCGAGTATGCACCAGTTTGGCTGCAGGTAGAGAAGGCCATTCTGAGCAACCTGAGCCCTCTGGCCCTACTGACTGCCAACTCTCATCCCCACTCATCCAATACTATCTTTAAAAACACAACAATCGCACTCCTTAGAGTAGATAAGAAAATGGATACACCCATCAAAGGGTCCAAATCAGAATCACTGTGGGCGAACAACAAACTTGGATACAAAGGGAAAAGTCTTAACTTCGACACATGGATAGCGAAAGGTATCTGCTACCCACACCAACTCGAAAAGGGAGAATACCCCATCCCCTTTTCTGACCTTAAAGCAAGCTTCTACCTAGAAGACATTGATCTATATAGGCTCCTGAAAATAAGAACAGCCCTTCCAAAGAGGAAACTAGATCCCGCCCAACCCTCAATCTTCCAGTATACATCAAACATTAACAAAACAAGCCGCCAAGTCTCACACTTATATAAGCTTCTACGCCCCAAGCCCACCAAACTGAACGAAACAACGATAGCCTACTGGAATAAACACACTTGACACACCACTAAATGAACAGGAATGGGAAACTATGTGGGCCTCGTCCTCTCGCAACAAGATCACCCCAGCTCTGGCACATGAAGTTCTTTTAACATATAATGCCTACTAGTATGGACGGCGTGGGACTCTTACATCGTGTAGCACCTATTGTTTAAAGTAACATATATTCTACATTGATTAACAGAATTATATGATTCATGGTATCTGTATAATATGTGTATGCAATGCAAAGTGATCTGACTCCCTATATGGGGATCAGTTGTGCTGTAAAAGAAATTAACCGTGGGAGATGGGGGAGGGGCGAGGGGTACCGATGGAGTGTGGTACTGATGGGATTCCTAGAGAAGGAGGTCACGGGGGTGCCAACAAAAACTATCCCACATGATGTTTTCCTTTTTGCAGCAAATTGCCCTATGACGTGACAACCGAGCAGGCCTTGTCACACGCGGAGGTGAAAAACCGCCTGGAGTCGTCTATCCAGAGCCTCCGGTCCGTCACCGACAAGGTGCTGGCGTCCATCTTCTCGTCCCTGGATATGATCCCGTGAGTGCTGCGTTCCCCTTTTACAAACTGCAGAGTGGGGTCTTTGTGCACAGGAGCTTGAATGGCAGCAGCACAGCCTGCGTAGTATGAAGGGGGCGTATGCGACTTCCCGCTCATTTCCCTCGCAGAGCAGGTTTGCGGCTGGCGCCCCCTGTCCCTTCCTGCATTTGGGCGATGAAATATGTAAATGTCTGTAAGACGAAGATGAAAAGACGGTTTATCATTTTATAAAATGCATGAATTGTATTGATGTTGGCATTTGTTGCAACCACTAATTCTGTTCTGTAATACTGTGTTTGTGCTTTGGGCGGTCCCTGGTTTTTTGCCGAGTTCATTTTTCAAAATAAACGCATCAAATGTATGATACTTTTAAGGAAATTTTAGCCCAGATCTGTGGATAATAAAAACGGTTTTCTTTGCAAGGCCTTGGGTACGTGCAGAATGTCGGTGAGTGCGAGAGAGCTTGAAATAACTGATGCTGAAGGTGCACGAAGTACACGACTCCATCACCTCTGGGCAGTCCCGTTATATTAGCTTCCAGCAGAGGGCAGTGTTTCATTGTTTTGTTTAGAGATCGCACAAGAGCTCGTTCTGAGCGAGTTTAAAATAGACGTTTTTGTAATATCTTTGTTGCCAAAGCTTGGCCTGCAGGTGCGTTGTACTGCAGTGCATTACCACTAGTATAGTACTTTCCGTAACCGTTATGAGCTTAAAAAGCTTACATGGAACAGTCATAAGACATAGCAGCTTCCTACTTTAAATGTGCCTTTTTGCCTGCTGGCTTTCCGTCGAATTACTCCTCTGTGTCTGCATAAAATATTCCCGCAGAACAGTCTTCATATCCATCGATAGTACTTTATTTTTCCCATACTGCTGCATAGCATTCTCGCTCCTAGGTGACTGCATTACATACGTCCATGGTGAAATTCAGAACTTTTTGCTTTGAATTTAAATTGCAGTGTATTTTTACTTTTTGCTTTGAATTTAAATTGCAGTGTATTTTATGTTGTTTGTTCCTACATTTAAGCTATAAGTGTCCTGCTTCACCCCCAGTTGCTCACTCAAAACTGTCATTGGTTGTTTTTTCAGACTAGTCCGAAAGGCTCAGTGCAGATTTTTACATTTTTTAGCAGTGTCTCTGAATTTTAGCAGCTTTGCTTGACAATTATCTTCTATGTTTTGATCCCAGAACTGCTGTATGTTAGAACATCTAGATTCACATTGCAGTGCAAGCTTCAGGTATATTCGGTGCTCGAAATGGAAGAAATGCAGGCGCTCACTAGGCCAGAGTACCCATTTGCCACCGAGAAGTGCCAGTCCCCCGTGAACAGGTATTATGCCCCTGCTGGTGGGTTCTGGCACTTGCCTTTTCAAAGTAGAGAAGTGCCAGTGCTCGCTACTTGCCCACCCAAAGCCTTGGTTCTGATACTTACCATTGGCGCACGTAAGCAAGACGGGCGTTGTGTTGTCTGTACCAAACGCTGAGGATCATTCCAACCTGGCTGGGGTTGAGGTGGTTGTTTTACACCTAGGAATGCATGCCAGCGTGTTAAAAAGAGTGTTTAACCCCGTTCTGAGGTGTAAAACATGTGCTGTGTTTCCATCGTTCGAATCCCGCCAGGCCCTTCATGGAAACATTTCTGTAATGAAAAAAGCACGGCACGAGGTCTTGTGTTTCATTCTGATCTCCAGCGTTGGTCACATTTCTTCTCTTCTTTGGCTGCTTCAGGTATGGGATGAGGTACGTGGCCAAAGTCCTGAAGAACTCTCTCCATGAAAAATTTCCAGATGCGACAGATGACGAACTGTTGAAGGTTGGTGTTTGCATTGTGACCCCCACCTGTGATGGCTGCTTTTTATTATTATTTTTTTGTGAAATATCGTTGAAATGTAGTGCAGTAATCTCATTTAGAATCCTAAATCCATGTGAATATGAACTTTCCATTTGAACATACATTGTTGCACTGGAATTACTGTAAATAAAGCCTGACAAGTTTCTGATTTAGTTGGAAGTAGCTTTAAGACCTTAAACTTCTCTGTCGCGCTGATTTCGTGCATTTGATTCGCAGCAATGTGCACTGAGAAATCTTTTCACTGATTTTCACAGGGAAAAACCCACACTGCAAGGAGAGAGCGCTTCAAATAGCTACCTACGCGCGGGCTTGTCAGTAGCTTCTGTGGGGCTCTGGTCACAATCGTGATGTAGGGTCTTCTAAGGGTGGTCGCTGTCCTCTTCAGAAGCACAGTGTCGAGTGGGCCTCGCTGGGAGGTACGAAGAGAGATAAACACCCCAGATGGACCAGGCAGGCCCTTGTAGGGTTCCATATACATAACATGCCGCAGCAGAATGTGTTTATATGGAACATGTTTGGGTTACTGTGTGCAGGAAATACACAGCAGATTCTCATAGGCCATAGCAAATCTTGATATACGGGTTAAATAGTCTGCTTTTCAGTGTCTTGAATCCCCTCCAGCCTCCCACGTGCGCTCTCCATGAAGTGACACAACTAATGTTGCTTGAGCCTCCCAGGCTGTCCTGTCAATAAGTTACTCACAAAGTAATGTTAATCGCAGCCTTGGACCTGTCCAGCTGTTCAGACTCTTTAGGTTGGGGCATCTTTTGCTGGACCAACCAAAACTAAAATGCCAAGATGGTATTATCTGATGGCAGTGGTTCTGTACCGCGCACGCGTGGCGTCAAGCCTCGCTTCATTTTTGTGAATGTGCAATAGAGGATTCAGAATCGTGTCCCAAAGAACCTGCTTCAAGGTTTGAGTTTCTGGAGGAGACACACGTGTGAAGGGACATTTAGCACTTTTGGTAGGGGCTTTGACCAGTAGTTGGAGGCAACGGAGGAAAACTGTCTCCGCAAACGCAGTCACCCAGCTACTAATGTAAAGAACTGTGATCTGTCTCAAAGACGGCCCAGGCATGCTGCAATAGGCAGAGGCGTAGGAAGCACTTAATTTCGGCGAGGGACAGAGACCGCCTTTGTGGGGGTTTCATTGACCCAATTACCCGTGGTCTTCGCGTCTTCGGCTCCACTACACCTCTACAATCTTAGAGGTTTGAAGTGAAATAGTAGTATTACGATAAAATATTGTTTGATACAAAGTTCAGATATGTTTGTTCAGACACAGCCCACTGTGCGATATCTTAGGGAGCCGAGTTACCCGCTGCCAAACGCATCCTGCAGATCTCAAAGTTTGAATCTCCGCAGGATCTGCTTTTAATGCTTCTGAAGGGTAATAGCATGCATGCTGCTACATTGGAAGAGCAGTAAGCTCTTCCATTTTCTATTCTATTGAGCCGTGAAAACGAGGATGCAAGCTGTTCACACACCCAGGTTAATATTAGCAGAAGCTGGGCTCTTAGATAAAATACAAAGGATTGTATTCTTTAGGGCAGGTAGCGCTGCCAACCAGAGGTACGGTCAGAAGCACACTTCTAACTCATCTGACTGCACGCTGAGAACCCACATTTATTTGTGTTGAAGTGGCTGGAAAGACTTGCGGAGCGCTAAACAAAACTCGTGGTAAATATGGCTGAATGCAGGGAGACAGCAGCGGGAGAGGGGGCCCTTTAAATGTGTCCGGCTGTTACCTGGAGCAGGGAGCCTTGAAACAGACATGCACTCTCCTCCTTTCTGTGGGCTTTTCTCGCTCAGCCTGGGGCAGTCAGAGAAGGCCGGGGCAGCAATTCATGCCGCTCCAAGTCTGCTGCAAGTGGCGTGTGGCAGTCAGATCTGCGCATCACGAAGAAGTGGTGTACTCAGGAAAGTAGGTACCAGAAGTTTGGCCCCATCTCCTTGCTCCTTTCAAAGACTGCTGAGGAGTGGTGGGGCTAGCCCTGGGCATGTGAAGATAAAACATGCATGTGCCTCTCAGAGGCTGCTGAAGTGCATGGGGGCACGCGCAGTGAAGGTGCAGGGTAGAAAGTGTTGGCCCTGCTTTTGTATGCACAAAAGTGCATCGCTGTCCCTGTTTCAACTTCATACATTGTTTGAGAATGCATGGGTGCCCTCCAGCAACAACCTCATACCTGGTAGTGGAAGTCTGCAGGTGTCGGGCGAGGAGGCGCTTTGATTTTCCTCTTTGTCTGCCGTGAATGGGCGCTCTGCGGGGCTCCACTTAAGGTAGGGCTGAGGAGTATCTTGGACACTAGATGTCCAGAGCCTGGGATTGCCAGCCATCAGGGAGTGGAGTGTGGAGGTCCTGGTCCTCGTCCCCGTGCTTCCGCCTCCTCTTTTGCTCTTAGCTGCACAGGGCACTTTAAAGTTGAGTGGAGGTGAGCAGGTGGATAACAAGGCAAAAATCTTCAAATCCTTGAAGACCAAATAAAAGGACAGAAGTCTTAGGGCGGTGGTGACCCTGCGAGACATCAGCGTTATTTTGAGACCAACAGAGTGGTCATAGGTACTGCAGTGGCGTAACAAAACTTTAGCCCCCCCCTTGCAAAGTACATGGAGGTTGCCCCCCCCCCTGCCCTGCAAAGTACCTGGAGCTCGCCCCCGCCCTATCCCTGCCCGCACTGCAGGGACCTTTGTTACGCCACCGAAGCACTGGAGGCAGGTCACAAAATCAAAATCAGGGCCATCATAGGAAGCGCTTTCACATTCCAATGGCCCTGCAAACAGTGGAGATGCACTGGAATTTTCTTTTTGTACCCCTTGTCCCCCAACCTGGTCACTACCTACGCCCAGGGCAATGGGCAAGCTATGTAGATTGACTAAATGAACGGAGACCGATCCTATATGTCAGTGATTCTTAACCTTTTGACTTCTGTGAACCCCCACTGAATTATTACTTGGATCCAGGGACCCCACTGAGTGATTTTTGGAAGTTGGAGACCCCCGGTTTAAGGAATTTCTAGAATTTGAACCCAAAACAATATACAAAACTACCAAAACAAGTATACACCAAGTAAATGCTCATATATTGAAATATTTTGTTTAATTCAATATCAAATAGAGAAAAATATTTCACATTTTCAATTTTATTTATTTATACTTTATTTACTGTAATACATTTTTAAATATTATTGAATCTTTTAACACAGTGGCGGGCCCCCTGAGTAGGCCTTGCGGACCCCAGTAGTCTTCTGATTACAGATCATTGCTCTATGTTATAGAATAATTTAGTGCTCCATACACGTCATTCGAAAACCTGACTTTCTGTCAGGTATTTTATGTCTGAATTGTTTTAAGATAAAATGTGCAACAGCTTAAAACTCGCGAAACATTTTCCTGAATACTTATTTAGTCGAGCATTAGATGTTTTGTCATTCTTTGAATCTATACATTTATTAGAGCAAAACCTGAACTTCATACAGGTTTATTTATGAATAACTTTGTCCTTTTCCTCACAGATTGTTGGAAATCTGCTGTATTATCGTTACATGAACCCGGCCATTGTTGCTCCCGATGGTTTTGATATCATTGACATGACGGCCGGTGGCCAGATCCACTCAGACCAGAGGAGGAACTTGGGCTCTGTAGCGAAGGTGCTGCAGCACGCGGCGTCCAACAAACTCTTCGATGGTGAAAACGCGCATCTTTCGTCGATGAACTCTTATCTGTCGGACACATATGAGAAGTTCAGGTGCGCCATGTTTGTTCTGTCAGCAGATAAATATTTTTTAAACAACCACACTACATGTTCAGAAAATAATTGATTAAACAATAAATATCAAATTGTGTCTTAACTATAAACATGTTTGCGCATAAGTAAAAATGATATCTGGGTTACGTCTAAAAATTGTCCAGCTTGCATTTACAAGACTCCTTTATCACTGTGTTGCTTTCATATTTTCTTTTCATGTAGTGCATGACCAGGGTCACTGTGGTTTCCAAGGGGTAAGGAAGGCTCTGTTTGAAAAGCTACCTCTCAAAAGGTGGGAGGTTAGATGCCAAGATGTAGCTTACTAGCCACAGAGTCTAGTCTTTATTAGGCAGACTCCCGTCATTAGTCACAGTTCAGTGACAGGTAGACCCTAACCAGGATCCCTCTAAGAGCCTGGATCATCCTCTTGTTCAGGGGTCCCCAACCTTTTAAGTAACGAGCTGCTTATGTTCAATGAAAATCATGCCGAGCCACTAGTGTTATTAGTGTGGTAATAGTGGGCACCTCAGACAAGGTTACGCTAGAGGCCAGCCATGCAAGATTTCCAGCAGTGGCTGCCTCAGTGCATCAGGCAAGGCTGCCAGCAGTAATGTGAAAGTCTGAAATCCCTCTACCGGCTTAATCCAGGACAGCCACAGCTGCAATGCTCTGGCAATATGGTTATCATTTTAGTAACAAGTCTCCACAGCGCCTTATGATTTATTCCACACAAATCAGCTTTGGATATATTTTGGAATTCCAGACATTGGTGATAAATATCCGGTAAACTCATGAGTTCTGAAAATACACACATTTTTGTCTCAGACACATGCATTTCCCTTTTGTGATACATAGAATAATTCAACCAATCAGAATCTTCTGCTTTAGTAGGCTGGGCTGCACCGAGGAGAGCTACCAGTATCTCCCGAGCTACTCGTTGGAGAACCGGCTCTAGTTCATATAGAAGAGTAAGTTGTTCAACCACCGATGCAGATCTAGGTGCCACATTGGTCCTCCTTCCTCTTACAAAGAATGCCACTTGTCCTGGATATCTAAATTAGAGCTGTTACAGGGGGAGGGCTGGACTTCTACTGGTTCTATACTTGGTTCAGTGGCAGGTTAAGCGAACCATCTCCACTGTCACATGCTCCGTTTTGTCTGGTGTTGGATTTCTACTACCCCTGTCATGCCCAACATGTCTTAGATTTTCAAAGCTTATGTGCTGACGATCATTGGCATGGTAGCTCCACCGATGTGCTTATACACCACTTTATGGGCAAACTTCTCTGTCCAAGTCTCACCTGAATACCTGATGATTCTGGTACCGATACTGCTAACACTTGTGCTTGCACTAACATTTGGTAATTTATGATAGACAAAGGTTGGCCTCAGATTTCCATTAACTGCTCCAGTCTTTATTCCTAATCTAAAATTAGACCAATACTGTGTTTTGTGAATTCGGATCTTCTGCAACACCGACACATGCTATGATCTGCCAACAGTGTCTTAGACAACCCACTCATATGGTGGTTCCATCTCGTCAGTCCAAACTCACCTCTAGCACAAGTGTGCCTTGTGGATTCAGGCAGGTCCTCGTTACCTCGGTGTAGCAATTCAGACAACGAAATTGAGGAAATACTTTATGGCCGTTTTCACTGCTGCAAACCCTCTTTGCCTAGCTATGAGCAGAATTGGCGTTCATTGGGGAGGACTTCTCCTATGGATGCACTGCCTACGGGTTGTGGTTCCACTCTATCAGCTGAACCACTCTTGACATGGCATCTGCCCCAGAAATAAAGTTTTTGGAGTTTGAATGGTATCATTGGGCCTTGGGCTTTGCCTTGTTTCTTCCACTTAACCTTGCGGACCACTTGCTGGCGCCTAAGATGTCGCAGGCATACTCTGAATTTTGCAGCACTCTGAGTCTCACAAGATCCAGACTAACCAGATCCGCACGATATTAGAAACCCTTCCTCAGGGCCACCTTGGCAGTGAAACAGAGGAACAATAATGACAGTGACTGGCCATCTGCCTCTTTATTACATACTGCAAGTTTGTCGTGTATTACATTTCGTCTTCAATATATTATTATGAGGACTCTTTTCCAATGAACACTTTAATACAACATCAGTTGAATTGGATGTTTGCTCTCAACTTAACAGGCCCATGTTGTTAAATGTTTATAATATCTGCACACACCAAGTTCCTGATGCTTCTATTGGTTATTAACAATTGACAATTTCAATTCAAACCAATTGGAATTAAGCTGCAGCAGGACCAAAACTGATGGAAGTTTCAGAAGCCATAGACTGCAGAGGTTCTCACATCTGGACGACAGTTCAAAGCTCGCTCACAGGTGCGTGTTTGCAGCAATGTAGATATTACTGCTGCGACCCCCTGAAAAGCTGTCCCCCCCCCACTTCTGTAGGAGTGATCTCTTAAAATGTGTTTCATATGTTTGATTTTGTAGAGCACGAGCATGACCCTGGCCACCGGTGCCAGAGCGCTTTATATATTATTGAAACTAATAGTATTTATAACAAGAGAAAGTGTGCAAACCAATACAAAGAGCAGAATACTGGATATTTAACAGGTGCAGTCATCCGCATCGGGAGCCTAGGTTGAGGGGGTGATGAGTAGGTGACCCCACAGGCTGTGGTAAAAGAGCATAAAGGAAGTGGCTGATCTTGGTTGGAAGGTCATTCCAGATCTTAGGGGCATTTCTGGAGAAAGTACGTTTAATGGGACAACTTTTCTCAGGTTGGGAAGATCAAGGCATAAGGAAGGTTTACCGCTTTGGTCTATGCTTCCTCCTTCAAAGAATAGCATGGTCCGACTGGCCTATAGGGCAACCTTGAAGTCCAGAAGGGCCAGTCTGATAGGTTCGTGTGTGGACCAGATTGGTGCCTTGGTGTTCGCAGGTTGTGTGGTGTCCTAAAACATTTTGGAGCATTAATGTGCTGCTGCAAGGCACTGTGTCTAAACCCGTGCTTAATTTGTAATAGAAAGAGTGCCCGTGCCTAAAGCTCTACGCAGAAATCCACGGCCGGTACTTTTAAATGTCAGCGCTCCTAATACAAAGTCTGCGCAGTCTTGAATTGACCTCCTGGCTCTTCGATTCGCTGCCAGACACACTCTGCCTCTTTATCTCACTTCTTAAGGTTTTTGGCAGGAAAGGTTTGGTATTCGGAATTAATAGGCAATGATAGTTGGGTCCTTTGGTAATGGCCTTTATGTTGGTGCCCAAGTTGAATTTGAGTCATGGATAAGAACTATGGACTTGGTGGAAGAGCCTGATGAGATGGCTTTGGAAATGCACACTGAAAACTGTAAAGCTTTATTCCCCAGCCTCCCCGTAATGTCTTGCAATATTTAAAGCGTCTCTAGAACAAGGAAATGGAATCCTGTCCACCATTGACATTGCTTAACTGTTTACCCCTCAAAGCTTGCAGAACATAAAGACTTAATTTATCAACATAATCGCACTAGGCATGAAACTTTCCAGAAAAGAAAATGCACTAGAGAGGCAAATGTTCCCTTTGTAAAAGAGTTTGATGGAGACATCTATTTTGAGGAGGCTTATTTCAGTGCTATGTCCTGTCCTAAATCTAGACTGAGAGAACACTGCTTAATTTGAGCCAGTGATTTCCCGTGCTTAGCACTGGCACTTCATTCTCATAACCAGCACCTATGACAAATTTAGAGATGATTACAACTGTTTATTAATTACATGTACATTAAAAATACTAATATCTGCTGCCCAAGCAATTCTTATAGCTGCTTTGGAGGCGTGGAATAGTTTGAATTGTCACACCTGTAGGAATGTGATGGTCAGTAGTTGTGTTGGGACTGTCATTGGCAGTGCTGGCAGGGGCAATGGTTGGTGCACGCTGCAGTGGCCTCCTGAAGACAGCCCGACACTTATGTTTTCTCCCAAATTAGGCACTGGAGGACAGGTAGCGGAATTCAGACTATAAGCTACCAATCATGATCGGGTAGGTGAGGCTTGTTGAGGCAGAACTATTCTGAGGGGGTGAGAAGGCGTCTCTGCTTAGATGGAATAAATTGCTCGGTGGGCATGCCTGCCTTGTTTTCTACTCCTTGATACAACTTAATAAAGAATGATTGCAACATAAATCCAGATTGAAAGCCCTTGGAGTTTGGTGGTGTTAATGTGTTCATTGATTTGGACAGCTACACATTTTCTTGTATTTTTGGAAGGAATAGTAGTCCAGTGATAACTCTGAGAGTTACCATTGTAGAAAAGGTGTTGGTTAAATTAAGTCCCAGAGGCATAGGAGCATATCTGCGTTCTCTGCTCACACTGACTTAAGGAGTTGGTACCATGTTCATAGCTCACATGATATCAGCTCATAGCAAATTTCTGATAAAACCAAGCATTGGCAAAGCCCGTAGGTGTTGCATATGTGAAATCTATTGGCTTTGTCAATGTTTTTTAACATGTTCCACAGCAGTTGATCTTAAAGTTTAAAAAAAAAAAGCGCTATGACGTGGTCAAGGCTCGCCGCATCATATTGGGTTTCTTTTTCAACTGCGTCATATCATGTTTTTTGTTTTTTTACTTTAAGCCATGTCGCACAGCAGCTCAGCTACTGTGCAACATGTAAAAACATTGATAAAGCCAATAGATTTTACATCGGTGAAACCGCTATCTAAAAAACGTTGACAAAACCAATAGATTTCAGAGTCAAAACATATTGGCTTTGCCAATGCTGCTTTTAGGTTTCCCTTGCGCTGTACTTGCGAAATCTCTTGTAAATGAAAATAAAAACGAAAAAGGGCTTAGAGCCCCAATTACTTACTCTTTGTTTGCTTCCAAGGCACTCTCACTTCGTTGCCTCTCACTGGCCAGGCCTCTTGGTTTTGCCTTCTCTTCCTTTCTGGCTGCTCGCTCTCCCATCTCTTCATAGGTGCTAACCCCAGCCCCCTCCCACCGCTGCTCTTGCTGTTAATTGCTCTCTTCTTTCTCCCGCCATCTGTTCCCGGGTTCCACTGCACCCACCGCCCTTTGCTTGCCCTATTCACTGATGTCGTCGCTGCTTGCCCCATCTTTGCTTGTCTGCCCTCTCCCCTTCCGTCTTACTTTAAAGTATATTTTTCTATTTAGAACTCTGTTTATGTTTTGAAGAATGCCCCTCCCATCCCACATGCATACCTTTGTTGCTTGACCTGTCCCTCCCACCATCTTCCTCCCGTCCCTGTTTGCCCCCTCCCTGCCCAGTTGCTTTCCCCATTCAACTCCTGCTCGTCTCCCATTCGTCGACTTGCTTTCACCTAAAATGCTTTTCATGCGAAGGCATTCATTGAAACGGCCAGTTACAGACGGTAGCTGCTCCTCCGCAGTGGCGGAGGAGCATCGCCTCACTGCCTGGCGCAGAGCCAGCAAATGGAAAATAAAACTATGTTCTAGCATAGTTTTATTTTTTTATGTGCCGGCTCTGAGCCAGCTTGTGCAGGGAGGGGCAGGGCATGGGAGAAGGAGTGTAATGTGCAGTCCCTAAGTGCGCATATGTGTGTGGCCTGCATCTCAGGCCGCCCAAACACCCATGCGCTCTTAGAGTTGCTCAGTTAAGCTGGGCTGGAGAAACCCCACAGACTCCCTGTCCTGAGCGGAGCATCTTTTCAGCCCACTCAGGCCAATCCCTGTGCTGCGGAGCATCTTTTCAGCCCACTCAGGCCAATCCCTGTGCTGCTCTCACAGCATGAGAGCAGCGCTGGGACTGCACAGGGAGTATGTCCCGGGGGCTGCTGGGACCACAAGAGGCTTGACATGGGAGGTGGCCGGCACCATAAGGTAAGTTTTATTTAGACTTATTTTGGGGCCGACCAAACAGTCAATTCCCACAACAGTGGGCAAGACACCCCCCCCCCCCCCCCCCCCCGCCCTGGAGCAGGACCGCCCACTCTCCCTTTTTAGGTTTCGCCTGAACCTACCACAGCTTTTTGGATGGCATATTGCGTGCGGTTACGCGCACATGCACAAGCAGAGGCGCCATCTGGCTTTCCTCTCGCTCTCCCAAGCATGCGCGCCTCGCTCCGCCTCTCGGTCTTGCTCACCCCTCACCCACCACAGAGCGTGTCTCGATGGCAGAGAGAAGACACATTAAAGACCGGCTCATTTTGTGCTCGGGGGCCCAAGTGGACATAAAGCTCTCTAGCTCGAACCTTAAGTGGCTCGCATACCTCTATTCCTTTGGCAACACTTATTAACCACAGCGCCACGATCGGCTGACTACCTGAACCGACCACGCCACTCTTTTGCCCCCATAGAGAGAGCTTCCGTCGATCACATCCATTTCGGGGTCCGACTTCTCCCCTCAAATCATTGCTCCGCCTTCTTCTCCCACTGGCCACCCCTAGCCTCAGTACACGTCCCGTTACTTTTCTGGAGCCGCGCCCACGGTTCCGCTTGCCTCCCCACACGTTCTTCGCTTGGCCACACCCCTTGCTCTTGCCTGACTCGGTTTTGTGTCTGGGCGCTTTAAGTTTTCTTCTTCTGCCGCCCTCCTCGGTGTCCTAAGGATGGCCGGAGCTGGGACTCGGCTGCTGCTTCTCTGCCTCTGCACGGGAGCTGTTTTTGGAGAGGGCAGCAACAACAAAAAAAAACAGAGGCAGGTGCAGCTTCAGCAAGCCGTCAACTTGGAGACCCCCAAAACAACTGTGAGTAGTTAATCTCTTTATCTGCGCAAATGCATCCTGTAAACAAACGTGTTCAAAGTGAAGCACGCACTTGAAGAAGGATGGTCCTGTCTGCAACCACAGTCCCAGATATCAGTCATTCAAGTACTTGTATAAAGGTTGTTACCAGTCATTCAGGTACTTATATAATGATTATATTATTAGGGGAGAGGTGTGGCACCGCAGCCAGGGCGACTGACGCTGGACGCTGGTGATCATGGTTCGATTCCTGGCTCCAGCGGCAGGGGTCTGCCCAGCACCATGCGACTCTGGGAAATAGCTCGCTGCCCCCAACGCCGAGATATCCCTTCGGGGGTGATTTGTGCGCTATACAAGTACTGGATTTGCATATTCCGAGTCTCAGCCAGCAAGGCACCCTCTCGATTCAGGTCCTTGAGAACAGCCAGGCTGGTGGCAGCACCCTTGGATACGTCACACCATATAATTGGAAATACTGGGAACAACACTCCAAATTACTTCCATGGGGAGACAAAGGGCTGCATTCCTGGACTGCACTCAATCGATTCTGGCGATTCTGGCGAATGTTTGCGCCCAAATGTTCTGTACCCCAGTCCATTTAAACGTTTTGGAGTGGAATTTCTAGATGTTGTCCATATATCGAAGTTGCGTGTGGGAATGAAAGAAACCAGTCTTTTCCCACCCCAAAAAAGTTTCTGGAACACCCCGGCATCACTCAGTACCACCACAGCATCACTCTGCAGCGCAACAGCATCAATCAGCATTACCACAGCATCAGTCAGCACCACCAAAGCATCACTAAGGGCCACCACAGCACCACTAAGGGCCACCACAGCACCACTAAGGGCCACCACAGCATCACTAAGGGCCACCACAGCAACACTAAGGGCCACCACAGCATCACTAAGGGCCACCACAGCATCACTATGCGCTACCACAGCATCAATCAGCATCGCCACAGCATCACTCAGGGCCACCACAGCATCACTCAGGGCCAGCACAGGCTCTCTCAGCACCACCACAGCGTCACTCAGCACCACCACAGCGTCACTCAGCACCACCACAGCGTCACTCAGCACATCCCCAGTGTCACTCAGCACAACCACAGCATCACTCAGGGCCACCACAGGATCACTCCCCTTCACCACAGCATCACTCATTATCACCACAGCATCACTATGCGCTACCACAGCATCACTATGCGCTACCACAGCATCACTCTGCAGCGCCACAGCATCACTCTGCAGCGCCACAGCATCACTCTGCAGCGCCACAGCATCACTCTGCAGCGCCACAGCATCACTCTGCAGCGCCACAGCATCACTCTGCAGCGCAACAGCATCAATCAGCATCACCACAGCATCACTATGCGCTACCACAGCGTCACTCTGCAGCGCCACAGCATCAATCCGCATCAGTCAGCACCACCACAGGATCACTCCGGGCCAGCACAGCATCACTCAACTCCACCACTGCATAACTCAGGGCAGGCACAACATCACTCAACGACACCACAACATCACTCAGTGCTTCTTACACTTTTTAATTACAACTTCTCAGCATGCTGCACAGCAGACACACTTCTCTACAGCACAGGTTAGAAACATTGGCAAAGTCAATAGCTCTACCTAAACACTTATAAGGCCCCTCAATGCATAGCCAATAGGTCTCGCCTTTGGGACATTATAAGTGTTTAGTTATCCAGCACAATATCCTTCATTAAACAACATCAAGTGTTGCATGGCTAATCACTTATAAGGTCCCAAAAGCAAGACCTATTGGCTATTCCAATGCTTGTTCTCTATGTGGGATGCTGCATGCAGCAGCCTACAGAGAAAATGGCCCGGGTGGGGCGCGCTCCGATGCGCCTCACCAGTCACAACTCTGCCATTGCAGCGTTATGATTGGCGGAGGGGAGGGAGGGAGGCTGCCTTTCTGACAAGAGCTGCAAGAATTGAAAACGCAGGACGGCGGGAGCAGGAGTCGGGACCCTTCCAGAAGCAGGATGGTAATTTTTTTTTTTTTTTTGAAATTAGACGAACCCCTCCCGCCTCCCCCATCCCCCTGCGACGCACCCATTCCCCCCACCCACCCACCCGGGACTGGTGGTGCAGTTGTAAAACTGTAGGGGTGCAGCCGGATGACGGAAGAAAACTGCACGTGCACGTAGCACGTTAGAGACAGTCAGAGGCATGTTCCATTTATAATGTGCTGAACTGTCCGTCCACCATCCCTTTTGGTATCAAACTGTAAACACCAGCAGCAGGCCTGTGTCTCTCGTCTGTTTCACAGATGGCATCAGTGAGCAGTGCACGTGTTGTGCACTTACAGAAATGACTGACTTGTGAGCGAAGGGTGCACTTCACACTGGTGAACGCTCTTTGCACGAGAACGTCTTGCATCGTGTCTGCTTTAGAAAAACATGTAATACAGGGCGTGAGGGTGCAACGCACGTGATGCCTAAACTTATAGCAAACACTGTGTTTACATTAATTCTTCTTTTTGCCACCGACGCCCTTTACACCTTCATCGTCGAGCGGGTGCACTCTATCGTCCTTGTAAATACTCGTGCAGGCTTCTTGGCCCTTCCTAACACCAGAGATTCTTTTCACTGCAGCCGATGGATTAAAAGCTGGTATTTGGGTTTGTTGGAAAGGGTAGGGCGGGGGAGGCTTGAGTGGAGCGAAGGGCGACGGGAGGTTCCGTGGCAGAGAGCTTGAAGTCTTTTTAAAATGCTGGAGTTTTTCTATTCCCTTGGATTGCTGGCCCCGTTTTTGCTTTAAAGTGCAAAACTTGCACTTCTTCCCCCTTCATGTGTGGCACTTTGAGATGTCACAACGACAATCAGTATGTGTGCAAGCACCATAGCACCATTCTAATGAGGCAGGTAGTATTCTTGTGAGAGGCTTGGCTACCACCTTATACACTTCTCTCCCCCCAGGTTTGTGCTCCACTACTAACCATTTGGCTTTCAGGACGCACAGGAAGACTTTTCATTCATTCATTTAAATCTTTATTTCGACGCATTGGCATCATAAAAGATACAATAAAAACATTCATTTCTCTTACAATTTGACACTTCCTAACACAAAAAAGGATGACCGGATCAATTAAGATAACCTATTTCTATGTGTATTCATTGCGTCCGAGTACACAATATCTAATTACAAGATTCTTTAACGAGCACAATTTACCTGGGCGAAAATTATACAACAATTAATAATACAATTAATAATAAATACAATTTAAGAACTATTAAAAAGAATAATTAAATCACTAACCGCTAGGACATAATTTTAAAAGGTTATGCCAAATTTAAAAAAAAAGGTTTGAAACTTTTGAATAATCCTCCAGGTTGGTTAATTAGACATGCGATTTGAGTACATGATCGTCCTAATCATTTTGAGATATTTGATGAACAATAGTTGTGCATTTATATTAAAAATGTAGGCCCAACTTTAGTCTAATGAAGTTAACAGCAAGAAGAAATCTACTGACTCCAAAAACTATCACCTGACTGGTGTCAGTCTTTAGAATTCTGCCAGCCTCCTTATAGGATCTCAAACCAATTTTAAGACAAAGCGGCACTATCCACTTTTTCCTTGGTGTTACATAGCTGGAGCAAAAGAGAAGTATATGTAAATCATCTTCCTTTGTATCATGAGTGCATGAAGTACAAAGATCACTACTTAACTTCGCCCAGCTTTTTTCAAGCGCCTTGATTCTAAGTGTACCATATCTAAATTTTAGGTACAGAGTTTTTGATAACGGCGGATGGATCTCATCTAAAAAAGGTTCAAAAAGTGCTACATCTTTAAAAAATAAAAAATTATCAGTCAATGGACCATGGGTTTTTATGTACACTGACTTGTAGCTCACGTATGACCAAAATGATAGTTTAACAATTTTCCTAGAGCACGAGTTCATAGCCTCAGGATCATTCCAAAAATGGGCTAATCCAATCATGCCCAGCCAAGTTCTAACGTGCTTGAACCAATAAACTTTATTACAGCTATCGAGATCCATAACTTCTTTCAAGCCTTTCTTGTAGTCCAGTAATTCTGGAGTCGTTCACAGTCTGACCCACAGCAATAATGGTCTTAATATTGCGTGTTGATCTGTTCGTTTCATGTTTAGATCCAAAAGGAGGGGTGTCAATGGGGTATTAGTAAATAGTTTTAACAACCCCCTGAAGAACTTGTTCTCAAGGCTTTCAAATGTACTTCTACATGCGGGTCCCCATAATTCTGCCCCATATAGTACCGCTAATTGTACCTTGTACTTGAAGATCTCTAGGGCAGGGGTTACTGCCTTGTTCAAGCATTTATTATGTCTTTTAAGGATTGGGAGACAGTTTTGTTTAAAGACTATCTTAGTTCTTTCTAGCTGTGATCTCCATGCTAAGGATGAATCTATAGATACACCTAAGTAAATAAAATTCTGCACATAATCAAGCTTCTGTCCATTTAACATTAAATCTTTCCTAAAATTTTTATGCGGGCTCAGGGCCATGTATTTTGTTTTTTTTTGTATTAATTTCTAAACCTTTCGAGATACAATAGGACTGAAACCTTTCCAGTAGGTTTTGAAGGCCCCGTGGTGTTTGGGAAATGAGGATGGTATCGTCCGCAAAAAGGAGGGACGAGACCCGTTCGCCCCTCAGTCTTGGTGAATCATTATCACTGCTCTCCATGTAAGACGGAATGTCGTTAACAAACAGGGAGAATAAAGTCGGGGCCAGTACACACCCCTGGCGTACTCCCCTCTTTAGCGGAATAGCTTTTGTAAGTTCCCCAATTGGACCCCACCTAACCTTGGCATAGATGTCCGTATGTAGCCCCATGACCAATTTTAATAAATCTACTGGAAGTCCCTGAGTTTTCAATGATTCCCACAAAAGTTCTCGGGGGATAAGGTCAAATGCCGCCCGTAAATCAACAAATGCCACATACAGGTGGTCTTTGCGAAGGGTGACATATTTCCAATACAAACAACAAAGCCTTAGGACTTGGTCAATGGTTCCTGTTTTTGCTCTGAACCCGGCTTGGTATTTTGTTAAAATTGATTCATCTTCCAACCATGTATTAATGCGATTTAATATATGCCTAGCATAGATTTTTTGGGTTATATCTAAAAGACTTTTCCCTTTTCTCTTTATTCGTTCTTTTCTTATTAACAGAACAGCGATTTTACCTCTGGTGAATCCATCAACCAATTCTGCGTTATTTCTTTCTTAGTTGTCGATTATCACCTCGACGCAGATAGCTCTTTGTACTCTAATCCCTCTCTCGGAGCGCGTGTTTTCCCCAGGTACGTTTCTACGCACGCACCTACCGCCAGCAGTGTTCCCTTTATTCTTAAATGTGTCTGCATTAAAAGCGGCAATGGCTTGAAGCTGTGGCTTTTCTGCCAAGGCTCTTAGCGTCTCTGCGCATAAACAGGCTTTCTTGAGAGAGTGATGCCTCCTGCCTGCGCTCAAAGGTCTGGGGTGCTCACAAAGTCATTAGAAACGCATACATTTTGGGATGCTTTTCAGTCGATTTAATTGAGAAGCAACCTACTTCTCCCCGCCCGCTTTACCACCTTCAGGCTTCATTACTCTCTCTCTTTCCAGGTGACAAGGGTGACTCTGCTACAGAAGATACAAATAAAGTCTCTCAGCACAAAATCTTGAAGGACAAGTGTCACCCTTGTGACTGTAAAGGATGCGTACTGAAAAGCATTTCTGTGCACCTTACCAAATTATTGCACTCCGGGGCTTACATGAAGATAATTGTGTTTTGACTCTAGTTTATCCAACATTAAGCAGCCCGTGGGGAAAATGAGCAAAGTTATCTTAGCATGGTAATGTCAGATGCACATTTTGTTATTCACTTCAGCCATGAGCAGGGCAAGTCAGGCTCGCTTGCTACGCTCGCTCGCCATAGTGCGCTCAGCCACAACTTGTACGCCTCACCACTTTCAAATGCCACCAGCCACCACCGTGGTTCCCTTCATCGATCTGTTTCCTTTCAGTGCGCATCCAAGCGGTCTGTCTCTGAGCACCACCTAGGCTCGGTGACGCAGTGCTGAGAGCCTCGGGTCCCAGGGGGTTTCTCTGTACATTGGAGCTTTGCTCGTCGATAACATTTGACTAAAAGCTCTTGACAGATGGCAGGTACTTTTCATAACAAGCCTTGGCAAAGCCAATAGGTTTCGCCCATTCGAATTGTATTGCCTTTTTCAATTTTTTTAACATTGTAGAGCAGTTGAGCTTCTACGCAACAAGGCTTAACGTTTTTTTAAAAGTAGTATTACACGGGCAATGCTGGCCGCGTCATAGCGTTTTTTAAAAACATTTTAATACATGTGCGACATGTAGAAAAAACATTGACAAAGCCAATAGATTTTGCATTGGCTAAACCTATTGGCTTTGTCTGTTTTTTGTTTAGCAGGCCTTAGTGTCTGGGCCACGAGCCACTTTCGGCGCAGGCCATCACAGGCAGCGCCCACACGCACAGCGGAAGGCGCTGTAGAAGTCGTATGTCTTTGTCTGACCCCTGAACGCCGTCTTTGTTTACTTTGCAGCTTCACAAAGTTGCTGTTTAACCTACAAGAACCGAGTGACAGTGAACAGCCCTCTGTGTGTGTTCAGCATCAATGACTTGCATGTTTCGGGGGCCTGGAGCTGCTTGCTTGTTGCTGGCAGTAATGGGAGCTGTCTGTGAGATTGTTGAAATGTCTCAGTGGGTTGTGGGTGTGCTGTAGAGACCTCTTTACAGTACAGGCGCGGTTGTCAGTCCTGCTGGGCTGCCATCCACATAAGAGTGATAAAGACATGGGTGGAACTAAACTTCCAAGGCATTCCGGATTGTTGATAAAAGTCGAATCTTTGTATAAACGTTTACACAGATATAGTGAAAAGGTAAATCTTGTTCTGTTGATGGAATCAAGGTTATATTACCAGTCCTTGGTGCCACTGCACCATACAGCACAAAGATATGAGGCACGCTACAGGGAACATGCCGCCTGTAGTGCACAGTGTGCACAGATTCACTTCTCGGCACGCTGCAGAAACTCTCATTACAGCATCAGGTTTCTGTTTAAAGAGTTTGCCCCATCCCTGTGATATGATATGAATCCTTCGCTGTGAGGGGGATCGAACACGGCGCACCAGACATAAATAAACTACATTTCCCACAAGTCTTGTAGTTCAGCCTCGTAAAAGTGTGAACAGCTGTGATTACGTTGCGTGACGTTAGAGAATTGGGTCAGAACCGCCCTCCAATCAGGCTCGTGCACCTCCGGTTAAAAGCCGACACCGCCGTACTCACATCCCCGACGGCAGACGGTGTGGTTGACTAGGTGCAACGGCGGTGCAGGGTCCTTGATGAAGTAAGTGACAGCGAGGGTACACTTTGTTATTCAGACGCCTGTTATCGCGTATGATTTGTGTTGATAGCAGAGACGCATGTAGAGCTTACCAATGGTTCCAAATTGTTCTGTTTAAATAATTTCAAAAAAAGACTAGCTATAACAAAAGGGACAGCAAACAAAACATATACAAATAGGGGGAAAGTTCACCCTGCAACACAGGATTTGAAGAACTAAGCAGGAATACTGGCACGGAAGCGAAATAAGAATAAATACGTCCCTGAATATATTTCCCTAAACCGTAAAAAGATAGTAACGCGGTAATAAGGTTCCGTGAACTAGAATCTTGTAGAGAACGAGATGTTTATCATTAGATCGGTTTTGAACGTGCTAATAGTTGCCTTTATTTATCTCTGATGCAGTGTTTGACTACAGGACTGCACCTAACACACGAGATCTGCATGATGCCAGTAGGCACAGGGCAGTAGGTGAGCGCCGGAAGTTCTTAATAATCGACTGGATGAAAGAGATATACATGATCACTATGCATGGTGATATATTTAAGAAATGAATAAACAACACAACAAGGGAATGGGTGCCTAAATAGAGAGCTATAGGATTGATGACTAGAAAATACATTATAGCCACAATCCTTTTCACTCATAGTCAATCACAAGCAGTATGATGATCACGTTGTGTGGTGTATAGATGTGGATGTGATGTGGCGGTGAGCAAACTGGAATGATTAATGTATTACACTAAGCCCTAACATAGAGAGCACATAGTCAGGTGGTACACCATCACTACAACTAAGAACCAACGACTACGAGCACAAGACGGGCTGTAGATAGATTCATGTTGTTGTGTCGTCAAAGAAACACATGTTAACTTTGTGTCCCATGTCCAATAGAAAAATTCTACTGAAGTCGGAAGGCACATACGGACAGGTGAGTGCATTAGGCCTCACGTACGAATGAGTTGCATGTAAGCACATGTACAGCTTAATCGCAGGGACCTTATAGCATAAGGAAAAGAAAGATATCGCCCTGACGAAGGCCCCAAGACCCGATTGGGCTACAAGACGGGCCGAAACATGTTGGCATATGGTAGCGGGTACAATTGAACAAATCGAGTTCAAAGAAACCCCGACAATAAGTTTTTACTGATATCATGAGTGCCCAATAATAAATAATTTAAAATAGGGTACACTCATAGGTATTTTTAATCTGATCTGGTTCCCTGCCTAACCAGTGGTTCATTTATCTAGGAACTCCCAGTATATCTTTGGTTGAGTCCGCCCAGAGAGTACCATCTTCTCTGGGTGTGGAGTAATTGCCTATGATGAAGCATGTCACTATTACGTGAGTGAGGCTTTTACTTCAATATCTTTGATATTCCACCTGTCAAGTAGATAGTTGAACAACATCTTTCCACTACTCTGAATCTGGTATTTCGCCAATTCAATAGTGGTTGCTTTTTGTGAAAAAAAGTTACTCAGGGAGAACGCAACCACGTTGTTTATTCTCTCCCTCTCTGTTTGTGATAAAAGAGCTCAGAGGGGCCTCCATAGCCCTGAGAGGTTTCTAAAAAACACCTCCCTAGAAGAGGTGTGGCACACCTGACATAGTTTGGATCAGGTCATCCGACAAGTCTGGGGTATTTTGACCCCACAGACTTGCAATCATCCCGCCAAGATGGCCGAGGGATTAGCATATGACGAAGATGAAATATCATCAATTTTAGCAATGCCACCACTGATCTCCGACACTACTCTCACACACGTTAACCAAAACAATGGCGATTGGGACTCTCTAACAGAATTGAAAAGGACCCAACTCAAAACTTTACTTCACGGAGCCATCATGACTGAATACTTGAGGGGTAATATAGCACCCAACGGTTTGATTGTGGCAAACTCCCCACGAATTTTCCTGAATGACCCCGAATTTAGACGCAGCTGGTCCTTGATCGCATGGAAATGCAGCAGAGACTGGCTGGTCTTAATTATTAAGACTGCTAAAAGACTCTCAGATGCCCTCCTTATTGAAATAAAAACACTGGAAAATGGTTTGAAAACTCAAATCACAATTGCACAATTCAAAAAGAAACTGGACGAAAACAATAAAATAATTAATGAGTACAAAGAATATCTTACCCAAGCAAAAATTACAAAATTTCAGAAAGACCTAAAAAAATTTAAATTTGAGAGTGTTTTTCCATACTCGAGAGAGGATTATACCCCAACAGATAAAGACAACTCAGACTTCTCAGACACAGGAAGCACAGGCTCTGGCAACTATTCCAGCGATACATCATCTGAAGGCCGAAAAAGCACCAATAGACGCAGTGGCAACAACCCAAGAAGAAATAGAGGCCCATACATGCAAGGAGGAATACAACAACAACCACCCTTTGGATGGAACCCCTTCATGCAAGCGCCCTTCCAACCACCACAGTTTGGATACCAGTGGCAACCCTATCAACAACCTTTTTTAGGGCGAGGCCGAAGACGAGGAGGAGGCAACCGGAGAGGGCAACGGGTTCAATGGGATACCAACAGAGAAGACCTGACAGCACAGGACCAGGGACCCAGCACGAGCAAGAACGCACGGGAATACTGAACCTGAGCAAGAGAATCCTCTCCCAACAACAAGAAAATGTCCTAAAAAAAAGGACTAGGCTTTGTCCCGACGAATCGGTCAAATTTCTTTGATCTAAGAATTGAACTTGCCGAATTTTTTCGCAGACTCCGTCTGTCGGTGTTCTTTGCAGAAACAGAGGGACCAGAGGAACTGAGTGAATTGACAGATAAAAATACAGGCCTACGAAAAAAATCGAAATTCATCCCCCCGAACCACACTATGCCACCGGCATTACTAGCCTTTGAGAAGGCAGTAACATTGGATATCGATGAATTGAAGGATAATACCAACCAAAGATTCAACAACTTCACATTGATTGAACGGCAGACACTGGCAGAATTTGACAAGATGCAGGATGTCATAATTAAACCAGCAGATAAAGGAGGAGCAACGGTGATACTACCCATTGAGATGTACAGAAATGAGTGTATGAGACTACTCAATGATCAACGGAATTATGCACGATTACAGAGAGATCCAACTGTGAGTCTGAAACGAGAAATACAAGAGATGGTCTCGGAAGCAGCACAAGAGGGGTGGATTACCAAGGCAGAAGAATTTTTTTTACAAGAACTTGACCCAAAAACTCCATACTTTTACATCCTCCCGAAAGTGCACAAAAATGTACATCCACCACCAGGCAGACCGATTGTGTCAGGCATTGGTTCGGCTCTCGAACCACTGTCAAGATTTGCCGACCATTTCTTGCGACCAATGGTGCAGAGAATGCCCTCGTACCTTAAAGACACACAAGACATCTTATTGAAACTTCAAACTTTGAGCTTCAGTCCTACCACCGACTACCTAATGACATTAGACGTGGAAGCATTGTATACCAGTATTCCACAAGAGGCCTCACTTAGGGTGATAGAAAATCTGCTGGGTCTGGAAAACTGGTCATCAATAACACCTATAAAATTTGTGGTTCAATGTGTACGATTAGCCCTAACAAGAAATTACTTTGAATTTGAAGGGGAGTATTTTCTACAAACCCATGGCACTTCAATGGGGATGACCTGCGCCCCCAGTGTAGCATGCCTGTACGTGCATGACTTCGAAACACGTTTCATCTATAGTGACTCCAACCCGTACCAATCCAACTTGGGAGTATGGAGAAGATTCATAGATGATATCTTTATAGTCTGGAAAGGAGATGCCGAAAAAGCAAAAGAATTTCTGACATGGCTAAACAACAGGGATGAATTCTTGAAGTTTACAATGACTCTAACAAAAGATTCCATCACATTTTTGGATTTGAAAATCTGGCCAGCGGAGGGGACACTAAAAACGGAAGTGTTCTACAAACCTACAGATGCCAACAACCTCCTCAGATATGACAGCTTCCACCCGAAAGCGCTGCGAGACAACTTGCCAGTAGGCCAATTCCTACGACTAAGGAGAAATTGTACGGAAAAAGCAAATTATGAAATTCACGCCAAAAAATTAACACAGAAATTGCAGACAAAGTGCTACCCTACAAAACTGATTAAACAAGCATATAAAAGGGCAAAAAACTGCAACAGAGAAGGGCTTTTGGAACCAAAAAGGAAACTGGATGACAAAAAACTGGTATGCGTAACCACATTCGGAACAGATTCCAACAGTGTAAAGAACATAGTTCTACGACATTGGAGAACACTGAACTCTGGGGGTCTTAAACTAGAGAAACCACTATTTGCATTTAAGAGAGGTAAATCCATCAAAGACTCTGTTGTACATACCAGACCAAAAAAGAAACAAGGCAGAACAGGCCAACAGAGCACACTCTGGAATCTACCAGAGGTAACCGGACACTACCCGTGCGGATCATGTAGTGTATGCAAATTAACAACACAGAGCAAAACAATCGACGTGGGCCTTAAAACACCATGGGAACAAAGGTCCTTCAGCAATTGCAACAGCCACAATGTGGTTTACCTAATGACGTGCATCTGCAATAAAATATACATTGGGATGACCACACGTAAGGTCAAGATCAGGATCAATGAGCACCGCAGTACATTTAGGTGCGGTAAAACCATCACAAAAATGATGAGACATTTTCAAACGCAGAAACACAGTGAAGATGACTTTACTTGGACTGTAATTGAGAGACTACCAGACAGCTGCAACGAAAAACAATTGCTAAAACTAGAGCAAAGGTGGATCTATCGCTTGTCAAGCACAACATCAGGACTGAACGAGGAAATTCCATGGTGCTCTATGACGTAGCTTTGCCACATAGCCTACATATCTCTGAATATGGCAATCAAAAGTAGATCTATTGCCCGTTTAAAACAACAACAGGAAATAAGAAGAAAATTCCGCGGGATGGTTTAATTTAGATTGGGCCAAAAAGTATACATATCCCTAAAACATGGTAAACAGGAGCAAAAGACCAGAGGCATAGTCCTGGAAAGACAACAAAACCTCCGACATATATAACAACAAAAGATTGGGGTGTAACATTAGTCCTCGATATATATAATTTAGGAACACAAGGGGATAACACCATGAAAGTCGGAATTAGGTAACAAACGTGCAGTCAACTAGATTAATCCACTGATTAGAATGACCTGCCGTTAGCAGATATACGAAACTCAAGTGGGGCTGCCTACATCATACCCACTAACACTGGTCGTGAGGTGAGACACGCTATTTCCGCAAAGATAATGGCGAAATAGCAACTCTACACACTTCAAGCGATTATCATTAAAATAACTACACGAGGGATCAACGAAATACTCCTCAAAATTGTAACTAACAAATCCTTCGCTGTGAGGGGGATCGAACACGGCGCACCAGACATAAATAAACTACATTTCCCACAAGTCTTGTAGTTCAGCCTCGTAAAAGTGTGAACAGCTGTGATTACGTTGCGTGACGTTAGAGAATTGGGTCAGAACCGCCCTCCAATCAGGCTCGTGCACCTCCGGTTAAAAGCCGACACCGCCGTACTCACATCCCCGACGGCAGACGGTGTGGTTGACTAGGTGCAACGGCGGTGCAGGGTCCTTGATGAAGTAAGTGACAGCGAGGGTACACTTTGTTATTCAGACGCCTGTTATCGCGTATGATTTGTGTTGATAGCAGAGACGCATGTAGAGCTTACCAATGGTTCCAAATTGTTCTGTTTAAATAATTTCAAAAAAAGACTAGCTATAACAAAAGGGACAGCAAACAAAACATATACAAATAGGGGGAAAGTTCACCCTGCAACACAGGATTTGAAGAACTAAGCAGGAATACTGGCACGGAAGCGAAATAAGAATAAATACGTCCCTGAATATATTTCCCTAAACCGTAAAAAGATAGTAACGCGGTAATAAGGTTCCGTGAACTAGAATCTTGTAGAGAACGAGATGTTTATCATTAGATCGGTTTTGAACGTGCTAATAGTTGCCTTTATTTATCTCTGATGCAGTGTTTGACTACAGGACTGCACCTAACACACGAGATCTGCATGATGCCAGTAGGCACAGGGCAGTAGGTGAGCGCCGGAAGTTCTTAATAATCGACTGGATGAAAGAGATATACATGATCACTATGCATGGTGATATATTTAAGAAATGAATAAACAACACAACAAGGGAATGGGTGCCTAAATAGAGAGCTATAGGATTGATGACTAGAAAATACATTATAGCCACAATCCTTTTCACTCATAGTCAATCACAAGCAGTATGATGATCACGTTGTGTGGTGTATAGATGTGGATGTGATGTGGCGGTGAGCAAACTGGAATGATTAATGTATTACACTAAGCCCTAACATAGAGAGCACATAGTCAGGTGGTACACCATCACTACAACTAAGAACCAACGACTACGAGCACAAGACGGGCTGTAGATAGATTCATGTTGTTGTGTCGTCAAAGAAACACATGTTAACTTTGTGTCCCATGTCCAATAGAAAAATTCTACTGAAGTCGGAAGGCACATACGGACAGGTGAGTGCATTAGGCCTCACGTACGAATGAGTTGCATGTAAGCACATGTACAGCTTAATCGCAGGGACCTTATAGCATAAGGAAAAGAAAGATATCGCCCTGACGAAGGCCCCAAGACCCGATTGGGCTACAAGACGGGCCGAAACATGTTGGCATATGGTAGCGGGTACAATTGAACAAATCGAGTTCAAAGAAACCCCGACAATAAGTTTTTACTGATATCATGAGTGCCCAATAATAAATAATTTAAAATAGGGTACACTCATAGGTATTTTTAATCTGATCTGGTTCCCTGCCTAACCAGTGGTTCATTTATCTAGGAACTCCCAGTATATCTTTGGTTGAGTCCGCCCAGAGAGTACCATCTTCTCTGGGTGTGGAGTAATTGCCTATGATGAAGCATGTCACTATTACGTGAGTGAGGCTTTTACTTCAATATCTTTGATATTCCACCTGTCAAGTAGATAGTTGAACAACATCTTTCCACTACTCTGAATCTGGTATTTCGCCAATTCAATAGTGGTTGCTTTTTGTGAAAAAAAGTTACTCAGGGAGAACGCAACCACGTTGTTTATTCTCTCCCTCTCTGTTTGTGATAAAAGAGCTCAGAGGGGCCTCCATAGCCCTGAGAGGTTTCTAAAAAACACCTCCCTAGAAGAGGTGTGGCACACCTGACATAGTTTGGATCAGGTCATCCGACAAGTCTGGGGTATTTTGACCCCACAGACTTGCAATCATCCCGCCAAGATGGCCGAGGGATTAGCATATGACGAAGATGAAATATCATCAATTTTAGCAATGCCACCACTGATCTCCGACACTACTCTCACACACGTTAACCAAAACAATGGCGATTGGGACTCTCTAACAGAATTGAAAAGGACCCAACTCAAAACTTTACTTCACGGAGCCATCATGACTGAATACTTGAGGGGTAATATAGCACCCAACGGTTTGATTGTGGCAAACTCCCCACGAATTTTCCTGAATGACCCCGAATTTAGACGCAGCTGGTCCTTGATCGCATGGAAATGCAGCAGAGACTGGCTGGTCTTAATTATTAAGACTGCTAAAAGACTCTCAGATGCCCTCCTTATTGAAATAAAAACACTGGAAAATGGTTTGAAAACTCAAATCACAATTGCACAATTCAAAAAGAAACTGGACGAAAACAATAAAATAATTAATGAGTACAAAGAATATCTTACCCAAGCAAAAATTACAAAATTTCAGAAAGACCTAAAAAAATTTAAATTTGAGAGTGTTTTTCCATACTCGAGAGAGGATTATACCCCAACAGATAAAGACAACTCAGACTTCTCAGACACAGGAAGCACAGGCTCTGGCAACTATTCCAGCGATACATCATCTGAAGGCCGAAAAAGCACCAATAGACGCAGTGGCAACAACCCAAGAAGAAATAGAGGCCCATACATGCAAGGAGGAATACAACAACAACCACCCTTTGGATGGAACCCCTTCATGCAAGCGCCCTTCCAACCACCACAGTTTGGATACCAGTGGCAACCCTATCAACAACCTTTTTTAGGGCGAGGCCGAAGACGAGGAGGAGGCAACCGGAGAGGGCAACGGGTTCAATGGGATACCAACAGAGAAGACCTGACAGCACAGGACCAGGGACCCAGCACGAGCAAGAACGCACGGGAATACTGAACCTGAGCAAGAGAATCCTCTCCCAACAACAAGAAAATGTCCTAAAAAAAAGGACTAGGCTTTGTCCCGACGAATCGGTCAAATTTCTTTGATCTAAGAATTGAACTTGCCGAATTTTTTCGCAGACTCCGTCTGTCGGTGTTCTTTGCAGAAACAGAGGGACCAGAGGAACTGAGTGAATTGACAGATAAAAATACAGGCCTACGAAAAAAATCGAAATTCATCCCCCCGAACCACACTATGCCACCGGCATTACTAGCCTTTGAGAAGGCAGTAACATTGGATATCGATGAATTGAAGGATAATACCAACCAAAGATTCAACAACTTCACATTGATTGAACGGCAGACACTGGCAGAATTTGACAAGATGCAGGATGTCATAATTAAACCAGCAGATAAAGGAGGAGCAACGGTGATACTACCCATTGAGATGTACAGAAATGAGTGTATGAGACTACTCAATGATCAACGGAATTATGCACGATTACAGAGAGATCCAACTGTGAGTCTGAAACGAGAAATACAAGAGATGGTCTCGGAAGCAGCACAAGAGGGGTGGATTACCAAGGCAGAAGAATTTTTTTTACAAGAACTTGACCCAAAAACTCCATACTTTTACATCCTCCCGAAAGTGCACAAAAATGTACATCCACCACCAGGCAGACCGATTGTGTCAGGCATTGGTTCGGCTCTCGAACCACTGTCAAGATTTGCCGACCATTTCTTGCGACCAATGGTGCAGAGAATGCCCTCGTACCTTAAAGACACACAAGACATCTTATTGAAACTTCAAACTTTGAGCTTCAGTCCTACCACCGACTACCTAATGACATTAGACGTGGAAGCATTGTATACCAGTATTCCACAAGAGGCCTCACTTAGGGTGATAGAAAATCTGCTGGGTCTGGAAAACTGGTCATCAATAACACCTATAAAATTTGTGGTTCAATGTGTACGATTAGCCCTAACAAGAAATTACTTTGAATTTGAAGGGGAGTATTTTCTACAAACCCATGGCACTTCAATGGGGATGACCTGCGCCCCCAGTGTAGCATGCCTGTACGTGCATGACTTCGAAACACGTTTCATCTATAGTGACTCCAACCCGTACCAATCCAACTTGGGAGTATGGAGAAGATTCATAGATGATATCTTTATAGTCTGGAAAGGAGATGCCGAAAAAGCAAAAGAATTTCTGACATGGCTAAACAACAGGGATGAATTCTTGAAGTTTACAATGACTCTAACAAAAGATTCCATCACATTTTTGGATTTGAAAATCTGGCCAGCGGAGGGGACACTAAAAACGGAAGTGTTCTACAAACCTACAGATGCCAACAACCTCCTCAGATATGACAGCTTCCACCCGAAAGCGCTGCGAGACAACTTGCCAGTAGGCCAATTCCTACGACTAAGGAGAAATTGTACGGAAAAAGCAAATTATGAAATTCACGCCAAAAAATTAACACAGAAATTGCAGACAAAGTGCTACCCTACAAAACTGATTAAACAAGCATATAAAAGGGCAAAAAACTGCAACAGAGAAGGGCTTTTGGAACCAAAAAGGAAACTGGATGACAAAAAACTGGTATGCGTAACCACATTCGGAACAGATTCCAACAGTGTAAAGAACATAGTTCTACGACATTGGAGAACACTGAACTCTGGGGGTCTTAAACTAGAGAAACCACTATTTGCATTTAAGAGAGGTAAATCCATCAAAGACTCTGTTGTACATACCAGACCAAAAAAGAAACAAGGCAGAACAGGCCAACAGAGCACACTCTGGAATCTACCAGAGGTAACCGGACACTACCCGTGCGGATCATGTAGTGTATGCAAATTAACAACACAGAGCAAAACAATCGACGTGGGCCTTAAAACACCATGGGAACAAAGGTCCTTCAGCAATTGCAACAGCCACAATGTGGTTTACCTAATGACGTGCATCTGCAATAAAATATACATTGGGATGACCACACGTAAGGTCAAGATCAGGATCAATGAGCACCGCAGTACATTTAGGTGCGGTAAAACCATCACAAAAATGATGAGACATTTTCAAACGCAGAAACACAGTGAAGATGACTTTACTTGGACTGTAATTGAGAGACTACCAGACAGCTGCAACGAAAAACAATTGCTAAAACTAGAGCAAAGGTGGATCTATCGCTTGTCAAGCACAACATCAGGACTGAACGAGGAAATTCCATGGTGCTCTATGACGTAGCTTTGCCACATAGCCTACATATCTCTGAATATGGCAATCAAAAGTAGATCTATTGCCCGTTTAAAACAACAACAGGAAATAAGAAGAAAATTCCGCGGGATGGTTTAATTTAGATTGGGCCAAAAAGTATACATATCCCTAAAACATGGTAAACAGGAGCAAAAGACCAGAGGCATAGTCCTGGAAAGACAACAAAACCTCCGACATATATAACAACAAAAGATTGGGGTGTAACATTAGTCCTCGATATATATAATTTAGGAACACAAGGGGATAACACCATGAAAGTCGGAATTAGGTAACAAACGTGCAGTCAACTAGATTAATCCACTGATTAGAATGACCTGCCGTTAGCAGATATACGAAACTCAAGTGGGGCTGCCTACATCATACCCACTAACACTGGTCGTGAGGTGAGACACGCTATTTCCGCAAAGATAATGGCGAAATAGCAACTCTACACACTTCAAGCGATTATCATTAAAATAACTACACGAGGGATCAACGAAATACTCCTCAAAATTGTAACTAACAAATCCTTCGCTGTGAGGGGGATCGAACACGGCGCACCAGACATAAATAAACTACATTTCCCACAAGTCTTGTAGTTCAGCCTCGTAAAAGTGTGAACAGCTGTGATTACGTTGCGTGACGTTAGAGAATTGGGTCAGAACCGCCCTCCAATCAGGCTCGTGCACCTCCGGTTAAAAGCCGACACCGCCGTACTCACATCCCCGACGGCAGACGGTGTGGTTGACTAGGTGCAACGGCGGTGCAGGGTCCTTGATGAAGTAAGTGACAGCGAGGGTACACTTTGTTATTCAGACGCCTGTTATCGCGTATGATTTGTGTTGATAGCAGAGACGCATGTAGAGCTTACCAATGGTTCCAAATTGTTCTGTTTAAATAATTTCAAAAAAAGACTAGCTATAACAAAAGGGACAGCAAACAAAACATATACAAATAGGGGGAAAGTTCACCCTGCAACACAGGATTTGAAGAACTAAGCAGGAATACTGGCACGGAAGCGAAATAAGAATAAATACGTCCCTGAATATATTTCCCTAAACCGTAAAAAGATAGTAACGCGGTAATAAGGTTCCGTGAACTAGAATCTTGTAGAGAACGAGATGTTTATCATTAGATCGGTTTTGAACGTGCTAATAGTTGCCTTTATTTATCTCTGATGCAGTGTTTGACTACAGGACTGCACCTAACACACGAGATCTGCATGATGCCAGTAGGCACAGGGCAGTAGGTGAGCGCCGGAAGTTCTTAATAATCGACTGGATGAAAGAGATATACATGATCACTATGCATGGTGATATATTTAAGAAATGAATAAACAACACAACAAGGGAATGGGTGCCTAAATAGAGAGCTATAGGATTGATGACTAGAAAATACATTATAGCCACAATCCTTTTCACTCATAGTCAATCACAAGCAGTATGATGATCACGTTGTGTGGTGTATAGATGTGGATGTGATGTGGCGGTGAGCAAACTGGAATGATTAATGTATTACACTAAGCCCTAACATAGAGAGCACATAGTCAGGTGGTACACCATCACTACAACTAAGAACCAACGACTACGAGCACAAGACGGGCTGTAGATAGATTCATGTTGTTGTGTCGTCAAAGAAACACATGTTAACTTTGTGTCCCATGTCCAATAGAAAAATTCTACTGAAGTCGGAAGGCACATACGGACAGGTGAGTGCATTAGGCCTCACGTACGAATGAGTTGCATGTAAGCACATGTACAGCTTAATCGCAGGGACCTTATAGCATAAGGAAAAGAAAGATATCGCCCTGACGAAGGCCCCAAGACCCGATTGGGCTACAAGACGGGCCGAAACATGTTGGCATATGGTAGCGGGTACAATTGAACAAATCGAGTTCAAAGAAACCCCGACAATAAGTTTTTACTGATATCATGAGTGCCCAATAATAAATAATTTAAAATAGGGTACACTCATAGGTATTTTTAATCTGATCTGGTTCCCTGCCTAACCAGTGGTTCATTTATCTAGGAACTCCCAGTATATCTTTGGTTGAGTCCGCCCAGAGAGTACCATCTTCTCTGGGTGTGGAGTAATTGCCTATGATGAAGCATGTCACTATTACGTGAGTGAGGCTTTTACTTCAATATCTTTGATATTCCACCTGTCAAGTAGATAGTTGAACAACATCTTTCCACTACTCTGAATCTGGTATTTCGCCAATTCAATAGTGGTTGCTTTTTGTGAAAAAAAGTTACTCAGGGAGAACGCAACCACGTTGTTTATTCTCTCCCTCTCTGTTTGTGATAAAAGATATGATATTCAAGCCCTGTACTAATTACACAAATATGGTTCTCATTTTATTCACAACACATCAAAATTACATAAAGACTGAGAAGAATCTGCAGGGATTCGAATATTTCACTCTCAAAGCAAGCACGCGAAGCAGGCAGGCGCTCCACCGGATGAGCTGTCCCCTGGGCGCAGCGTCGGTGCCGCCATGCAATGCATGGGGTGTGCAGTGTCACTGCAAGCTCTCCTGGACACTGACTGAGATGCAGGCGTGTCTCCATATTTCACTGACGTCTCACAACCCCTTCAATACCTTCTGCGTTAACCATACCCTTGGGCGGCTGACCTTTGTTTTGTAAGAGGTCAGAGGTTAAAGATTAGAGTATCCGTCTACTGTACCCGCCGTCAAGAAAAAGGCAAAACGATACAGATCTGATTGCCAAGGAGCCACAAATGAGAGAGAAAACAATGCTTGTGTTAAGATATAAATATTTGTTTTGTTAGTTTTGGAACTTGTCGTCGTCCACTTGGTTACTGAGATAGCTCAGTGGGTAAATGCACCGGCCTGCTGCATAAACATGTCTGCTACCTGCAGGCTTCGATTCCTAACCCTGGGTATGCCGACTTTGCTTTTAACCGTAAGAGGGCTGATGAAACGAGTGCTTTTGAACTAGGTAATAGTGGGTTAGGGTACAGTCAGATTATGATTAGGTTATGCAGTTACTGTTCGGTCATCCACCCTTTCCCCAATGATCACCGAAGATAACTCTTTTCGAAGTGCAGAATGCTTTATAAAACAATAGGACCGGTTTTCTTTCTTCGTCCAGCTGGGTGTCTTATCCTGGTCACTGAGCTGAGGCATTTGATCAAAGGCCACGTGGAAATGAACCGCAAACTAGCTCTGATCCAGACCACTCTAACACTGAGCCCAGCACGGAGTACATATATCAGAGTAGACACCCTTTGTCAGTGAGTAGGGTTAGTTACCCCGCTTGAAAACATGTGGATTGTGAAAGCCTTTCCCAGTTCATTGAACGGTGAAATGAAACCTGTGTTCATTTAGTGTACAGAGTTAGTTCTTAATTGTTTAAACCTTCCATACGTTCCCTATAGATGAAAAAACTAACTCCAGGCACACACATTTGAATGTCCGCGTGGGATTATAGGGACAGCGCTCATTGGATCACACACCAAAGGGGAAAACATGTGAAATGAATTCCCCTCTGGACCAAATTTCCAGCTGTCTGTATGATTCTTTACCGCCCACTCTTCCAAACATGAATACCGTTCTCCTGCACACTTTTATAGTATATTGATTCCAAACGATATCCTCTTTTACATTAGAGAAACCATCTCAGTCATCCAGGTATTGGGTTTGTACCTTGTCTTATCCTGAAGTTGGGATCCTTCTGGACCTGACAGCAGCACACCACATGGAGGACTACACAATACTACCAGATCTCAAGCTCCGATACACAGTGGCTTTCATGCTTTCTCTCAAATGAGTCAACCAGCCGAAAGGTCTTCCTCCAACATGTAAAACCTACATCACCTCCCATTTGCTTCAACTTTCCATCATATTTTTTATGGTTATTGCCTGAGATTCTCACCTACATTAATTGCAATCTGAAATGTATCCAGAATTAGAGAGGCCAGCTTTTGGCTGAGAAGTAACTTAGAACTTTTGCTAGATGACTATTTAAACGGTGCCAAGACTGGCATCAGGGTGTGCAATTGCCTTCCAAATCCTAACTTCCATTCCCATAGCCTCAGTAGATAGATGCATCCCTATACAGAAAGTGTAACATGTATGGGTATGGATTGACCCCCACACACTCACACAATTGTAGCATTCACAATAAGCAAGAATATTAGTTTGTAAAGCTTCAAAGGGGTTTTCCCGCTTCTTCATATGAAACACTAATTAAAACTCAAAAGGATCATGGGCCTACCCCAGTTTGACTACTGTAGCAAAGTCTATACAAGAGTTCAGAATAAAGACCGATGATCCAGAATCAAACCACTATTCTAAGCTGCAGTAAGCATCCTGATCTTCGCAACAGTCTGAGGTACATTGGAAATACCTGTGAGGGCCCTGAATTAGAACACCTCCATCTCTTAAGCAATCAAAGGCTTTGGAGAAGCAGAAAAGAAATAAGGCATTTTCACATCAATATGTAGGCAGGAGAGAACAGATCACAGTGATCAGGTATTGTATTTTGACCCTGTAATAAAGGGAGTTGTTAATGCAGCTAAGGAAGAAAGAAGGCTTCTGCGACTAAGACACTGCTGCACAGTATTTTGTTACTCTAAGTAACAAGGGGGACCCGATGTAGGTAGCTTAGGACCACAGGTAATCATGTATTTTACAAGAACAACGGTCCTTAGCATAAACTTAATTAAGGTGACTGTTTCAACATAGACTCAAATAAGACCTATGTGTATTCCTCCTGTGTCCAGCCGGACAAAGGAACATTTATTATCGAATTTTACAAAATTAGAAATAGGATAATGACAAACGATGAAACAAGGGCACAATCCTGTACCAAGTTTTCAACAAAGGAAAAGAAGTAAAGTAAAAGTAGAAAGAAATGGCAGGCAAAAACTTTGGGAGCAAACATGGGGGCTTACAATAGAATAACGGACTTAGGTAAGCTCAGACCTACAGAAACCACAATACATTTTCACAGTGGATACAATGTGGTACTGTTATGGAAAGTCGACGTTTCGATCCCTTAGGACCGCACAATTGTTTTATTGTACATCGTCATTGAATGCTGATTTGCTTTCCCTTCTTATCTTTTGATTGTTCTTCTTATCTCCCTTCTCTCCCTCGTTCATTTCAACAGGCGCAGAATTCGTATCAGGCAACTTTTTGTAATTTTAAGTCCTGAGGATGATCCCACTGAATTAGGAGCTAGGGATCGAAACGTCGACTTTCCATAACAGTACCACATTGTATCCACTGTGAAAATGTATTGTGGATTCTGTAGGTCTGAGTTTACCTAAGTCCGTTATTCTATTGTAAGCCCCCATGTTTGCTCCCAAAGTTTTTGCCTGCCATTTCTTTCTACTTTTACTTTACTTCTTTTCCTTTGTTGAAAACTTGGTACAGGATTGTGCCCTTGTTTCATCGTTTGTCATTATCCTATTTCTAATTTTGTAAAATTCGATAATAAATGTTCCTTTGTCCGGCTGGACACAGGAGGAATACACATAGGTCTTATTTGAGTCTATGTTGAAACAGTCACCTTAATTAAGTTTATGCTAAGGACCGTTGTTCTTGCACAGTATTTTGTGTCATCAACTGATCTGACATTCTTTTTACATTAGCTGATGCCTTCAAGTGTACCTTGAGGATAAACCAGGCTGACGAGAATGGAGGCTGCACTACTAGTAGATAACTAGATTTATACTTAGCTAGGTAGTAGCGTATCCCCCTATACTCAGATAACTATGAGTGAAATTAAACCAACAATAGCTAGTGGTATGCTGGGCGGAGCAGATGTTTTACATGGGAGTTGCAATAAAACATGCATGATTTATGTCCCACCAGTTGGATGTAGAATATGAGATATTCTTGACGGTTGCTGGGAAATAAAAGGTCATTGGGTGATGAAACGTACTTACATTTTCTAAAGACAGTCTGCTGGTAACAGAATAACCCAGTAATGCTACTTAACCCAGATTAGCCTCTGCAGTAAGGAGCCCGACAGTCATATACAAGAGTTCTCATACCACTGAGAGTGAACCTAGAGTATACTGTTATAAAATGCACTTCCCACTTTATCTGAAACTCTTAATGTGTAAAATATCCTGAATAATGTAATATATTTGCACTTGTAATGTCTCTGTAATGCAACGCCAGTTAAGCATTCTTAAGTCTGAAAAACCCTCTTGTAGCTTTCTTGAGGGATGGCAGGAAGAGCACTGCACCTGTTTGTAACCTTCGAGATTAAAATACAAGTGATGTGTCCTCTTACACAGGGCATGAACCCTAATCTGTGCAGAGCTTTGAGACTTGCCGTGTACTTCGTTTTGACCTTGCTTTCGAGTATAGACATCCTTAAGGGTGCTGCAGTAAGTTGTGTACTTACCTGCTCTTGCATCATGTATCTTGTCGAATGCCATGGTCTGCACCATAGCCTCAAGAGTTGTATGTCATCTTCATGCACGAAGGTAAATAGCGTATTGGATACATAATCAGTGTTACACAAAGCCCTATGTAATCTTTTTGAATGCAAGCTGAAGGTGAACCACACATTGAAATAGTTTCTGGAAGATACATTTATTTTCTTAAAAAAAAAAAAAAAAAAGTCTGATTGCCAAACGTAACATTAGATAAACGAAACCACTGTTTCATAGAAATATTTTTTTCCCCTGGCATTTGGGTTCAGAAAGAAACAATTGCAGGAAACCATAAATTCGATCATGGTGTGCGCAATGAGTTGGGAAAAATCCAGGTTACTTAAGAATTGTAAAACAAAGCGCTCTGTTATTTTTTGGGAGCGCAAAGTGAAAATGAACGACCCCTTGAAATAGTATCTGGAAGATATAACATTTAAAAAAAAAAAAAAGTCTGATGGCCTAACGTAACATTATTTAAACAAAAAACCACTGATTTGCAGATATACTTAATTTTTTTTCCTGGCATTTGCTTTATGAAGAAACAATTGCAGGAAACCACTTATTCAATCATGGTGTCAACAATGAGTTGAGGAAACTCAAGGGATATCGTGTTTATGGTAATACAGTACTGGGCTGTGACACTGGTCTCAGAGTCAGACCTAAAGGGATAACCCGCAGAAAGCCCCCGGAGCAACTCTGTGACCAGATGACGAGCAGAAGATGCTCTCATCCGCGCACTGTTTTACTCCCATGTACGCTGGTTCATGGTCAAAATGTTTGCCCATCTATTGGCTTTATGTTTTAACCAATGGAAAATGAGTTGGTGAGCTCCATCCCAACGCCATGGGTCTTGTATCACCGGGAATAAAATTGCTTGGTTGCTGGCCTACCCTATTGACGTCTGTTCGGTGAGGGTTTTTATAAACATAGCTGTCTCACTACAGTTCATTCGAAGATCTTTCTTCCAGACGTGTAAATATTAACTGTAGAGGGCATGCTGCAACGGGTCCCTTTGAAGCGGACTACGGGGGAAGGTGAAGACTCCTTTCTTACCCAAAACAAGGGAATCCAGTTCCATTGTTAAGTTGGGTCCCTGTCATTAGAGGTTCCCTTCCTTGCTTCACACAACTCTTTATTCGTAGTGCACTTGAATGCATTTATTGAAATTTAATATCCCAGCACCTTGAGAAGCCGCCATCAAGCGTGTGCTTCATGTATCCTACTTGCACACTCAAAACATGTCACTATTCGATTCACACTCATTGAGTTCAAATGTTAGAAAGTCCATTAGTCCTTAAAGGAGTTTACTCTTTCCTTCCAACCTGTTAATTCGAAACACTTTGGTGGTGAGCAAAGGGTGCCTTGGCTTATGCTTTCATTGATTGTGCACAAGCATATAAAATGAACTCTTAAGAATCAGACTTGGTTCAATAAGGGGTTTGGAGAGTAGTTCTTGATTGCCATTTAGGAACGGTCACCACAGTGCAGAGCACCTGCTTCTGGTGAATAATTTCATGGATTCACCAATTTCAACAATATCCCAGGGGTTGTGGAGTGTAATCAAGCACTATTTGATATCCGAGGATCTCATTGGGTTGATGTCTTGGCTCATCACTGGCCCCTAAACAACCTCCCTTTTTCTGCCAAGTGGTTGAGGGTAATACAATGTGTGGAAGTCTAGCAAATATACACAGCTACCCATGACATGCCTCCTCCTTAACCCCTGAGACCAGGGATAGCAAGGTCCGGGGTTGGGTAACAACACAATGTAAGACTAGCCGCTGGTTCCTCGGGTTCAGCTAAGTGACATATGACGCTATTTATGCCTATATATTCCTAATCTGTTGATCTCTGTGGTGCCTACGACTGGCTCTGCAAATTATTTTCCAGATGTGTTTTAGACACTAGGTGCCGGTGCGTAGGGCATCTTCAAAGCATGTCGGCTCTGTTTTCCTTTACACCAGCAAAAGGCAGTAACTAGGACTCTGCTGAATGTCCACAGCATCTCTTCCCAGGTTTTCTTCCTTCGGTGTTTCCTCTGACAAGTCTCCTCTCAAGTCATTTGTTTTTCAGTTCTTGTGATAGAGGCATGAACCAACCCCCAGGAGCAGTGCCAGCAGTAGAATATAATAGTGTACTACAGGCTGAAGCACACAAAGAACTAAAGAGCTGGGCTGAGAGGACTAGGTACACCAAATGTCACATACTCTAGGCTACTAGTGAATGTATAAAGAAACGATTTACGCATGTTATGAGTGAAATAGAAAATATTTTTATTTAGAAGTAAAAACCTGTTTGTTTCACATATTCACCTTCTGGAATATTTGATAAACCTACATTATTATCAAGTTTCAAGCTGTATGAAGTTAGGTAATTGGAAGCATATTTCAACCACTTACCCTAAGCTACAACACAGGTCTTTGTTCCAGCAGTATGAGGCGGGCTCTGCTCACTTTGGATACTGCTTCCTTTTGGCTTTCCTGCATGCTTACAGTATGGTGATTTATTAGCGCTATATAGAATACATAAACAACATATAATATAGATTTACTCATTTGTAGAAGCCTGCTTTCAAACATTCATCTCATCTCTTCACACACACAGTCATTTCAGTCTAGGAACTTCTGGCCTGGCATCCTTCACCAGAGCAGCAGGTCAGCTTGTGACTGCCACCCTGGGGTAATATAACATTGGGATAAAATGTTTCCATTTCTTTTTCAGGAAGTTCTTTGAGAGTGCTTGTGATATTCCAGAGCCAGAGGAAAAGTTTAACATTGATGAATTTTCGGACCTAGTAACTCTAAGTAAACCGGTCATATACATATCTATTGAGGAAATCATCAACACACATTCAGTGAGTATGAAAAGCATTATTCATGAAAGTGACGATGGTTTACAAAACTGGAATTTAAGGACTTGACCTATAGTTTTTTTTTTTAAATATCTAGAATTTCATACATCTGAGCTCTATATTTGATATCTTATGTTATGACATTGAAGTAACTCGAACAGTTTTCCTTTCTCCATTTTGGCCCCTCTGTTCTAGAAAAGTTATATTGGTGAATTCTATTATATGAATGCAGTATAAGAAGCATTAATGCCTCCTAACACTCAAAAACATCTTAGCTTTAATTATTTTTTAAATGCACAGAGAGCTTTCTTCTTTTTCAGTTGTCTTCTCAGTGTGCTAGTTGTGACAAGTCAAAAGCACACTTTGTATACAAAAACTCCTTAATAAATGGTAAAAAGTGGGACTTTTCACTTGCTTGCAGTTGTACAGTCCTATTTCTTATAGTAAGTATATTCGAGTTAAATGTTATGTTGTGAAAACGCACAAAGTCACTGTTCACACAAGGGTTTCTTGGTGCTGTGACAACCATGAGGAAGAGAAGAGAGGACTCAGAGTAATCAAAAGCTTGCTTAAACAGGCAGGCCTTCAAAAGCTTGCTGAACCTCAGGAAGTTTGGTTCCAGCCCTACCGAGGAAGGGAGAGAGTTTCATACGATATGGGCCAGGCTTGAGAAGTACCTGCCCAAGGCTTACTGTCGCTTGAAAGAAGCGATCCTCAACTGATCGTCAAGAGAAGGTCTGCGAGCTTGAGTAGGAACCAATCTCTTAACTCTGCTAACTACAAAGGCTGTATCATGGTCATGGATGGATTTGTAAATAGTACAAGCTGTTTTTAAAAGTAATATGTTTGACCTGGAGCCAGTGAAGTTTCATTAAGATAGGAGAGATAGGTCTATGCAGCTACAGGCTATCCTTTCTGATGTATTTTGGCAGATTTGTAATTTGTGTAAAGAAGTTGCGGGGGACCCACATACAGGGAGTTTGCCTAGTCTAATTTAGACACAATTACTGCTGCAATAGCTGCTTTCAAGGCCTCGGTGACAGAAGACAAGTGACCTTCCCAATCGATTTCCATCGGACAAAGCACTTTACCGTGACTGCCCTGATCGAGGGGATCATGAACAGTTGATTGTCTATCACAATTCAAAGGCTCTTAGCAGGGGCCGCAGGAACAGGAGGGGCAGCAAGCTCAGAGGGCCAGTAGGTGTCAGCCCAGATAGCCAGCCTGTGGTTGGGAATAATTTGCACAGTCTTATCCGCATTTAGCTTGAGGGAGTTAATGCCCATCCAGATATTCCCACAGTCCACATTCTCCTCAGGTTGTTGAGGTAGAGAAAGGGGCAGCATGCTATCCTTGATTGATTTAATTTTCTCTCCGAAAAAATTTCTGAGTGCATTGCACAGATTTTTGGAGGCTTCTAGCTTCCAGGTCACTCACGTGGGACAAGTGAGTTTGTTTAATATCTTAAAAGTTTCCTTTTTTATTTTCCACTAAATTAATGTGGTTAGTATAGAAAGAGGATTTGGTGGTGAGGAGCAAGCTTTATACTTCCTCAGCTCTCACTAAAACATTCTCTTTTTAAGGTACTGTTAGAAGGTGGTTCTGACACTATGGGCCGCCCGGATTTTTCACTTTTTGAGCACCTAATTGTTGAGCTTTTACTGAGGGGGAGCCTCATAAGTTGGGACTCACCCGCAGTGAACTCAGGATGTAAGAGACTGCATGGGGATTTTACTGGTGTTCCCCTGGCTTGACCAGGCCACTGCGCAGCAGCTGGAGTAAGGGACACCGGGCTGGTTACATGCAGACACGTGTGTACATAGAATAGGCTTTATAGGCTGGAAAGAAACCTGCCAGGGAAAGTCAGTGTGTTTTACTGTGTTTTCACTTCATTATTCCCCTAAGGGAATGTGGGGCCCATGGCTAGATTAACTTCCGTTAGGCCTACAGATTCCAGACACGCACTCCAGTCCAATGTAGCGAATGTGAAAATAAGTATTCTGCAGAGTCCAAAGTCATATTTGTACTGCTTTTGGGTCATCCAGAACTGTCCTATTTCTCTGAGCCAGCCATGACCAGACCCAGGCTGAGGGCTGACCTCAGCTGGATGGATTGATAACCTTTCTTCCACAAGGGAGGGCCTCCTCTCCACGAAGAGAAGATGGGTGGGGCTACAGGCCAATCCATCAACCGCTGTCGCTGGGTGCCAGGCACCAGGCTGCACCAAGGAGGGAAGGTGCTTCCCAGACATGTGGCAGAAACCCTGGACGACGCCATTTTGAACAAGCTCAGAGGCTGGACAAGGAGGGAGGGAGCAGGGGCAGGGACGTGATGTCGCTGTTTGATAGGACCAACAGAGACTTCCTGCCAGCCCCCTACTCAACTTTTAAAAAGTGCTTGCACAGAAAGAGAAGGTCTCTCTGGGGTGTGGTCTGCTGAGGGTGAAGGTGCTGGAGCCTGGTGCAATGGGCAGTTGGAAGGAGAGACCCCCTGACTGCCCCCAGGACCCTATCAGCACCAGAAGAAGAGCCCAGGACTGGTGCACAGAAGCAGGGGCCTCTGCGCAGGGAGAGAGGCCCAGATGGGGAGCCTGGCGAAAGGCTGGCGCAGGGAGCCAGTGAAGACAGCACACTGCTGAATCTACCCTCTCAGAGACCCAGAGGGCAGAGGAGAGTGTTCCAGTGGCTGTGGCTGGTAAAGAGGAGCATGAAACGCCCCATAATGCCTCGCCAGGCATTTTGAAATCTGCCGTTTTGGTGCTTTGCGGCCCCCAGAGGAGGGGGGTCACCCTCACGTGTGAAAAGGGCTGCAGGGGGGCTGCAGGAACACTGCAGTCTCCCCCAGCATAAAGAAGAACAGTCCACCCCTAAGTTTCACGGGGCATCTGAAAGAATAACCCCTCAAGGGCTCAGCCAGTCTTTAACACCTTCTAGGCTGGAACTTATGTTCTACAGCTGAGGGTGTACTATGAAGTGCATCATGGAGTGAAGGGCTGAGTTGGGGATGTCTGGAGAAGGGCATCCCCTGGAGGTGAAGTGGTGTAATTGCACCGAAATGCATTTACTATTGGTTATTTCTTTTTAGGTGGACTGAAAGTCACATGTTTAAATGGAGTTATGTTATTTGTGCAGGCCTCACAGATGCTGCCTCGTTCTCCAACATTGGTGTCTAGCGGCGAGATACATAGTATCCCATTCTTGTGTGCATTTATAGCATTTGATAAGTCTAGTTTTGCCACACATTACCTATGCAGCAATGAACAAATGGAAGAGCGCAAGGCTCTGAGAAAGGTTCAAAGTTTTGGTTATGTGAACTAAAGGTATGGGAAAGGAAAGCCCTGCGCCCATATGTGTCATGTGAAGTTACTATGGTTTAAATGTAAGCTGTATTGATATGACCGCGCTATGTTGATTATAATGTGCTAGCGGGATGGTGCTTTCCAGGAAATGATTGCATACAAATGTTCTAAGCCATATTGTACACCTTTGAACCCTCACACTACATACACTACACCTGCATGAGGAGGGTGTCTCCTCAAGAGATAGGGACAGCAACTGAAACCTACATCACAAGTGGGGGTGTAGGGGTGGATTGACCTTCAAGGGGAACAGGAGAAGTAGGGGTCCTGGGAGGTTCCCGCGCTTTTTAAGGGCAGGGAGTGTTTCCACAGGAGGAGCCCCAGATATACTTCCCCCACTGGAAGTTTCTTGCTAATGGCGCAGGCCAAAACCACTGGAAGGGTGGGGCAGGAGGTTTCTTTACCCCGTGTAGTAGCGCCCCAGGGGTTCCCATGGTGGGGGACCCCAAGAAACTTTTCCCACTGTGGGAGAAGGGTGTGGTAGAGTTGAGTGTCCGGCAGGTCCCCCAGGTTAACTGGTGTGGAGGTGAGCAACCCAGTGGTGGCCGCTGGTAGTGGGTGGCCCCCAAGGAGGGTAGTTCTTTAGTGATGGTGTGTGGTGGTAGCCCCTAGGTACCCTAGGTGGGCTAGGTAACTGACCCAGTGGAGATCTGAGTTGGGGCGATGTTCTCCCTAGTTTCCAGGGAAAGGGTTAGCAGTGGACCCTGAGGTGTCAGGGTCGGTTGGCCAGTGACCAGTCCGGTAGGTCCGATGGGACTGGAACCCCAGGACCAGGAGCTGGTGGAGGGAACCTGAAGTGGTGGCTGGGGCGATGCCTAGCCGGTAACCAGTCAGGTAGGTCCTGTGGGACTTGGACCCAAGGACCAGGAGCATGGGGGTGTTCCCTAGCTCGAGGCAGGAGGTGGACTTCTGCAAGTTAGTACCACCCTGGACACAGGTGGGGCCCAGCTTAAGTGAAGGGACCCTGTGTTTCCCCAAATGAGTGGTGCAGGTCTAGCCGGGATCTTTAGGGTCCCTGGCTGATGGAGGTAGTACCGCCCTGAAGCCAGGTGGGGCCTATCCTAAGTGAAGGGACCCTGTGTTTCGTGAAGGAGTGGTTCAAGCCTAGCCGGGATCTTTAGGGTCCCTGGTTGAGAGTGGTAGTACTACCCTGAAGGCAGGTGGGGCCTATCTTAAGTGAAGGGACCCTGCTCTTCATAAGGGGTGGTGCAGGCCATCCAGGGACCATGTAGGTCCCTGGGCGGTCTCCCAAGGCGCTGCAGGGAGACCGGGGAGAGCCATGAGAGGTGGGCCTGGGTCTAGCTAACTCTGGACCCACAGGCTCTCTAAGGGTACTCCGGGAGGAGAGCGCACCTCTCAGAGGGAAGGGTACATAGGCCCTGTTCTCGCAGCGGAGAACAAGGAAGGGGTCTAGGTTCCTGGGGTAGTTTCCGGGTGGAGCTACTGATGGGGGGAATGAGCTGTAGGATGTCTGATGAGGCACCCTCAGTGTTCCTCCCTGGCACTGCCAGTGTGGTGGTGAGGCCGGTCTGAGGTCCTATCAGGGAGCCAGGCCAGTGACCAAAGGGTGCTTTTCTGTGTGGGGAAGCACAAGTGGCTGTGCTTTCTTTAGGTATTCTTGCTGCTGTGCTTAGGTGAAGACCCCAGACTGCTAGCCCTTAAGATATAGAGGTGCATACTTTATGGTCAGTAGGAGATGCTCAGTCAGGGTCATGTGTCACCAAGGCAGGTTTACCCCTTTTTAATGCTTGTTGAGGTAATGGGGTGGGTCGCCACTGGTATGGTGCCAGTGCGCAGGGCCCTCGCTCCAGGTTATGTTCAACTAACTGCATTGGGGGCAAGTTGATGTGCATACATGGGAGTGGTGGTACTAGACCCCACCCCCCCTTCGGGAGGGGTGGAGATGTTATGCAGTGTCGCAAAGTAATTCCAACAGCTTATGTATATTTGTACATTGGTGCATAGTATTGAGTGGTGTGTGTGTTTAATAAATGTACTCTTACTTTTATAAAGCAAAGTACAGACTGGACAATCAATTATTGAGTGTTATTTTTGTGCACCTGCAAATGGCGATTACTAGCCCACACCACCTTCCTTGAGTAAGCCTCAGACTGCTCTGCAACGCTACCCTCTGAGAGTCAGGCGTTACAATTGGGTGTTTGGTTCCCAGTGAAGGACAAATGTAGTCATGTTATTTGTGCAGGCCTTACAGATGCTGCCTGGTTTTCCAACAGGTACCATAGCTATTACGCCCTGCCTTTTAAGTTGGCGTAGCCTGAGCGCTTTGCCTCTTAAAATTCATCACTTGTACATGGAGGCTGCATCGTTCAAGTACGTTCTGGGACATGTACTTCAAGGGTGTGCTGCCGCCAGTTAAAAAGTGCACAGATGTCTGTTCAATAACGAGGGATGGGGACTGGGCAGATTTCATAGAGGGTGTTAGCCATTTCCTGTAGATTCACTTGCTCCAGTTACGGAAGGTGCTTGGGCACGCATTAATCAATGTAGGTCCGGTCCTCACAAATGCTTTAAATTTAATGTGGGGTGATCTGACCTTGTGCTAGGGAGGACACCTTCCTGAAAGATGTGTTGTGTGACCATACCAAATCTAGAATACACCCCTTAGCATGGGTGGGTAATTGGACCTGTTGCATGAAAGATAAAGGAGGAAATTAGGTCAAAGAACTCTTTGTCCTTGTGTAGGAAAGTGGAGTATTATGTGGTATGGCTACTTAGCCTTACCATATAATATCCTTACATTACCCCAAAGATGTTTTAGCACATAGCTATACCCCGGCACTCCAAAGTTTTTGTGATGATGAAAAGTATATATCACAGATTTGTCATAGAAAGTTCAACAATTCTTTAGTGAAAACACTCTGATGACAATAGGTGCTATTTTGTTGTCAGAAATTGAGACCACAATAAGTATTGTCCTTATTTCAAAAGGAAGAACATCATACGGAGATTCTTTTTTTTACAAAATTTAATCTCATATGTGACATGAGAATTTCATGTGGTGTACTTAACGTTACAAGGTATGAATAAACAAGTCAAGTCCATACAAAACATTTCAGAATTGGATGAATGTTCTATATTCTCTATTCTTATTTCAGAAAGATCATACTCCGATGTGAAAGTCCAAATGATGAAGTTGGTTTCTTTTTCCCAAAGACAGCCGACACGTGTTTCGTTACTACAAGTAACTTTATCAAGGCTTAGATTACTTTTGCGTCAGTGTTGAAGAGCACCGAGGGCACAGTGTTGCCCGAGGAATCAGTGAAAGGTCCGTTACTATTGAACCAATCCTCTAGTACATATCCAATTCTGACCTTGGTTGGTCCTATCCTGTGTGCTGATGTTAACAAACACCATAGATACCGGTTGGTCTTAGAAACGACTGAGTTTGATCCGTTTAGTGTTGGATCAGTCCTTATTTATAATCCCTTTTATGTTAGTACATAGACTGTATTCCAATTGGAGTTGCTTGATAAAAACATTGTTTGCCAAAGTGCTGTTAGTTTTTCTTCAAGGCTTAGATGACTTTTGCGTTAGTGTTCACTAATCGAAGCCGGATTTACGGCGCGCTGCTTGCTGAAAACAAGGACCTATCATAGTCGCCTTTCAGGAGCAGTAAAAGAGAAACTAACAGCACTTTGGCAAACAATGTTTTTATCCAGCAACTCCAATTGGAATACAGTCTATGTACTAACATAAAAGGGATTATAAATAAGGACTGATCCAGCGCTAAACGGATCAAACTCAGTCGTTTCTAAGACCAACCGGTGTCTATGGTGTTTGTTAACATCAGCACACAGGATAGGACCAACCAAGGTCAGAATTGGATATGTACTAGAGGATTGGTTCAATAGTAACGGACCTTTCACTGATTCCTCGGGCAACACTGTGCCCTCGGTGCTCTTCAACACTAAAGCAAAAGTCATCTAAGCCTTGATAAAGTTACTTGTAGTAACGAAACACGTGTCTGCTGTCTTTGGGAGAAAGAAACCAACTTCATCATTTGGACTTTCACATCGGAGTATGATCTTTCTGAAATAAGAATATAGAACATTCATCCAATTCTGAAATGTTTTGTATGGACTTGACTTGTTTATTCATACCTTGTAACGTTAAGTATACCACATGAAATTCTCATGTCACATATGAGATTAAATTTTGTAAAAAAAAGAATCTCCGTATGATCTTCCTTTTGAAATAAGGACAATACTTATTGTGGTCTCAATTTCTGACAACAAAATAGCACCTATTGTCATCAGTGTTTTCACTAAAGAATTGTTGAACTTTCTATGACAAATCTGTGATATATACCTTTCATCATCACAAAAACTTTGGAGTGCCGGGGTATAGCTATGTGCTAAAACATGTTTAGAACAGACTCTCTCCTAGGAGAATTTCTGCTTATTCCACATCTCTGGTAGTGGGATGTTAGTCTACCCTGAGAGGCACCATAAATTGACTCAATAGTGCATACTGTTTACTATAGGATTTGGATGTGCGGCTGTTCAAACCATCACTACCAATCAAGAGTTTTTTGTATTACCCCAAAGATGGTCCTTGGATTAACACTACTAAATACAGTACACTACTTAGTCTTGGTAGAGTGACAAGGAGCAGGCAGGCTTTACTAGAGGAACATGTGTTCAGCATTTCCAAGTACTAACATGGAGATAAGTAATTGACACAACTCGAGAGAAATCCAAAACCAATTTATAAAAATAGAGTGTATTTGTATCTTAATTTAGATACCAAAATGAACATAATAGCATGCATACAACCAGAGTTATCAATTTTTGAAGCAATAATAAATCAGTGCAGTAAAATACATAGACAAAATAACATTGCGGTCAATGGCAAAAACCACCAATGACAATCGATCCCTTGCAGGTCAAGGTACGTGTAACCCTTACAAGATTAAGGTCATGAGGGCCCCCGAACCAAGCCACAACAGTCTGATCAATTTTACCTAGCCCGTGGAGTCTGGGTGCAGAGGTGTTCTGGCTGTCCTTGGTGCTGAATAGGAGCCACGGGCGGTCCTGTTTTTACCGCTTACACTGTGCTGAAAGAAACAAAATGCAAAAACACAAAAGGTCTACAGCTGCTGATGTTGAATGATGGTTGCACGGTGTTCTCTGTAGATGCAGCGTCATGTAGGGGTTAGTTAACGGATTGGCGACCAACAAGCCTTGGCAGCTGTAAGCACAGTGAAAAGCTTCTGGAACTTCACTGGGTCCAGGGGAGTAACGTTGCAGCCTGAAACTTTGGGCAGGCGAGACTACAACTCGCACAATGCACTGAACCACCTGGATTTGGGCAGTCACTCTGGGGGCCAGTTAATTTTTGGATCCGCCGAGTGTTTCTACCTAGAGTTTGCAGGAGACTAGTGCCACTAGTCCAGGGGAGACTGGATTTGTGCAATCACTAGGAAGGCCCAATAGCCAGCAAATCTTTGGATCCAGCGAGTGTTTTTATCTGCAGTTTGCAGGGGACTAGTGCCACTAGTCCAGGTGAGACTGAGGGTGTTTCTGGATTTCACAAGTGTCTCTCTCTTCCGGAGTGTCCTGTTTTAGCCAATGACGAGGGTCGTTCACTCAGTTCCAAGTCTGTTGCCTCAGGGACAAACGGAAAACATTAAATGTAAAGTTAACTTAATGATTAAGTTAACTTTTCATTTTAAATTTCTTCCATAATCAAAGTTTCACATTTACAAGCAGCAGCTCTCTTGCTCCCTGTGACCACTTGCCCTAGAGCATGTTCCAGCATATCCCAGTCCCTTTTGTTCATGTAATGTTTCCTCTCTTTAAGGGTGCATTTATATTCTTTCCTACCCTATCGTACCTCCCCAAAATCACTTGGAATTCCGTCCTCAGTCGACAATTTGCTGCAGAACAGTTAGCATTAAACCTCAGTGAATGTTCTGGGACAGAATTAGCGGGTTTCAACAAATGATTCTTTATGCATGTGCAAAGGCGATTGATTATACCAGCTAGACCAGTCCTCTTCAGAATCATCACCTAAGCACCCCATGAAAAGTAAAAGGCCCAGTGTGGCAGTAGGATCTTTAAGACACCAGACTAGTCTCAGCCCGTCCCTTGACTGTTAATTAATTCGATCATGCCCCGCAGGTGCTTTATCCCTGTCAAACTGAGGACCCCTTCGATCAGAAGAGCATTTTGATCCCCAACACCCCCCCACTGGATTTCTGATACTGGACAGTTGGAGCACCACTGCAAGAGGTCATTGGAGGCAAATACGTAAATCAATGACTGATACCTGCTCCCTTCCCTGAAGGTAGGTTTTCTTGCCCCTGTACCTTGAAAGTAATCAATAACATTTACAAGGTCTAACAAGGCATCATATTGCCTTAACTCCTGCCCCCTGGCATCTCAAGTTGCGTGCTCCGCAGTTTAACTATTGGGGGCCCAGTTCTATTAGCTCATCACCAATCTTAGCGTTAACATTTCTACATAGTAGCAGGTGTGGCTGAAATGAACTACCCATCCCCTGGTGTTTCCAGACCCATAATAAAGTTGAATAACTCCTTAAACCATGATGGGAACTTAAAAAATCGTTATTATAGAAGTTAACCTGGTGAAAACAGAAGGAGCTAGAGCCATCCTTGGTGAATGGGGCTTGGAATGCATGGCTGGCTGTGTCCACGATGGAGACTTGTAACCTGAGGTTAAACTTAACTGCCTCTTGCCCTCTCAAACAGGGAGGCCTCCGCGGGACGCGAAAAACAGGAAAACCCCTTATATGAAATTGAATTGGTAGCCAGGTCTCCTGCATCACTACAATATTGAAGTTGTCTGTAAAGGCCAGCCAATCGGGATTTGTGATATTTTCTTTCAATCCAGCGACATTGCAACAGACCAGGGGAAATGAATCCCTTGTAATTGCCACCCCATCTTCACGCCCCTTTGCCAGGGCTGCATCCCCCTTGGCTACATTGGTAGGCTCACCAAAGGACATTGATGAAGATACCTGCACACAAGGGGTCACATAGGGCTCCCCCAGAATGGTGACTAGCCCATTCATGGGGGCACCAGAAAGAACCTCAGAGCTCTCGGAGTTAATAAGACCACTTGGCCCAGCCTGAGTGCACTGCCCAGTACCAGATACCGAACTTGGGTTCCTAATAAACAGGGAAAGTCAATCCTGCTCATTTAAATCTGATAGTGGTGCAAACCGTTTTTTGCAAGAGATTTGACAGCCCCCCAAAAATAATATTGGCTTGTGGACCCACAGTCTGGAGGGTATAGGAGGCAATTGCAAGGGTCTGTAAAAGAAACCAAGAGGTAAAAATGGTTATATTATTATTCACAATTTGAGATTGACAATGCAGGGTCAAAATGTGTCTTGCAATAGCTGGATATCTAAAATGTATTATAACACAGTCCCCTTCAGTAGACTTCTTAGACGGTCCAATCCAGGCCACTTGTTGTACCATCAAGATTTTCTTATGGTCCTGAATAGTAAATCTAGAATGATTGGCCAGCTAGTGACATGCCTTATTTTGGAGCTGGCTGATGGACTCCTGAGTAGGATCTGACAATGAAGGGACGCCCACCAGGACCACAATATAGGGACAACGTGCTGGGGGAAGATTAATCACCTGTTGAAGGGATGCTGGACGTGACACCTCAGCAGCTAAGAGAAGAGGGTCACAAAAAACAGGGAAACAGAAGTCTCCTTCCATGGTAGCTGTGACAGTACAAGAAGTAATTGGCCGACAGCTTGGGGATCTGGTTGGAAGGCTCTCAGTAATCAGGAGGTAAAGATACAGGTAAACTGGGCCTTGATGGCATTTGGGGCAAAGTTGCAGCAGCAGTCGAGCGTGGGGGGCACTGTTGTAGTAACCTTCTGTAAGTGCTGGCATAGAGACAGAATATTCCCTACTTCCACCTCCAGTTTGTCCAATTTCTCCCTCAATGGGATTGCAAAATCCTTGAGAATAGGAGTACATTTTGACAAAGTGGGAGCCCAACTTTGAATATCATTGGAGACAACTGTAAAAGAAGAGTCAACAGTGCTCAGGAAGCCAGAGTGGTTTGAAGGGGTGGCAACTTCCCTCCGGGTCCTGCATTTACGCTCGGCTGCTGGAGAGCGCACAAGCAAGGGAAGGGCTGAACTATCCTCACTGTGTCTCGGGATAGGAGTGCAAGGGAAGGTTGCCTCCTGTGCCAGAGTTGGAGGGTTCCTCCTGGGTTGTCAAGTCTATGGCTGGATCAGGGGCAACCACCTCATCCATTATCAGAGCGGCATCTGTTCCAGCGAGGCCCAGAGATAGGTGTCTTTCGGCCACTTCATTTTCTTTTTTTAGATGATGCCTACAGCTCTGGCCAAAAAGGAAACAACAGTGGTGTGATTGGGGCCTGTTGACAGCTTAGTGTTTGTTGCCTTCCTTTTCCCCATTTTATCAAAGAAACCCATCACCTATAAGACATGTATAGCAGTGGGATGCAAAATATTCAGAAAGAAATAGAAAAATAATTGAGGAAGCCAGTCCAAAACAGGGCTGTCCGTATAAACAAATAACACTCACTTGCAAGGAATTTATGACATCCAAAACGTTACTTTGAAGCCTCTGCGTGAAGAAACCAAGGGACGGGGCCCAGCCTTGTTCAGCTGCAGACGTGCCCACCCTTGGCCCAGGTTTATCCCTGGCATGCCCGCGCACATCCCGTGCTGCGGGATAGCTGAAGGCGCTTTTTAGAATGTCATTACTTAGCCCCACACTATGCTGGGGAGCCTCTGCAGGCGCGCCTCCTGGCATGAGTAAAGTTGGGGGATGGAGTCCCCTGGAAGCATCAAGACTCTTAGGGGCTGAATACTCTTAGAGTCAGCCAAGTTTTGACCCACTCTGCGGGATAGCTGTTTGCACTTTTCAGCGCGTTAGTACTTGGCCCGCTCCCTCATGGGGAGCCTCTGCAGGCACGCCTCCTGGCATGAGTAATGTTGGGGGACTGAGTCCCCTGGAAGCTTCAAAGTCCTTAGAAGTTAAAGACCCCTAGAGTCAGCCAAGTTTTGTCCAGCTATGTCAACTGCAGAGGAAAGATCAAGAAGAATAAAATATAGACTGTCCTTGTGATGAGCGTGGTACCGAAAATTAGAAACTGATAGTAATACAGTCTCAGGTGAGCAAACTAGATGGGACCAAGATTGCACTGGATAGAAAAAATAGAAATAGTGATAGAGTAAAACAATATACTCCAGATTCCAGGAAAGTAACGAAAGAAAAGAAATCGACAAAAATTGGGTTCGGTGAGAGCTTTTCAAGGGACTCAAGTGTAACAGCAGATTTGAAGAAAAAAGGGAAGGTTCCCAATCAAAGTGAAGTTTTAGAGAGCAATAAAATAAGAGAGAAGGAGAGAGTAGACAGCTTTCACTACAGAACAAGCATCTGCAATGCAATAGGTCTCGCATTTACATGAGTTTGAGCTATTTGCATTGGAAATGAAAATACGTTTTATTTATGTTTTGGTTTTTAAAACATAAATGCTTGTTTAAAAGTGTTTGGGGGTGGAGGGTTTGCAAACTGAAGGTAGCCGAAGGAACACAGATGGGGAGGGTGTGGGGAAGCAAAACTGAGGGTGCGGGTGTGAGGAAGCAAAAATTATGGGGCAGTGAGGGAAGGTGCACGGAGGGCATAGGGAAGCAAGCGATAGAGCAATGTGGCGGGCAGGGGGAGAAAAGCAAATGAGCAACAGCACCGTTAAGCTGGGGGTGAAAGCACACCCTTTACAGGTAATCTGAGCCAAGGAGCAAAGCGCAGCAAGCTGCCACTTTGGAACTGGAGAACTGCTCAGTAAAGCGCTCCAATACCTTCCGGTCGGGTCCGCGCGTGCAGGTGCAGCAGTGTGTGTCCAAAGAGACATTTGCAACCAAAGAGTTTCTTTCTTTTTTGGATCCATTTCACAGAGGAACAAATTGAGAAACGAGGGTAAGAGCCCTTTGTTGAAGTCATGGTTTTTAGCATGTAGGCAAAGGAGTAAACCTAAAGCATATTCTTGTATAACATAGATGTTCGTTCAGAAAATAAACACACCAGATCTAGCGGAATTTACATCACGCACCTTTGACCTCGATAAAGGCATCACTGAGTTGCCCCTTCTGTCTCCCATGGCCACTGAAGAGCTCCCCATTTGCTACGAGTTAAACAAGCCGGTGGTCACAACTGCTCATGAGAGACCCTCCTGCAGTAATAGAAACTTCTTAAAGAAAATAGTGCTTACAACTAAAGAAGACGTACCGTGTAGCAACCAAAGTAAAAGGGCCAGTTCTGGGAGGTTACAAATTAAGACAAGGTGGTGCTTAGGAGGGACTAGCAAGCCTAATAACGCATCAGAAGCCAGCATTTACCAAGGACAATGACACAAGCCAATGACCAATGTGGGCGAAGAGTGGGCGGGGCTTCAATTACATATGCCAATACAGCATGGCTCGCAGAGCAGCGCATGCAATGTCCAGGCCCGACCTAAAAATGAATCGAGTCAGTAAGTTAAGGAGTAGATTGGGCAGCATTTAGAAAAATTAAAACTTCAGTCTGAGGCACAGGACGGAAATAAAAAAAAGAAAGTTATATAGGGACTGTAGAAATAGAAGCAGTAGGGGGAGCAGGAGTGGGAAAAATACATTAATGAACACCTTGTAGAGGATGAAGAGAAAAGTCTAAATGGTGGTAGTATTTTTTGAGCTGTGATAGCGAAGTCTCTTCGGCTGCCCTCAGCCTGGCTGCACAGCGCTGTGAGCATCCAGAGAGGGAAGAATGTTTGCTGATATTACACCAGGAACTTTCAAGGGAAAGGCAGATCAGCGAAGGGCAGGTAGATTAGGAGGCAAGCACCTGATCATAAATAAAAACAAATATTTGAACCAAAATCCATACAAAAAAAGATAGTCTATTTCACCTGGTGTCCAATTGTCATTGTCAGATGTGTATACATGCTCTGCTGTTGAGCATATAACGGGGGTTCTTACCGCTGAGGCATGTGTGTCAACACAATACAGCAGTATGTGCATTTTTGAGTCAGGCTTGTGGTGAAATTAAGTATGTCCATATTTAGTTTCTCCCTTGTGCTCCAGGCAGATAGGGGCCGCAGAGGTTGTTGGCAGCTCATGTCTTGTGTTGTTATTTAGTGCCTGACTCATTTTGGAGTTGTGACCTAGAGTGCAAAGGGTGCGCGTTCGAGCTTTGACCCTGTTTAAGTGAGCTGTGGCCAGGACACTCTGTGACGTGGGAGGATGATGCAGACTTCCCGTTGGCCGTTACTGCTAAAATATCTGGGACACAGTGTTTCCGCTTGTGTTGGGAGGGGCTATTTATGACCTATTAGATTAGTCACTGTGACCAGTCTGCCACCTGTATTTCACCGTTTGAAAGCAAAATTATTAATGCATTTAAACATTTAAAACGTTTCTTTGTAGAGCATCCCTCCTTGTATGAAGGAAATACAGCTTAAGTAAGGGAAAACATTGTACGGGGAATGCTCTTTTTACACTATTGAAAAATAAATGTATGCAAGTATACGTAAAGGGCCTCGTCTGATCTTCCATTCTGGTTCTGCATATACCAACAAGCATTGGCATAGCCAATAGGTCTTGCCTTTGGGACCTTATAAGTGTTTAGCCATGCAACAGTTGATGTTGTCGCACCAAGGATATTGTGCTGCATAACTAAATACTTATAAGGTCTCAAAGGCGAGACCTATTGGCTATGCCAATGCTTGTTTAGTAGGTTGCCTCCATTGCCAGCCAAACCCACTGCTAATTGCCTTGTGTTCGAGTTCCCCATTAAAAGCATTTTACCTCCAGATGCACAGAAGATGCTCCTGTAAACTCTAGCGTGGCTGTGCTGGGCGTAAAAAGAGTGAGGTCTCTTCACTTTAGGGATTGAAAATCCTTTACGCTTCCTATAATTCTGCTCTCTTATGGTTGTCGCTTTCGGTAATCCTGCTTTAATTGCAAAATTCCTTAAGGTGACCACAGCCGAGTCATATAGCACTAATGAATAATTTACACACTCCCTGCTGGTGTTCAGTGGGTGACACGCACAGACGACACCTATCTATTAGTGCTGCAAGGCAGACCCTCTACATAATGTAAAAAACACATACGTTCCGTTATAAAGTGATAAGAACCGAGGCCAGTGTGTTCATTCTTTTATACATATCTTTTCATTCATTTGTTTGCTTCTGGCATCTGAAGTAAACCAAGGCAGAAAAGAAACCTTGATGTGTTGACAAGTTATGCGAGACCTTCATTTTTAGTGGAGCCTACAATAAGCATTAGCAGGTTTCAGGGAAGTAATTTATTTAGAATAGAGCGAGACAGAGTGAAAGGCTAAGAAGGTAGGTGATGAGAAAGAATTGAAAGGGTTAAAGGTTGTGAAGAACTCTATGGTGTATTTTTTGTAACAAGCACTGGCAAATACAATGTGTTTGCTTGCTCTGAATAAACTCTTTGGAGAGTTACAAGAGAGGGCCAAAGGAAGGGGCCAAGAAAATGCATCTAGCGCGGTTGTGTGGATCCGATGTGATGCCCTACCAGGACCCAAAGAGTCGGTGGTGCTACTGACAGGTCTTCACTGGCTGGGTGTGCAGTAAATAGCTACTCTCCCGTATCACCAAGACCACAATGTAAACAGTGTAGCACAATCATCTGCGCTTTGCTGTGGCCATGTATTGATCACACGAGTGCTCGCGAAAGGCTCTGAAAATGATTTGCAGCCAGACCTTAAAAAAAGCTAGAGCCTTTGAAGCTGGTGTAGAGGGGTTGGTGTGACCAGGACCTGCTAGATCAAATTGAATAATAGTGCAGAAGTTGATGATGGCCAGGAGCGTTGTGGGGGTAGGAACTTTGAGAGTTTCAGCGAGGGAGGCATCAGATGAGTATAGTGTCCAGAGCATCAGTGTAACTCCGAGTGCAATACGAGAAGTAGTTCGGGCAGTGAAAGAGGGACGGGTTGGAGGGTAGGCTATTTAACAGAAGCGCCCTACAGACCGCACTGCAGAGGCCACATGTAGGGACATAAATCTGTTAGATAAAACAATGATTCTTGTCCATGCAGTCCCAGCATTCCATTCAGACTATCTACCTGGTGAACATATTTACTTGCGTAGATACATCAAAGCCGGAAGAGGGCACGGGCACTTTTTTTTATTTTTAAAAACCTCCATTTCATGACCACCTCATACGTCATTTAACATGCAGCTATTTAAAAGGTAAATTATATTAAAAAGATGTTACGTAGCTGCGCACCCGGTTTAAAACAAATGCTTCCCTGCGTGCCCTACGTAGCGAAAAAACACGTTCCAGCTTTTCATCCAACCACTTACTCCATTTTACATGCCTTGAATCACGTTTGGCATCCGTTGTATTAGTAATTAAATGAATTGGCTCTCTGTGTTAATGCACAGGCCTATACCAGTGAAAGTGGATTTTAATTAAATGCATTGCAATTCAAGACGATAAACAATTTTGACTGGACGACTGATGGGGAGTGGTGGGGTATGGGGCGCAGGACTTTATTATGCCAACGCCCGCAGGGTAAATAGACATTATCGCCATACACATCATTGGTCGTGATTAGAAAAATAGTTTAATTTACTGTATTTATAACTTGCACATAACGAATTAAATCAAACCCATACACACTCAGAGCAGTTAAAGAAGCGACGTCACGTCACATCCTCTCTGAACGGAAGCGCGTGTTCCTTGTTCCTCTTAATGCCTGCCCTGGCCCTGTGCTCTGGTCCCTACTACTGTTTTTTGGTCGGTCATTGCTGATTTACATATGGCTACAACCAGTCTGTAATGGAACAGAGGCGCTCCAACACAGTAGAATGGAATGCTACCTCCAAAATGCAGTGTGCTGCGCTTCCAGTGCCACCGAGTCATTTCAGCTGTTTGTGTGTTGTGTATTTATGAAAAAATATAGAAACAGTTGTGATGTAGTGTGAGTGCGCAGTGTTCCGCCTTTCTATATTATTACGAATTAAAAGATCTTCTACAGCAGTTCAGTATAAACAGAGGTAACAGGCTGAAGCAAAAGGTGAGTCCCAGCGCAGTTAAAACAAGCACTCGCCAGTCAGACACTGTTTATTTTTGCATCGCGCTTTCACTTTAAAGTGAAAGTGCGATGCAAAAATAAACAAGCGGCGCCATGTCTCCTTTTGAGACTGCCCATCCGAACTGGACCGCGCTGCAGCCGGAGCATGGGGATTTCTTGTCTTTATGGGGCCATGTGTTTCTGTCGCAATCATCGGCCAAAAGAGGTATTGCACTACAATCCCCAGAAGCCCCGCAACCCGTCATCCCGGAAACAGGAAATCGCCCCCGCCCAGCCGGAACTACAAAGTAGCGCCGCTCCCACAGGAGGGGGCTTGTCAATCCAGAAGTTCCGGATCCTTGAGCTGCTCGCTGTAGAGCCGCTACCAGCGCATCGCCAGGAGCGGCGTTTCTTCAGGCTTCGGTGTTTGCTTTCCTGGTGCCAAGCCTTCGGGATATTTGCCCCCAGTCCACGAGACTCGGTCGGCGGAAGGTGTTGTCCCCGCAGGACGACCGAGTCTCATTCCTGCCACAGACCTCAAGACAAGGGTAGCGGTTGCAGACGCTTTCCCTCCATCTTCGCCCCAGTACCTTGGATTCTGCGGTGACGTAACCGTATGGAATCCGACATTCCTTTCTGCACGACGGATGCTACGGTCAGGTAACAAACAGGCCCTGAATCCCCAAGGCCTTGCTGATTTTGGTTTTGTTTCTTGTTGTTTTTGTTTTGGTTTTCATAGGAGCTCACGGGCCAAAGTCACGTGTGATACTTCTAGCGCCTGCGCTTTTCCTCCTTGCTGATTTTTGGGTGCATTGCCTACCTCGAGTTGCCTGTTCTGCCTTGATTTCACTTACTATTCCCCGGAGTACATTTCCTCCGACGTCACCCTGATTGCTGTTGAGAGAAACCGGTCCAGTCATTCCCGTGCTTCATTTCCGGCTCCAGTTTCGCGAGCACCCCTACTTTCTCACAGGTACAGACAACGTCAGGAAACAGAGGTCCCGCGAAAAGGAGGAACGGGGGTGGGTCTGCCTACCTTCTCAATTGTTCTTCTCTCTCTCTTTCCCTGTGCAGTTACCTTCGTTGACCTGGCTGGATACTTAAGTTACCCGGAAGACCGGAGAAACGCTGTGGTGTCACGTATTATTTCCCCTTCTTCCGTTCCTTCCCCAGAGAGCAGTCCCCATAGCGGAGAGTATTCCCATTTCCCTGTGAGGGGCTGCGCCCTGGGGAATCTAAGGGTTTATTCTTCAGTCATCGTTCCTGCTGATGTTCTACCGAGGTTAGTGGCTATCTCAGGTCGCAAGCTGCTAGCGTCACGACAGTTTCAAACACATGGCCCCATAAAGATAAGAAATCGCTTACGACAGAAGGAAAGCAGGCGAGCCAGTCCGGGTGGGCCGTCCCAAAAAGCCAAAGGGAGGCAACACAGATAGCTTATTTCCAATGGCTGGCCACCGTTTAGCATAAACTGTGATGCTGGCCAATGGAAATAAGGGGCGGGGCTTATAGCCCTTTTCTAAAAGTACTCATCTGCAATAAATCTCGCCAAGCGAGCTGCGCATGTGCGCAGCAACGCTAGGCGAGACCTAAAAAACTCTCTTAAATTAGATGTTTAGATCCCATACCTGCAAGTGATTTACAAATGGCATGTCCTATGTGCTGAATAATGTTTGCAACAAGTAATAAAGAAAAGTACTTCTTGAATGTAAAGCAAGTTGGGTAGAGGAGTTGGTCTAAAGGCTAGGCCGGTCGTCCTCGAATCTGGGGAACTGGGTTCGAGTCTTGGCAACGGCGCGGGACATCCTGTGATTCTGGTCAAATCACTTAATCTCCCCGTGACTGACACAAAAAAAAGGTGTCCTCATTTAATGCAACTGGTGCTATGTAAAGCGCTCTGATACCAGATTCGGGTCAAGTTTGCGCTATATAAAACTCTGTGAAATAAAAAAATAAAAAGTCTTGCATCTTTATTAGATTTGATCCTAAAAAACCATTATTTGCCATTTGGGGTCATTTGACCTGCAATGTTAAAATTGAGAGGAAAGTAGGAAACTACAGTGGCTAAGGATAGTAAATGGATCGTAGCCGGATATGGCAGTAGCAGAACAGGACTGTGCTTTCGAACATAGAGATCCTAAAGATGCCTCCAGTCCCTGCATTGGAAGCCATGATAAGTTCAGGGTCTGTTTTGGATCATCCTGTGATACTGGTTTTCTCTGCTGAGCCACGAGATCAGCAGACGAAACCAACATAATTACCCAAGCTCCACTATGCGTTACCCCTGGTCTTAATGGTAAACACTGTGATAGCACTCAGGAAATATGGGGGAAAGGGAAGGATAGAAACAGTGAAATACAGAATATGAGCGACATTTAACCAAACAAGTGCATAATTGCAGTCTCCTGACAAAAGGCACCCACAGCCCAAAATACTTAGAGAAGCACAGTTTTCCACCGGATATCGAAATTATGTGCACAAATTAAGGGATTAGGGTACTGGTACAAAACAGACCAATAAACTACGGATAAATGAATTAATTTAACTTGCAGTGACTACACGGGATCGGAAGCAGTGAGGTTAGGAGGCAAACAAAAAATAGACCTTACCTGCCGCATTTCTCCTCTCCCAGTCCTAATGCTGGTCTAGTCCTAGGCTTATCACACTGCGCAGGCTTCGAGATGCCAATTCCTGAAGCTGCTCTCCTGCTGGGTATTCTATTCCCAGCAGGACAGCAGTGCTGGGATTGGTCTGAGCGTCATGGTTCAGCGCTCGGACAGGAACTAGGAGCCTGTGGCTTTTGTCCACCTGGCCGTACAACGCAGCCGGGTGCAGAAATACCAAGTGTGCATGACATTTTGGCTAGCCAAACCATCATGTGCACTTAGTAGTGCTCATCACCCCTCCTCCCCACTGCTGTTGCACAGAGTGCATGGACCTGCCCTATGACGAACTCACTTTCAGCCGCAGCAGGTAAGGAGAAAAATAAAATATTAAAATTGGTTTATAATAATTTTATTTTTCAAGCATTTACCTCTGCTGTCTCCTTGTGGGGTGACGCTCCTCGCCTATAATGGAGGAATTTTGTTAACGTTTGCAATAATTAAAGACTTAAAAGATGATAATAAGAGTTAGATATTTTGAGATGAAATGTGGAACTGTGGAACCCCAGGTAATACTGTGGCACTGGATAGCAGTATATTGCTCAGATGGAAGTTCATTGTTTCAGACAGGGGAAAAGTGTCTAATGTACGTAATGCTTACATTACCCATGATGGATAGTTAGATGAAGTGCTTAATTGTTTTAGATAATTAATGGTTCATGAAGAATAAGTATAGGGGAAAGACGATTATGGTTTGTTGGAAAGTGGACTATGTGATATGGGCGAGTACCCTTGCCATTCAATATTATCACAATGCCTTAAAGCTGATAATTGGATCCACAACAATCAGCCTTAGCTCAGTCCTGGTGCAGACATTTAACATTGCGGTCAATGGGAAAATCTGCTAGTGACAATCGGTTACTTTAGGGTCGAGGTACATTGTACCCTCGCAGGGTAGAGGTCTTTGGGGGTCCCAGTACCAGGGCCAAACAGTCACTTCAATTTTTCATGGCCTGTGGAGTCCGGGTGCAGTGGTTGTCCTGGCTGTCAGTGGTCTTTATACGGGAGTCGCGCCAAAGCTGCCTTTACCATAAAGACAACGCCAACAGGAAGGAGGTGCAAATACGTCAGTTCTTCTTTTTTCCGCGCCAGACAGCGCCGATCCGGGAAGAGCATACCCTTTTAGTCACTTTTTGACTAAACCTTTTTGAACTCCTTTGGTTCTATTCTCATCGACTCGACTCTGGTGCCGGTAGGGATACCTGGCTTTAAAGCTTGTGACTCCTGTCACCAACTGATGTCGGTTACGGACCACCACCGGTGCCTCTATTGCCTTGGGGCTGACCACGACGCCGAGTCGTGCCCCGACTGCCGGGCCTTGACTTCGAAGGCTGGGTGGGAGCGGTCCCGCAAGCTACTCGAGCTCCGGCAGTCGGCTCCGCGCCGTTCACGGTCCCGGTCGAGGAGGAGGTCGAGGGACCGGTCGCGGAGCTGCAGCCATCACCACCACTCGTCGGGTTCCAAGACTTCGGGTAAGTCGAAGCATAGCAAGAAGTCCAAGAGGCGAAATCGCTCTTCGGGCTCCCCTCGCCGGTCGTGCGACTCGGCTGAGGGTTCGGGTGGTACCACCCACGCGGCTCTGTCGGAGCCACAGGAGTCCCGTCCGTCCCCATACCTGCCGGTCCCTGGGTCTGACGCGACTCCGGTGGAGATCAGTGCCTTCCTCATGGCCATGAGAAGCCTAACTCCGCCGTCGATGCCTGCCGGCGAGCCTTCGGGCCCCGCGGGCTCGACTGGGAGGCCTAGCGAGCCGGCAGCTCCGGCCCTGGCGCTGTCGTCGACTCCGGTCCCGACGCCGCAGGTCCCCGCGGGATCCAGGCCTGGATCCCAGTCGACGCCGGTCAACCTCACGACCCCTCTGCCAGTGCCGACTCCGGTGCCACCCCCGGCGCCGCCTTCGGACGATGCTGTTCCCCAGTTTAGTCCCGGTCCGGGCCCGAAGCCGATGGGTGGCAATTTCATCTTCCGCCCGGCTCCGATCATTCCACCTGTACCAGGAATGGATGATGGTGACGACTGGGAGGGGTCTGAGGACCCTCTGGCCCGGGAGGGCCAGTTATCTCAGGACCCTCTGGCCCGGGAGGGCCATTTATCTCAGGACTGAGCAGGCACGCTGGGGGATGCCAGTGGGCTTGACACCTCCCCTAACACTGGCTTCATGTCTCCTCCGACCATGGCTTCGGAGAAAGGTGCGGCATTTTCGGTGGTGCTGCGCAAGGCGGCCGAAGCCCTTGGGCTGGAGCTACCTGCAGTGGCCCTGAGGACTAACCTCCTCACTGCAGTGCTCCAACCGTCAGCAAGCTCCTCGGAGCCTCTGCTTCAGTTTAATGAAGCACTGGTTGACGTTCTGAAGGGCACCTGGTCCAAGCCCTCCACAGTAGCTCCTGTGGACGGGAACGTGGCCCAGCGCCACCGCCCTGCACGGGGCGACCCCGGTTTCCTGTCCCTGCACCCCACGCCCGAGAGCCTGGTTATCCAGGCCTCTACTTCCCAGACCTCCTTCCCGTCCGCTCCCCCGGATCGGGAATCCAAGAGGCTAGAACAGTTTGGTAAGAAGCTGTTCTCCTCCCTTAGTTTGGGATTGTGGTCTATTAACACCGCTTGTCTTTTGGATCGTTACTCCCACTCCCTGTGGGATACGGTGGAGGACGTGCTGCCCCAGTGTCCGGAGGAGGCCCGGACACGGCTCGCCCAGGCTCTTGCCGAGGGGCGGGGTGCAGCGCGGCATGCAATCCGATGTGGACTGGGCACTACGGACTCGTTGGGTCGGGCAATGTCGACCACGGTGTGCTTTGTTGCCACGCCTGGCTGCGGTCCACGAGTTTTTCTGAGGATGTCCAGAGCACCCTCATGGACATGCCCTTCGATGGCAGTCGCCTTTTTGGCGACAAAGCGGATAGTGCGCTGGAGCGCTTTAAGGACTCCAGGGCTATGGCCAAGTCCTTGGGCCCCTCGGCCCGTGCCCGCAAACTTCCGCTTTTCGCCCCTTTCGTGGCCAAGGAAGGGGCGCCCCCTCCCATCCGCCTAGCCACAGGCCGCAGAACCAACCTCCACGCGGTCGCGGACGTGGATTCCACCGCGGCGGTACAGGGGGACAATGTGCCGGTCCGTCCACATCTACCCCAGCAGCATCCGCCTCAAAGCCCTCCTTGTCCGTGCTTTCAGGCCCATTCCACGCCAGTGGGAGGCAGAGTTCGCCATCACCTGCTCCACTGGTGTTCCATCACATCGGACAGGTGGGTGCTGCAAATCGTCCGAAGGGGCTACTCCCTCCCCTTCGAGGTGGCTCCTCCAGCCATGTCACCGCAGTACCACCGCATGTCGGGGGATCACTTGAGACTTCTACAGGAGGAGGTTGCAGCCCTCTTGGCCAAGGGGGCCATCGAGCGCATTCCTGGTCCAGAAGTAGGTTGTGGTTGTTATTCCCACTACTTTCTGGTTCCCAAGAAGGGCAAAGGGGGCCTACGCCCTATCTTGGACCTCAGGAGCGTCAACGCCTTCCTCCAGAAGGAGAGGTTCAAGATGCTCACCTTGGCTCAGGTTCTGGCTGCCCTAGACCCTGAAGACTGGATGGTAGCGTTGGACTTGCAGGACGCTGATTTCCACATCCCCGTCCTGCTGGCCCACCGGCGTTACCTGCGGTTCACGGTGGGCCAAGAGCATTTTCAGTTTACAGTACTCCTCTTCGGCCTCACCAGTGCCCCTTGGGTGTTCACGAAAGTGATGGCGGTAGTCGCAGCTCATCTGCGCAGATTGGGGGTTCCAGTCTTCTCCTATCTCGACGACTGGTTGTTGAAGGCGGGCTTGCCCCAGGCAGTCGTCTCCCACCTCCAGACTACGGGCGACCTCTTGCATTTGCTGGGGTTCTCCATCAATGTGCCGAAGTCGCATCTGAGTCCCTCCCAGAAGCTCCTCTTCATCGGAGCGGTTCTGGACTCTGCGCAGTTCCAGGCTTATCCTCCGGAACAGCGGGTCTGGGATATTCAGGCCCCGATTCCCATCTTTCGGCCTCTATCCCGGGTTTCGGTCAGGTTGGTGTTGCGGCTTCTGGGTCTGATGGCCTCCTGCATCCTGTTGGTGCATCACGCCAGATGGCGAATGCGGGCTCTGCAGTGGGACCTGAAGATTCAGTGGGTCCAGCATCGGGGCAACCTGTCCGACCACGTCCTGATCTCAGAGGGCACTGCGAGACAGTTGCAGTGGTGGCTCACGGACCGCGATTGGGTCAGTGGCAGATCCCTCTCTCTACCCCAACTGGAGCACGTGGTAGTGACGGATGCGTCCCTCCTGCGATGGGGGGGGCCACATGGGAGAGGCGGAAGTTAGAGGCCTCTCGTCTCCGGCGGAGTCCCGGCTCAATATCAACCTTCTGGAGCTGAGGGCGATCCAACTTGCACTGACGGCATTCCTTCCCTCTGTCCGGGGAAGTATAGTGCAGGTGTTCACGGACAACACCACCGCCATGTGGTATTGCAACAAACAAGGCGGGGTGGGGTCGTGGACCCTTTGTCAGGCTCTGTGCCTCTGGACATGGCTGGAACATCAGGGCATCACCCTGGTGGTTCAACATCTGACGGGCTCTCTGAACGCCAGAGCAGACGAACTCAGCCGCCGGTGCATGATGGATCACGAATGGAGTCTACACTCGGACGTGGCGCAAGGCCTCTTTCGGCAGTGGGGAGAGCCTTGGTTAGATCTATTCACCACCAAAGAGAACGTGCAATGTCAGCAGTTCTGCGCGTTGGAGTTTCCAAGGCGGCACTCGCTCGGGGACGCCTTTCGTCGCGAGTGGGGTTGCGGTCTGTTGTACGCCTTTCCGCCTATACCACTTCTGCACAGAGTGCTGAAGATCAGGCGCGACCGGGCCCAAGTCATCTTAGTGGCTCCGGAAGGGCACGAAGATACTGGTATCCCGAGCTACTCAGTCTGTCGATCGATCCCCCGATACGACTGCCTCTTCAGGCGGACCTTCTGTCGCAGCAGCAGGGGATGGTCCTCCACCCGAACCTGTCCAGCCTCCACCTCCATGCGTGGAGATTGAGCGGCGGCAGTTGATGCCATTTGACTTGCCTCCTGAAGTCTGTAATGTTATTCTGGCAGCCAGGTGTCCCTCCACAAAATCGGTATACGCCTGCAGGTGGAACAAATTTGTGGCATGGTGCACAGCAAAGGCTGTGGATCCCCTTTCCGCCCCTCTTTCTGAGGTTCTCCTCTTTCTTCTTTTTATGGCCCAGTAGGGCTCTGCTCTGGGCTCCCTTAAAGGTTATCTTTCTGCTATTTCTGCTTTCTTACGGCTTCCTGATCAGCCTTCTCTTTTCAAATCCCCTGTTGTTTCTTGCTTCTTTAAGGGCATTACTCACATGTTTCCTTCTGTCCCTTTCGTAATGCCTCAGTGGGATTTGAATCTGGTCTTGACGTTTCTGATGTGCGCTCCCTTTGAGCCACTTCATAATTGTCCCCTTCGTCTCTTGACGCTTAAGACTGCTTTCCTGGTAGCCATCACCTCTGCTAGAAGAGTGAGTGACCTCAAGGCTCTCTCTTCTAAGCCTCCTTTCCGTCCATCTGGACAAAGTTGTTCTCAGGACTCGTCTTTCCTTTCTTCCTAAGGTGGTGACTGCCTTTCACATCGGGCAGTCTGTTACGCTGCCCACCTTCTTTCCGCCTCCGAATCCCTCGAAAGAGGAAGAGAGGCTCCACCGTCTGGACCCAAAACGGTCGCTGTCCTTCTATCTGGACCGCACCAAGCAGTTCCGGGTGGACGACCAACTCTTTGTCGGCTACGTGGGCGCTAAGAAGGGACGGGCGGTACACAAGCGAACCATCTCTCGGTGGGTCGTCTTGTGTATCAAGACCTGTTACTCCTTAGCTAAAAAGGAACCTGCTGTAATGCTGAGAGCCCATTCCACTCGGGCCACAGTGGCGACCACTGCCCTGGGCCGGGGAGTCCCCTTGCAGGACATTTGTCAGGCAGCAACGTGGGCCTCGCTGCACACGTTTGCCAAACATTATTGCCTGGACAGCCAAGTCCGGAGAGACGGTTTCTTTGGCTGTTCTGTTCTCCAGGACTTTCTGGTGTGATCTTGGTTTGCAGACCCACCACCGGGGTTGGTATTGCTGGGGTATCTATTCTAAGGTGAGGAATCTAACTAACGTGTTTCTTTCAGATGAACAAGTTACTTACCTTCGGTAACGCTATATCTGTAAGAAACATTAGTTAGTAAGATTCCTCACCGACCCACCCATCCTCTGCGTTCTGCGAACCAATATCTAGGGTTGAGGTCATCCCTTTCAGGGCCCTAGAATTTTTTGGCACCAGTGTCGGTCTCTTGCATGGCTCTGCGTTCCTGGCACGGAAAGCTATGTACAAGAACTGACGTCAGCGAGCGAGGGCGGCGTCTAAGTACTCCGACGTCATCCCGGCGATCACGACGACGGACGCGGAGCCGCAGACGACGCCTAGCGATGCGCAAGGGTATTGCTGACAATCTTTCCGGATCCAGCCTGACGCCTGGGGATAGTCTAAGGTGAGGAATCTAACTAACTAATGTTTCTTACAGATATATCGTTACCGAAGGTAAGTAACTTGTGCGTCTAGCTGTCCCTTTGGACTTCGTGGGTCTTGGGAGCAGAGTCCACACCAGGGGGAAAACCTCACATTCCCTGGACTGGTGTAACGAGCACGCTGGAACAAGGGATGCGCTCGTATACCCGGGCAACGCACCGCCGGGAATTCAGCACTGCTCCATGGGGAGGGCCTTCCACGGAGAGGGGCACAGGGGCTTCTCGTCGGTCAGCCATGCGCTGACTTCTCACAGGGAGGAAAACTAATGCTCTCCACACACTGTGGTAAAGCACCCGGCAATCTGAAGCGCTCACCACGAGCTAGTTTTGGACAGAAAAGTAATTGCAGTGTGTAGCGCTCATAGTGCGCTGCCCTTGAGCATGGAGCATTCCATAATAGCTCATGGTCAAAACAAGGAGATGAGCTCACCACATGCTGGGAGGGGTCAAACAGCTGACTCCCGAGTCCCATGGTCTTTAAAGCAATACTTCTGAGCCCCTCACAAGGACAGGGAAAGGGGAGGCAAAGCCACAAGCCCCTGGAGAGCACTGGGAGCACCAAAGCCACTTTAGCACTTAATAGCAGTGGTAAAGTGCCTAGAGTCCTAAAGCCAATCAAATCAGGTCAAACAAAGGCAAAAAGTTTGGTGATAACCCTCCAAAAAGGGCAAGGTCCAAGAGTAACTAAAATGAACTTTAATGTCTAGAGGTCGAGGGGAGGGTGGTAGCGGCTACTTTGGTGAAGGCTGTACTACACTTCCCACAATGCACCACGCCATTTAATTTCAGGTGGTCCCTCGGAGGGCCCGAAGGCCAGAACTTCTTTGGTTCCAAAGCGTTGTTTACCTGCAGTTTGCAGGGGACTGGTCCCACCAATCCAGGAGAGCCTGAGGTTGCCTCTAGCTTTCACAAGGGTCCCTCACTTAGTGAGTGTCGAGTTTTAGCCAAGTATGAGCATCGTTCACTCAGTTCCAAGTCTGTTGCCTCAGGACCGCAGTATCTCCTTTTTGCTTTGTGCTGGTGGGCAAAGTCCTATTGTCGGTGACATGGGTCTCCTCTTTGTCCTTCTTTGAAGTAAGTTGATCAGATCTGAGGCCTGGTGTCAGGGTGTCCTTTAAATCCTAGATTAAGCAGCGTTGGGGGTGTGGGAGCTAGTAGCAAATGGGCAGCTAGTCCCTGCAGCTAGTCTGCCCCTGAGGTGACCACATCCGGTGGTGTAAGGCACCTATTCTATCCAGAGCCCACCCACCATTTCAGCCCCCCTAAAGATGGCAGAATTTACATTTCGGGGTACAGATCAGGCTGCTCACCTTGGGGGTGTGGCCAGCCTTCATTGGAAGTATATAGCTCCTGCATGCCTAATTTTTCGCCTTGTTAGGGTCCATGAGTGCCTGGGGAAAGAGTTAGGGCTGTCTCCTTCTCAGAAGAACAGCCTAAATGCATATCAGAGGCGGTGCAGCCTTTGAAGCGCACTTCTCTGATGTGTTACTTCACTAGCCCACTTGAGAGGAAGGAGATGTGACCTCCTTCCTGCCCCGGCCTTTGTTTTGACTACTTGGAGTGCTCACACTGTCTGGCAGGAGGTCAGCAGCCTGTCTTGGCGTCAGCTGGAGTGGGAAATCCTGGGCCTGCCTGCAAAAGCATATGTCAGCAAGGTTAACTAGGTGAGCAACCACTAGTTAGCCATCTGGGTGCTTGCTAGCCTTCACCTGGCACTAGATTGGTGTCAGGGGAGAGAAGGGATGTTGTTTGATACCAAACTTTACATATCTAGGTGGTACCATAATATAGCTAGCAACCTGGGTGTGCCTGTGTGCACGTCCCATGGCATCCTATGGACCGCCTATCACTTAAGTGTACTTTAATGGTAATGCCATTATACACTTACAGTGTATTTTAATGGTAAAGCCACGTGAGGAAGGAGATGTGACCTCCTTCCTGCCCCAGCCTTTATTTTGACTACTTGGAGTGCTCACACTGTCTGGCAGGAGGTCAGCAGCCTGTCTTGCCATCAGCTGGAGTGGGAAATCCCGGGCCTGCCTGCAAAAGCATATGTCAGCTAGGTTAACTAGGGTGAGCAACCACTAGTTAGCCATCTGGGTGCATGCTAGCCTTCACCTGGCACTAGATTGGTGTCAGGGAGAGAAGGGATGTTGTTTGATACCAAACTTTACATTAAGGGTGGGCGACAATTTCCGTTCCGCTCGCAGAAATTGTGAAAATTCGACATTTTCGTGTTCCGCGCGGAACGCGAAAATGTCGAAACTTTCGCGATCTGCGGCGGAACGGAAATATGCAGGGCAGGATTCATTCTGGCATGATGTTCCTGTCATTAAACCTCAACAGGAAGCACTTATAGATATAAATAAAGCAGGTGCCCGAGTTGAAGTTCAAAGTCAGTAAGGCATTAATCAGCACAAAAGATTCCTGAGCACGGTGGAGGCTAGCCAGGTGTGCTTTCTCCCCATATCTACCGTTAGCAATTTACTGTAATCATTGATGGAGGTCTCTGCATCCATGGGTTTCTCGAGCGCAATCCCCGTGTAGTTCCTGACACCAGGAGGTTCTGTCTCCTCATCTGCTGCTCTGGTCGGTCTCTGACCATTTATAAATAAGAGGCATGTAAACTGCATAGAAGCCCCGCCCCACACACTGGCCGTGTGCAACGTATTCCCGCCCTAAGTTTCCCCACTATAATGGACAGCTCACTCGAGGGACCCCGGCGCCCATTGGCGCGGTGGCAAAGTTACAGACACACATGGTCGCTGGAGACAGCTCTTCTGGCCCTTTACGCAGCTGTAGTGTAGGAAAAGCAATATACACTTACCCGAGGTAGCACTTACTGATTAGTGATTAGCCAGTAGAAAGTACTCCAGTTGAGTAGAAGTATTGCACAAAACAGTGGCATCTTCTTGGATAAATATGCAGGGCAGGATTCATTCTGGCACGATGCTCCTGTCACAAAAATTAAACCTCAACAGGAAGCACTTACAGATATAAATAAAGCAGGTGCCAGAGTTGAAGGTCAAATTCAGTAACGCATTAATCAGCACAAAATCTCCATGATCACATGAAATTTCGCGTGATCGCAGAGATTTTTTGCCGTTCCACGATATTTTATGAAAGGCACTTTCGCAAATTCCGCCCACCCTTACTTTACATATCTAGGTGGTACCATAATATAGCTAGCAACCTGGGTTTGCCTGTGTGCACGTCCCATGGCATCCTATGGACCGCGTATCACTTAAGTGTACTTTAATGGTAATGCCACTATAGAAACATGTAAGCTTGCACTTACATGGCTGCACTCTTAGTATACTGCACCCTGCCTCCTGGGCGCAAGAGACCTTCTCTAGGGATGGCTGACATATACTTAAAAGCAGTGCTGTGACCCTGTCATACATGGTGAGGACAAAGTCGAAATGGAGCAGTGAACACTGTTCCTGCAGTCTGCATTGTCAGTCCTGCTGTCATCTGTTAACCTGGTTCACTCAGGGCGGCTCAACCAGGGCTGCATGCCCCGAGTGTCCCTTTACCACTCATGCCCTGAGTACCACAGTATCGCCTACCAGGGGCTTACAAGGGGGTATGGTCTCTGTCAATTGGTGATGCCAATTGCACTGGTCACTTTTAGGGAGAAAGCGCTGGCACTGGAGCCTGGTTAGCAGCCTTCAGTGCACTGTCCGAGTAAAAAAACACAGCATCTAGTAGTCCAAATGGGGACAAAAAGTGGGGGGACATCTGCAAAAAGCCCTGTTTTCTTACATGGTGCTTTGTGGTAAGAAAGTGTGAGACGCGCTTGCAAACTAAGTTAACGAAATTCAGCCGGAAACACTAGACTGTATGGATTGGAGCGATGAAGGTTAAGTCTCACAATTATTGTCCTTTTACAGGACATGCACCTCGCACCAGAAATTAATTGCTACTTAAGTAACAGCACACCGTGCATCAAACAGAAACAAAGGACAGCCAACTTTGTGTGATGCACACCAGTGCAAAACAGGGGACGCACCAGACTAGTACTCGGGTGTTCATGTACATACTGAAGAGGCTGTAGTCCTTGATCACATCACAGCTGAACCTTGAACATGCTGTGCCTCATTGCCAGGTGATCTCACTCAGTGACCGCACACTGTGTCAACAAGGCCCAAGGCCTAGCGTGCTGTAATGTGCTCATCTGTCTTTTCTGCAATAGTCAGTGCACTTTCGATGGCTCCCTCCTGGAGGCAGCAGGACACTGCGTTCACGGGGCTCACTGTGCTTGAAAAATGCTCAGTATCATTTTACTAATTAGAAAATCCCAGTCTTAAAAAATAAATGTCAGAAGTGTCTGCTCTGACTCACTGACTCTCAACCAGCAATACTGTGTGCAGGGTTTTAAATGCATCCTTCCCGACAGAAGGAAGGTAACCTTTGAGTCTAGTTGATTAAGGCACTGCAGAACTTTGCCATGATGAACTTTCTCACAGAGTGCTGAAGGTTGTAGCGTTAATTTTGCTAGGGAAGGGGGGATGATCACTCTCGTGCCCCTCTCACAGCATCCCCCGGAGCTGCAGCTGGCCCAGATTCGGAGTGCCCTTGTACATGGAAGACTCTGCTCGCTGAACCCACGTTAATGTGCTGGGTGGCAGAGTTCGAAAGCTGTGAAACTACTAGATGTTCCACTAGTCTTACAGCGAAAATGCACTTGATATTAATCTTCAATTTCCTAGACCCCAGGATTGAGTGATGGTTTCAAATGACCAGACCCACTAATGATAGTTTAAAAGTGTCCCGCTCACCCTGTCAAAAGTGAGCAGTTTTATAATTTTGTATGATAATGGCACGGGGAAACAGCCTTCCAATCATTTAGGAGCAGATGCTGGTAGAGGTTAAAAGAGGCGAGCCGCAGTGTACACCATGCTACTAACTTTCCAGGTTGCTGCTGAGTGTATGGAGCAAACACGCAAGTAGTGGGTGTCGAGCGTGAGGGCTACCTCTGTTGTCCCTACAATTATTTCAAATGCGGCATCATTCAGAGTGAGAAGATACCCAAGTATTACGCACATTGCTGTGAATAATATAGATTTTCACAATGGAACTATCGGTTTGCTCCTGTGATGCAAGAGACAACCAATACCTAACTGCATGAGTTGATTGCACCTATATCCCCTCTTGATCTGATGGTGATTTTGTTTCATGGAATCTAGATCCCCATTATGGTCCCAGTGGTCCTGATTAAACCTCCACACTCTTGCGGTCAGGGTTAGGGATGCAGAGCTATATAATAGTGCCTAGACATTTGGTCAATCCTTCCAAATATATTTTTGCAACAGGTCTACCAACTTCTGGGTGATCTCATAAATGCAAGCCTTTGGGAGGCTAGGAAGAGAAAATGAGCGGAGAGCTGCAGAGGTTTGCAGTGTGAGACATTATTTTGTTCATTTAATCATAAGTCGTAAGGAAAGAATTGAAGTGAATTTGGAGCAGTGGGCAAGTAGGATAAGGGGTGGTCAGTGTGGAGCACTGGATTGTGTGGGGGAGGGTCACTGGCATTCAAGGTGATAGTTGCAGAGACGAGATTGGATGAGATCATCAGTGTGTGGATTATTAAGAGACTATATTGTGTGTTACAAAGATCTCTGCACTTAATTCACTATGGCAGAAAGTTCCATTAGAGCAGGCTAGGCTTTAGAAGTACTTGGGTCTCACGTTTGCATATGATTTGAAATGGGATAAACTTTTAGGTGTATTAATAATCTCCCTAATGGCCATGGCAAACACTCTTAAAAGATTTGAAACACTTTATGGCGGTTTATTAGTTGACACTTTAAGAAAGGCAATTTTTGTAAACTGATCCTGCAGGTGCTCAACGGAGCAGAACTGTTGCCTCGCGATCAAAGAGTAAGGGGGGACCATTTGGAAAGAATGTGCTTAAAGAAACTTTTCAATGTATCCGCAAACTCGATGATCCAACAAATAAGGCTGGAGTTAGGTCTGACCTCTTTGCAAAAATGACATGTACTAAGGTTTTTATTTTCTTTGGTAAAATATCCAGATAATGACAGATTCTGACCAAATTGTTAAAGACATACAGAATCATCCGGATGATTACCATGGAGCTGCAGCCCATCCTGTCCAGCCTTTCCTCCCATCCAAGATACCAAGAACAAATCAATCCCTGCAGGGGCATTGCATCCCTTATCTCCGTAGTTACAGGCTGACTATTTCACAATTAACCTATTGACTTTCAAGATTTTGCCTTCCTAGTTGATCAGAAGAGGTAAATATCATGGTTGTAGAAGGTGAGCAGCAATTTTTCCTTTCAATGTGCTTGCCATCATTGAGGTCAAGGTAGTGGTATAATTGAAGGAAATTCACTTTGTGATCTTTTACATGTTTAAGATAGCATGGACAATTTGCCCCAAATGGCTGCTTCTGTGCTGCCCTATCGGAAGCCTCCACACTGTCTCTCGGGTACCTTAATGTATTTCACAAAAAAGGCTCCCATGTATATGGAGCTCCCACAGCTCGGGCAGTCGTGGTCATCCACTGTTCTTCAATTCCTCCTCAGCCTCGCCTGGGAGGCCTGTAACAAAGCTACAAAACGCGGTGGTCTTCCATGTTCATCTGGTGCTTAGAGGGATGTTCTGGTGGCTCACTATGGTGTAGCTTCCTCATGTAGATAAGCTGGGAAATGGAGAGCTTTGGGAGGTGGTGTGGAGCAGTGAGTTCTCTGGGAAGGGGAAGGCTGGGAGCGATGGTGCCTTGTGGGCATGTGGCTAGTGGTGGTATATTGTAGGGATTGATGAAAGGAACTATGCTTGTTGAAAAGAGACTGCGGGCCTGTTTTAAATTTGAAGGATGGCATTTCATCCGTCAGGGCAGTGGACAACGTTACCTCCACCACCCTGATGGACTACTTTCGGTCAAATCTAGAGATTACCGCTGGCCCAGTGGTCATCTCTGTACCTTCAAAGGAACCGCTGTCACCTCACAAAAAGTCTGGTGGAAAGCTGCAGTCCATTTTGATGGTCGTCCACCAAACATTTACTCCCAGGGTGGGGGGTCTTTATTGTGCTATTTTCTGTCACTTACTGCCAGGTTTTTCCTGGAGGATGACAGACAGAATAAAAAGCACATTACATCATTTACCCTAAACAGAGTAATGCCCTTCTTCTAACGGCCCCAACTCAATTGGGCCATCGGAGGAAGATTTCAGTTGGCGGCAGGGTGTGTAGCTTCCGTTGTTGGTGTAGCACCGGGGCTCAGGGGCCTGAGGGGCCCTTTGAACCCTGAGTTTTACTTTGTTTCACAGTCCACATATCTGCGAGGCAGGCCATTTCTTTCCTTGTACTAGAGCCCATGACACATTGGCTACGCCACTGGTCGCCAGAGCCAGTCGTCTGAAAACGTACGGTCTCTAAATGAGGCAGGTGGACCGAGAGTTTGCCAAGAGGACACTTCTTACCGCTTGTGACAGAGTACCCTGTCAGCCAAACTCTAAATCAGGCCGTGTCAGGAAAAGGATGAGGAGCACATGTTTATGGGATCAAGTTGAAAACTTTTGGTGAGCTCTAGGGGTGTGTAGGGGAGTGCTTCTGGCACAAGAGAGCTACTGATTAAAAAACTGTAATAACTTCTTAAAAGAGCAGAACTCGTCGGTTCTGTTGTGTTCCCTGAATAATTGTGGAGACAATTTTTAGGGGTAGGTAGGTGCGGGCCTTAGGGAGAGTCGGGACACTGCTCCTCATGGTAGTGAAGCTTGTGAGCATATGGCAGGTTTACTGCCTCTCTCTGTGCTTGCTTTCTCTCGGTAGCTTTCTTGGTTGTTCCTGTCAGTTGGTCAGTCAGAGAGGGTGCCATAGGGTCCGATGCTATAGACCAAAGGTGGTGTCTTGCTGTAGAGGTCACTAGAGGGGCGGAGTGCTGGAAAAATAAAAGACTTGTAGGAAGAAGGTGATCGGTTTTAATGTGCAATAAGACAGAGGGAAAATGTAAATTAGATAAGTCTAAACCAAACATGATGATCATTAACTATGTAACATCTGACGATTAAAAGATGGGATTCAACAGGACAGTCAGAAGGGCATATTAAGAAAGCAAAACGTACCTCACGCATGATGGGGTGCCCTGCTTGAGGAGACATTAGTTGAAGAGATCACTGCAGCAGAGTGAGAATCTTCTAGAGATTCCGGAAAACAGGAAAGGTGAAGGACTGACCTGAATGAAATGGGATTGAATTAAACAACAACAAAAGCCTCGTGATGTTTTTGTGATAAAGAAATGTAAACACCACCACCTACTGGAATGAAAACATAAACACGCAGAAGAGGCTTAGGAATAAAGCTGAACAAACGAGAAAACAGTAAGAAAATCCCTTACGTCCTAGAGTATGTGTGCGCGCGTGCGTGCAATGTTAGGAGAAGAAAATGATACATGTGCAGTAGAATTATTCAGCTTATTCAACCAGCATGTCTTCTACAAAGAGGACAGAAGAAGAAAGCATTTCAATCTCTGATTTCAGGTGCCTCTTCCATTTGACATGGCAGATTCTCAAACTCATGAACTATGAGGGAAAAATGGAGACACAAATTTGAACATTACTTAAAAGTAATTTGTAAAAGTCACACAGATGAACAAGCGAGGGACTTGCTACTTAATTTAGTGGGAGATGAATTAATGGATGTGTTAATGATGTTTACCACAAAACAAATTCAGACTTACCAGACAATGAAGGCTTAGACCCACAACGTAATATTGATTTTGGATGTTACACATTTAATACAGCATGTCAGGGATATAATGAAACAATGGATGGGTTTGCTATTAGAAAACGACACACTGTGAATTTACTAAATTCAATAATGAGGAATAATGCTTATGTATTATAGAAGATTATCCTTCAAAGTCATTACAGAGTCACTCGAATTGTCAAAAATGCTACTAGTAGCTCGCAAAGAAGCAAGAGAAGTAGCACATGTCCGGGATATGGAAGCTGGAAGGTAGCATAACATTGGAAGCAGTCAGACCAATGTCAACATAACGAAATACAGCATGCTATACATGTGTATTAAATATAACTACATGTAGAAACCTGTTATTGCGCACACATGTTGCAAATGCAACAAGGAAAATCACCAGTGTGTGCAAGCCAGATTGCGTGTTTGCTCGTAACCATCCTTTGAGGGCAGTAGGTTCCATTTCTTTGGAGTGTCTGGCTCTGATTATTTTGATGTTAGTACTGTCCTCGTGTGTGGGGTGATTTACTCTATTGAGTGTTCAGTGCGATTCTGCATCATCTGTTGATCAAAGGCACATCTTTACCTCTGTCCACTGCACTTCCCAGCTTGCAGCTCAGCTGCACTTCCCTTAAATCGAACGAGCCCCTCAGTCAGTGCTGCTGGCCTTTGTCGGTGGCCCCCCAGGCTTCCTGAGCTCAGTGGCTTCAGCAAGTCTTTTTCCATTGATTGCGTTCCCACTCTCCGTCCAAATGTGCTGAGTGGAGACAATCTGTCCATCCACTTCAAAGCCATGGGCCATTGTGAAAATGGTGTGCAGGTTTAGGAAATGTGCAGGACTGTGTAACTAAACATCAGATCTGATCCCGCTCACCAATTATGAGTTGGAAGAATGATAAATCTCAAAGGTGTCAACAGTTCGTCTCTTGGGACACAATCCGACGGCAGTCATTCTCATTCTCCAGGGACAAGTGTGCTATGGAGATCTGCATAGCTGCTTTGTTTTGTAGTTCCACGTGTTCGGTAAACGTCGTTGGTGTGCTTTGCAGAAGCTCTTAGCCAAATAATCTTGTGCAAGCATTTCCCTTCACAATTGAGTACTGCCTGGTATTGTGTTATAACTGAGAGGACATGTTCAGGTGAGGAAAGAACATGTTCCTTGCCTGTTCACAAAAGCTCTATCAGTTTAGTTCTTTTGTTAAAAAAATATGGCAGAAGGAGCTGAACCCTTTTCCCAGTCTTCTGGTGTCAATGGACTGAAGCGGGCGGCGCGGAGGCAGGGGCTGTGAGTGTTAGCATCTTGCATCACAACACTGGGAGCTACTAGCTGGCGCTAGGGTGTGTACTTGTACCGTAGCATTGCAGCCTTTACCATTATTTGTATTTATTCATTTATTGTAGGATTTATTTAAGCACATACTGGGCCTCGGAGTATATCAACGTACTTATCAGTGGTGCAGGTACTAAAGGATGTAAAATGGGCTCAAACAGTATTTGCTTTAGTTTTCAAGTTTGGTTTTGTTTGCTCAATTTGCTGTTCTTACACAAAATCTTTTTTTTTGTGGCCATAATAAGAGGAGATTTTGAAATTCTTTTTTTGTGATTGACTGCACATGAGGGAAATCTAGCCATTGTGAATAGCCTCGGACATTCCCACTTTTTTATCACCACTTTTAGATCTGGCGATATTAAAGACCTTTTGTTTTTAGTGTAAGATAAAGATAAACAGGCAAAATTAAGGTGAGAAACGAGCAGAAAGCGGCAAAATAGAGGCCAGCAACCAGCAGCACAAGGCAAAATAAACGTGAAAAACGAGCAAAAAGAGGCAAAATAAAGGTGAGAAACAAGTGGAAATAGGCAAAATAAAGGTTTGCAACGTGCAGAAAGAGGCAAAATAAAGTTATGAATCTAGCAGAAAGAGGCAGAATAAAGGTCAGAAGTGAGCAGAAAGCAGAATAAAGGCCAGAAACGAACAGGAAGAGGCAAAATAGAGGTCAGAAACCAGCAGCAAGAGGCAGAATAAAGGTAAGAAACTAGCTGAAAGAGGCAAAATATAGGTCAGGGGTGAGCAGAAAGAGGCAAAATAACTGGCAGAATGAGCAGAAAGAGGCAACATAGGGCATGAGCAAGCAGAGAAGAGGCAGAAAGACTAGCAGAGGATGCACAAAACCGAGCACAGAAAAGGGTAGCAGAATGCAGGCTAGTTGGACAGGAGGACTGTTACAGGGGGAGCTGCCACGAGAATCTGCTCCCATGTGCCCCCTACTTTTTTATCACGCACCCACTGACCGACCTACTCAATCACTCACCCAATCACAGACCCACTGAGAGACTCAAACACCCACTGACAGTCAACACTCAGACTTATACACTCATGCACCTACTCACAGACCCACTCAGGGACTCACACACTCATGTACCTACGCACAGAACCACTCAGAGACTCACACACATGCACCCACTCACCGATCCACTGCAACACTCATGCACCCACACAGACTCACACACCCACTCAGAGACCTATCCATCCACTCAGACCTTCAATGACTCTCATGCACCCACTCACAGACCCAGAGACTCACATACTGACTTACAGACCTATTCGGACACTCCTACATCCACTCACAGACCCACTCAGACACTCATGCACCCACTCAGACACTTATATACCCACTTACATAGCCAGGTACACAATCATACAGTCACTCACACACCCACTCACCTACCCCTACAGCCACTCACACACCCACTGCCAAAGGTTACAGGTAGGTAATAAAATATTTAAAAACTTTAAAATTCACCGAAAAAACAAAGGTTACAGGGGTGTTATAGTTAGGCTCAGATTTCACTCATACAGAACCATTGAAATTCAGCAGCTATAGTTACTTGAGCTAACTATGACTTTCACCACTGCAATTCACTGCTTATGACCTTATATATTACATCACACATGACATGGTCAGTGACATCACTGATGACGGCATTGATGACATCTCAAATGACCGTGTGAGAGTCCCTGTATGGCTCTGTGGGTGGCTGTGAGAGTAGCTTTATGGGTGAGTGGTTGTGTGTGGGGCTGTATGATTGAGTGTGTGTCAGTAGTTGTATGAGCCTGGGAATGGGTATGAGAGTGGTTTGGTTAGTGGGTGTATGAGAGGTTGTATGGATGTGAGTGTTCTGTAGATGATGTCATCAGTGATGTAATTTGAGATGTCATCAATGATGTCGTTGGTGATGTCACTCACTGACCATGTCATGAGTGTTGAAATATGTGAGGTCATAAGCAGTGCAATGCACGGATGTAAGTTATAGTTAGCTCAGTTAACCATAACTGCTGAATTTCTATGGTTTTGTATGAGTGAAATCTGAGCCTAACTATAGCGTCCTGGTTTTATCAGTGAATTTCTTAATTTTTTTTACATTCTATTTACTAACCAGAACATACCTGTAACCTTTGTTTTTTTGTGAATTTCTATTGTTTTTTAATGCTATTTCCTTACTAGGATGTCACTATAACCTTTGGGTTTTGTTAAGTGAATTTCAAAGGTTTTTTAATTTTATTTCCTAACTGTAACCAGTAACCTTTCACAGTGAGTGTGTGAGAGCATGAGTGAGCTTCTGAGTTGGTGTGTGGGTGTCTGAGTGGGTTTGTGAGTGCCTACATAAATGTGTGAGTCAGTCTGAGTGCATGAGTGGGTCTGTAAGTGGGTGCATGAGTCTCTGAGTGGGTCTGAGAGTGTCTGAGTGCTCTGCTTAGCCCTCTTCTGCTCTGTTTTGCCTTTCCCTCTTGTTTTTCTGCCCTCTGTTCTGCCATTTCTGCTCGTTCTTCTGTCCTATGTTTTGCCTTTTTCTGCTAGTTTCTTCCATCTTCCCGTGGTTTCCTCAAGACCTGGCTTTTCCGACAGAGACCTCACACCCCAGCGCCCAGATACCCCCTGCGGTGACATAGACGCACTTTACAAATGCTGATTGATTGACTAAGAGCAATTCTCTGTGTGATGGGCCTCATTACGAATGCACCGCACCATCCTGTTAAGTCCGCCCCCTTCAGCCACCAGCATCGGGGGCAGAGTTAATGGGCATTACAAGCGGGACCCCCAGGTTTCCCTTAGAAATGAGGAATGACCTACTGCAGTGTTAACCAAACTGTGGTCCGGGGACCCCCAGGGGTCCCTGACACTTTCCCAGGGGGTCCGCAGGCAGCAGTTTGAAAAGCACTGCATTTGTATAATTAGCAGTTTTCCAGCAACAATAAAAGTGTCAAGATAACACCAGTGATTAATGTACCTGCTGGAGAGAGATGAGCTTTGTCCTGTGGCAGCTTTGAGTTATCTAATGTAGCACAGAGGGTTAATATGCCTATTGCAAAGAATGTGTACCATGCATTTTAAATACAGTATTTTATGTGCATAGGTGAGTGGGTTACTGCTTTTGTCACAAAGATTATTTTGTTACTGTGCAGTACATAAGTGACAACCATAATCTAGCACAGTGACCTATAAACTGTCATCAAAGAGCTGCTTGCAAACTGCATGGTACAAGTTAGTAATTTATGTTTTTACCCTGTCTTTCATTATCCCGATGCTGCTAAAAAGGTTTACCAGGGTGGAAATACATTTTTATTGTTAAAGTCAATGCTAACCACTGTCTTATGTTCTGAATCCCAAGTTTTTTGTGCTTTTCCAGACCAAGCACTCTTTAAAAATGCCTACCAGTATAAATAACATGTGAATCCTCACCTTGTAGTCCCCTTTGCCTTATGTAACATTTTCTATACACTGAGTTACACTTATGATTAATTGTCTCTATATGTGTGTGATGTAAAGTGATAAACGTGTTGTAGACTGCACCATTGTTTCCTAAATTTCTTTGGGGGTAGAGCCTCCCAAAGCCCCCTTTGTAGTGGTCAGGCACACTCAATGCACTTGGTGTGCAGCGTATGGGGACTGGTCTGAAAACATTTGCCAGGGCTGCTTTGGGATCCCAGTCTGGCCCTGGCAGGAGCAGGAGCCTCGTACTGCGAAATAAAACCAACCATTTAAAAGTTAGTCACAGAGATGCAGCACCAACCTTCCCATTAAAATTTTAGTTTTTTGCAAATTCTTTCAATATAAAATACTAAGGGGGATATTTACAAAAGAAGTGGTGGAGCGTGTCGTTAGCCTCTGTGGCATAACGACACGTGCCGCCACTTCAGAAACGCTGCGCTGCACCATATTTACAAGAATATAGTGCAGCCCTACATTTCGCCCTGTGCTGGTGCTATACTTAGCAGTGTAGCGCCAATGCAGGCACCCTTGCAACACAGTGCAAGGGTGTCTGCAAGAAGGGGAAGATTGTTTATGTAAAGGAAGGTCCCCCCCTTCCTGCACATAAACAATCTTGAAATTAGGTTTTGTCACTTGTATGTGTGCTGCTTAATGCAGCACACATGGAAGTTACAAAATGCCATTTTTTTTAATGATTGTTTATGTGCAGGAAGGGTCACCTTCCTGAACATAAATAATGCGAGGCGTTTTGGTTTTTCCATGTGTGCTGCACAAGGCAGCACACATGGAAAAAGCAAACATGAGGAGAGATAAAGCATTCCTCCTCGTTTCGCCAAGTTAAGATCTGGTTTTCCCTGGTGTTAATTTTGTCGCTGCCTTCTATTTACGCTGCCCCTGTGAATAGGGGGCAGCATCAAAATCAATGGGTTTTGCGGTGGAACACCCACTGCAAAACCCACAACCCACCCCTTTCACGCTAAGCATTGCGCGAAAGGGGGCCTTATTTACAAGGCAGCGTTAAGCCATGTTAAGTGGCTTACCGCTGCCTTGTAAGAACGTTGCAAAAAGTGATGTTTCCATGGTGGTAGGGGTTTGTAAATATGCTCCTAAAGTCCTTAGTAATTCGAGTATTTGTTTTGTGTGCACGACATGTGTTTATTTTTTTCGAATTACTGTTTCAACGTTTCAAATTTAAATCATGCAAATTGCTTGGGGGTCCCCGACTTCCAGTGGTGACTCAGTGGGGTCCTCCGGAGTCAAAAGTTTGGGAACCACTGACCTACTGAATTGTTAATTCCATTCTTGAGTTCTCTGGTTATAGGCAAAACTCAAGTCTTTACTGCTTTAAAATATTTAGGTGAAGCAGCTACTATCACAAGCACAGGCGACCACCCTTTTTTTCCTATTAAATTATTGCCATGAATTTGGGATTTTGTGGAAAATGTTCCTTTTTAAAAAAAAAAAAAAGATAATTTTGCCCTGGCGGGGTCCCTCTGGGACCCCAGCACCAGAGCTAGAGGGTCAGGCTTTTCTGTTTCTTTTTTGAGGTTCATTTCTTTGGGACTCCGCTGAAGCCAAATCGCAAGATGGCTGTCAACACTTCCTAGTTAAAGTGTTGGCAGCCAATCGGAGCTCTGCAGATCTCTGCACAAGCGTGTTATTATTCAATAATTATTTGAGGTCACAGATAGGCAAATTTAGATGTCCTTGAATTTCTCAACTACTACTGAATGGATTTACACCAAAATACTGAAAGCATGATCTGCGGAACAAAATCTACCTTTCTATCAAATTTGGTGTAATTCCGTCCAGTGGTTTGGGCTGTAGTTGGGCTCAAAACTCCTAATATAATTAACATGGGAAACACACTTGTTTTTTAATCTCCCCCCCCCCACCCCTTTGGCTTGATGAATCACCCCAAAATTTCCCAAGCACAACAAGAATCATGGCACACTTTTTGAGGGAAATTTTGCAAAGGTTCGGTAGACAGAGCCAAAGATATTGGCAATTCAAAAAAACGCTATTCCTATGGAAACATGGTCCTAACTATAACTACATACTGGGGACCGCCAGTAGGTAATATATTTTACGTTTAAAGGGGCTTTCAGTCTGCCCTCTTCATCAATTAGTCTTCTGTAGCATCATTCACATTTTGCATCCTCCCACCACAGCTTTGGGTACAGGGTCAGCGCCCACTTTAGCCATTGGCTTATCTGACAGTGCGTGACTGTGTTGTTCTCTTGCACAATGTACACAACCGCACAATAAGTAGTCCAATTAATGCTTACACGTTAATATATATATGTATGTGTTTATGGATTGTTGTTTAGACAGTGCTTGTTTTTACTTAGGCGAGATGTCAGCAGTCCCCTAGCACTGCCACTGGGCAACTCATGTGTTGCAGGTCTTCATACAAAAACCACTGACAAACAGAATAAACATTGGCAAAGCCAAAAGGTTGCCACCCAGCGCTGGACCTACTGGCCTTGCCAATCATCAAAACATGTGTTGCAGGGATTCTGCTTATACACAGAACTATGCGTAGAACCCCAGGACCTCAGTGAGTTGTGGTGTACCAGAAACTCACCTCAGAACCCAGAACCCAGTATCCGGCTAGCATAAGTGTCCCATTCGTTATCCGAGATTTAGCTCGGCGGTCCCAATGAAAAGACAACCCAGAACAAGCGACTCAGTACATACTCAGGAATGGTGGGAATCGGAAATACCTGTTCGTATATTATTCTCACATCAGTCCACAACAAGAATCAACAGAGACACGGTGAAAATAAAAAGAGTTTATTTTTATAGACCACGTGTCCTAATGTGCAGTACTTTGGCTAATACAAGCAGACAAATGATTAAAATCAAGACCATCAACATAGTTACAATTCCATAGAATATAAAAGGGGTAATCATGTTATAATGACAGTGGATACTACCACCTTCCCTTTGCTAAGACGCTAATATTATTATTAGACTAACAGAAGGTCTCTTAGGCTTGAATAGGGGACCCCATACCTCAAAGATCAGCTTAGTGAAATCACATCACAGGAGCATCAGGAGTCTTCTCGCAGGAAGGCTCGTCTTCGGTCTGAATAATAAACATGATGTCTGTGATATTAAAAGCACCAACTTTCAGGTATGTGCAGCTGCTCGTGTGTTATGACTAAATAGTGGGTCGATCAACCTAGAGTGGAAAACATGCATTGTCTAACAACTCAGACTGTTTGTCACATCGTGTGCAGACCAAGGTCGCTGCGCAGAGCTCGGGATGGTAACAACAGATTGCTCTCGTGTGAGGCAAAACTCGAGTCAGCAGTTTGTTTAAGCAATAACATGTGAACGCAGTGTCGTGTGCAAAAGCAGCAAGATGGCTTTCTAACTTCTAACGTGGTTATGCTAACTTAACAATGTATGTACGTATTAAGGGAGTCCTTACTACACATGGACACGATGTAACACAAACCATATGCAATTGAGTTTTAGAATTCAAGAACTGACTCCCCTAACAATTAATCGCTTCCATTGTTTAGCATCAGACTGATTTGTTTCATGGACCCTTTTAGTCTGCTGATTTAATCATAGCATTTAAAGACCAGAAGAGTAAAAGAAAAGTAAAACTTCGATATTGCCTATATAGTAAACTATAAAAAATGGTAAGCCAACAAGTCATACTTTTTAAATAAGGAAAATGATATTAAATTATGAATAACAAATGTTTTTTTGTTTTTGTTTAGTGCACATAATTAATATACAGTTTCTTGCAGGCAGCAGTAGACATCACTTCAGAAGCACTATATACCTTGTTTCTAGTCCTAGCTTTTCATTTAATAAGACTGTGAATCCTGTAATTGCAGTATTTCTGTTCTTCACTTGATTGAATAGACACAGTAACAGAGATTTACAAAGCGAAAGAATAACATGTTGTGCACAGTGCATGGAGCTTTCTGGAAGCCATAAATGTGACATATGTACGTCTCAGAGTGAGAGGTAATGTACATCAGACTTGCATTTTCATTATTACAACAAAGAGGCCAAGTATAGAATCAGGGGTGTAACATAGGCCTCTGCATCACAGGGAGATGGGCGGCACAGCCCTTTAGGGTCCTTCAATCCTTCGGGTGGCCCCATTCAGCCAAAGGAGACAAGGAATGGGAGAGGTGTGGGCAGCGGCCAAAGCAGGTGACTCTGGAGTGCAGGACTCATGGTTTGATCTCAGGAGGCAGCCCAGAACCATGTGACTCTGGGCAATAGCTCACTTAATCTCCCACATGGCCCCCAGCGCCTTGAGACCCTTAGGGGTGAGTAGTTTGCGATTTACAAGTTCCGGATTTAGATTTTGTATGTTACATAGTACAAGTGATTTTTCCAAAGAGATACCAGTGATTAAATGGGAGTGGACTCTCTGCTACTTTTCCCATCTCAAATATCATTTCCAACGCAGAACGGCTACACTGAGCCTGATTCTCCAAGGCACCAACCAAGCATGTATCTGCCTGCTAGCTGCTTCCTTCCTATGCCTGTGTCGGGCTGCTGCCCCCCTCCCATCTCTGTGTGCACTGCAGGCCCCTGTGCTTTCAGCTGCCAGACTATGTGTGTGCTGTGTAGATCAATGTTTGTGTGTTGTTTAAGTGCTTGGGTACCCGCATATTTCTAGTGGTTTATCTGTGCATGGCTATGAGAGAGTATATGGCTCTGTCTGCATATTTGCATACATGAGCTGTATGCTGAAGTGTGCATGAATGTTGTGTGTCTGTGTGCAAGCGTCATACATAAGCCATAGTCTTTTGGCATTTCCAGTGCTTGTTACACTAGTGCCTACCAGTAGACAAGGGCAAAATACGCGCATATACCACACGTTCCTATCTTGAGTAACAGCCCTTGTAAACCATTATGATAGATGTAACAATACATGAAAATAGGCTCAATATTGTTATTCAAGTTATTTCCCATTTTAACACTGGTTTTAGGTTGAGCCTAGCGCAGTGCGCATGCGCTACTCTATGGAGAGGCCCATTGGAATCACTCCAGACTTTCTCTAAGCTTGTGCGTGTTTTTTTATTTTCCACACATTCTATTGGCCTTTGCGTGTGGCTTTCAAAAATGAAAGTATGCAATTGGCCAAAGGTGGGTGCATGTCCCACATTTTCTGTAAATGTTTAATCCCACGGCATCCAGCTGTCGGGAGCAAGCAGTGGCGCGCAGGGTGCCATCTGTTGTGTAGCATGTTACAAATTAGCACGGTCGCTTTCAGTTTCGCGGCCGCGCTTGTTGTATTTCACCCTCTAACAGACCAGAGCATACATGTCTCTGTTTCTTTGTCTCTTTTTTTATGTCTGCCTTTCACTGTCTCAGTACACTTATCTGTATAGCCTGTCTCACTGCCCTTATCTCGCTGTCTGTCTCACCCTGTCTATGCTTCTGTATCTATCTATGCCTGTCCCTGTCTCACTGTTTGTGTCTCACTCTCTCTGGCTCTATACACAACTTTCTTTGATGCTTATTTGTGTTTGCTTGTCCGTACGTTTTTCCCTCTCCATTTCTTTCTATCGGCCAGCGGTTATGCAATATTGATAACAGAGAGAGCCATGTGTATTTCTGAAGCAGTTTATGCATAAAGCATGTATACAGTTATTCCCAGGCCTTTGTGCACTTTTTAGGGTATGCTAAATGCACCACGTGGAGAGCATAAACAAAGCTGCGCTTGTTGCATTTGTGACCCGCTAACAGAGCAGAGGCACAGACTACATGTAACACAGTGGCAACATTATTTTATTGGAAGTTTAGACATACTCCGTTTTGACTGACTTAAAATTGCGTAGGTCTGGACTAAAAAATCCCAGCAAAAAAAAATATGTTGCACTGCATTTGATGACAGGGAATTCATTGTATATACCTTTGAACGGGTCGTCATATATACTATTGAACCCTTTTGTATGGAACAGTTGGCTTGTGCAGCGGGTGCCCCCAAGTGTCTGCTCACAATCGGCTGTCCTCCAGCATCTGCGCCATCAAATGAATTTCTCAACAAGTTTATATACTTATAGTAGATGATTTTTTTGCCTACGTTACAAAGACACTGGTAATTCCGTGACGATAATGCGACGTGTCTCTGTGTCTTTGTCTCTGTCTATATGTCCGCCTTTCACTGTCTCTGTACACTTATCTGTATAGCCTGTCTCACTGCCCTTGTCTCTGTCTGTGCTTCCGTATCTATGTATGCCTCTCCCTGTCTCACTGTTCGTGTCTCAGTCCCATTTTTTTGAGTGGGTGATAAAATTTATGAAGCAACACTTGGTACCTACGCCCGCTTCTAAGCGTTGCCAAGGAATACAAGGTGCTGATATCACCTAATTTACCATGACTAGCCGAGGGACTCTATCTAAATGTCAGCATGGAGGTTTAACGAGTGGGTCTGAAAAGCAAGCAGTGTTGGGTAGAGTAATTTGTTTAACTTTTTGCCAGTGAAACTGTTACAACACAAATGGAATGGCAACTTTTGAAAAACATTCTTACATCAGTATCACTCAGCAACATCAAGCACCACCTTCCACAAGCACAACACCACCTCAGTATCAAATAGTACCACTTCAGCACCAGTACAGCACCACCCCAGCATCAGCATAGCAGCAATGCAGCACCAACTCACCCCACCCTATCTAGTTAAGGTACTATTTCACAACCTCCACCCTCCCGTTGTTTATATCCCACACCTAATAATAAAAACTATAACAAAAAATAATTACAAGCAGGGAAACATTGACAGCTTGGTATAAATAAATAAACTAGAACACTTTTTTGGTGTTAATTCTTGTTTTTAGTAGGATACTTCAGTTGTATATAATGTTTTCTAGGTTATATATAAGGTGACAGAAATAGTTATAACACTTTTTTAATTATAACTTTTCAACATGCTGCACAACATTCAGAATGCTCTACAACACATATTAAAAACATTAACAAAGCCAATAGCTGTATCTAAACACTTATAACGCCCCAAAGGCACGACCTATTGGCTATGCCAACGCTTGTTTAAATTGGGTGCAAAATCAATACGAATGCCCGATGCAAAATGTGATTTCTGCTACAACGTTTTGTGCCAAAATTTACTGACTGTCTAAAATAACCTGATACTTAATAACGACACACACATACGTGTGCTGTTCTTGCTAGAGGTGGGCGAGCCACTGAAAACTCGACCCTGAAGCCCGGCCCTGGCTCAGCTCGAGGTCCTGGTGGAGCCTCCAGCCCATAACGAGCCGTGATTTCATGTGGCGTCTGCCTGCCTCGCTCTGTCGGGCATGTGGTGTTACTAGTTGCGGCCAGAGCTGCCGACTGTGGAACTCGGGAACCAGGGTCGAGTCAGGGCATTGCCTCAACATAATGTGATTCTGGACAAATCACTTAATCTCCCCATGCCTATAAACAATGTATGTGACCTTGTGTAATGTAACTGGTGCTCATGTTTAAAGCTCGCCAATAGCTTCTGGTCGAATTGGACTGCAGAAGAATGCACTAAAAGGTAAAAAAACAAAGCCTTAACATCAGGAAAAACAAATAGATACCCATTTGCTGGCTCATTTGCACAATTTGCACAAAAGGAACCCAGAAACCTTGAATAAATCGCAGCTTCCATGCTTAAACTGTGTGACCTTAGAAAACTATTTTATTTCACCAAAACTCTTTTTTAGGTCTCGCCTACGCAGCGCGTGCGCTGCTTAGGAAAGAGACCTTTAGTAATCGGCACAGCTTTCCCGGCAAAAACGTCCACGCGTTGCATTGCTTCCAATGGCAACACATGCACATCTGGCGATTCACTTGCAGGAGCGAGCAGCCGGTGCCATATGTTATCAATGATCGTGCCTTGCTGCTCGCTCCCGAAAGCGAATCGTGCAGGCCCCCTCCTCCCCCTGCTGCCGCGCGAGGCGCGCGCGCTTGTTAAATGTGGGGCTGTTCACTGCTTATGGCTTCTTTTTTTGCTTTCTAGAGTTCAGATTGTTTATATTTTAGACATTGTTATTCAGACTACTAAGAATTTAATTATCCAAAGCAATCCTAAATTACAACAAACACAATTTAAAAACAAAGTCCCGTCCCCGAGCACAACGTAATTGTTATTTCAAAGAATTTCTCCAAGAAAATATCAGTCCATATCTTAAATATTCAAGATCTTCTTTATTCTCTCATTTCGCTCAGAGCCGTAGATTTTTTACAGGTGGCTCTTAATCATCACAGTGCAAAGCTGATATAGTCAAAATGTAGCCAACATGTGTTTCGTCCTGGGTATATCGCCCATCGACTTCCTCAGGGCTACAATGATAATAATAATAAAAAACATATAATCAGATGCTGTTTTACTGTTATTAATCCACCAATAAGCATTAATAATAAAGAGTATTAATATTATCTAATGCAAGCAAAAAATGCATTGTGAAATTCATGGAGATAAGAAGAGAAGATCACCAAAGCATCTAGCCCGTGACAAAGAAGGGATCTGTAAAGGTGCACGAAATCAGAAAACACCGACAACACCATAATTATGCCGTGAATTAGAAAGTGAAAGGTAAATTGCAAAGAAAAAGCGTAAAGTGATCCTAATACTTGGGGGTATAATGGTATGTCTAAAAAATAACACAGAATTAGTTCTGAGTCAACGCACAAGCACCCAACATGTGTGGTATTTCGTAATCACAACAAAAGAACAAAATCAGTATCATTCCATCATAAAAGTGGATGATGCAAATATATTTAAAGTACAATTGAGTCACTCACCAGCTAATAATTACAAAGTAGTTCCACCAACATCCAGGCAGAATCTTTTCAGGGTCCCATTCAGCATGGGTCTACTGAAAAGAAAAAAAAGAAAAGAAAAAAAAAAACACAATTTAAGGCTTCAGCACGGTCGTAATTTAAGAGTGCCTGGCTAATTCACAATCATTTCTAATTTCGCTGTGCATAATTGGCTCACGGAGTAAAACACCTTGGTAATGCAATGGTGTGAAAAATGCAGAGTTGCACTTGTTTCCCTAATATTTCGCGTATGCGGGGTAAGCGTGGCTTGCTGCATGTGTGCCCGGGGCTTGTAAATGTGTTAAATGACACTTTTTTCTTTTCATTAGTTGTTCCCTAACATTTTCTTATTCGGAACTATGCGTGACGGTGAGGGCAGTGTGCACATGAGTGTGTAGACTACACAATCAAACCTCCATTACATGCAGTCACTTTTGCATGTGTCACCCTTACACCCTATGCGCAGTTAATTTGCATTTCCAAAGCGCACTTGGCATCAAAGCGCTATGGACTTTCTCGGCTCAGATCTAAATCGCACTGAGGCTTTTTCCGGGAGCAAATATGATTTACGCATTAAAAAAAACCTATATGAATTGACACACATTTTTCACTCATTCCCTCCTTAAATTAGAAAGTGCTCAATGCATGTGCTTGAACATCCACACTATTAGAAGAAAATAAGTTGAAAAGCCGTGGCCGCTCTTCAGTTCATTCCATAGAAGATAAGAGCTGGGGTGAGCGGATTTTTAATAATGCCATAACAGTCAGACAAATTCAAGGAAGTTTGTAGTTCAAGAGGTGGTTCGGGAATTCTCAAATATGCTTAAGAGGAAGACCGTATTCAGTGCTTAATTTGAGCAGGTGCAGGGAATCAGCACCCACACAAAGCCCTGCATATCATACAAATAAATAACTATGCAGGCTGTGACAATGGCATTCGCTACAACAAACATATCTGAAGCTACAACCCCTGCCCAGGCTGCCTCCTGTTGACTCGTCCACGTTCTCCGCCTCTCCCAAGCCGGTTTTAGGGCTGGGCATGTACTTATACTTTTCAGCTTTCAAATGTAGTTAAGTTGAAGGTGACAGAAAAAGGTGATTGCTGCTGCCCTGTGTGAGCGGAGCTGCTCCTTCCCCCAGGACTGGCCTCCCCTCGCAGAGGACAAATCTACATTCGCTTGTCTGCCATCAAAGCCGGTCTAACAGTGTTTGTAGGTGGAATGAGGGGGCAAATATCTGGTCCATTATCAAGTAAGTGACTTCTCACCCTACCATAGATGTGGGGACAGTGTATGCTGGCGTGGTAGATCGGCTGCGTAATGCACTGCAGCTGGGAATTACGTGCCTAGAATTTGAAACAAGCTCACAGAGCAGCCCTGGCTCATCCCCGCCCCCTCCTCCAAAGAGTGGTCACATCAGAGCTGACGACTCCGGACCTGGGGATCAGTGTTCGAACCTCAGCGTCGCTCAGCATCCTGTGAATGTGGTCAAATCACTTAAACACCCCAGTGCCCACCTGTAGGCGAGTAGGATCTGCACTTATGGTGCCCCCACTTTTTTTCTGATGTATACACTGGTTTCTGGCTATAGTCTGGCTGGGTCCCTGCTAATCAGGGCCGCAGTCTCTCTGTTCTCTCTAAACGACTTGGTGTGCATATTAGATGCACTAGTGATTGGATACTGTGGTACCTTATGAGCCCCTAGTATATGGTACCTTAGGTACCTAGGGCATTGGTTCTTCACAGGCCTACTAGGGGCTGAAGCATATATTATGCCGCCCCTGGGAAGCAGACTCAATCTGACACCACAGGCCTGCTACTGCAGCCTGTGTGAGGTAGTGTTAGCACTCCTCACAGAGGTATATGTTCCTATATCTCACCATACACACACATATAAACCCATCAGCCACCCCTATGGCAGGCCCTATCAATCCTGAGGGCAGGGTGCTTGGTTTACTATGTGAGGGAGTGCCTCTGCATGAGCAGGACCCCTCTGCAGCTACTAGAGTCTATTGTCTATGGCTGTTTGTGGATGCGGTTAAACCATATACTCTTAAGTGCATTATAACCTTGCGGTAAATGCTAACTTTGGAATGACTGCATCAAAACATGTTGTGTTTGGTGTCAAACAACTTGGAATCATACCCCCATACCAGTAACTGGTGTGGGTGTATGATCCCACCCTTCTAGAGGGGATGACATGTACCCACTGTACTAAACGACAGAAATCTGCAAGAGCCCTGGCATCACAAAATGGATGCCACCAGCACAGACACTGGGCTGCCCTCCTGCTGCTGACTGAAACTCGCAGAGGAGGGGGCCCAACAAAAGGCATCCTGTCACAGGGAGTTGTCGCCACCTTCCAGACAAGATTTAGTGTATTGGAGCTGGGTGGGTGCACTCCTAGAGTGCTTTAAAGTCCTGCACTGGGGGAGCAGTAGGCTCCTCTGTGCATATGCCAGCTCAAACCGGTTCAGGGCCTACCTGCCCCTGCTCTGGCGTGAAACTGGACAAAGGGAATAGGGTGTAACCACCCCCTACCCTGACCCTCCTAGAGGAGTGGTCATAGAGCTTGTCCCTCCCCTATCTTCACTATAAGATAGCAAGCATTGCCATTGCAATTCAGATAACCCTGGACGACGTACTACAAAGAAGAATCCTGGCCCTTCGACATTCCACTACCTTTGGAAGACAGAAGAATCTCCCTTGGAGTCAAGGAGTGACTCCCCTGCTTGGCAGGCACCAAAAACCTTAATCAACGGTTGCAAACTTTCCCGCTCCCGCCAGAGTTCGAAGTCCCTGCTGCCCCGGAAGTGGATTTCCTGACTTCTCGACGGCCATTGTGAGTCCCCAGCAGAGCTGTGGCGAGTGGACCCCACGAGTGACGAGGAACAGCAATACCCGGGGACTATGCACTATTGTCGAGTGCAATCCCTTAAAACAACGTTCTACGAACTTGTGCTTTGGACCATTTGTGGCCCAACCCTCCAGCAGGTCTTGCAGGAAAAATCAGTGGCCTACCCCGTCCTGAGTGACCGTGGGCTCCTGTGAAGAATTTCCTGTCTTCGCGATCACTTGCCCGTTGGCTTGTGGGTCCCCCGAAGACTTTATCAACTAAAAGGGCTCCCCTGGTTGCTCCAGGCCTGCCCTCACTTACCCTCGCTGGGTGAGTCCCTCAGACCTTGCTGGTCTGCACCATCGACTTTCTTCAGTCTACACGAGACTTGCAGTTGCCAAGGCTTGTTGGCTCCAATCCGGTTGCCGACACCGCCATCAGCTTCAGACGTCGTGGGACATTCCAAATCCAGCTGCTGGTCATCGTTGATCCTTCCTGGACCTCGTGAGCGAAGAGTCAAAACACCATCGACGACCTGAATCGACGAGACAGCTGTGGTCATCCATCTTGCTGGCCACCGGTCACTGGCAAGTGACCTTGAACACTGTCCCTTCAATTTTCAGGTCTTCAGCATCTTGAATCCACCTTCGGATTCCACCTGACACTTCTTCAGACGGCGCAAGCAGCAAGTCTTCTTTGGTCTCCATAGAAAACAGCGACGCGACCCGACACCAAAAGACACCTATGCACCCGGCTTCCCTGGGTGAGGTAACTCGTGCACTCTGGTGCCCTAGTGTGTGTTGGCCCTCGAAGTACTTACCTTGTAAGTGGCTTGCTTGTAGACTCCCTCGAAGTGCCCTAGAACTTTAAAAATCAAACCGCAACTTGCTCCATTATAATCAATAGGGAACCCGCGGCTGTGTTCACACACTGCATGCGTCTCCCGTGGGCCTGTTACTTACCTGCTAACACTGCAGTAGTGAAGCCCCAGCGATTCCCCAGGCCCTAGGCCTTGTCATTTTGCAAGTCGACATCCTTATACCACTTTCTTAGTATATGGTCTGATACGCCCCTAGGGCTCCAGCCATATTTGTGCTTAATTTATTGTGAAACATTGACATTTGAATGTGTACCTGGTTTCTAATCTCATAAAGAGATTAGTAGAGTGTGTCTAGTAATAAATACATATATATTTGATATATATACCTGTGTGGTGTCCTTTCATTTGGTAATTCAAGAGATTATAAGGTAAAATAAGCTGAGACTTAGCCTGAAGGCTGCTCTCCACAGCTACCACTAGGATAGCTTTCTTTAAAAGGTTGTCTTAAACCTATCTACCATAAGAGTCGAATTGGACTGGTGCAAGGTGGCAACTATAACTAGTGACCAGCATATGCCAGGCCAACTTCTCACACCACCTTATACGATTGTACACATTTATACAACAAGCATTGTTATAGCCAATAGGTCTCGCCTTTGGGACCTTATAAGTGTTTAGTTATCCAGCACAATATCCTTGGTGTAACAACATCAAGTGTTGCATGGCTAAACACTTGTAAGGTCCCAAAGGCGAGACCTATTGGCTATGCCAATGCTTGTTTTCATATGAACGCGCTTTCAAATATGTGAGTTCAGACTACCAAAACTGCACAAAACTATCACTTTTAATAAGTACTTCCCGGTGCACTGCTATAACGTTCCCCTATAACTATGAAGGCTTGCTTAAGTTAAATATTCTTTTTTCAACTTTGAAGAGACTTTACGTGGAATGTTGTATGCTTTTCATAGCACATTTTCAAGGCTCGGCTCGTGCATGGGCTCTAATATCTGAGACAGACTCTTTCTTGGCTCGGCTCTCCCTGTGAAATGTGGTCTCGTTCACCTGAAATGCTGCAGTACAATTCGTCGGCCGAACTTTCTTTTAGCGGGTAATACCCTGACGTCAGCCGTGTGACGACGACCTTGTCTTTGCTTTATGTTTGTATTGGAAAGCTACTACACGTTTTTAAGCTCTGTGTGGCGTGCTGGGTGTACTGTTGTATTTATGTTAAAATGGCACGTGAGTCCAAGGACCTTGGGAATGTAAACTACAGAGTGGACGTGTTGCTAACCACATACTCATGCCGTCATTTATTTATCCACTTGTTTCACAGCTGCTCTTGGAGCACCAGGACGCCATTTCCCCGGACCACAATGACGTGCTGCATGAACTCCTGGAGGCGCTCGGCGCGGTCCCTGACGTGGAGTCCTTCCTCGGTGAGTGACGCAGGCTCCGCACGCGCTGCTGCGTGCTGGGCTCCTGATGCCCTCTGACGGCGCCCTATTCCGAGCAATAGTCATTAGCAACATTTAAGCTCGATTATACATAGAAATGTTAAGTACATCTTTTTTGAAGTGTAATATGAGCGTGTTGCCATCATGTGGCCATCATGCTAAATGACATCCCCCACCCCATGATTGCGCAAAGGACCTGGGTTTCCAACACTTTTATTTGACTGTTTTATCTCTCTTTCTAAAATGTTTTCCACAGTTTTTCTCTATAATAAGTCCTCTCACCTCAGTGGTTTATTGGAGACGTTTATTCAGTTGGTAGTATAACTGTAAAAATGAACGTGAACGGTGAGCTGCTGGCATAGATCAGTGAACTCCCCCCCCCCCCCCCCCCCCCCCCCCAGTCCTAAGGGGAAGTGGGCTCAAGCTTCGGTACTGCAAGATTCACTCTCCATTCTTTCCCAGACAGTAGTGTGTGTACCCTTCAGCTGGGTTTTAACATTATTAGAGTACCAACATGCTCAAGTAGCTGGTAAACTCGCGCCACCTACAGAGAATGCTCTAAATACGTAGACATGGAGGTGTATTGTGGACGCCCCTTGATATTGCTCCTTTAATGGGATTTATTTATGAATGCTCACAGAATAATTACGCAACAAGCAGTGTTTCTTGGAGCCCCCTTCCCGCACCCCCCCCCCCCCCCAAAGACCACCTCCACCACGGATTCCCTCACTGCCAACCTTTAACACTGCCCCTCAAGTCTCCATAACCACACTCTCTCTGATACATTTAATTAGTTTTATAGCGCCACTCATACCAATGTAAGGTTTCAGAGCAGTTTACATCACACACACATTACACAGAGACAGTCAATCATACTCGTGTAAATCAGTGTTTAGAAAATGTTACATACAACAGAGGACTACACAGTGTTGGAAGTCACATGTCATCCATACTGGTAGACAGCATAGTTTAAGATGCTTGGTCTGGAGAAGCACAAACTCAGAATTTAAAACCGAACACCATAATTTGGGGTTCTCTTTAATATTAACCTCTGCTGTGCGTCGGACGGCTGGGGGCCGTCCGATGTGCGCACACATAAATTTCGCCTGCACAGCGGGGAAATGTGCTCTGCATCAAAGCGGCTAAAAATTGATTTCAACCCCAATGAACCCTTTTTGTAACATTAGGATAACGAAAGACTGGGAGAAAAACCATAATGCTTTCATTTATACCTTGCATGCAGCTCTTTGATGACAGTTAATAGCTCTCTGTTCTGTGATAGGATTATAATTTATAAGATGCAAATAAAAAAAAGATCTCTCCGACAAAAGCAGTAACCCACTTACCAATTTACATTACATGCACATTTTGATTTGCATGGTACTCATGCTTTTCAGCAGGCATATTAACCATTTGCGTAACCTTACGATGAGTCAAAGCTTCCACTAGACAAAACTCCAATCTTTCTCCAGAAGGAACATTAATCACCGGAATTATCTTGACATTTTTATTGTTGCCTGAAAATTGCTGGAGTCCAGGAACGTGGCAACAGGTGCTTTTAAAACCAGAATATATTTGCAAACACGGCGCCCCACCTGAATTCAGCCCCTGGTGCGGTGGCACCGGTCTCACTGCCCTTGAGCTGGCCCTGAAGCTGTGCGTTTCTGAGTTGGCCTGTTCAAGGAGCTGCCCAAAGAAACTATCATGGCTTCTACTGTGTATCCCAGGTACCCACCTTGTCTGTGGAAGCAAAGGCACAGCTCACCTTGCTCTAGCCAGATGCCACGATGGCAATCGGCTAGGTGTTGAGTTAGAAACGCAAGACAGCAACAGCAGTCTGGTTCCAAGTGAAGGGAAAAGGGCCTTGCTCCATCCACTGCTTATACTTTTTGAAACTGAGCATTTGGGTCTCCAAGACTAGAGTAGCATAAGCATGTACTTAGTTAATTTTAAGATAAAACTTCTAATTATTTATTTATTTTTATTTTAGAAGTTTTATATAGCGCTGGCCTGACCCGAGGGTATCGGAGCGCTTTACAGAGGATATATTGCAGAGATTACAACAAACGAGACCAGAGAACGACACAATAATAATGCAGGGTGTTGTTGAGGGGTCTACTTCGTAGGCAAGGGAACATCTGTTTCGTAGTCTTGCGGACATGATGTTGGAGCAGTGCGGGGTGTCTGTTACTGTTAATTGGTGGCTGTTACCTCCCACAGCGCGAATACTCTGTCCCCCATGGGCTGTCTCGGCTGCGTCCTACTCTTGTACACATCTCATAAGGTTAACCCCTTCAGTGCCCATGACGAGCTGGACTCGTCATGGGCCGCGGTGGCGCTGTGCCCATGACGAGTCCAGCTCGTCATAGACCCCGCCCGCTAATGCAACGGCCGGCACTGGGCGGGGAAAGGGGCGGGCACTGAAGGGGTTAAAATAGCTCCCAACTAATTGGAAAAGGTCCAGTGTGGTGTTTTCTGTTTACCTCTGTTTATATAGCGGACATGGACCTTTATGTGGGCAATAGTGCAAAGTCTTGACCGCAGTGCAGGGTATCAAAAGGATTGAGCTGGAGTCCACTGGTTTACATAACTCATCAGTGACCACTGCACATTTTATGGATTATCCAGTGCCCTGTGTCATGGCTAGATCCCTGGGAGACATCATAACACGGTCTGCAGAGCCACCAGACTTCTATTTCATTCCTGGGCAGCCTTGGAACATCATTTGACACCTCAATGCCTTTTCTTACTGGTAGAGATGGCTGCATGTAGGTGAATTGCCTGGAATTAGCCCAGACAAGATGTACCATGTGCCGGAGTGATCTGGAGGGCACCTGAGATGTGCCTAGTAGGAGGTTGAACTGACATTAGTTATGAGGTGCATCCACTTTTATGACCAGCTGTGGACCGGTCATGGTCAGCAGCTATTTTGAATTACTGGGTTTGATGCCGTGGGAGGAAGGGCAATTTTCAGCTAAGGTAAACAAAAATGGAAGAAAAGAGCAGTGTTGAGATTTGCTGATTGGAAAGACTGAATTTGAAAAAAAAACAAGTTGGTGATGGAAAGAACACTTCGTAGTGAGTGAAAGAGGAATAAAAAAAAATCATGTTTAGTTTTCCATGTGTCACTTGCTACCTTGGTATTGTCCTATCGCAGTACTTCAAATAATGTTTTTTTTATTATTATCCAGCACATTAGTGCAGCATGGTCCTTGGATCAAAGAACACATGAGTGATGGCAAAGAGTATGTTAAAAGATTCTGCACTGTTGCATCAGAGGAAGGTAATATGAAAAGAGTAGTATTGCAGTATAGTAACCGTGAAAGAAGAGCAAATCCGCACATGACTGGGGATTTGAAACTCTACTAAATATAAAGAAAATGTTTTCTACCTACCTACGGTGCTAAAGAATGTTGGGAAAACCAAAAGGTGATTCACCAAGTAGGGGTGAGAGAAGTGGTCTCAAGGTGGAATCTTCCCTGTAACACAAACATGGGTGGTTCTTATACAGTCCCTGCCTACAGTGATTCCATGATCAGTGAAAAAACGAAACTTTATTTTTATTAAAGGGACTAATTCACAGGCCGTGAAGTGTTTTCTTTTTCCTTCAGTCTCTCGGCACTTAGTTAATTTGATAAAAAAATGTTAATAGAACATGTTATCAATAAGGCTAATTTAGTGTTCAAAAAGATCATCTTAGTTGTTCTCCAACATGACATACGTATTTTCTACCGTTTCACAGTTGTTATTTTGTTTGCTTTGCTTCACAATGTATGACCAGGGCCATGGATGACGAGCATGAACAGTCTGAAATATGGCAGAGTATGGAAGCAATTACCCATCGTCCTCTGCTTCATGCCTGTCCAAGCGGTCATGTTTCCTGTGTGTCTTGCCTTCCATGCTATGAGTCGGTGTTCTCTGGTAACCCATCTTCTTCTGTAGGGGAAAGTGCTGTCGACCCGAGTGACCCCAACAAGGAAAGCGCCCTCAGTCAGCTTGCGAAGACGGAAATATCACTTTCACTCACCAGAAAATTCGATTTACGAGAAGGCGAAGACAAAGATCTGAAGAGTCTGATGATAAAGTAGGTTGGGCCTTTTCAATGTGTCCTGGTTTAACTACATGCAAAATATTAACTCCCCTGTCAAATGAAACTTTATTTTTTTTTTACAAAGTGCTTGGAGATTAGTGCGCGCATGCACGTAGTTACCACTTGGCAAGAATAACAGACACCAGCTGGATCTCTTAACCCAAACCATGTTTCCATTGTGTTTGAAAAGTTCAGGGTCATCTGTCTCCTTCCATTTCCCGCTCTGGGGAAATTCCAACCAGACACTGCGTGAGCAGTCAAAGCTGAAAAAACTCCCACATTCTCGGCACATTCTCCCTTTTTTTTAGGTCTCGCCTAGCGAACGCAGCGCATGCGTGCTGCTTCGCCTTGGCGAGCCTATTGTTGTCGGTTTGGTGCGCGAAGGGAGACAAACCATGTGTGTGCACGGACAGGCGATATGCACGCGCATGGCGTCTCCTCTCTGCCTCACACGATCGAGAAACAGGTGAGTAGGAAAAGGATTAAATGTGAATGGTCACGACAAACGAAAGATGTGTTTTAGCCGTTATTTGTTCCCCTCCCCCATAATGAAGCTCTCAACTGTTCTCTTTACTCTTAGACTGGTGGTGTCTTCTAATTTTGGTAGAGCTCAATCAAATCAATGGAGGTTAATATGCTTGAAGAGCATTGCTGTATTTGTATAAGCGTAACACGTTTGAAAATCTCCGGAAGGTTTTTTATGTTCAACGTTTAGGCTGCACTTTAGTAACGAAGTGCCTTCACAACTGTACGCCTATAACTTCTATTTAGCGGCGGAAGACGCAGACATCGAAGGCACATTATGAATAATAACAAACGGGTAGTTCGAGTCTTCAGTTACTCTGGCAACTGACACATGTGGAACACTCAGAATATTCAATGAATCGCACATTTCCGGCACGCTGTACGACATGTATGTAGTTCACGTGAGACATTGGTGACTTGCAAGAGGTTAAATATCATTTTTGATTGACCTCTGTGTCAACCTACTTTCCTGACGAAGTCATGAGAGTGACAGTATATGCTGAGAGGTGAAAAGCACACCTTATTTACTAGGTAGATGGGTCATTTTAGCTGTCCTCTAACACACCGCAGGTGAAAAATCCAAAGCTCCAAATTGACAATAATTGGGCGAAGCAGGTGAAATACATGGAGTTTCTTGCACCAAATATGCGCCGCATATTTAACTTTTTTAGGTCGAGCCTGGGTAGCGTATGCACTGCTCTGTGAACCATGCTGTATTTAGGTAGGAACTTGAAGCTCTGCCCATATTTTTCATTGGCTTGTGTCATTGTTCTTTGTAAACAGTAGTTTTTCATTGGTCAATAGGCTTAGTAGTCCCTCCTTAGTACAGCCTTGTTTCATCTTGTAACCTCCCATACGGACTGGCCCTCTTACATATGTTGTTACTTGATAGGCTTTAATTGCAGCCTATGAGCACTATTTCCTTAAATTGTTTTCACAACTTAACAATGCTTTGTTTTTTGTAAAAGTGCCCCATACCACGCTTTTACTTTATTGGCGGCCCTTTTTTTTAGGTGCAGCTCGTTAAAGAAGGGAGCGTGGCCCCTTTTAACTTGAAAATGCGGCATGGGGCGCTTGTAAACAACAAAAAATATTTGCAATGCAATAGTTCTCGCATCTGCGAGAATTTAAGCTTTTGCCATTTACAATGCCAGTAGCCCAAACCTATTGCATTGCAAATGCTTGTTTCGGTCTGACATGAGACAGCCTCCTATAATTTAAACAAAATCGTAAATAAATACAAACCAAAAAACTTGCACTGAGGGCATGTGGGTCAGCCCTCTTCATCAACCTCCAATAACGATATAATTTACATTTTCAGGCATGCACCCGGTCGCAGTTATTTGCCCCTAAAAATGTCAATTTTTTCTCATCAACAATACACACATTATGGTCTGATTATTATCTAATTTATTGTCTAATGTTGTTCTGACTATCGTCTCAAATAATTTCTGCCTCATAACCTTGCTCCTCTCATAGTACGAGGAACTGGAAGAGCCTCAAACCAAATCTGTTGCATTCCCCCTTCTCTTCCTTAGTATGCCTTCTCTGTCTCGTCAGCCCTGCTAGACTACTTATTGAGAATTCATTACGTCAGCACTTGAACAGGTCTCTCGCTGTCACACAAAAATGCTCTGCGTGAAGCCAAAATAGCTCTGCGGTTTGATGAATAACTTAATTTGCAGAAAAAAACAATAAAAAGAGCAGAATTCATTTGGTTCTCTAAATACTTCTCCAGAGTTAAACCGGAGTATAAAAACAGCTTGCAAGGCTACAGAGCCTTGCCCGTTTTTGTCCTCAGAAATACTATTCCATTCGTGTATATATATATATATATATATATATATATATATATATATATATGAAACTTGAAGGAGTTGCCGCTCCGGTGGAACGCACTCGCTGGAGGTCAGGCCAAGAGCAGGACTGCTCACACAAATCTTCTCCCCACACGCAAACGCTGCCTACGTCTTAAAGGCCAGCACCCACAGGGGTATTATAATTAGGACTTCCAGTCCCATCATGCAGCAGTGTTACTCACCTGATTTTACATGAGGTTTGAAATATGCAAAATAAAGAAGGGACTGCCTTTTTAAACTGCTGCTGCCTCGCACTGTGTTTTAGTCTGCCCAGAAGAAGGGAGGTGTCCCGAAACGCGTAGGCAGCATTTGCGTGTGGGGAGAAGATTTGTGTGAGCAGTCCTGCTCTTGGCCTGACCTCCAGCGAGTGCGTTCCACCGGAGCGGCAACTCCTTCAAGTTTCATTTGTGTGGCCAAGCCCAGGCCACGGCTACGCACCACCACGAGACCCGAGTGGGTCCGCAGCAATGCACTTGCTATCCACCGCGGAGCTGGAGGGGCCCCTTTGAATTTCCAGGACGCTTTGCAGAACTTTGTTTGTCCCATGAGGAAATTGCGACACGTCTTAAAGGCCAGCACCCACATGGTTATTATAATTAGGACTTCCAGTCCCATCATGCAGCAGTGTAACTCACCTGATTTTACATGAGGTTTGAAATATGCAAAATAAAGAAGGGACTGCCTTTTTAAACTGCTGCTGCCTCGCACTGTGTTTTAGTCTGCCCAGAAGAAGGGAGGTGTCCCGAAACGCGTAGGCAGCGTTTGCGTGTGGGGAGAAGATTTGTGTGAGCAGTCCTGCTCTTGGCCTGACCTCCAGCGAGTGCGTTCCACCGGAGCGGCAACTCCTTCAAGTTTCATTTGTGTGGCCAAGCCCAGGCCACGGCTACGCACCACCACGAGACCCGAGTGGGTCCGCAGCAATGCACTTGCTATGCACCGCGGAGCTGGAGGGGCCCCTTTGAATTTCCAGGACGCTTTGCAGAACTTTGTTTGTCCCATGAGGAAATTGCGACACGTCTTAAAGGCCAGCACCCACATGGGTATTATAATTAGGACTTCCAGTCCCATCATGCAGCAGTGTTACTCACCTGATTTTACATGAGGTTTGAAATATGCAAAATAAAGAAGGGACTGCCTTTTTAAACTGCTGCTGCCTCGCACTGTGTTTTAGTCTGCCCAGAAGAAGGGAGGTGTCCCGAAACGCGTAGGCAGCGTTTGCGTGTGGGGAGAAGATTTGTGTGAGCAGTCCTGCTCTTGGCCTGACCTCCAGCGAGTGCGTTCCACCGGAGCGGCAACTCCTTCAAGTTTCATTTGTGTGGCCAAGCCCAGGCCACGGCTACGCACCACCACGAGACCCGAGTGGGTCCGCAGCAATGCACTTGCTATGCACCGCGGAGCTGGAGGGGCCCCTTTGAATTTCCAGGACGCTTTGCAGAACTTTGTTTGTCCCATGAGGAAATTGTGACACGTCTTAAAGGCCAGCACCCACATGGGTATTATAATTAGGACTTCCAGTCCCATCATGCAGCAGTGTTACTCACCTGATTTTACATGAGGTTTGAAATATGCAAAATAAAGAAGGGACTGCCTTTTTAAACTGCTGCTGCCTCGTACTATGTTTTAGTCTGCCCAGAAGAAGGAAGGTGTCCCGAAACGCGTAGGCAGCGTTTGCGTGTGGGGAGAAGATTTGTGTGAGCAGTCCTGCTCTTGGCCTGACCTCCAGCGAGTGCGTTCCACCGGAGCAGCAACTCCTTCAAGTTTCATATATATATATATATATATATATATATACATATATATATATATATATATATATATATATATATATATATATATTCACTTAAAAAACCATAAGTTTCACACAAGTTATAGTTAGCTGTACATTTCACTCGGTAAAAAACCAATGAAATTCCACGTTATAGTTAGATCAGGTAACTATAACTCGCGCCGCCGCAATGCACTGCTGATGACGTCACATATTACATCACTTATGACATGGTCAGTAACATCACTCATGACATCAATGATGACATCTGAAATGACACATTGTGCATTGCGGTCGCGCAAGTTATAGTTACCTGATCTAACTATAACGTTGAATTTCATTGGTTTTTTACGAGTGAAATGTACAGCTAACTATAACTTGTGTGAAACCTATGGTTTTTTAAGTGAATTTGCAAGGTTTTTTAAATGCTAATTCCGAACTATAACGTGTGTGAAACCTATGGTTTTTTCAGTGAATTTGTACGGTTTTTTAAATGCTAAGTTTTGTATTTATTTTTAATTTTTGCGCGCCTCGCCATTTTTTACAAAATATCAATTGTTTTTTTCTCCCTTGGGGTCCTTAGATTTATATATTAAATGTGATTGTTAATTCTTTTTTTTTTGTTTTTATTTTTTTTTACCGTACGCGCAATCCGCGATTTTTTTTTTAAAATTATAAAATTTATTTTTCATACTTTTTGGTCCTTCGTGAACCCCCTGACGAACGCTAGGGGGTCTGCAACTCTCTTCGTTGCCCCCTTTTCATGTTATCAACCTTTGTTTTTCAGTGCGAGAGACAGAAAATGGCGGCCGATACTTTCTGATTTCGACCGATTCGAATGTTTACAGTCATGTAACCACCAATCAGAATTGAGCTCGCGCACGGCACCGTATGCGTACGGTAAGCTTACCGTAAGCGCACGGAGCGCGCCTATAGATATATATATTGATTTAAATGCTATTTTCTCAGGACCTACTGAACAGATTTACACCAGACCTGCAAACGGCACATCCCTGACCTGAGGACTACCTCTCTGCCCAATTTCAAGTAATTCTGTTCAGCCGTTCGGGCTGTAGCTCGGACTAAAGGTCCTATGGGAAAATGCATGGGGAAAACGCGTTTTGGGACCCCCCTTTTTTCTCAGCCCCCGCTTGACGAATCCCCCCGAGACTTTCAGGGTAGGAGCGGAGCGTAGCGCCCCATTAGTTTTGAAAAATTCGCGAGGATTCGTCAACCGGCGCCAAAGTTGTTCCAAATAGAATGTTGCGGATTTCCTAAGGAAACACGGTCCTAACTATAACTATCTACTGGCGACCGCCAGTAGATAATATATATATATATATATATATATATATATATATCGCCACAACTCGCCCACAATCCGTATGCTGGAAAGACGAGGCGAACCCAGATTCTGTGAGTGAAGATTTTATTCCGTGCCCAGCACCGCCGCCATTACGCGTTTCAGCTCTACACGAGCCTTGATCACATGATACACCACATGATTGTCATTACACCTTTTAAGGAGACAGTACACTGAAAGGGACGGCGGATTCTCCCGCGTCATAGTAATAGACATAGAAAACATCTTTTACTAATGTATCGCAATTCCCTTAATAACTGTATAAATACAAGTTTGTTATTGTCGAAAATACAGTTTTTTGTGTAATGTAAACATAGTACTACTTGTGCAAAATACTGCTAAGTGCAAAATTGTGCAAGTGTTATGGTCTAAATACCGAAACGAAGTACATGGTCAAATGAGATATGAATAAATAAATAAATATATAAATATATTCATTAAAAATTCACATATGGTTAAAAAACAGGATTTTTAAAAAAATACCAGGGTTTAAATAAACGCTCATAGTTTCATATACAAAAAAATCCTACTACATAAAATAGTGGTTTTTGAGGGAACCATCTATATATAACCTTATTGACACATGAAGACAAACTGCATTATTATATAGTTAGTACCCATAATGGATAATTACACGTAGCAAAACACAAGTAGCACATTAAAATTGGAATCTACCTGATGTCATCTTTAAAAGGTGTAGGGTAACCTAAAAGTGCAATATTGTGCAATAAATAATATGAATCATAAAATTATATGTGTTAAATAAAGAAAGTCTTAAATTTATCATAGGTTAAAAAGGAACACAGAGAAGGGGGAGCGCTAGTGATTCAGTGGTCAATAGACAGCAGGATTGAATGTCGATAAGAGTTGATTTTCACAAGTGAGTATAAAAATCCTCACTGAAGTTCAATCCATTTGGGATCTTACTGCCTAATTGGATTATGTATCGTGTTTCAAGTTTCCTTAATAAAGAATCACGATTACCACCTCTCCTTAAAGGAGGGACTGAGTCAATCAAAAAATATTTAAGTTCACTAGATCTCCTAGAATGCATTTCATCAAAATGACGGGCTACTGGATAACTGGAGTCACCATGGTTGATGGCTCGAATATGCTGCAGAATTCTTTTATGTGCTTGTAGTTTTGTACTGCCCACGTAGCGTAAGCCACATGGGCATTCAAGTACATAGATAACAAATTCTGTTTTGCAGGTGAGTTTTTTATCAATTCTAGTCATCCTCTCACTCCATGGTGTGGTGTATTCAGATTTGTTAATCCCGTGTTTGCAAGCCTTGCAACTAGCACACTTAATGAAACCTTTGCTAGATGATAACCACGATGTGTTTTCTACCAATTCAGGGCTGCTACTAACCAATTGATCCCTCATAGAGCGTGCCTTTCTAAACGTCAAATTGGGTGATCGACACAATGTGTCTCCCAAAATGGGGTCACTTTTGACCAACGCCCAATTTCTGGTTACAATTCTTCTTATAGTCTGCTTTTGTTGACTATATGTCAGAATTAGTCTCGGGGATTCTGAGGTATTAGGGTCAATAATCTGATCCCTGGATGGTTTTTTGGTTAGAGCCTTAGACCTGCCCTGATTATTGGCTTTAGATATAGCTGTATCTATCATTTTTGTGGTATATCCGCGATTCAGGAACCGTTCTCGGCATTCTGATTGTGCCTTGAAACAATCCAAATCAGTGGTACATATTCTTCTGATGCGCAGCATCTCCCCAAAGGGGATACTGTGAATCAGGTGTGCAGGGTGATGGCTAGTTGCATGTAGGAGGGAGTTTCCAGCCGTCATTTTCCTATGGAGTCTAGAATGTAGGTGGTTATCTAAGACAAATAGCTCAACATCAAGAAAACAAATGCTATTGCAACTAATTTGACCTGAAAATTCAAGATTCAAATCATTGCTGTTGATGTCATCAATAAATTGAAGAGCCCCAATCTCCGGGCCCTTCCAAATGATCAGAAGATCGTCAATATACCTGTACCAACGGATTATGTGGTTGTGAACGACCTCTTGAAACGATGCCATGAGGACCCGCTCCTCCCAAAGTCCCATATGCAAACAAGCATAGCTCGGGGAGAAACAGGCCCCCATCGCAACGCCTCTGATCTGTTGGTAGACAATTTTTTGAAATAAAAAATAGTTGTTTTCTAGGCACATAGAAATAATTGACATCAGCATTTTGTTATGTTCAGCAAAACAAATGGGGCGTTTGTTCAAGTAGAACTCTACAGCTTTGAGACCGTCTCTATGGTTAATACTTGTATATAGCGAAGAGACATCCAAAGAGATGAGTAGATAATCATCATGCCATACAATGTCCTCCAACCTGCGCAAGAGATCACCCGTATCTAAGATAAATGAAGGTAACTGTCTCATAAAATCCTGTAGGAAAAAATCAACATATTTACTTGCATTTTCTAAGATACTATTGCGGGCTGATATGATTGGCCTCCCAGGTGGTATAAGGGCGTTTTTGTGTATCTTTGGTATGAAATACAAGACTGGCATGACAGGGTTGTCATTTTTAAGAAAACGGAATTCATTCAATGTTAGTAGTCCCTTGCTTTTCCATGCCAGTAGATTTGAATAGAATACTTTCCAAAACGCTTTGACCGTGATCATATCACTCCTTCTGTAACAATCAGTTACATTGAGTTGGTTAAGTGCCTCTGTCATGTACATACTGCGTGGCCAAAGGACGATGTTGCCACCTTTATCTGATTGTCGGATGATTATGTCCTTATTGTCCTTGAGTTTTTTTACTAGACAATGATATTGGTTGTCTTGTGCAGTGTACTTCTTTTTGATAGACCCCTGCTTTTTATACAGACATTTCAGTTCCTGTGTGACTTTATCATGGAATAGGTCGATGTTATCCTTGATCATGATGGGGCAGAATGTTGATTTTGGTTTGAATGTTGTTAATGCCCCAACTTCCCGTCGCATTATTTCTTGGCTGAATGATGATATACCATCGCCAGACTCTTGTTGCAGATCGTATAAGTCCCGCATCAGATCACTATCACCCACCGTTAAGGCCTGTGTATTATTGTCAGAAGCCCCAACAGGTTTATTTTTTGCAGGTTGTAGTAAATGGAACTTACGCAGTTTCAATTTGCGCACAAATTTAAACATATCAATACGACATTCCGCATAGTTAAAGTCACTCCTAGGACTGAAAGACAACCCCAAGGACAATATAGTTCGCTCGTTGTTAGTAAGAGAAACGTTGGAGAGATTAACAATAGTTTGGTCTTCCTTGTCAGTAATTACTTGCGCACCCATTGTTTCTTTGCCTTCCTGTTGTAGTGCTTTTTCCCTACGTTGTTTGCACTTCTTTCGTCTTTCCCCTCTTTTGAAGTTACGTCCGGACCGTCTTTGGCATCTTGAGCACGGGGGCGCAGGGTTTGTCTTCTGTCTTGGCGTAGACAGTCCAATTCCTGCCCCAGAGAAAATTTCTGAAACCCCGACCTCTGAGCCCTCGTGAGTTCATTGTCGGACTCGCTGTCAACAGCCGAACTTAGGTCAGAGATTGAGGTTGAGGGAGCCGGGTCATTAGTTGCACTACTAGGGGCTGATGCTGGTAGTGCTACCCTTTTGTTTCTTGCTTTCACGTTATCGTATCTTTTGGCGAACGTGAATACCTGACCATGTTCGTAATCAAGCTTATCCCTCTGAAATTTATAGGTTTTCCTTTTCTTTATTATCTCTTCCTCTCGTGCAAGTCTGCCAATCATATCCTCTCTATATTTTGTAATGATGTCCGTCACCTCTATTTTGTTGATCTCCATATTGAGCAGGTCAATCTCTTTCTGGATTCTTTCTCGATCACTCTCTGCATATTTCACCAAGAGAATGACCAATCTTCGTGAAGATTCAAGATTGCACTCAGCCCATTCGGAAAGCATTTTAGGATCCGGATTCTCATAGCTAGGGGCAAGCATAATACGAAGCCCCCTCGGTATGCGCCCGACTTCAAGATATCTGCTGAGGGATTTGTGCTCCCACCATTTTGATTGCTCTGATTTCATCAGCTTCTCCAATTTCTTGAAAAGCTCTCGTACATTGTTGCTCTCATTAGATGTATTGTGAGCCACAGATCTTAATACAGGTTCACTGCTTGGTGAGTCATTGAACATATCACAAGCCGCAGCCTCTCTGTTTCGTAGTGTATCAGCGGACATGGTGCAAACTTAACTGGGGCAAAATTACGTTGTGCCTGGAGGTACGTGATTAAATGTCACTTGCCTTTAAGCACCACACACTCCTTCGCCGGACACTGCGTCAGCTCCTGGTACTGCTTGGCCTCCGGAGCCGGATTCGTCCGATTCCCTGCTCCTAGCTGCGTTACCGTAGGTGCTCCTGTTTCGCCGTCCGGGGGTGCCACGGTATCTCCTCGCTGGAGCCTGTATAAATCCCGCCAAAAGTCGGAATGATAGTTTCCTGCCGCTTGACCCAGAAATGAAGGAGGGGTTCGCCAATACCGATGAAACCACTCGGTAAAGTATCGCCACAACTCGCCCACAATCCGTATGCTGGAAAGACGAGGCGAACCCAGATTCTGTGAGTGAAGATTTTATTCCGTGCCCAGCACCGCCGCCATTACGCGTTTCAGCTCTACACGAGCCTTGATCACATGATACACCACATGATTGTCATTACACCTTTTAAGGAGACAGTACACTGAAAGGGACGGCGGATTCTCCCGCGTCATAGTAATAGACATAGAAAACATCTTTTACTAATGTATCGCAATTCCCTTAATAACTGTATAAATACAAGTTTGTTATTGTCGAAAATACAGTTTTTTGTGTAATGTAAACATAGTACTACTTGTGCAAAATACTGCTAAGTGCAAAATTGTGCAAGTGTTATATATTTTTAGATTCATAACAAACTTGCTTCCTTCAGTACAGCTATGGGATTCTGTCCACCATGTCAAATTCTTTTGTGACTAACGTGCTACAGTTTTCCCTGAAAAAATCTCACTTACATGTGATTCAGTAGCCAATAATATTAGGACCGCCTCTCAGGTTCTCGCCTCCACTGACAGGTGGTTCTGATTTTAGCCTTTTATCAATGGAAAAATCCACACTAATATCCCAGTGTAAATAGCCCTTCCGCCTCCAGTTCCGATCCAGGCCTTGCATGTTCCTGGCACTTGATTGCCCCTGCCTTGCTCACAGGATTGAAGTACTCACTCAGCGCTGGTTCATTCACTGAGAGTCTACGACACAGAACGATTGTTCCCCACCTGAAAAAAACCTCACTTGTTTCCTTCAATACCTACAAATGTCACCGTATTATATGACCACTTGAGGCGGCAAAGATTTGTGAAACTCGTGTGTCTGTACTACTGTAGTCGTTCCCTGAACCCCAGTCCTTTTTTTGCAATGTCCAGGTAGATTTCTGCCCGGCCGTGGCACAGAATACACCACAGTTGTCACTCTTGATGAGCTTCAGATGGGCGCTGATAGGGACAGTGTCAGTGCTCTGAGTTTTTTAAATTTTCTTTACTACATTTGACACACAACACCAGTGCTTAATTTCTGCGTGTGCTTAGCACTGGCACTTATTAATCTGGGCCGGGTCTACAGTACACGCCTGCCACAATGCCATACGATGTGCAAGGTAAATTTAATTACCTCACTGATTCACCGCAGACAGTGTTGTTACTCTCCCGAGTCTCTGTGAAGAGTGGTGTGGCTGTGAGAGCCAATAAAAGATTCCAGCCATAGAGATCCATCATGCGAGTTTACCTTACGCCCTTAGTTCAGTGTTGTCGGTGGGCGTGACACTGATTGGGCTCGATTTGGCTCTACAGGGTAGGGGCTGTGCGTGTGGCATTGCAGCATGCGTAGATTTTTTCCAAAATTACACGCACCCGACGAGTCACCAGCAGTTCAGCTCGACGTTGAGGGCAGGCAGCAGCAGGCCTATTAATAAAGGCAGTGCTGCCCACCAGTAACTGTAAGTAGCCAAACCAACGCTGCTTGCTAACAAACCGACTGACTTGGTATGAAGTGTGACTGAACTGAGTCGGAGGCCTGCCGTGAGCAATCATGCCTCCAGCGCGGGGCACTGTGCTCAAGTACAATGCCCCGGCCAGGAGGAGGCTCAAAGGGCAGGGCCTTTAACTTAACCCCTGTCGTTGATTCATACAAAAATGCTGTTTTTTCATTGCGTATCATCATCTCTTAACTTTAATTCTCCACGGTGTGCATTGCAAAATGGCGGTATGCTGCATTTGAAAGTTAATTTCTATCCTACCGTCATCAAGCCTCGTGGTTGTTTCTGCATGCAGCATTGCTGTGGTGGTCACTGGTTCCTGATGTCACATGGACCTGTTGGGCGGTGGGCTATGCCATCTGTTTCTGCACGGCCTCTTTCACTAAGTTTGTGGGTGATGTTTTTTTTATCTTGACTTCATTCATTGTGCACGTTTAGCTTCAAGCCTTCAGTGATGTTCGCTGCCGGCCACGTTTTGTCTGTGTTTGTTTTGCTGGATGTCTTGAGGCCCCTGAGAATTAGCAGAGTGTGGCAATGTCACTATATACGGAGTCTGAGACGCCTAATGAGGCAACAATTAGTTCAACTGCTTAAAACTCCAACGCATTATATGGTTAACTGGGCATTCATGCGAACATGTATGTCTGTGCCCAAAACCTTCACGAATACCATTATTCACTGTTTATAAGATTGTTCTGATTCTGGAAAAAATAGCAGAGAGACTTTTCGGTCGGGTCAGTTCCTGGCTGGTATTAGAGGTCAAAGTGCATGTGCTTTTTTTTTTATATATAGCGCAAACTCAATCCGAAGGTATTGGAGTGCTTTTACACTAACACATTCATTGTTGGTTGTCAAGGCACGGGTGGATTAATTGTTGGTTGTCGAGGCACGGGTGGATTAAGATTTGACCAGAATCCAAGGATGTTGAGCTGACGCCGAGACTTGAACCTGGTGCGCCCGTGCCAATCCCCCCCGCCCCCTCCAAAGTCGTCAGCTCTGGCAGTTACCCACATACTTTTTCCTCTACTCTAATTTTGGCGGCATAACGCTGCTGCCCGTTATTTATGGTTTTTCTGGAGCGCTATACGTGGAAAGTCTTGACGCTAGGAGCACTGATGGCAGTTAAAGAGCAACCATGCACTGCACAAAGTTCATGATGTGGCAAGTAATAACCAGTGCCAGAGGTAGGGGTCCAAAACCCTTAAAGACCTGTCGCTATATCGGGCCCACTTAAGACGAGTAATAAACCCTCAGAGCTCGGGGACCTTTCCATTAAGCAAGTAATAGGGCGAATGGACAGAAAAACATGGCCAGTCCTATGGTTTGAAGCACCAAAGCTTTTTAAATTGCAAACGCTGATTCACCCGCTGTGAAAGGAACAAGGCAGAGACCTAGCCAGAGCAGCAAAGAGTAGAGACTAGTGCAAGCTTCTGTAAGGATTAGCTTGTGACCTTTTGGTAGGTTTCCAGTGTTGCAGTGGGATGGGATTTACACCATGCAGATCCTAGGCACAAACTCAAGTACACGCTGCACTTGAGTAGTGGACATTTAGTTGTGGGTTGAGGCTTAACCAGTGCTTAATTTGAGCCGGTGGTTTCCAGTGCTCGTCACACAGCACTTAATCGTCAACACTGGCACTTATAGCGCAAACTCGATCAAAAGTATTGGAGCGCTTTTCATATGCACCAGTTAAGGACACATTAATTTTTGATAGGCACGGGGCGATTAAGTGATGTGCCCAGAATCACAGGATGATGAGCCTATGCCAAGACTCGAACCTGGTTCCCCAGCTTCAAAGTCCACAACTCTGGCTGTCTACCCGCTTGTAGGGTTTCATAGTTACTTGTTGGTTCTGTTATAGGCAGCATTAATAGGAGCAATGGGCTGGTGCAACTACCTCCTGACGAGAACCCCGGCACTCATTCTATCACAAATTAACCACTGCACAACACTTCTGTCCAATCTGAAAAAATCTCATGCAGTGTATTGGACTCACCACTTTTCCTGAAGAGTCAAAGGCTTTTGTTTTTTTTTCTCTGTCTAGGGTATATCAGCATGCCAAGTCCCTGAAAGATCTGAACTTACTCCTTATCTTTTCAATCTCTATGTTTAACAACTTCTTTTTTCTCTGATACATTCTCATGGCTTTCAACTCTTTGTATATGTGGATGATACCCGAATACTCTTCCATTTGAATGGCCGTCCAAAGAATGACCTGGTTTGAGACACTTCATGTTAGAGGTAAAAGACTGGATGGACAGTCATTGCTTAAAGCGTAACCTGGACAAGACCAAGAGGTTTGTTATCGGTGGAGCGCCTGTCTTTAGAACCTGGTCATTTGACCTTGCGTCTCGAGCCCCAGCCCCTCGCCTTCTGCATGTTTAAAGAGTCTTTGTCTAGCTCAGTGCCTTTATTTCTCTCCTAACGGTTTCGAATGTGCACCCCTGATGGTGCGGATTCTTCATCTAGCCTCAGACGTCTTCCTGTCCAGTGCTTTAGGTGCTCAAGGGTAGGAGGGAATTTTTTTCTACACTTGCACCCAAACATGGTAGCCTTCATTTGGAACGGTGTACCACTTGCTACCTCTCATCATCTTTTCAGGAAAACAAATTAAAAGCCATCTCTTCAGCTCTAACTGTTCACCATCTGATGCTCCTCTGTTTTAGTGCATAGAGACCTTAGGGTGCTGGTGTGCACTATGTATCTTTTATAACATAATACACTTGGGTGGGAACAGCACTTTACAAGAAATGTCCCGAAATAAAGCAAAAAGAAATACATGCACTGTATTCTCTTCCTTTTAATCTTCTATATTAGCAATATTTTGCTTTTACTATACAACTGAGCTACATTTTGTACATGTGCGCCAGTTATGGTTAACAATTCTCTGCTACTATGCATTAAAAGCAGCAGTGCCAGGTGTAAAACAGTGCCCCCTCACTCTAGCGCCTAAAAACTTTGAGAAAGCAAATATTCGAGTGACAAATTCTAGCAGTGGAAATAGACACGTCTCCAGCTAAACATGGTCAATGTTTGTCCACCAGGACAGCAGTTACGCCAGTTTTTGAGCATAACAACTGAATCTATAGACCAGCGGTTCTTAACCTTTTGACTTCTATGGACCCCCAGTGAATGATTACTGTAAACCAGGAACCCAACTGATTTATTATTGGAAGCCAGGGACCCCAAGTCTAAGCAATTTCTATGATTTGAACCTCAAAACAACACACACAAATACAAAAAATAAGTATATGCCCAGCACATTTTCAAATATATTCTGTAATTCTCAATCAAACGTAGAAAGTTTTTCACATTTTGATTTTTGCTTCTTTATTTCTATATACTTTATATATTATTAATTTTAATATTATTTATTATTCTAAAACCGTCGCAGACACCCTGAGTTGGCCTTGCGGACTCCAGGTCGAGAACCCCTGCTATCCATGCTTTCCATTTGTGTGCTAACGTGGTGATTTTAAAGCATTCGCAGAAATGCAGTATAATTCATAAACTTATTCACCATTTTACCGGACTGCCTTCCTGCCGGTTTGTTAGTAATGCTGCATCTGTATGTAAGCATTACTCATGCTTAAAGGTTCCCCTGCCATCTAAATGAATTCTTAGATTTATCATAGAGTTGATCTGCTCAAGCAAATTAACATGTGCCCAAAACCTAATGAGTCTGTCTTTATGGTTGGTTGATGATTTAGTTCATGGTTTTATTGTGAACGTGCCCTTAAGAGGAAAGTAGGTGCTTATTTAATGAATCTTTTCTAGTGTTTATGTTGGCCAGTGTTCTGCGACAAACCCTGCATATTCCTTCCTAGCAATCTGGCAAACTGTGTTATCACTGTTAATTTACCCTTCATAATCATGTTATTTCCTGAGACGCTTTAGTCGTTCATTTTAGTCAAAGCTGCTATGTAAAAAGTATTGACCTTAAACTTGTTAGGGTGTAAGTGGTTTTCCATTTCCATGGAGCCAGCCTGGCTCGCCTTTAATTTCATTTTCATCATTGCTTACTGTCATGAGATTTTTGTAGATCAGGCTATTGTCGGCTGTAACCCCTTAACTGCTGAGGCTTTTTCCCTAGTGCTGAGCTATTTTTAAGTCGAAGCTTACCAGACAGCGCCGCTATCTGGTTTGCTTACGACTTCTTGTGGCCATTCGGAAAGCTTCCCTGGGAATGCATTTCACCCTTTGCTTACTATTGGGTTCGTGGTTTGTAACTCAGATTGGCTTTTTTCTATTTGCTGGCTTTATTTGTTTTAGGCTGTCCAGCTTGAGTTAGTTCGTCCTGAGAACAGTATTCTACGGAGTTCTCATTTTCTGTAAACAGGCCTTTATTCTTGTTCTTATCTTGTCACATTTGTTGTGCCTTAAAGGACTGATGTCAAATGTCACGCTCTGTCTTCTGAGGGAGCTTGCTGTTTACTGTTCTTTCTCTGACTCCAAAGTTAGAAAATCTATGTGACAATTCTGCTGAGTAGCCATGTGAGAGGAGAGGTTGTAGGATGTAATTTTTTTTTAGCACACAACAAAAATGAACTGTGCTGATATTTCAGAAAATATCAGAAGTACGAAAGAACAAATGAAGCACATTTTTCAAATAATTCTGAAGTGTGGTCGAAACAAATATTTAAATACAGTCAAAACACATCAATACATTAGGTGATGACATTTCCACACATTTTCATTTGTGTGCAGTAAAACTATGTATGTGCAAATGTAATGGTTATTCAATTGAACATGTGTTATCATGGCGATGCGCTACCACACCATGCATATTCCACACTACGCCACTAGACTTTACAGCTCTCCACGCTAAAACACTCAACCTTAATCTACGCCACTCCATTCTATGCCACTCCTCTACATGCCACTCCACTCCCCTCCACTCTGACACTCAACTCCAAGCTGTTCACTCCACGACACACCATTGTACTCTACACCACTCCACTCTGCGCACCTCCACCCCACACCACTTACTCCACTCTACCCCAATCTATCCTACTGCAGTCTGCCCCTACCCACTTTATTTCACTACAGTCTACCCCCTCTACTCCACTCCACCTAATCTACTCCATTCTAATTTACCCCACTCAATCTATCCCAATTTACCCCACTCCACTTCAATCTACCCTGCTCCACTCTAATTCAATCTAAACCAAGCTACCCCAATCCACATGAATCCTCCCATTCCAATTTATCACACCCCAATCTACCCTAACCCACATCACCCCTATCCACCCTCCTCTCCAATCTATCCCACTCCACTTCAATCTACCCCAATCTATCACACTCCACTCTACCTTAACACACTCAACTATAATCCAATCTACCCCAATCCACTACAATCTACCCCGCTCCAATCTACCCCAGTCTACCATACTCCACTACAATCTAAGCCAGTCTACCCCACTTAACTCCAGTATAGTCCAATCTAACCCACCCCACGTGACCCCAATCTACCACCCTTCACTCATCTACCCCACCCCAACCTATCCCAGTGTACCCCACTCCACTCTAATCTACCCCGCTCCACTTGTCTGTCAATCCAACTCACTCCATCCCAATCTACCCCACTCCATCCCAATCTGTCAATCCACTCAACCCCATTCCAATCTACCTGACTCCACTCCAGTATACTTACTCCATCTCAATCTACCCCAGTCTAATTTACTCCACTCCATGCTCCACTCCTCTACAATCGATGCCACTCCACTGCATTCTACCCACTCCACTGCATTCTACCCACTCCACTCTCCTCTCCAATCTACCCCAATCCATTCTACCCCAATCTACGCCTCTCCAATCTACCCCACTCCATTCTACCGCAATCTACCACACACCACTTCACCCCACTCCAGTCGACCTAGTCTACCCCACTGATCCAAACTACTCTACTCCACACCAATCAAACCCACTCCACTACAATCCAGTCTTCCCCACTTCACTCAAATCTACCTCACTGCACTCCAATCTAGCCCAATTCACTTCACCATCTTCCACTCTATCTAACCCCACTCCAATTGACTCCACTCCAATTCACCTACCCCACCCCATCCAAATCTATCCCAAGCCCTGTACTCCTGTGTAACCCAATTTCAATCTAACGTGTTCTACCCTACTCCAAACTAACCCTTTCCAAACTGCCCCAATCTACCCCACTCAGTTCAAGTCTACCTTACCTACACCTATTCTACCCCACTGCAGTCGACCCAATTCCACTCTACTACACCACCCTAATCTATCCCACTCCATCTAAATCTACCCCACTCCAATCTACCTCAATCCACCCCACTCTTCCCCAGTCTACTCCACTCTAATCTCCACTCTAATCTATCCAACCCCACTCCAATCTACCCCGCTCCATTCCACCTTAATATACCCCACCCTACCCCACTCCAATCCACAACAATTAACCCCACTCACTCAATCTACCCCACTCCACTGCAGTCTAACCCAAACTACCCCACTCCAATCTACCACGCTCCACCCTAATCTATCCCACTCCACTCTATCCACTCCAACCTACCACAATCTAAGCACCTCCAATCTACCCACTCTGATCTACCCCATGCCACCCCATCTACCCCTCCTCACTCCAGTCTACCCCAAACTACCGCACTCCAGACCACCACAATCAACCCCACTGTAATCTACCACAGTCTACTGCACTCCCCCCCAATCTACCCTATCCTAATCCGCCTAATCTACTCCACTCCAGTCTACCCCACTCTACTCTACCTCCACTCTACTCCAGTCGACTCCACCACACTCTACCCTACCACAACCTACCCCACTCCAATCCATCACAATCTACCCCACTCCACTCTAGTCTACCTCCACTCTAGTATACTCCACTCCACCCTTCCCCACCCAAGTCTACTTCACTCTGCTCAAATCTACCCCACCCACTCTAATCTACCTCATTCCAATCTACCCCTCTCCTCTTCAATCTACTCCACTCCAATATATGCCAATCCACCCCGCTCTAATCTACCCAATCCACCCCACTCCACACCAGTGTACCCCACTCAACTCCAATCTACCCCACTCCACCCGACCCCACTCGTTCCAATCTACCCTAATCCACCCAATTTACCTCACTCCAATCTGCCCCACTCCGCTCTACCACACTTGTTCCAATCTACCCTAATCCACCCAATTTACCTCACTCCAGTCTGCCCCACTCCACTCGACCCCACTGGACCCTTATCTACCCCACTTCACTCCAATCCAAACTATCAAACTCCACTCCACCCACATCTACCCCCTCCTGTTCACTCCAATCTACCACACTCCACTCTACTCCAGTTTACACCACTCTACTCCTATCCTCCCCAATCCACTCTTCCCGAATCTATACCACTCCAATTTACCCCAATCTACCCCACTCCAACCTACCATGCCAGTCTACCCCACTCCAATCTACTCCACCCCATATGTTGCACTCCGCTCCAATCCGCTACACTCCAATCTACCCTTCTCCACTCTAGTACAATCTACCTCACTCTACCCCAATTTACCCACCTACAAGCTACCCCATTCTACCCCACCCCCCTCTACCCCACTCCACTGTACCCCAATCTATCCCACTCCACTCCAATGTACCCCATTCCATGCTATCCTAGTTTGCATTCAAATCTACCCTGCACCACCCCATGCCAATAACTGTTAGCCATGCTGAACACCAGTCTCACTGATGTACAACCCTGCTAAAACACATTGCCAAAGCTCATATCTCTTATAACTTGTTTTGATATTTGGTATACTTTGTACATACTACCTCATAACTTTGTTTTCCAAATAAAGAACCCACACCAACTTTGCATCATTTTATTCCAAGAACCTTCATGGATTCCCAGCACAAAGGTAGATAAAGTGTGTAGAAAGCATGACAGGGACACACTGCAATAAAGATGTTACACTAATAGTGCTGGTAATCCTTAGACTATTGTATTTTGAGTTTGCTCAGATATGGAGGTAAACAAGTGTATCCTCTGGGAGACTTCATGTTATCAATTCTTTAGAGAAGTACAATGCGAAGTATTATAGAGAGTGGGCTTTGGGTTTGCCCTCTTCAGCAGCTGAGCCCCTGGCTTCCAAGTGCTTTTCAGGCTTTGCTTTGCTTCAGCGGTCTGTCTGTCATGGCCATGTCATTTTTGAGAGTGGTTACAACGTCCCTGTTGTGTGCTCATTAGGTTTTGGTGATGGGTCATCAAGTAGCCCCTTTGTAATAATGCAGGTGGGGCATAACCTGTAGATTTTAATTGAGTCATTGTAATATCGTGTTGAATTTAAGCTCAGACACACAGTGCTCTTACATGGGTCCCATAATGATGTTGGTTACACAGGCAGCGCTGATTATTCTCAGCTTTGTTTGTGCTTCATTCTTTGTTCCTTTCGCGCACAAGAAGATTAACATGTTAAAAGCATTACAGCAACAGATCTTAGTTTACTTTTCCTCCATTGATGTCCTGTAGATACAATAGGAATCTCAGTAAAGGCATACCTATAGTTTTAAAAATGTTGAGGCATGACAGGTTTAATAGAAATTCTTGAAAAAGCTTAATCCAATTAATTTAAAAAAAAGCTAACTCTACAGTGTTTATAACAACTGTGCAACTTTTTTTATGTAAGGTGCACTAGACGCTGGCTTTGTGCCTAAGTTTCACTGTTATTGGAGTCAATTTTGTTACTATAAGCAAAACTAAAGCCAGCTACACAGTTGGTGTTTAATCAAACCACATAGGCTTTATAAAAAAACGCACAAAACAACTGGCCCTTTGTCAAAGTTTTCTCCTAGATTGGTACATTTTGTATTACAACTCACGTGAACATATCTCGCTGTACGTATGTGGTGCATTTCATACCTCTCCCTGCCCCTAATTTAGCTTGACCAAATCTGTCTTGCCCTGCAACCAGGCCAGGCTGCACCTCTCCCAACCTCACCTCTCCCTAACTATAACTCTCCATGCATACTTCCCAGCTCATAACTTTCACTGCACATACATTTCCCAGTCTGAACCTCCCCAGCCTTCAACTCTCTGCCCATACCTTTCTCTGCACCTACCTGTCAATATCTGCACCTACTAAGTACCTGCCCAGCCCATACCTTTTCCTACCCTCACCTTTTCCCGCCCTCACCTGTGCCCACTCTCACCTCTTTCAGTCTGCATCTTTCCCTGCCCACATATCTGTTAACCACTCTTCTGCGTGTGAGCATCTCTCACTACTTACTCCTCTGGCTGTACACAACTCTCTCTGACTGTATCTACCCCACCTGTAGCTCTCCCATCCTATGCATCTCTTTTCTGTCATCTATCCCAGGTTGTACTGAGCCCACACCTCTCCTTGCCCATAGTTCTTTCTGCCACATCTCTCTCCACCCATACCTCTACCAGCCGAGGACTTTCCTTCATATTATTCAGATATCAAAATTTGCAAAGCCAATAAGCATGGTTTATAAGTGAAAGTGTGCTCCTGGAGTATTCATCTGGAAAGCCAGGTAAGTGTGCAAGTAGATGTAGGATATCTGCAGAGCGTCTACACAAGCAGTGTTTACTGTGCAGTACATCATTGGATATCATATCATCAAACCAAGAAAAGCAAGAGCTGTGAGTACGTACGCCACTTCATTTCCTTTTTCTTGTTTATATAGACTCCTCATGTTCCAATAATTCTTTTTAGAAATTCTGTTCAATAATGTTCTCTTATTGCTTAAGAGGGTAAACCTTATTGGTGTATCTAAACTAACCTGTTATTAGTCCATCCGAAGATGCCTGGACCAAGGGAGGAAGTCGCTGAGGGGTCCTCACTTAGAATCTGCATGGATTTTTCCAATTCAAACATTCCAAAACAGAATCTAAACATGGCTTTCAAAAATGTCTTCCTATCAAATGACATTGCTCCGAAACCCCTAAACGAAGGTCTGACTCATATGTTATTGGATGCAGCACCCACATTGTAAAAAATATCATTCCCTCCCTGGATACGAGTAACTGCACAAATTGTGTAGTAGGGGCTGCTACAAAAATCTTGACACAGAATGCACTTGTAGTACAGACATGTTGCATACTTTGCAAATCAGCAAGCACTGGTATGTGGATTTGGATGCCTATGTATGTAGATGTAGCAGGATGACTTATTAATGGGACCAGCATCGTTTTAATGGATCTTATACCGTCTGTAAATATTAAAGATGAGATTTTGCTAGTTTTCTGTTTTCCTTTCTCTTCATCACCGCAACCTCCACCTCATCGTTAGAAGTTTTCATCCCAGAATAAAGCGGAGTGCATGTTATTTGAAATGAATGTATTTAATCAAGGGAAAACCATTGCTGTGCTTTATATTTTCTAAGCAGAAGGTCCCGACGATGTCTCATTCTATGGCAGTGGTACTTTGTTTTGAAGCTAATGAAGCAAAAAGGTGTGCGTTTGTCAGTGAAAACATGAATATCCTCACCTCCTGACTTTTGAATGTAATGTTGTTGCAGGGATTCTGCTGGTAAAGCAGAACTGTGCCTTGGGATAGCAGGACTTCAGAATATAGGGACAGTTCTGCTTTGACTGAGTCTCTCTACCATGTCACTATCTGTCGGCCCAATTCCCGGCTAGCTCAGAGTGCCTCACCTGAACTCCTAACCTTCCCAGTGTAACAGGTGATTTTGGCAGTCTAGAACATGACACTCTTGTCCCCAAGGGGACCAATGAAACAGATCTTCACCTTTTGTTTCTCAATCATGCATGTCCGTAGTAAACAAAAGAAAAACACAAAGAAAGTTTATCCTTTATTTATTGAAACTTATGTAGTTTCTTATGAAGCAATGTGCTGCGATAATTAGGCAAATGCAACTAAGCAATATAATTACTATTACTAGCAGGCTGTATAAAATAAACATCCCCACCATGGCAAATTATATAGCTGTCTAGGCCTACCCTCACTATGTGAGCACAGGGATGTTCTTGATCTCTGGGATTAGCAAAAGACCCCATACCTGGTGTATGTAGTTAGGCAGTCTGCATCATAGGTGTAAACTCAGTTTACGCAAAGCTGCATAATCGGGCTGTGCGGGTGTTCGTTCCAGGACAGGTCTGTCTGCCGGAATTCTCCTCTCTGCTCCCAACGGGACGAGACACTGTTTATTTGATAAAACCTACTGTGTTGGAAAGCTGCAGCTGTGCTACTGTGTTGTGTCTAAAATGTTAGGAGCTGTTGCTGATCGATCAAGAAAAGAGTACACTATGTTATTATGTATTATGGATGACCTTGTACGAAATGTATAGACTGAATCCCAAGAAGAGTCACTAAAAAACAAAACATGTAGAACGTATTTCTAAAATAATTTCACAAAAACAACTGTATTATGTGCGACTGTGTAAGGCCGAGGTGGCCTAAAATATCTGATACGCAAAACTAAGGAAGAATCAAAGTGGGTCCAGAAGAGAAACCACTACAATGTCCTGATGAGGGACATATGAAAGAGAAGATTATGAAGGTCATGGAGGTGTTTCTTCTCTGTAGAGCAGCGTGTGCACCACACACCACAATTCTTTGATATTCATAAAAATGGCAATTCTGGGGAATTCTCAAGTTAACATTTTGTAATGTGACATTTATTTTATTTCAGAAATCAAAGTGTCACTCCTTTACCTTGTAACATTTATGATTTCCGAGTCATTTTTTTGTAGTACTGGGGTTTGATTTGGAGACCTAACTAAAGAGAAAACGTGTTGGTGAAGAGGATACTATATAACAATGGACAGAATATTATGTACCCCAAGACAGATGTGAAAACCTCAAGATATGGAGAAATTACTTTTTAAGCAATACTTGTAGGTGTGCCCAATCAATGTATGTGCGGTTGAAGTTAAGTATGGGTAACACTTTTTTCGCCAATAGAAAATGTGATATGTTAAGAGGAATATAATGTTGCGTATTAACGATGACACTCTTATGAGAGCATGCATCCACATTTGATAGGCAGTCTGTGGTGCTCAGTGACAGTAAGTGTGATTGGGTGTTGAGCTATACCAGCGTAAGCACATTTAAGATAGAAAGGAAAGATGCCATTGATACACTCTTGTTTTCATTTCTATTTCCAGTAAAGTTCGGATGGCACGGAAGCCTGGTTTATAAACCTTCTTTAGGTTCTATGACCTACAAAGAAATGAAGGACTTTAATGAAAGCGTTCTTGCCGCTACAACCGTCTGACTTAGAAACACAAAGAGGATGGCATTGAATGCAAGAGAGGCTTCAGTATAGCCAGCCTCTTGTTTCTATGAAATTAAAAATTAAAAATACTCAGTCCCAGCAGCACTTGTAAGAAGCCGCGGGGATGGAAGGGTGGGCGGAGGGAGCATGGCAGACACAGGAGATGAAGGCGCTGAAAGGTGAGGGTACGGAAGGGAACAGAGTGAGACACACGGGAGGGACCCAGCAGGTGCAGACGGGACGGCGATACTTCTAAAGTTGTACCTTATGCAGTTCAATGCAAACACTCAAGTGAAGGAATAAGGACAAACCTATAAAGCCAATAGAATTAGGTGAGAGATGAATAATCCACTTGGCTATACACCAAGAAGGGATTGACAAAACCTTACTCGACAAAACCTCACTCCAGTGGCTAAAGGAGGCTATTCGAAGAAAGCCAACAGCTGAAAAGGGCAGCACCAATGTCCACTCTATGTATATTGTAAGCAAAGGGTCTCATTGAAATATTTGCTGTCTAAACCCAGACCTTAAAGGGCTAAAGAGTCATGCTAAGTGTTATGTCCTGTTTCTTTGTGCTGTACTGGCCCATGTCAGTGTCTTGTAAAATGAGTGGTGGCACTGTGGAATGTATTTGCTGGCTGTCATCATTGTACATAGGAGACCTTCTGTCTGATGTTTGTGCAGCATTCAGTGGGTGTGGTGCTGGGTGCACATTCAGATGCTTTCTTCCTTTTGCTAATTGGTTATGTTAACTTGGCCAGGTAGCGTGATGAGGTGTTGGTGTAGGAGGAGTGCTGTATTGCAGTTTGGTGTATAACTGAGTGTGGTGTCCTTGTAGGCATGTGTGGTTACCTTTGAAATAAAAGGTGCAGTAGTTTGTCTAGTTTCTTAATGAGTTTGTAGTATATATTAAGACCAAACAGTTCATGCATACACAGACGCGCCTAGGGCCTGATGTACAATGTCATGTTGTGGTCAGAAACCAAGTGATTTGCAAATTCACAGACTTTGCAGTCACAAAATAGCCTTTTTTCTCTCTACTTAACCCATTTTGCTATTTGGTAAAGACTTTCAGAATAACAAAATTAGTTGACTGACTTGTTCTGTATTGCAATTGGGAAATACCATACAAGTGTTCTCTCCTAATTGCGATTTACAACGAGACATCTCAGAGTGACCACAACCGTGGTTGCACACCACTGAAAGTTAGTTGTAACCTACAAGCAAAGGGGAAGGCCTGTCCTGGCTGATCGCTTCTCCTTTTGGAATTGTGTTGGGCGACATTGAGGAGAACATGAAGTATTCCAAACAACCACTACCTGCTTCCCTCCATGTGTTTCCAAACGAGAAACTTAAAAAAAAAATAAAGGGAAAAAAAGCACCTGTTCCATTAAGGAACACGGGCTGTTTAACAAAAAAAAAAAGTTTCCCTTTTGGAAATGCATCCACAGGAAAGGTGGTCTGAAGGACATCATCCCAATGTTTGTAGCACGTCACAGGGAGTCTCAAATAGCCACAGTTTAGATTCATATTAATTACACTGGCCATTCTGCTACTCCCAATGACTGGAGATTTTGTAACATGACCCATAAGTCGTACTGTAAAATCAGAGACAAGTTGCAAATAGTTGGTGTGCACTATGCAATATTCTAACCTGTCTCTTTGTTCATCAGATCCCAGTTCTCTAATTCATCCCCTTTATCTACACACAGCACAGTAACTCCAAGTCATTGCATGAATCAAGGGAGTGAGAAGTGTGTAATAAGATGTAACATCCCAAAATAAGGAACGCCAGATGATGGAAGGGGCAGGCCATGATTTCGAATAATAGACCTACTTAATAATAAATTAACAAATACAATATATTAAATAACTAAGAAAGACATTCTTCTAATGGCAGCTTGATATTTTATATGCCATGGGTATAATAACACCATTGTGCTTCAGCATTGGAGTTATGCCCCTTAAACATATTCTACCAAAAATGTTATATACTGAAAAAATTCCATCATTAAAAACACCATTAATTGCGTGACCACGGTCGGTTATGAACACCAAATGTAAATCGTTAGAATACAGGAAAAAGTTAATAAATCATACTCCAGTATCCCCCCCCTCCCCCCCAAATTCCAATGAATTTGCCTCACTTGCAAAGCATTTATGAAAATCCGTAGGTCAGGATCTGGCCTCTGTATGGCCTTTGCTGGTCCATCTGCTCGTTGAGTTTACTGTTCCCTCTTATTGGTCACCACATTGAATTGTGTCAATATTCTAATCTCAGTAAACAGAGGCGTGAATAGGCTGGTGTTCACTAACCTTTTCGTGCCAAGGGCCAACTCGGTGCATGCCTAGCCCACTCTGTAAACGATTACTTGCAGTTTGTTCCTTACACCCTGCAAATAACAGATTTACTGCATCATCTGGGAAATTGCAGATTATACACTACCGCAGTCATTAAGCCAGTCCCTTTAGAACCTGTGATATGAAGCATGGGTCCCATAAACTTGGCACCGCTGTCTTAGATGGCCCCTTTGTGCAGCGTCTGCCACTGGAGTACTGTAGGGTTCTTGTTGCTAATGCAACATCTTTATCTGGGGCTGGCAGGAGGAGGAATCCTTGTTGTAGTCTATCGCTGTGTCATACGGTGCCTGTGTTTTCATATGGCTGTGATTGTCCTTGGCTGCTCGTGGATGCATGCATCTCTCTTAGGTACTTTTGCGGATTGTAAAGTTGTGTAGGGTGTGGTAAACTGCCTCTGGTACTTCTAAGGTGATATCTGCCTAGGCCTATCACTCAGCAAACCTGCAGCTTAATTGTTGGACTTTGAAGTTGGTAGGAGAAATAATGCCTTCGATATATCCTCATCAAGATGCAGAAACTCACTGACTGAACCCAACTACCCTCATCCCCCAGCCTGACCCCATCTCCTCACACAGCCTGTCAGGCGAAGAGGGGCATGCCGACTCTGTCTGGAAACCGATGAGATACAGTGGATAATAAAACTCCACCTCATCAATTTCCAATACAAGAAAGTACATTTTTAGGGCTTTCAGGAACATAGGTGGGCAAATATAAAGGCTGTTCATGAACTACTCTCGTATCACACCCTACTCAATTCTTGGGAGTGATATAAATATAATCGTTAACTGAAAATTAGACAAGAATCACCCACCGCAGTAAAACCCTTTGACACAGCCAGTGCTGTAATGGGAATATAGAGGCATTTGAATCCTAATTAATGAATATACTGTTTATCCCACATAATAGACCTAATGCTTGTCTTATCGCCTGTTTCTAAAGAGGGATGGGGCTACTAAATTATTTCTACTGTCTTTGCAGATCATCTGTGGTGCTTCCCACTGCCAGTGTTTTGAGTCTCCCTCAGCCGATACCCAGATCTATACTCCGCCCCCTCCAAATATCAGGATTTCAAGAAAGCAATTAAAAGGGAAAATGAGGGATATTCACAACTTGATTGTAACAGTGTAATATTTGCAGAGTGCACATTCTGAGGTGTCATTTAGCCCTTCTGACATGCATATTGATTCCCCACTCAGTGGTATTCATGTTATTGACATCTAAAGTATGATTGGCTGAGTGGACTCGTCAGGAATTGAATTTGGGCCTATGGGAATGAAAAATAGATCCATGCAGTGACTGCTTTAATTCACTGAGCCTCTAGACTGCTACCGGGTCGGATGCCGTGAAAGCAGTAACCAGGTTATTAAGATATGCCCATCTAAGCTCAAAAAACTTAAGGCTAAGGATCATGGACAGCAATTCCCAAAATGTCAAGGTTAGCGGAAGTGACATCACATTGCACTTTGGAGACCTTCGCTTCCACATATGACATCAGATACACAAGTTTGCATTATATCTTGACAACTGATGCCCACACAGGAAGTTGCCACTACAGTCAAAAAACCTATGTGCACAATTATGTATTAAATAAAATCAGTAAATCAAATAAAGTCTATTTCAGTTACAGTTATGTTAATTAGGGCTCTGTCAAGATTGGCCAGTCTACAGCAATGTATGTATGTATGTATTTAGTTTTTGTACCGCGCAGCTATCACCCTACGGGTATCTTGGCGCTAGGACTGTGATGGAAACAGTACTTTTAAACCAACCAGAAAGTGCAACTACCGAGACAGAAGGAAGGTGAGAAATCAATGAGTGGGAGCCAGGCAGGCGATAGAGAAGTTAGAAGGCCATAGGCCTCTCCCTAGGGAAGAGCCAGGTTTTCAGATTTCGCCTGAACTCCATCAAGGAGTTAGCCTGTCTGATATTCAGAGGGAGTTCATTCCAGTATCGTGGAGCCACGGTACTGAAGGCCCTACCTCCCATTCTGGCCTTCTTGATCCTGCCAGTGTTTAACAAAAAGGCATTCGAGGACCGAAGAGTCCTCTGAGGTTTGTACCAAGAAATCTTCTCCTGTAGGGAGATTGGGCCAGTGCCATGTGCTGCTTTATAGACAATGCACAGGGACTTAAATTTGACCCTTTCCCTCATAGGAAGCCAGTGAAGCTCTTGGAGCGCCAACGTGGTTGAGGAGCCCCGATTCCTAGTCAGTGCCAGTTTGGCTGCCATAGACTGGACCCTCTGCAATCTCTGAAAGATGTAAAGAGGGGCTCCTAAATACAGAGAATTGCAGTAGTCCAGCCTACTCAAGATGATACTGCGAACTACTAGAGGTCTTTTCTCCACCGGCAGAAAGGGTAGAATCTGCCGTAGGGCTTTCATAAGGGCAAAACACACCCCCACAGTTTTTTTAACTTGTGAGGCCATTTGCAGATCATTATCGAACATGACCCCCAGATTCCGCACCGTAGTCACAGGAACAATGGGCTCCATTTCTGGGGCCAGTCGTAGGTCAAAAGGCATATCCCTTACTTTCGCTGGAGAGCAGTAAATCACCTCAGTCTTAGCTCTGTTAAATTGCAGGGAGTTAGCCCTGAGCCAGTCCGCAGTCTGACTCATGCATTTATGGAATTCATCCATAGTTATGGCATCCCTTCCCTCTAGTGAGAACACCAGTTGGGTATCATCCGCGTAGTTGACGATGTCAACCCCATGCGCCTTAATGATGGAAATTAGTGGCTGCAAATAGATATTGAAGAGAATGGGGCTGATGGCGGATCCCTGGGGGACCCCATGTTCCACCATGGTTTTGCTGGAGGTAAAAGGGGGCAGGGAAACCATTTGTTGTCTCCCTGTGAGATAAGAACGTATCCATCTCAGGGCACAGCCCGTAACTCCCAGATGCTCCAATCTGTTCAGCAGGATTTGATGGTTTACTGTATCAAATGCGGCTGACATGTCTAAAAGGACCATTACCGATGGCAGGCCTCTGTCAGCCTGCATACGGAGGTTATCCAACACCGTGACCAGAGCTGTCTCTGTTCCATGACTTGGCCTAAAGCCAAACTGGCTCTTATCCAGGAGATGGAACTCCTCCAGATATCCAGAGAGAGAACGGCTCACTATCTTTTCAAGAATTTTTATTGGAAAAGGTAGCAAGGAGATGGGCCTAAAACTAGTTGGATCTTCAGGATCCAAAGATGGTTTTTTTAGTAGTGGAGTAACCACAGCCAGCTTCCAGGTTTCAGGCACCATCCCTTCCTCCTAGGATTGGCAGCATATCTGCCATAGCCGAGGGAGTAAAGCCGAAGCCTGATCTTTCCAAATCCTATTAGGTATAGGGTCCAATGGGGACCCTGACCTCACACTCTGTGCACATTTATTAAACAACTCAGTAGTAAGTGGTATAAAGTGCTCCAATGGGGATACTCCTACTAGCTCTTCCATGGGCGACTGTCCAATAACATTTGACGGAAAGGTGTCACGCATAGTAAGCCCCCCAACAATCTTAGCGATTTTCTCCTCAAAATGAGAGGCAATTTTATCGCATAGCGTCTGTGATGCTACCACCTTATTTCCCACACTAGTGGGGTTAGAGAGGTCTCTGATGATCTTGAAAAGAGCTCTGGCGCTATTTGGTGCTGATACGATAGAATTGAGGAAAAAGTCTACTTTGGCCTTAGCCAACAATTCTTTATACTGAGCTTGTAGTTTTTTAAAGGCCACTTTATCATGCTCAGCATAGTGCCTGCGCCAAATCCTCTCTGCCTGCCGAGAGGCTTTTCGTATGATACTCAGCTCTTCAGTAAACCATGGCGCAGAGTGTTTTATTCTGGCCTTCAGGCGTTTCAGAGGTATGAGCTGGTCTAATACCTCAATAATGTAGTTCTGGTACAGCCGGTAGTTTAGGTCTACTGACTCATGAGGGTCAAAAGGAGGCAAATTTTGAAAAGGTGATTCAGCCCTACTCCTCATGAGTTTTGCCCAATCTCTCCCCATACGATGTATAGCAGGGGGCAGTCTGCTTATTTTACCACCAGGTATACAAATCCGGAAATGGATCAGCGAGTGATCTGTCCAGGTCTGAGGTAGAATGTTGACCATCTTAGTTTCATTAGGGTCAGCAAACAGAAGGTCCAGAATATGCCCCCCTTGATGGGTAGGTTGCTGGACCAGCTGATGCAGGTTAAGACTCTCACAGGTTTCCAACAATTCTCTTAAGTGGCTATCATGGGCACCATTCTCCCACAGATTGAAGTCACCCAAGAGCAGCGTTCTAGGTTCTAGAGTGGGTCAGTGACTGGGCCGCAACAACATCCAGGAGTGCCTGGACCTGAGTAATAGAGCTTGGGGGTCTATAGCAGACCATCCCTGTGAGGAGCCTCCCTCTCTGTTCTTGTAGGGAGAATCCTAGTAGCTCAATACCCGCCACCTCGTCAACCTTAAATGGGGCGAGGTCCCAGGTGTCCTTAAACATCACCCCGACCCCTCCACTCCGTCCAGTTGCCCTGGGCTTATGGAAGAACTTATATCCCTCTGGGCACGCAAGCCCTAACTCCACCAGAGAGTCCTCACTACACCATGTTTCCGTAAGGAATAGCACATCCAAGTGTAGGTCTTCCACCAGATTGAATACATCCTGATAATGTTTTGTCAGAGATCGGCAATTGATCAGGCCACACTCAAGGACCAAGCTGGGCTTAGGCGCTGCAGAGTCTTTCTCCCCCCTACTAACCTTATTCCTTATATCTATTAGTTGTTCCCTAGAGTATTTCACTCGTCTTACATTACTTCTAGCAGCACAGCCAGGGCTAGGTGCGTCCAAGGCGCGGACGGGCGCAGACGGGCTCGCCTCTGGCGCGCCTCCGGCGCGCCATCGGCGCGCCCGCGCTGCGCGCTTGCATGGCCCCTCCTAAATAGAGGATCGGCTGCGTAGGTTGAGCCACTAGACCGTCAACAAAAATGGCAGCACAGCAGCGGCACCCGGAAGGGAACCGAAAGAGAGAGAGAGAGTCTATCCCTCGCAAGCGCGAGAGTGAGTCAGTCAAGTTTTACGTGCGGGTAAGTGAAATAATTAAAAGTTGAAGGAGCATAGCATTCTATTAAAATTCTATTACAGTTTTCCTAACGTTTCCCCCACCTCAATCCAGGCCCCACATACAGCGTAGGTAACAAGAATCGCGCATTCAATCACTCACAGCAGTCCGATAAAGCACAATACAAGTTTATGTTTAAGAAGCAATCGTCAGACTGCGCGCTTGCATGGCCCCTCCTAAATAGAGGATCGGCTGCGTAGGTTGAGCCACTAGACCGTCAACAAAAATGGCGGCACAGCAGTGGCACCCGGAAGGGAACCGAAAGAGAGAGAGAGAGTCTATCCCTCGCAAGCGCGAGAGTGAGTCAGTCAAGTTTTACGTGCGGGTAAGTGAAATAATTAAAAGTTGAAGGAGCATAGCATTCTATTAAAATTCTATTACAGTCTTCCTAACGTTTCCCCCACCTCAATCCAGGCCCCACATACAGCGTAGGTAACAAGAATCGCGCATTCAATCACTCACAGCAGTCCGATAAAGCACAATACAAGTTTATGTTTAAGAAGCAATCGTCAGACTGCGCGCTTGCATGGCCCCTCCTAAATAGAGGATCGGCTGCGTAGGTTGAGCCACTAGACCGTCAACAAAAATGGCGGCACAGCAGTGGCACCCGGAAGGGAACCGAAAGAGAGAGAGAGAGTCTATCCCTCGCAAGCGCGAGAGTGAGTCAGTCAAGTTTTACGTGCGGGTAAGTGAAATAATTAAAAGTTGAAGGAGCATAGCATTCTATTAAAATTCTATTACAGTCTTCCTAACGTTTCCCCCACCTCAATCCAGGCCCCACATACAGCGTAGGTAACAAGAATCGCGCATTCAATCACTCACAGCAGTCCGATAAAGCACAATACAAGTTTATGTTTAAAAAGCAATCGTCAGCGCGCAATGACATGCTAGGGTTGCAGACATCCTAGGTCAGCATTCCGAGCCATCACATGCCCAAGCACAGTCATCATAAGCTGAAGTACAACATTATATGCCAACGCACAATTAGAGATCTAAATGTTTGTGTGCTGCTCCAAATGTCCAGGCACAGTCTAATTAACCTGAGAGCACCTCAGTTCATAGACACAACCATCATTGATGGTTTTAAGCTAGCTTACACAAATGAACATGTGGTATGGTCACACACCAGCAATGCAAACTTCCTTAACCGGTACAGAACAGATACAGCACATGCAGCAACATGCAGTTGTTCATGCTGGTACCTAGGCTGGTATACTGTGTAGAATCATCATGGTTGTAGAAAACACTCCTCACTTTTGTTTTTACCTATTTCTGTTTAATATATGTCTGTGCTCTTTTTTGGTAGGCTGTTTGTCTTTTCCCAGAAACTGGGATGTCTACATGTAACTGTGTGCTGCACATTTGAGTTGCAGCAGAGGCATTCTTTCCTGGAATTGAATGTATATCATAGCTGAAGTCAGATATATCAACCCAAAAATTTGTATCAAGCCATTCGCCCTTACTTTGTCAGTGCTTGTTCAATTAGAGCAACAAAGACGGCATTCCCTGCCCATCAGTATTGGCTTTGCCAGCGCTTGCACATTTTCGATGCAAGCATTGACAAAGCCAATATATTTGAGCAACCATCTACAAATTATATTTTATATGTATACCTTATTTCTATACCTTTCTCAAAGTCGGTATGACTAGGTCTCTAGACTTCCTGTCTGGAAGCAACATGACAGCCATCTTGGAACTTCTACTACTACTTCCCCACAACCATTCACTGCAATTTTTGGGGATATTATACTTTCGAGCGATAGAGAGATCCAGCAGCTACCCCCCTGTAGCATTCAAGGGTTTCTATTATTGTCTCTCATCCAGGTACGATATGAGGAGCCGGAAAAGTATGCAACCCCTATCCAGCTCGAGGCTGCTGCCAGTATTCGTCTTAAATGCGGATATCCAGATCAGACCTGCCAAAGTGCACTGATAGGAAATGTGAAGAAAAATCCAATACATGACTCATTTGGTTCAGTAAACACAGATTCTATGTCCCTATTTACCCTCTACAAACTCATAAAAGAAGATATTTACAGCATTTGGTAAATCCCTTATCCTAGCATTATGGTATTTCCCAGATGTGATAAATACCTTAAATTTCTGAGGTATTCATAATTGAAGCTTAAATATCTGCCCATGTAGCCCCGATAGGCCATTTCTAAATTAATCTATCAGGACCAGAGCCTGTTTATCAAAGAAAGCCATTGAGTGGACAACATTAGATGACTACTTGACCTTCCACCTAATTCTTCACAAAAGCAGTGCCTGAGATCCTGTCTTGAGAATGCACTTGGATGTCTGAAATGAATAGGTCTTCCGTACCCTGACACTATTGACACACTTATGCCTATCTTGCAGGCCATATTCTGGGATGCCAAATGCTCAAAACCATCAAAAGCTGTTGCCAGTGACTGGCCCTTGTCACCTCCTTTGAAACTTTTCTGGGACTAGGCAGAGCCCCATTTTATTCCCCCTGGTGAGTGGGATGCTGGTTGCTAAGATCCTCATTGTGGGTGGCGTCCATCGGGTTCATATAACCACTGCTCAGCACAAAATGTTGATGGAAGCTGATGTCCTCTACCTGAATCCCTGCTCAAGTTTCACGAAAGGCGGGTCACATTCTTGGCTACTATGACAGTTTTAGCCAGAAACCTAGAAAAGGCTACTTTTCAGCATTCCCAGATGTTCTGGTCTCCCTTTAGGTTCAGTTCGAGTATAGGTCCTGCAGTGGGACAGCTTTCCTGGGGTTTTGGAACAATACAGCTCTCTTCGTAGATGAGGTCTCTGAATCTGCGTTTCTACTTTTCGATCAGCCTGTGGCCTTTAGCGTAGTGACCGTTGCGTCCTGGCGGAGTGTGTTCACTGTGCTGGGAGCTTTAGAGACCATGATTGACTAGCTCTGGCCCTTCTTGGAAAACCAGCCACGGTAAGTCACATTAGATGTGTTCGCTTCGGATAGTACTCTGCTTGCAAATAAGGTCAAGACCCTCACACGGTATTTGACGCCGAAGCCCCTCGAGGTACATTGAATGTTAGAAGTAGTTTAAAACCCATCCTCCCTCTCCGTACAGACAGAGATGGGGTTTTATTGCTCAGGGCAGAGATAAATAACCTCCAAAGTTGCTCCAATGCCTGTTGTTGTGGCATTCCGAAGAGCCTACTTTGTAGACAGCTGAGAGGACAGGAAACAATAACTGTCCTGGGAAAAAGGGGTCCTGTCTCATCCGCGCATAGATTCGTACACTGGCTCCCAGGATCAGCCCACATCTGGACCAAGATATCCTCTCACCTTCAGGTGCATGCCCCGCCTAGCAGCTGGAAGCATATCCTCCAAAGTTAAGCCATATATGCCGCCTTGTGGCCTGTGTAGTAAGCAACCCTGCTGATGATAATGAAGGTCAGTCTTATTGCAAAGGAGGTCATTCCTCCTAACAAGCCCCCATTTCTGGAATTATCAGCATCAATACACTTTCCAGTTTGTGGACTATTTGGGCTATTTGTTGTCATTTCAGTAACTTTTGGTATTCAATTTCCTCATATATTTGGATAAACCTGGTGTAGATGTATTCAGTATGTTTCAGGTTGTCATCCAGTTTAGATGGACAGATAGCTAGATAATCTTGGAGACCGCTTTAGTTTCAGGGAGACCAGGGCTGACCGATACTGGTCTCGCGTCCGGAGTTCTGGCAGAATAAGGTTGTTTGTTGCTAAAAGATGTCACATTGCCAATGTGCAACTTATTGGGATTTTGCAATAAGTGAGAGCCGATACTTTTGAGAGACTTGAATGCAGATGCCACAAATGTCTTTGTCCTTCACTGAACAGGAGGAGGCACCTTGTGTTTATACCACTGCATGCATTGTAATAAACAGTTACGATTGTGTAGCTTGTGCATTATTAAGCTGCCACTTTAGCTACCCGATTCCAAGTGTATCTGTTCCTCAGTGTCTAATTCCTATACATAATTATTTTTCTTGTGTTGTCACTCCACTCCATTAAGGCCTTCTGTTGTCATTCAGATTTATACAGAAAGTTAGAATGAGTTGCATGCCCTCAATAATCAGTCGTTTAGCTTAAAACTGAAATACTAGACCCGGGGGCTGGAAGTAAAACCCCACAATATAGCCAGTATCCATGATAACATTTCAACTTGAGTCCCAAACTCTCCAGGCTCCACCGGGCTTCCTTTCATACTCGCTGGATGGAACACGAGGCAGGTATTCTGGCATTTCCAAGGCTGCCTTCTGGTACCAGTCTGGCTGTGCTACGCCACCCTCAAGTCTGCCACCACTGTAGACACACATGGCAACAACTAGTGCTCCCGTCCAGTCCTCACAGATATTAGTCAAGCGATCAGGTAGCAACACCCGAGGATGATGATGGCATAGATGGCTCCACAGAAAGAGAAGGAGCAGTCTGATCTCAGGGTAAGGATCAATAAACGTTCAAATGTCCATGCAGCAGGCGAAGCAGGCATTGATGCTGTGAGCTGACTGCAAGAACAGAGGCGAGCACACCCCTGAAGACAGTGTGTCATGATGAGGAGCAGCGCTGTCGCCTGGACTTGTGTCTAAAAGAAGTTTATTATACCCCGTTGGGCAGGGCAGTGACGATCCCAGGTGGTACGATGCACGCGACGGGGTGCCTGCAGGTCCATCCTCCTGATACCAGTGCCAGGTTCTGCGGGAGAATAATCATACAAGGAAAACCAGCAGTTGTGGTAATTAACTCAAAACTCAGAGACCTAATTTGAGCCCAACACGTTTGTGCTGGAATCTAGATTTCTAAGGGAGTTCTATAGATGGCATCAGACACCTTGATCTGTGTCCAGATCTTTTGCCCTCCTCTATTTGTCATTGGAAAGATCTTTTGAAGAAAACAAAGTTTTTACTCCGCTGATGGAAGGGAGGGTGAGGATGCCCCAGAAAAGCAGACGGCTCCTGGTCCACACATCATAGCATAACGTTTATTTGTAAACATCGTAGACATCTTGGAGCTGAGTAACAGATGTTTGTTACCCAACTCAATGGTACTCATTTTATCTACCTCGGATGGATGAAAGGCTAAGTGGATCTTGAGGTCGAACACAGGCCCCTGCAGGGGACGCATTAGTCCAGAGGCGCCAGACGCGGCAGCTGTGAAAAGGATTTGACTGCATGTGGAAAATTCATGAATTTTCTTGTTTCTTCCTTTGCTGCAGTGCTGTGAGTCTAAATATAAATTTGAAGGAGCAATTTACTTACTGAAACTGATCCATACATTGTTTTGGTTGCTTATCTTTTAGTGTCGGGAAATTGTCCTTTGTCGCGCTTCGGAGCATAACCACACGATGCTCATGTCACTGAACAGGATGTTCTCGGGTCGGCTCTGGAATGAAAGGCTAGCAACAGTAGGCAGGAGATAAGCCCTCCTTCCAAGAGAAATGGCGTCAATATTTGGACATAGATTAGACCTGGTTTAACTGGAGGAGCAGAAGGAAGCTGCTGTATGATTAGGTTGCTGTTATGATGACAGGGGAAATTTGGGCAGCTCGGTTGACTGGCTGCCAAAACACACTGCCTCGTCAGCACAGTTAATGCCCCTACATGGCAAGCAACTGGAACAAGTTCAGACGATGGCAGGCAATGAGAGGAACTGCAACTGTTTTTATAACATGATTGGACTTCTACAAGATGTCCTGTTCGCATGTTTAAACACTTGCATACATAAAGCGAGAGTCGGCTCAAGGGCAGTGCGACGGGTGCAGCTGCACCTGGCGCTGACCTCAGGGGGGGTGGAGGGGCGTCATGTTCAGGAACAATTTGAGTGCACCTGCTGCAGAGTTCCTTGTGTGTCTAGCAGTTTTCATACAGCAATACAATTGCCAAGATAACTGGTGATTAATGTTTCTGCTGGAGAGAGATCATTTTTTTTTCTAGTGGCAGTTTTGACTCCTCATATGGTAGTGCAGAGGGTGAATGTGCCTGCTGCAAAGAACGTGTAACATGCAGATCACAGAACTGTATTTTATGTAGCTAGCTCAATGGGTTACTGCTTTTATCACAAAAATCCTTTTGTTGCTTGCTGTTCAAAAGCTCCAATCCTAATATAGCACAGCAATTACCTACGAACTGTCATCAAGAACTGCATGCAAACTGCATGTATGGTGTATAAAATTCGTTTTTTTCCATCAGGTTCTCATTATCCTGGGTAGAAATGCATTCTTATTAGTAAAGCCAACATCAGTGTAGTATATTTTAAATCCTGACTTTGTATTTCTCCAGACCAAAGTCTCTTAAAAGGTACTGGCTACTACTACTACTGCACTTGATCAAATCACAGCTTTGGCAGATCATACTATCAGAAGAACCAAACCCTCATAGGAATGGTTCAGCAACGAATTTCTAGTTCTGAAAAAAGAACTGCAAGCGCCTAGAGCATGTTCAGTGCAGAAATCTTAATCCTACTGACAAGGCCAACTTTCGGCCAGCCTTCAAGGTATATCATAGGCATATCAGGGTCGCCTGTTGCGATCTTTACACTGGCAAATTCGAGGCGGCTCAGAATTCTTCTTGAGAAATGTTTTCAATTGTGAAGTTATCTTCTCTGGACCGAGTCTCAGCATCTACTCCGCCTCCAGAGGAATGCTGCAACGTCCTAGCTCAGTTTTTCTCTGATAGTCACCTCCATTTATTCCACCTTTCTTGAGGCCTCTAAGGACGCTTCTTGTCTCAATTTGTGGTTCAAATCCTCTGTTTTTAAACCTGTCACACCTGAGGAATTGTGCCTGCTATTGACAGCCGTCAAGTTGGGCTCCCCCTCCGATCCTGTATCTCCTGCTGTTCTGGAACGAGGGATGGCTGTGATATTATTTGTTCTTTGTTATCCATTTATCAGCTCCTTTAAGATGGGCCAGGTCCCCCAGCGCTTGAAACATGCGACAGTAGTCCCACTTATTAAAAAACCTCTTTTAGACCCACTAAGCCTGAAAACTTTAGGCCCAATTCACTGCTTCCTTTTTCTTCTAAGGTTGCAGATAAATATGTAAATCAGCATTTCTCAACCTTTATTGAGGCAAAAGAGCTTCTCCATAGGACACAGTTTGCCTTCCACCCCCTTCACAGAACACATAGTCTGGGTTACTGCTTGCCTCGGAATCCATCCCCCAAATTGTTGATAGGGGTGATACTGCAGCACTGCTGATGCTTGACCTCAGCGTGGCCTTTGACACCTTATCCCACAACCTTTTGCTTGAATGGTTATGGAGCTGCGGTGTTGGTTTTAGGGTCCAACAGTGGTTTGCTTCTTTTTTGCAGAACTGCACCTTTCAGGTGGCACAAAAACATTTTCAATATCCGGTTTTTCCACTGTAGCAGGGGGTGCCTCAGGGTTCTTCTTTGAACCTTGCTTTATTCAATCTATACATGCGCCACCTGGCTGATATTATCGAGCGTTACGGTTTTAACATCATATTGGACACCGATGATACACAGCCAATTCTCACTCTGTCACAGGATGAAGCTAACACACCGGTTTTGTTAAGGACCTGTTTGTCGGAGGTGGCTGAGTGAATAGACCTCAGTCGTCTCAAGCGTAATACTGTGAAAAAAGAGGTCCTTATCCTGGGTAAGCAGCCTTCGATTTAATCCTCTGCCATGTGGCCATACTTGCTCAGACCTTTACATGCCCCAAAACTTTAAGTCAAGTATCTGGTTCGATGCTAGACTCTCTTTTGACAGCCAGATTACGGCTTTAGCTGGCAAGTGTTTTGGGATCTTAAACCCTTAAAAGACCCTTGGACTTGGCCCGGAAGCCACTAGAAAGACAGTAGTCCGGGCCGTGGTCACATCCAGGCTGGACTACTGTAATGTCCTGTATCTGGGTGTCTCACAGCCTCGGCTGATGAGACTTCAGCGCATGTAGAATGTGGCAGCCTGTCTGCTGCTGAATCTTCCCAGGCGGTCTTCCATGGGCTCTGCACTTTCAAAACTGCACTGGCTGCCGCTGAAGAAAAGGCTCTCTATTAAAGCCAGGTGCTACTGTTATAAGGTGCTCAAAAACAAGGGCCCTCGATATTTGCTTCCTTTTGTCAAGCCCTATTCTCCTGCAAGACATTTAGGATCAACAGGACTTTATTGGCATGCATTTCCACTGTAAAGAGAGCATGCATTGCAGGATGCTCTTTTAGTTTTTTAGTAGTCAAGATGTAAAATTCCCTTCCCCTTTCAATCATACAGGGAAAAACTGAGCTATCACTCCACAAAAATCTGAAAACCAAGGGTGTTTCAAGGTTGGCCTGATTAGGGCTGTCTGTTTAGTATGCTGCTTGTTTCTGACTTCCGGGTGCGAGACCTCAGCGCTGGGACGCTTGGGTAGAAGTAACTAAGCACTCTACAAGTCACTTTATTATTAGTAGTATGGATGACGTGATACCTACACCTTGTAATCCTCAATGTCTTATGTAACATTTCCTATAGACTGATTTAGACACATGATTCATTATGTCTGTATAACGTGTGATGTAAAGTGCTCTGACACCCTACACTGGTATGAGTAGCGCTATAAAACAAGTGAAATGCATGTGAGTGAGGGGCTATGGAGAGATGAGGTGCCCTGTTGGAGGATAGTAGTGAGGAAATTTGTGTAGATGGAAGTCATTGGGGAGGACACCAAAAAAGATTGAGGCACTGGGCGCCACCAGCGCTAAAGCTGGCCATCCATACAACACCTAAAATAGATCCTACAGTTAGATTCAGATTGTTTGCAAACTGCAATATCCACCAGAATATGCCACACAGAAACACCCAGGTTACAGCTGCGCGCAGGCTCATACAGACCGATTTGGGGAGGTTGGAGGGGACTTTGAGGAAAAACAGCTAGCATGTTGCTGCTGCCAAGGGACCCCTGCACTTAAACAGTTCTGTGCAGGATTGGGACAGAAATCAGACCAGGCCACCTAAATAAAACCGTGCCGCAGACCATTAAACAGGCCCACAAACAGCCCAAAAACCGGATCCACACAATGAGCTGTCAGCCCGGCCCATTGGGCACTGCCTGATTGCCCGATAGGCCAGTCCGACCCTGGCTGTGTGTGGTATCGGGTGACTAAGTAGAGATCAGGCCCTGTTGTGTCATCCATTTTTCCACTGGAAAGACACATTGATTTTTAAAGGGAAATAAGTTTTTCAAAATTCTGCTCTCTTGTTCAGACTGGCTAAGTAGGAGACAGGCCTTATGTGTGCATTAAAGATGTGGGATACACGCCAGAATATCTTTGGAACCTCTCCCATTTTCCCCAGAGGAAGATTTCTCCATGCGAATATCAGGTGGTAAACATATGTGATAATACATATTGCGTTATGGCAGTGCACTCAGGGGATGTTGTTTTTTGGTCACATTGTACGAATAAAACTCCTGTTTGAAGTCTGTTTAACCCTAAATAAAGTAGTACATCTGCTTATAGTTAGGGCTTTAAGTGGGCCGGGTCCCTTCGAGTCTCAGGCCCGGTAGTAATTTAAAACAGACATTGAAACGGGTCTCTTTCGGGCCCTGTATTCACGTTCTTCTCTTTCTATGCAAAATACACACTCGAGTTCTGAACATCAAGTCAGGGGCGTAACACACGCCCCCGCATCACCCCTACCTACCCCCCCCCCTTCCCCCCGCAGTGCAGGGGGCCCAAGCTCCAGGGGGCCCCCTCAGCACTGCACTTCGGCCGGGAAGCTCCTGATGAGAGTCTGGAGGGGGCCCCTCCACGTACCTTGCCGGGGCCCCCTCAATTATCGTTACGCCACTGCATCGAGTGTAAAAAACTTTAAGGTAATCCGTGTCCTTACTGCTTATATTTCACATGCTTTACTTGCTTTGTTTTTCCTGGATGCTGTGTTACGTTTTTTTCAGCAGTATATTACTCTTGTATAGTGCATAATTCGAACTGAGTCGCATCCAGGTGTTTGTTATGGGGCGCAAACAATGTTGACCCTGGAGGCCGTGCTAGTGTCTTTCAGTGGCTGTCAGTTGGGCAAAAAGGTGTTCAGAAAAGGGGCCCCGCAATCTTCGGAAGCTCTGCAAAGCGCACAGAGCAATGTTCACGTACGCCGGCTGCAGTTGCGATTCTATGCATATGCGTGGTTTGGGTTGCACTCTATATGAATGCTAGTTTGTATGTTTCAGACACGCCCTTAATTATAGAGGCTCTGCCCCTTCCAGAGACCCACTACTTTTTTCATCCCACTTAAAGCCCTGTTGATAGAACAAAACAAAGTAATGTTCTTGGTTTGTTTCCAGGTGTAACTCACGACCGAAACAGGTCAGTTCCCCTACCCCACCCCCCGTGATATGAACACTGTATGATGGGCTTTTATGGTGCAGAGCTGAGCTTGAAGTGAATTCATTTAACCCTAGATGTATCCAAGTTACTGCTTTATTGTCAGAAAATACCGCTCGGAAACTGAGCAAGAGTTGTACTTACTGAAATAAAGCACTAACTCAGAGAAGTAGCCGGTTAAATGAATTCACTTAACCTCCTTACGCAGGTGCATAAACCGGTGCGCTGCCCATTGGAGCTCGTCGTGCTGCGGACCCTGGTAGACTGGGACCTCTTGTAGACTCAGCAAAACGATCCCTTATGAAGGTCAATCTCAAGGGCGTGGATTGATACTGGAATCAGTATAGTATTCCCCTCCCCTCCAGTGGAGATTTTCAAGATAGCCATTCCTTTTCATTACCCAATGGAAGGTAAATTGTCTGGCACCGAATGACTCTTTACTTTTTGTATGAGGAAGACATTTTAAATGTATACAAATGGCACCATTTGTCATTGCTTAAAGAATCTGCAAAGGCATCGCCTTGAAACAAAATAGAGCTGTAAATAAAGTGGTATGCATTAATTTGTAACATGGCTTTTCTGCCTTTGTTTCCTTCTGTTTAATTTAACCTAAACTATAATTATTAGTCATGGACCATTAAGTCAGACCTAGTACACATTTAAAAGTGCTTTCTAGTTGTATTTGCTGTCTGAAGAATGCGCAGTCGAGTGCTGAAAATGCCTGTGATTTTGCTTATTCTTGTGCTGAGTGGAACATGAAAATACCGGTGGTGCCGGTAGAAATCCCATCAGCTGGCAACCTTAATCAGAAGATTGAAAGTTTGCTGCAGCATCAGCACATTATGCATTTCCTCCACCCTCCATCCCTGATTGATGCCATAATAGCAGAAGTTTTAACATATATGTAAACCTACGCCAGCCGTCAATACAATGCTGAGTTACTTTAGGTGTCTCGGTATATATCCTGCATTCAGCCAACTCACTCCTCATTCTCATCACTCACCCTCACCCTTTACTCTCAGCCTGCACTCACAGCGATCACACTGCACTTACACTGCTTACCATGCACTCACACCATTCACCCGTCTCCTACACTGCACTCCTATGAGCATACTGCTCACCCTGCACACACATGACACTCCACTCACTTGTCACATTCCCCGGTCACCCTACACTCACAGTGATCACGCTGCATTCACACTGTTACCCTACGCTCACACCATTCATCCTTCTCTGAGCCTGCGCTCACGCGAGCCCACCGCTCTTCTTGCACTCACAGCGACCACACTGCATTCATGCCCCTCTCCATTAACTCATACCGTTCTCCCTCCATTATCCTGAGGTCACATGAACACACTGCTCACCCTGCATTCACAATGATCACACTGCACTCACACCACTCACCATGCACTCACACTGTTCATCCTGCCCGCCCACAGGGACCATAGTCTGCTGGAACTCACAGGGACACACCACTCGCTGCACTAACTCCTCTCTCCATGCACTTACCAGAAACTGTCAAAGATCACCCTTCACTCTCGCCGCTCATTCTGCACCACACGTAGCACAGCACTCATCCTGCATTTACACCACTCACACCACCCTGCACTCACTCCAATCACTCTGCACGCCCTCCTCGCACCCAGCATTCACATGGGCCTTCCTCTCACATTGCATTCATGCAGCTCACCTGACACTCACATTGGCACATTTTTCACCCTACACTCGCACCACTCATGGTGCACTCACTCACAATATTCACCATCGCCCAGCACTTACATAGGCACACCTCTTACTCTGCACACATAAAAATTACACTACTCTTATGAGGACACGCACATTTCTGCAAAGGCACCCACAGAATACCTGTGCTTTCCGTGGTCCTAGATGCCTACTTAAGTCCATGTCCAACAACCGGGCTGTTGCAAAAGGGGAGAGTGGACTGAGAATTTGGGATGGAACAAGGAGGAAGACTAGGGCTGAGGCTTTGGGGTATGGTGATGGATTGAAGATCATGTGACACCTTCAGCCTTTCTTGGCTTTCCATTTACTACAATGCTTTATTCTGAGATACACTGTTTTTTTACTGTATGAAATCCATGGTTGCCTAAGAAGTCGGGCATTTCATAAGATTAGTTGGATGCTGTGATATTTCATGTTAGAATGTGGATTTGTTTATTTCCAATACTGTAACTGCTTGATCCGCAGTGAAACCTAATATAAGCCCTGGACAGCTATGTGAAGGAAGTGCACTTTTCATTCACATCGTACTTGTAACAAACATTGACAAGGAAATATATTAAATTTTTAATAGCGTATAGATAATGTTTTTATTAAACTTCACTGACAGGCAAGGCAGGTATAGCAGAAGCAGCAGGGCAAGCTTTTCTAACACAATAAAAGCAGATTGACTAATGGAAGTGTGAACGGCAGTATGTCTGTGTGTGATTGTGACATAGTACTAAGGTTCTAAAGAGAGCAAGAGATATTGTGAAAATGTGTGTGTGAGTGAGAGAGAGAGTGTGTGTGTGAGTGTGTCTGTTATGCGTGCAAGTGTGCTACTAGTCTGGCATAGTGGAAGTTATTCTTACCTTATGGACAAGGGCAGTAATAACATATGGATGGGTCGTATTACCTATGGCAAACTGCAGCCTGTGACCTACTTCTATGATGACACCATCATTGGCTTGGGGACTCAAACTGCCTGACTGAGAAAGCAGCTAACCCAGTCATACCCAGCGGCAGGGACACAGAACACGCACCACCACACCTGGCCAAAGGCCCTGACATGATGCACGTAATGCCTAACATATAGGTGGATCCATAGCGAAATGTTGGAACTGATATTTGAGGTAACTCTTGTCATAATATTTCCTGTACTCCTTTTCTAGAGTGTTTTAATAGCAAAATGCTGAACCTTGTATACCGGAGGGAATTTATTTAGAGGTACCCATGACTGTGGCTGAGGTATCCATGGTAAATTTCTGGCGCGGTCATATTGAATGTACTTCTTGGCATAAGGGGCTCACCCATGAAAAAATGATGACCTTGGTATAGTGGAAGGAATTTCTGCCTTAAGACGTTTGAAAAAATTGAGATCTACTCCTAGGAAAGGTCAGGCTTCCCAGGTGCACCATGAAAGTACTGGAATATTTCATGAATGCCCTAGAAGAGTCTGCAGCATTTTAGAAATTCGATCCTAAACATTTCAAAAGATTCTTAAGGGAGAAGTCTACTCTCCCTTAAATTATTTACAAGAAATCTGTTAAATTGTTTTGTTTGCTCGAATTTGGGGGAAGTATCACCACTTACATCGATCTTTATTCTCATATAATGTCTCTGAGGTTAGCTCTGACACCATTTCTGGAGATGCTTGTCCTGCCCCATTGTTGAGAGCAGGACTGGCTTTAGGGCAGCGGAACCAGTGCAGCCGCACCTGGCATTGACTTTGGTGGGAGGGCTCTGTGTTTAAAAAAAACTTTTGGTTTAAAAGCACATGAACGTCCTTGTGCATTATGCAGTTGTTAGGCAACAACAAAAGTGTCAAGATAACTCTGGTGATTAATGTTCCTACAAGTGAGAGTTCAGAATTTTGTCTAGTGGCAGTTTTGACTCATGGTAAAGTAGCGTGGAGGGTTAATGTGCCTGCGGCAAAAAATGTGTACCATGCAGATCACATAACTCAGTGTGAGTAGCACTTTAAAAAAAAAAAAAAAATGAAATGTGAGTCAGGGAGAGGCTACGGAGAGATGAGTTGCACTGTTGGGGAGTGGTAATGAGGGAATTCATGGAGAAGGAGGTTATGAGGGAGCAGAGTGCCAAAAAAGACTGTTGTAACGGCCGCCACCACCAGTGCTCGAGCTGGCCCTCCTGACCAGGAGGCTTAGCCCCCCCCGTCCCCCCTCCTAATTCGGGTCTAGTTGCGCCCCTGGTGTGAAGTGAGTGGAAACCAGCAAGAACTGAGATCCTCTACTTTTTTTCTTGCTGGTATATATGGGCACTATTATATGCACCCATTTTCATAGTTGACGCGTTTTCTCTTGGCTTTTAAAGGAAGCTTATTTAGTCATTGCACGGGATACTTTCTCACGCTAATTCCGTCTCTTGTGCTGAAGATAAGCTGGGAACCATCTGAACTGTTGTTTTTGCCAACCCTCTGTGCCTCCTGGCATGCGTCCCTGTCCCACTCCCACCCTTTAAGTCACAGTTCTATTACGTTTTTTACATTAAAACGCCGACTAAACAGCAGCGGGGACTTTAGAGTCTCTAAAGCAAATCCGTGATTGCTGCACTTAAGGAAGTGAGGTGGCACCCTGCCTCAACAATGTTGGGTCCAGAAAATATCTATCTGTTTTCGTTACAGCAGGCAAAATTGTATTTTGGCGTTTTCGTGCCCTGCTTTTTAGAAAATGGACTACATTTTCAGCTTTTAGCTGCAGATTGGGCTCATCTGCTTGCGGCATCAGCATACAGTGCCTGGATTTACCATATGGTGGTGCCGGCCCTGCTTGGGTCATGTTGTCGTCAGTGAGCCATCCGCTCTCCTCGAGTTGTTGGTTCCTTTTGAAGGAAGAGAGATGCTAAACATTGAATGTAGCATTCATGAGATATTTGTTCTCTAGATAGTGATGTGATGTATTTAATATTGTCCTCATTCCACCGTCATTTTATTACGCACCCTAATTGTTGGAGATCTTCCCTCGCCCAGAGAGATCAGACTAAATGTGCTTACTGATTTCTTTGGGATTTCTAATGGGAACCGACCATAATCTCAGCAACGCTATGGTGTAATCACTGGACTGTTATGGTGAGATTGGCAGGTTATATGAGGGCTCCATATTTTCTATATGGTTTTAATATTACAGGCCATATCCATTTAACTAACAATTCATCGCTGTAATCCATTCAGAGGGATTTTGGTTCTTCAGTCCAGTGCAAGTGAGTGCGAAGGATTGTGTACGTTTGCTTCCAAAGACACTCCTAGAACATTTTTTTCTGAATAACATTGATAGGCTGATAATAGAAAAAATATAATTATTTTCACCACTAAGCATTCTTCTGCTCTATATCATTCTAGATCAGTCATATGTTTTAAATGTAATATTTACAACTAATTTCCTGACCAGCACAGCAGCGACCACTTTTACGAAACGACGATGATCCCCGAGCTACAGCATGTTTGAAGGGATTTTTTAAATCTTTTTATGCTTTTATGTCATTGTCTTCTGAAGGTTGTATGAATAAGGGTTTACTATGATATAAACTCATCATTAAGTCTGTTTCTTGTTCTACAGGACCAAAAAACTCATAGTTGATGTTATCCGGGCACAGTCTGGTGAGACGCTGACAGAGATCCTGGAGACGGAGGCATCTTCGCAACAGGTGAACACTTTGTCCTAAGTGGATGGCTGAAACTTGACAAACTATAGATGGGCAGTACCCTAACAATGATGTGAGGCCTTGATGCAGATGTGTAGGTGTTAATGGCAGGTGGGGACTGTCAGGCCATCCTGTTCTTTCCTAAGTTGCCCAGGGAGCATATAGTGCCTCTTGACAATACCGCGAAGACACACTGAGTGGCTGACCTAGTGGTGGTGATGTCACCTAAGGTGTAGAAGGTTTGTTGTGAGCAGACAGTCTGTCTCCATAAATTAGACATAAGCTGGTCTAATTTCACTTTTTGAATAGATTACATGACACTTGTAAATAATTACACAGTATTGACTCCTCACTCGTCTTTAGCTGTGCCGCCTGCTCCTCAGACTCTGCTGATTTTCTGCATTTAGCTTGGAAGTGTCCCCAAATTATGAATTCTGGATAGAGGTAGTGCAACCAATTAAGGACATAAACAACCTCCTCACAGCTGACCTATGTGCCACTGATCCTGCTACTATATGTGTTGCAAATGTACCTCATTTTTGCAGGCGGCGGGTGGCCCTTTGGCTATTTCTAGCTAAGCACAGGGTGGCGAGGGCAAGGATAAAGTGTCAAGACCAAAAAGTTAATTTGTGTAATGACAGGGCAGATACCTAAGCCACATTAGGCAACAGACATATTGCACCCATCAAAGACTATATGATGGGCATGGACAAGACGGCTCATGCAACAGTAAATACTTGAATGTAGTAAATGGACGCACAATGAGGCTGAGCCGGTGGTGGACCTAACTTTAGTTCCTAGGCTTTGACATACATAATATGTTTAGTCACAGATGAGATATTTTACATTAGGGATGAAACTCTTTATATTAACGACTGCTGTCTTCTTTCGGAATGGTCTTATTACAGATTCCTCTTACTGAATATTGTACTTTGTATCTGGGTTTAGGTGGTGCTCTTTTGTGGTGGTGTTCTTTCTTTTCTATTCATGCACACCATACTACTGTCTGACTGTGACCTCTAGAAATGTCTTATTGTACTGTACTAACTGCTGCAAATATACAACTTGTATATTGTCTGAGATTATTAATGAATATTTTATTCCAAATAATAATGGTGAGGAAATCTAATTAAGTGTAGAGTATCAAATTACATATTTATGCTCCAGACATGAAATTCCTGTGTGAAACAGGAAGTAGTTCCTGGATTATGTCAGGAATAACGGAGGACTATTTATTACGTATTACGCAATTGGATTTATTGAATTTCATTGCCATAATTTCTTAAAGAAATTATCCTTCAATTATTTCACATTTTGATTGTATCTGTAGTACCTCCTCTTTTGTATGATCTTCATTAGAAGAAAGAATGTGAGTCCTCATGTTTTTTAGAGCAGCATCCGTCAATCATTAAATACTTATCTATGAGCATTTATTGACCATGGGGCACGTAAGTCCTTCAGGTTTCTTTCAGATTCTCCCGGGGTCTCTTTCGTTGTACGTTGCTGTTATACAGCTCTCTGAAATCAACTCACTATAGATCTTGCATGTCTGCAGATACCGCTTTGCATAAATTGGCAAGAGTATAAAACTGTGCTGAAAACTTTATTACCTGTTATTGTGCCCAAAACCAGAGTCTTTCCCATTCTGACGTGTGGTGGAATTATTATGTTCAGTCTGGATATGGCTGTGACTTTCAATAAACATGGCTGGACCCTTTAGTACATGGGTATGTGATGTTTAACTCTGGCACTTTCTGCAGTTGAAAAAACTCTGTATGTAATTTATTACATACAGCTTTGTTCATCATTACATTTATTTGGGAAGACAATACAAGGCACCTAATTGTTTCTGCTCCCTCTGCCCTCCCCCACAGGAATCTACCCACGTCAAGGTGATGGAGAAGCGAGCAGCATTAGATTCCAAGACACCCGATGAAATGAAGCGCAGCGAGTCCACGCTGGAGGACAGCCAGCTGCCCATTGAGCAGAAGAAACGCAAGATTGTCAGGAACCTCCGGACTCTGGAACATGCAAAGCTAGTTTCTTCAGAAACAAAATACCAGGAAATCATCAATGAAATTGCCAAGGTTAGTGATCTGTGGACGTCACTGTCAGGTCATGATCATCACTTTAAGTAGTACTAAGCGTAATTATAATATCCATATGTGAAGTCTGTCAATGTTGAAATCTTTATAATATTTAATCTACAGGTTCTCTTGTAGTGTCTGTGGCAAGTTATCTAAACTGATGTCAACTGGCAGCATTCTGTAGTATAAATGAAAGGGCTTCTAGAGTACACTGTTTCTGTCCCTAAAATGACCAGCCTAGCAAAGCTGGAGGAATCCAAGAACATTTTCCTTGAGACTGCAAATTGCGGTTGATATTTGGGGTTACAAAAGTGAATCCCTTGGGTCTCGCATATAAAGAACACCAAGGGAAGCCTAGGTAGGTCTGATCTTGGAAACTTGGTGAATATAAATTCTAAGCGGTACAAAAGGGGGTGGTGATGGTGATATAAATTCTAAACAAGTAACTGATCTGGACAAGACCCCCATAGAGTGTGAAGCGTTGCTAGCAACCTCGTTACGCTCTTGTATCCAGTAAAAAGCTAGCATTTTCCAGAAATGTAATTTTAAGTTCAGGTTAGGCACACTTCGTCGAACTTCTTTAGGAGTTAATGGAACGGTGGTGTAAAATGAATTACATTTCCTACTGTCTTGTCCTCATAATTCAAAAGTAAGGCCTAGGATGTTTAGATCTATATTTAAACACATGAGTCAAGAGCAGAGTTCATGTTCGTCACCTGTGTAAAGATTCTTCTGCCATCTTTGTTCAATTCTGAAATGTAGACTACAGTTGGAAACGGACGAGACTAAAATATTTTCGTTTGAGGGAAGTTGTTTATAATTCGCCAAGTATTGCAGTTACGTATACATGCTCTGATAGGCTTAATGAATGATCAAAGGGTATTTTATTTTTCTGGTAATAATACAGCTTTCTGTTGCTGGACTGTGCCTCAATTGGGATATATTGGTAAATCCAATTCAGAAGCATTGTGTTTTTATAAGGTAATGGTGTATTTTCTAAAGAAGGTGTATTTTATTGAGTGAGATTTGTATTGTAAGTACTTATTTACTATTGTATTTTACATTATTGTTTTTTATCAATATTTTGATTTTATTGATTACATATTCTAAAGAAACCAATACTTAAATGAATATAGAACATTAAAGTGTTCATTGCCAATCAAAAATATGGGTCTTTGAATAGAGTTTTGCGGATGGGACACTCCGTCACAAAAGTGGGAGATGTCCTGTCCCCTGTATTACAACTGTTCAGGTAAATTCTGTAATTCAAGAGCATATAAAGTCGACAAAGCCATTAAAACCATGTATATTGATAAATATATGTAAAAAAGTAAAATACATCCATAGAAATATAAAAACAAGACTTTGACAACTCATTAATTGGGCACCCCCTAATTACTAAATAGCTTCTTCCTCAGTCTAAGAGCACCAAGAAAACATGTTTTACAAGTGAACTATGGTCTGACACTAGCAATCCAGTGAATGGGAATTCCATTTTGTTTTGAGAGAGTAACCCTTCAACAAAACACAAAATAAAGCCCTATGTCTTTGGAATGAAACGAAAGACATTACATGAGTTGTTCACGGAGTTGTTCACTTTTTATTCAATGATCTCTGCAGGATATTCGGAATCAGAGACGATATCGTCAACGGCGGAAAGCAGAATTGGTGAAACTTCAGCAAACGCTAAATGCACTAAACTCCAAGACGGCGTTCTATGAAGATCAGACAAATTATTACAATACATATATCAAAACCTGCTTGGACAATTTGACCAGAAAGTGAGTTGAATTATTTTATTTAGCTAAATTTTCAGACAGTATGGTGGGTTTATCTGTTACTTAAGACTCAAACTCCTATCAGCATTTCTAAATACAAAACAATTGTGATTTTATTGCTAATACAGTTCATTTTGATTGTGAAACCAAGATGGGTACATTAGTTTACTAGCAAAGAACAGTATATGTATGGTGGACTGAAATATGGGCTAGTCAGCAAGCAGCTGGGGCTAGTACATGAGTGCAGTCAACTTGCAAGCAGCATATGGTCCTGATGACTGAAGAGCAACAACATAAAATATAATCTACTGTATTAAAGATGGAAACAGTATGCACATGATGATATTGTGGTTGCCTGGATTTTCTTTTCTCATTTCTAACAGGAGCTGAAACTCTTCAAATGATGATCTTGCTGTTTTGTTCTCACAAACTCTGTAAATCCAATCCTATCCTATGCGAACATGCAAGAATGGCACGCTGCTGGTGTCCAGATTCCAAACAATAAATTTGCCAATGATGGCAGATTGTCTATAGAAAGTTAAAGTTTCAGAGCATCTTGCCACCATTATTGTAGTAAGATATCGAGGAGGCCTTATGTATAGATGTTTTCCCAAATAAGCAGAAAAGCGAATGTTATGATCTTAAGCAAAACGTTTGCACATTGGCCAGTCTCACTTCTGAATGTACATGAAAAGGTCTTGCTTTATACTACTGATTTCTTTTCTGAGGAGCAGTGGGGTTTAATTTCTTGCTCTGCAACCCCAAACTAAGCTAACCTAGCCCTTGCATATCTGGATATGCCAGTACACCAACGTTTACTATTGCAACTGCCATTCCCAATTCTAGAAAGTGCTTGACAGAGTTAGGGATTTTCTTTGCCCAGTGGTCCACTAATATCAATTTCATCTTTGCAATCAAGACATTATTCCCTGATGTCTCTTTCATACTTTGTATCAGTCAAGCCCTGTCCCTGAGCAATCCTGTGTTAGGAGAGGCACTTGGCAGGGTTGCCATTATTTCTGACAGTGTATGCCTTAATATTTGTTAGACATGGCATCCTTGGCGTGGTTTCCCTTGACTTTTTGCCTTCAGACCTCCTGTTGTTCCTGACTTCGTATTTCCTGGCCTTAGGATTCTGTGCACTTTACCGCTGCGAACAAGTGCTTAAGCGCTTGTGCTCTTTCTCTAAAACGTGGTAACAGTGGCTTATCAACAACTGGCATATTTAATGTACTTATAAGTCCCTAGTAATGTGACCAGGCCTGTAAATTAAATGCTACTAATGGGCCTTCAAAAAGCAAGGAGGGTTCTGGCTCAAATAACAGCACGGCCAAACCAAAGCTAATATAAAGAACAAAACAAGTGCCAATACTGTATGTGTTTTCAACTCGAGTTTTATGTAGTGGACTGAATTAAACAAGAACACTAGTCACCACTTTGTCGTTGAATTTAATCAAAAACGTGTTTGCTATTTTATAAACACTGCATTTTTTTGTTTTTTGTTAAAGTTAAATAAAGTGCGCTCATTACAATACATCACAACATTAATGACAATACTGACAATACAAATACATTTTTACAATTTAGACACCTGTGCACAAAAACGAAAAAGAAAAAAAAAAAAAAAAAATTTTTGTTCAACTTAACATACAAACAAACAACACATTCAAATCACATTATATACAATTTATATACAGGCCATCAAAATATCGCAATTGGCATAGTCATGAGTTGATTCACTGTTTACTTTAAACAGAGATTGGCCAGAGGCGGAGAGAGGTCTACGCGTTTCGAATCCCACTGAGTGCTGGGATTCTCATCAGGACCAACATGTGGCTAACAGTGAGGAAAGCCAACTTATTCTCTAAGGTGTTTGCTTCTTCAAACAGAAACCTTGTTTAAAATGTTGTAATGAGCCGAAGATCTGGGCCAGAATGATTCTTTTGTCTTTAAAATGTGTGTATAATTCGGCAGCCGCTCCTACACGACAAGCGCGTTATCTCGGTGCAGCGCGCGAGCAGGCAGACAACTTCCGTGGTCTAGCGGAGTGACGACTCAATCGCGGCGTCCATTTAGCTCTGCGGAAGCGTCGGTGTTGATGTTCTAATTTGGCGGTGGCTGGCCTCAGAGTGACTGCCAGCTTGCAGTCACTCTGAGGCCAGCCACCGCCAAATTAGACCACGGAAGTTGTCTGCCTGCTCGCGCGCTGCACCGAGATAACGCGCTTGTCGTGTAGGAGCGGCTGCCGAATTATACACACATTTTAAAGACAAAAGAATCATTCTGGCCCAGATCTTCGGCTCATTACAACATTTTAAACAAGGTTTCTGTTTGAAGAAGCAAACACCTTAGAGAATAAGTTGGCTTTCCTCACTGTTAGCCACATGTTGGTCCTGATGAGAATCCCAGCACTCAGTGGGATTCGAAACGCGTAGACCTCTCTCCGCCTCTGGCCAATCTCTGTTTAAAGTAAACAGTGAATCAACTCATGACTATGCCAATTGCGATATTTTGATGGCCTGTATATAAATTGTATATAATGTGATTTGAATGTGTTGTTTGTTTGTATGTTAAGTTGAACAAAAATATTTTTTTTTTTTTTTTTTCTTTTTCGTTTTTGTGCACAGGTGTCTAAATTGTAAAAATGTATTTGTATTGTCAGTATTGTCATTAATGTTGTGATGTATTGTAATGAGCGCACTTTATTTAACTTTAACAAAAAACAAAAAAATGCAGTGTTTATAAAATAGCAAACACGTTTTTGATTAAATTCAACGACAAAGTGGTGACTAGTGTTCTTGTTTAATTCAGTCCACTACATAAAACTCGAGTTGAAAACACATACAGTATTGGCACTTGTTTTGTTCTTTATACTAATGGGCCTTCAGCACTGATTCTGCCACCCATTTCCGTAGCTCTGTAAACGTGTCTCAGGCCTTCCATTGCAGAGCCTGTGTGTGCAGTTTTAAACTGCCTTGTAAATCTAGCAAGATGAACCTCTTGCAAGGCCCAAGCCATCCTTTTTAATACAAATAAGTCAACCCTAGGTTAGGCTCTTTACAGTCCAGAGGGCAGGGTGCAATGTATTAACAAGCATTTGCAAAGCAATAGGTCTCGCATTTACGCAAGTTTAAGCTATTGGCATTGTAAATTACAATTCATCTTTTTTAACCAAAACATAAATAAAAGGCATTTTCATTTACAATGCCAATAAATCAAACTTGCGTAAATGCGAGACCTATTGCATTGCAAAAGGTAGGCTTCACGGACAGCGGAAGGGAAAGCGGGTGGGGGTGGAAAGCACAGACAACAGGAGGGAGGGCGGGGGGTAAAAAAGCCACGGACAATGGGAGGAAGGGCGGGGGAGTGTTAAAGAAAGCACGACAAGCACTATCTTAAAGTAGCATAAAAGAACTGTTATAAACATCCCATGAGCATGACAACGAACTTATCATTCTGTTACTATCAGATACTTTTCCAAATACATATGCTTCCCACACAAAAAACAACAGTGCGATTACCATAAGGTTAGATCTTGAAATTCCACAGACAGGCTAACCTGAGGATACTTGGATCTCAGATCTATAATGGAGAAAAATGTTCTGTGTCGGAAAGCAACCAGCATTTTGTAAATGCGGAATAATTTATTGAGAGCTGCATGATTACCACACAAGTTTTGGTTTTCTGTCCAGGATGTTTGAAAAGTACATTGATTGATATAGCGCATAGGTGACACCCTGGCATATCAACCACTAAAAAATAGTTGAGCAAGTATATCAGCCTTTGTATCCTAACTCGGGGTTTTTTGTTGTTGTTTGTTTTTTTGGGCGGGGGGGCTGCAACATGCGCTCCTTTTTAGGCAAATGCAATGCTGTTAAAGCTTGTTAAACCTATTACTATGTCATATATATGCCAGTTAGAGGTGGGCGAGCCACCGAAGACGAGTAGGAACTGAAGCCTGGCTCTGACTGAGCTCGAGGTCCTCTTGAAACCTAGAGCCAAGGTTAGTCGATCTGAAGTCCAACATCTTAACTCAATAAACATTTGAATGAAAACATTCTACTCTCAATTTGATTTAACATGATGCACATGTATTATTTAACTCAGTGCACCGATCTAACTCCTCAGAGAGAACGAACTTACATTTGATGTAAAACAGGCAACAAAGATACCCACCTAGCAGCTGAACTGCAAAAGCAGGTACCCCATGATCAGTCCCTGCTTCCATGCACGAACAAATTGTGTGGTCTTAAGCAATTATCTTATTTTATCGCGCCTCTATTTTACTTATCACATTTGCAAACACCTTGAAATAAATCAGTTCAGAATGGTATGCATATTTTAATAGACTTTAATTTTGGACCGTCAATAATGCAACATGTTCTCTGAGCCTCTCGCTGTCCACAGAGACCAGCTGGTGCTGAGAGACTCACTGTGCTGCAGGGAGAAACAGTCTCTCGCGGTCCAGGGAGACCCGCAGGTGCAGAGACACTCCCCGCGGTGGGGGGAGAACCTGGCTGTCAGGCACTGAGCACCCACCGTTCCCTTACCTTGGCGTTGAAGCAGATGCAGTGCTGGAAGGCGTCCTCGATGTGCAGCGGAATCCGCAGGTCGTGCCCATCGTCCACCAGGTTATACTTGGCATGGTGACGCTCAGCATAAGGCACTCTTCTGAGAGTCCCCTTGAAGAGTACTCCTGCCTTAAAGAGGAGGAAAGTGTGGAGCAGCGCTTGGCTGGCAGAGCGAAGTATTCCAACAGGTTACTCGGTGTTCACTCAGAGCGGGGCAGCAGGTGCACCTTGTGGAATAAAAGTTAAGAGTTCAAGCTGATGAAGACGTACCTCAGGTAGACAAGCAGCAGGTGGTCCTTGGACCCGGACCCGGACCCGTGCGCACCTCTGTGTTTAAGCGCTATGCAAACAAGACGAACTGCCTCCAGCGGTGCTCAGGATACAAAGTGACGGTTCTCCTATGCTGGTGCCAAGGGGCGCCCTCTGGAGGCAGGGGGCACATAGAGTGCGTGTGGGGGCTCATGGAGAGGCACAGCAGGGGAACTAGCAGACAACAGCTGGGAAGTAAAGCAGTCTTTCCCTTCTCGCCACATTTGAGGCTCTTGTTTCTTTAACAATAACAATAATGAGGGTGACATGGGGGCAGCGGGGGTGGGTGGTCATGTCATTAGAGTGGCACGAGGCGGCGACATAAATAATGTTCCTTTTTGCAGATTCTGACTCCCCTGCATGAGTGGAGGAGAGTTGGGCTCAGTCTCCTCCCAGCTCCAGAGCTTGGAGCCAGTCTCTCCCAGCAACTGCCCAAGCAAAGAAGGGAGTCCCGGTGAAGCACTAGTCTGCGGGGATGTCGGTGCTGTTTGGCGGACCGGCACAGAAAGGTGGCCATCTTATGTGTGAGCCTCAACCAGTTATACACATGCTGCAGGTATATGAGCCATAATGTTCAGCAAATGTGTGCAAAGAGAATACTTCCAAATTTGGCAAAATGGAGCTAGAAACACTTGATATACGAGTTTCAAACTGTGTACGTCTGCAATGTGAACGCTTGCTCTAGGCTAACATTGCGGGAAAAAACAAATTGCTCAAAACTAAATTTCCAAGTTGTCAGTTTTGACACCCTATTTACAGCTATTTGAAAACTCTCGAAAGGCGCCAAAAACAGCATTTGCGCTCGTTATGCAAACTGTCTTTGACATTTTTTTTTAGTCTCTGTTCCAACTCACTCCGTTTGAAGCTGAAGGAAATAGCGATCGCAAAATTTACCCGAGAATGCATGTTGTGCAACTCCTAATTGGCACTCACCCAGAAACAAGCACATTTATAGACACATTTATAAATACACATTGAATGTACGTGTGCAGCACAGTGCAGCGCAGCGCTGCTAAAATATGTACAGAATATTATTAAATAAAATACCGAGCATGGTCTCCCTGAAATGGGCACCGAGCTAGGTATTAAATTGAAAAAATAATAATAATAAAGTGAGTACGATGTCCCAGAAGCAAGCGCCGCGCTCAGTCCTAAAGTAAAAAAAAAAAAGAGCGTGGTGTCCCAGAAGCGCTCAGCAGTGTTGCAAATACAAAACAAGCGCAGCCGAAGCAGATTGCGCTCAAAATGAAAATGAGTGCTTACAGACTTATGAAGGAAATCGTGTAACGCCGCAAGTAAACGATCGAGTCCGGATGGGCCGTCCAAAAATGAGACAGGGCGGTAAACGATGACGCCAGCCAATAAGAATGATGGGTGGGGCTTCAACTCCTCTCCAGAAATCTCCCGATAACAATAAGCCTCACAGAGCAAACAGTGCATGTACGCTGCAACGCATGTCTGCGAGACCTAAAAAAGTAGGACATGTACTTTGAAGTTGTACATGTCCTTGTAGGTAAAAATGCTTAAATTAATCTGTCACTACTGCAAGCTCTATATGTCCTATAGGATAACATTGGGATTACTTCATTACATTTTGTAAGCGTAATTTCTAAATTGGAAGATATACTTGGATCAAGTTTGGTATCTGTAATTCTAATTTAAAATCCTAATTTATGATGAAGTCTGATTTTAAATTACAATTCTGAAAATGCCACTTTTAGAAAGTGAGCATTTTCTTACCTTAGCCTTTGGTGCCTGCAGCCTGTCTCTGATCACATATCTGGGTGTAGTTGACAGGCTTTGTGTATTCCAGCTAGAGAGCCACACAGAATGGGTGCTTAGGTGTGACTTGGTGGGTCATCCTAACAGGATGGGAGGGAGGAGCTGGGCACAGCCTCACCTAAACCTGAATAGGGTATCTCCTGTCCATACAGAATGGACTGCACACCCCCCTGTAGTGAGTCTTGAGCCAGGTCAGGAAGGGAGGACATCTGTGCACTTCAAAGGCATCTCTTTGAAGGCTTACCCACTTCAAAGGCACCACTGAGTATAAGAACTGGACCTCAGACACTAATACATTTCTGGACCTGTGAATACTTTGCCAGGAAGAAAGACTGCTGTGCTCTTACAAGGACTTCCACTCTGCTGGACTACTATTTTGCTGAGCTACTGTTTTGTTGAACTCCTGCCTCGCTGAGCTCCTGCCTTGCTGTGTTGCCCTGCTGCCCTCATGCCTGGTTGAGGAGGACTGTAACTGCATTAATTCGAACCCAATGTGACTCCAATGGTTATTTGGCTGGCCTCTTGATCTGAAGTCTCAAAGACGTAAAAGACTTCCAACCAACCTGCTACTGCACATGGACTCTACCATCGGTGAATCTACCATGCCAACTGTTGCCCCCCACATTTCTGGACCCTTGGAAGTGGGCCTAAGGTTCTTTGCCAGCCGCACCGATCCATCCTCTGCTGAGCGACAGAGACCCGAGCAGAACCGACACAGCTCTTTGGATGAGCGTCACATCTTAGAGCAGAACCCACTCATCGCTGCTGTTGCTTGGATTGGACTCGTTGCATAAACTCGCATCCCTGCTGCATCCCACATCTTGGGAATAATACAGTGCCATCGGAACCGCCATTGTGCAACAGTTTTCCTAGCACAAGTTCCTCGCATCCCGGATTGATGGCAGCCTCGATAATGAAGTTGAAACTGCATCTTGGTTTCACCATTCATCCGAACTGACACATCGCCCCTGCTGCCCCTCGCATCCTTGATACCCGAAGGCGCATCACAAGCCCCGTCGACGTCGATGCAACAGGACCTCACATCTCTGCACCAATGGATCGCCCCAGCTGCATGACGCATCTTTGACGCGGATCCACGCTAACCAGCCCGGTTTTAATGTACTTTGGTTCAGCTGGTCTTACATGGTGCCTGTAGCCAGCCCGCGCTCTTTCATGGTCAGACCGAATTTTTGACTTAGTGCCAGTCTGGCGCGACCAGATACCCCATGTTGGCGCTTCCTGCTTCAAAGTTCTTTGACAGTTTATTCTACAAAAATTCATTGCTCAAGTTCTACTTATTGGATTTTTGTAATTTGTGTCTTGTTTTATTTATTAAATTAAGCTCTGTTTTTCTAAACTGGAGGGAAATTATTTTGTGTGGTCTTTTTACTGTTTGAAGTGTTGAACAACTATTTATACGCTGTCTCTAAGTTAAGCCTGACAGCTCTGTGCCAAGCTACCAGAGTGTGAGCACAGGTTAATTTAGGGTCACCTGCCTCTTGCCTTGACTAGGATTGTGGTTGCTGCTTGACCTGGACTCATACCCCAGTCAACCAGTTAACCAATTTCTAACAAAATTGAACCTTTAACTTACGGTATCAAATGACTGTTTTACACATCTTTTAGAAAATGTATCAAGTAGTTAGTATTTCTTGTAATAAAGGGGCATTAAGTATGCTCTAGGTTCTGGCAGGATTTTGAAAATGTTAACATTGGAAAGCAAGAATCTCTGTCTCTGAATACAGATTATACTGAAAAGCGCTGGAAGAAGTTATAAGCTCTGCGATCCTTATGAGAATATGGTTCCATTCTTTGTATTTGTTGTCATATTGGCATGTTGAATTCTGCACCTAGTTTCTGACAATAAGACCTACAATAGGAGTTCTTTAGGACCTCTCACCATTTGATTGGGTGCATTAATTAAGGCCCTCTGGTATTAATATGAAGAATTAAACAAAGAGTCCTGAAAAGTGAGCGGCTGACCTGCCCACACAGGTCCAACAGATGATAACTTTGAGAAAAATGGGGAGAACCTGCTTGACAGCTTTCCTATTTTGACAAATACTGAATATTCTTACCACCGTGGAGTTGCAAATGGAAGAGAACACTACTGGCGTTTTCTAATGAGAGATAGCAAACGTCTCCTGCTTTGAATAGCTACAATACAAAGTTTCAGTTGAGTAATCAGCAGCAATAAACCTGTGGTATCCGAATCACTCTGATATTCACAAAGAAAGAAGAGGCATTTGAAATCTAAACACCAATATCGTCTCCAAAGGGTCACAGGTTCAATCGAATACATTAACATTCAGCTACACAAGCAGCTAGTCTAGCCCCCTTCCCTCGAAATCCTAGTTGAACTTTACATCTGATAACACAACCACCATACAAAGGGACATGTAGTAACACTACACCTCTGAATGTGTTAGCTCTGGTCACCAGGCCCGGAAAAATTCAGGTATAACTTCACTATCTAGTCTTTGTGCTACACAGTGCGATTTAAAAGAAAATACCCAGGGTCTGTGATAGAATATCGCATCCTAGCACAACATAGAAAACACATTGTTCCCATTAATGCCCTCACACTGTGCTAGGAACCAAGGAAGGATCTGAACCACTGGATCTTTTTCTAGCTCCCAATAAAGACTGTCTCTGGACAGATGCGAGCAAGCAGCCAGGGATGACTAAGAAGGATTTCCACTGATGAATGAGATTTAGCTAAAGACTGTTAATATTGGTTGCCAGAACGCCACCTGCAGGATTCTTTCTGGAACGTTTTAGAACTAGGAAAGGATCTGATAACCATCAAAATAATCGTTGACTTTGTACCGCACTTTACCAAATCACAAACGATCATGCAATTAGAAGCCTTTCTTAATGTTCCTAAAATTGTTAACTGGTACTTGGAACTTCAAACCAAACAACTTTCATTTCAGTGCTAGTTTCCCTCAGAGTGCAATGCCACATTCGTTATCTTCTATACTCCACTCCACACACCTACCCTTTAACTTAAAATACACCTTTCCCCTTTTTAAATATTGACACCCTAATAACTTCTTCTGTAGTTCTCATTTTTTTAATAGTGGTTTTTATCAGTGTATTTTCTCATATGTCATGAAACTGTTTTTGAAACATCTCTAGAAAATGTCATTCGAAGTATACTAATGAAGTAAATATAAATATGAAATTGCTAATTTTGTTTGTGTTTTTAAACCATGCATGCAGCTTAAAAAATTGTAAAAAATAAAACTTTTACTTCCAGGAACTCAAGGAGGTCGATTAAAGTAGATGGAAAAGGAGAAGGGAAGGGCAGCAAAAAAATCAAAGCGCAGTCCCTGCGATACACAGGTTCTAGGTTACACGAGAAAGGCGTGGTTCTAGAAATCGAAGGTCTTCAAACCAATCAGTGAGTATGGCTGCATGCAGTCAGAAGTGCACCATTAGTTGGAAGCTATTAACAGCTGAGAAAAGCTGTTTATAAGACCTTTTCTTCTACTCTTTTTTTTTTGTCTGACTTCTCTTAACAGTGTATAACGTTATAGCTTGGAAAATTCAACTCTGCACTTCTGCTGTTTTCTTATTTTCATAATTGCCGTATTAAAAGATATATATATATATTTTTTTTGCAATGTGTCTTTGAAATGGCACTTAAAGTGAGATGTTATCCCCCATCTCCTTTAACGCATTGGAAATGGGGCTCATCGTTACACGACACCTCATTTCATAGGAGGAACCTTTAGTGTTTAAGCAGAGATAGCTTCAATTGGTATCACTTCATTTTCACCTCAGGGTACAACTGAAATCATGTTATGTTTACTTTTGTTCTGAGTATCAATTGTTTCATTTTGCTTTGTAACTTTTGAACATTGTGTTTACTGTTGTTTTATGGCAGTGGTGTTAATGTATCATGGATGTTCTGCCAGAAAGTACACTTTGGCTCAACGTTTCAAAACATCGTCCTTTCAGAGTTATGAAGTTTGTTCAATGGCACAGGCAACTTAATAATGGATTGTGCACAACTGGGCCAGACCTACGCTTTTAAACAGAGAGGAACTTGCTGGGGTTTTGGTGACATCAGTCCTCCGCCTCATTGCATTGAAGTTCTCAGATGAGACACAAATGCTTCAGTACGGGTCATAGATGGCCTCAAGTGGAAATGTTTAAGCTTGTGGTGTTCAGCCAGAGGATTTAATCTTCTCGTCTGGTCTTAATAAGACCCTTACTTACTCTGTGCTGCCAAGGCTTCAAAGTGCTCCCACAAAAAATGTTTAATTACACTTTGAAAAAAATCTTCTTTCCGAGCATCACAGCACACACAGGAGTCGCATCATGTGAAAAAGAAACTCCGGAAACTAGTTTTCTCTCATGTTTTTCCTGACAAAAGATGAAGCTATCTTTAGCAATGAATATCTAAGATGGCATAAAATAGTAAAATAGGCTCTGAAAAGACTAACCTTTATCTCCATAATACCTGAGCTCCTTCCTAAAGAGTCAGGGCTTGGGTAACCTACAACTAGTTCAATGTGCATAAGAGCTGCTTGCAAATGATTGTGTACATAAATGATGACGTGGACTCTCTTTTTATAAAACTTTTTTTATACCCCAAGATAGTCCATGGAAGGATTCTCAGTCCTTCCCCAACTATCCAACTAAGCAATGCTTTAGATGAAAACAGAATTTAGGTGACGCAGTTGTCGTCTTTTGTTGGTATTCAGCTATAGGTACAGATTCAACTACGCCTTCTAATAGGTTCATGTATGTAGGATTTATGCTCCAAGAATAGCATTGCAGAGCTTTTAGTAGTCATGTTTCATGGAGGCATGTGTTTTTGTCCTAATGATGTCGAGAATGTCTTTAAAAAAATGTTAATCTGTTTACAGTGTTCTGCCCTTCCCCCTGATTCCGCAGTGGTACATCATACTTAGTGTGTGAATTGATCCTGTAAACAGCTATCTGAAAGAGACACGTTAGTGATAGATTCCTTACCTTAGACTATCCCCAGGTGTCAGACTGGATCCGGATAATTTTCTGTAGCAGTACCCCTGCGCGTCAGTAGGTGGCGTCGTGCGGCTCCGCGTCAGTTATTGGCGTCGTACGTGCCGAGATGACGTCACGGAGACTACTTAGGCACCACCCATGCGCGCTGACGTCAGTTCTTTCTTTTTCCGCGCCAGCAAGCGCAGATCTGGATAGAGCACGTACCTTAGTCACGTTTTGACTACTCTTTTGAGACTTTTTGTCTCCCCCCTTTTTTCTCATGGTGCACGTAGGGATGCCTGGCTTTAAGTCTTGTGGGGCCTGCCGTCGCAACATGTTGGTGGCGGACCCCCATGATGTTTGCCTCTACTGTCTGGAGACCGACCATTACGCCAGGCCCTGCAGTGACTGTCGAGCCATGGCCCCGAAGGCCTTGGGGGAGCGGCGCCGGAAGCTGCTGGAGGTCCGGCACTCGTCCCAACGCCGCTCCAGGGACCGTTCCCGGGACTGCAGTCGTCGCTCCTTGGGCTCCAAGTCTTCACCCTCGGATTCGGGTAAGCGACGTCATAAAAAGAAGTCGAAGAAGCGTGTTCGCTCTCCGACGTCCCCCCGTCGGTCCTCTGATGCGGACAAAGGGGACAGGGGTCCTGCCCCTGCGCCTCCCTTGGAGCCTGGGAGTCACGCGGCCTACCCGCCGTACCCGGGTATGTCGGTGACTCCCGAACAAGTGCAAGAGTTTCTTGCCACCATGGACCGCCTTTTTAGGCCTCCGGCTCCCACCGGCGTGCCTTTGGGCCCCCGCGGTCCCGTGTCCAGATCCTGTTGGCCCATCGGCGCAGCCTGCGGATCCAGCTTTGGCGCCACAGGATCCTATGCCGTTGGCTCCGGCCGCAGCGCCACGAGGACCAGCGCTGCCGGATCCGGCCCCAGCGCCGCCCTCAGCTCAGCCTCCGGCGCCGCAGTGGGTGCTGTTCCTTCCACCCTTGCCCCAGTTCCAGGACCATTTTGTTCCTACCTGGGATCCGCATTGGGAGACTGCATCGGCCGGCGCTGTTTCCGACGCCGTATGTCCCTTCTCCGGCTCTGCCGTCGCGACCGGTTCCTTCTGCACAGGAGGTGGAGGATGACTGGAAGGGGTCCGAGGACCCTCTTGCCCATCAATGTGACTCCGAGCAGGACTGGGTGGACGATCTGGAGGACGCCGGGAACCTCGATGTCTCTTCTGACCCGGGGTTTGCCTCTCCCCCACCTTCCTACACGATGGTGCTCCGTCGGGCTGCTCAGGTCTTCAACCTTGATCTTCCCTCAGTGGCCCTCAAAACTAACCTCCTTACTGAGGTGCTCCAGACTGCGTCGACTTCGTTGGAGCCACTGCTTCCCTTCAATGATGCCCTCACGGACGTCCTGTTGGGCACTTGGTCGCGGCCGGCCACAGGGGCTCCTGTGGATAAGAATGTCGCCAGGCATCAACGCCCGGCGCATGGTGACCCCGTGTTTCTGACCACTCATCCCACGCCTGAGAGTCTGGTCATCCAGGCCTCGATGTCGCAGAGTGCCTTTCCCACGGCTCCGCCGGATAAGGACTCTAAGAAGATGGAGCAGTTTGGTGAGCGGTTGTTCTCGTCGGCCAGCTTGGGTCTGCGGTCGGTGAACACCACCTGCTTGTTGGGCCGCTATTCACACGCAGTGTGGGACACGGTTGCTCAGGTGTTACCTCACTGTCCGGAGGAGGTCCGTGCTGTGCTCTCCCAGGTGGTTGCTGAGGGTAAGGATGCGACTAAGTTTGCCATTCAGTGTGGTTTGGACACCACTGACTCGTTGGGCAGAGCGATTTCTACGACTATGGCGCTGCGTCGCCACGCCTGGTTGCGATCCACTGGGTCCTCTCCTGACGTCCAGACCTCGCTCATGGACATGCCCTTTGATGGCACTCGCCTGTTTGGCGAAAAGGGCGACAGTGTGCTGGAGCGCTTTAAGGACTCGCGGGCCACAGCCAAGTCCTTGGGTCTTTCCACTAAGGGCCCAGCCACTTCTGGGTTTAGCTCCTTTCGTGGCCAAGGCAGGGGCACCCAGGCACTTCCTTCAACAAGCCTGTGCAGAACCAGCCTCGCCGCGGCTTCTGCAGGGGTGGCTTTGGAAATCAGCGTGGGGGGCAGTCCATCTCCGCCCCTGCTGCTTCTACCTCTAAACCTTTCTAATCCGAGCTTTGTGGTACACCCCACGCCTGTGGGTGGCAGGATCCACCACCACCTCCACCATGTTCAGATAAAAAGCTCACACAAGTTAAGCTGTACCAGTGATTGGTTATTTTACTGGAACATTGCCCAAAATGCATGTGGTGTCAGGGTAATCAATCAATCAATCATTTAATTTGTAAAGTGCACTACTTACCCGTAAGGGTTTCAAGGCGCTGGGGGGGGGGGGGGGTGCTGCTGCTACTGGTCGAAGAGCCAGGTCTTGAGTTGTCTCCTGAAAGTCAGCAGGTCTTCGGTTTGTCGTAGGTAGAGGGGGAGGGTGTTCCAGGTCTTGGCGGCGCGGTGGGAGAAGGACCTGCCTCCGGAAGTGGTTCTACGGATGCGCGGAACCGTGGCCAGGGCGTGGTCAGAAGAGCGGAGTTTCCTGTTGGGTACGTACAACTGAGAGTCGACTGTTGAGATAGGCTGGTCCGGTCTTGTGGAGTGCCTTGTGTGCGTGGATCAGGAGCTTGAAGGAGATTCTCCTGTCGACGGGGAGCCAGTGCAGGTTCCTCAGGTGGAGGGTGATATGGTCGCGGCACGGGACGTCGAGGATCAGGCGTGCAGAGGCGTTTTGGATTCTCTGCAGTCTGTTGATGAGCTTGGACGAGGCTCTGGTGTAGAGGGCATTTCCGTAGTCGAGTCTGCTGCGGACTAGGGCATGGGTGACTGTTTTCCTTGTGTTTGTCGGGATCCATCTGTAGATCTTGCGGAGCATGCGGAGGGTGTTGAAGCAGGTGGAGGAGACTGCGTTGACTTGTTTGGTCATGGTGAGTTTTGAGTCGAGGATGACTCCCAGGTTGCGTGCTGGGTGGGACCGGGGGGGTCCCCAGTGATGCGGGCCACCATGAGTCGTCCCGTACTGAGGGGTTGGACCAGTGGATGAGGATCTCCGTCTTGTCTGAGTTCAGCTTAAGTCGGCTTTCCTTCATCCAGTCGGCGACTGCCTTCATTCCCTGGTGGAGGTTGGATTTGGCGGTAAGAGGGTCCTTGGTGAGGGAGAGGATCAGCTGCGTGTCGTCGGCGTAGGAGATTATGTTGAGGTCGGGCAATGCGTGCTAGTGGTGCCATGTAGACGTTGAACAGCGTCGGGCTGAGGGAAGATCCTTGTGGGATGCTGCAGATGATCTCGGAGGCCTCGGACCGGAACGGGGGGAGGCGGACTCTCTGAGTTCTGCCGGAGAGGAAGGAGGTGGTCCAGTCCAAGGCCTTCTCCCGGATCCCTGCGTCTTGGAGTCGTGTGCATAGTGTGCGGTGGCAGACTGTGTCGAAGGCGGCGGAGAGATCCAGGAGGATGAGGGCCGCCGTCTCACCGTTGTCTAGAAGGCTCCTGATGTCGTCTGTGGCGGCGATGAGGGCAGTCTCTGTGCTGTGGTTGCTGCGGAATCCTGATTGGGAGGGGTCCAGGATGTTGTTGTCTTCAAGGTGACGGGTGAGCTGGGTGTTAACTATCTTCTCGATGACCTTAGCTGGGAACGGAAGCAGGGAGATGGGTCGGAAGTTCTTGAGGTCGCTCGGATCCGCCTTGGGTTTCTTCAGTAGGGCGTCGATCTCTTCGTACTTCCAGTTCTCAGGGAAGGTGGCGGTCTCGAAGGAGAGGTTGATGATTTTGTGCAGGTGGGGTGCGATGGAATTGCTGGCTTTGTTGAAGATGTGGTGTGGGAGAGGGTCGGACGGGGATCTGGAGTGGATTGTGCCCATGGTCTTGATTGTGTCCTCTATGCTCACGTTGGCCCAGGGTGTCGTGGGCGGTGGGGTACGGTGGGTCCGGTACGGCGAGGTCTGCAGGGGTCATCCGGGGTTTGAAACTGTCTTGGATGTCGGTGATTTTCCGGTGAAAGAAGGTGGCGAGGGAGTCGCACAGGGCTTGCGATGGTGGGATGTCGGCGCTGGAGCGGGGGTTGGAGAGTTCCTTCACGATAGTGAAGAGTTCCTTGCTGTTGTGTGCGTTGTTGTCAAGGCTGTCTGTGAAGGAGGTCCTTTTGGCGGTCCTGATGAGGTGGTGGTGGTTGCGGATGGCGTCTTTGTGGGCAGCGCGGCTGTCTGGCGTCTTGTCGATGTGCCATATGTTCTCCAATTTCCGGCAGGTGCGCTTTGAGTCGAGGAGTTCCGGGGTGAACCAGCTGACTCTTTTGCTGGTGTCTCTGTTGGTGGGTTTTTTCAGTGGGCTACGGTGTTGGCGCAGTCGTTCATCCAGCGTTCGAGAGTGAGTGCACAATCATCGGAGTTGGTGGGGTTGGTCGGAGGGTTGAGTGCGAGGCTTGTCTGTAGCTGTTCTTCAGTGACTTTGCCCCAGCAGCGGTGGGGGGGGTCTGTAGGGTGCAGTGGTGTGTGAGGGGTTTTCGGAAGGAGAAGTGGATGCAGTGGTGGTCTGTCCAGGTGAGTTCGGAGGCGTGGCTGAAGGTGACATGGGGGCTTGAGGAGAAGATGGCATCTAGCGTGTGACCGGCGATGTGGGTCGGCGTCGTGACGAGCTGTTTCAGTCCGAGGTTGTCGATCAGGGTGGAGGAGTTGTTGTTGTTGTTGTTCTCCTCCAGATGATAGTTCAGGTCTGCGAGGAGGATGTAGTCAGAGGAGGTCAGCGCGTGCGTACTGATGAGGTCAGCGATGGAGTCGCAGAATTGAGGCCGGGGTCCTGGCGGATCTGTAGACGAGGGTGCCTCTTAGGGTGGTCTTGGGGTCTGTGTGGATCTGGAAGTGCAAGTATTCGGCAGTGCTGAGGGTGTCGTTGGTGTTTGTTGAGACGGTGTTTTTGTGGACGATGGCGATTCCTCCTCCGGCCTTGTTGGTGCGGTCTCTGCGGGTGATCTTGTACCCGTCTGGGATGGCTATGGCGATGTCTGGCGAGGAGGCTTCGTTCATCCAGGTCTCGGTCAGGAAGGCGACGTCTGGTGATGCGGTGTCGAGTAAGTCCCAGAGTTCGACGGCGTGTTTGTGTGCGGAGCGGGTGTTGATCAGGATGCATCTAAGCTGGTTGGGTTCTGTCTTGGCGCTTACGAGGCAGGAGAAGCTGCAGTTCAGGCAGGTGAAGGGACCGAGGGTGCGCTTCGGGGCGGCCTTGCAGCAGGTGTGGGTCCTTCCTGGGTTGAGAGCGACGAGGCTGTTGGCGTCGTAGCGGCGGCGGTCCTCGTGGCTGCTGCGGGGGCAGGGGTTCCGGCGCTGGGCGCGGTCCAGTTGCGGACGGGCGCGGACGTGCTTGCCTTAGGCGCGCCAGCGGCGCGGCCATGCAGCGGCTGCCATATATAGAGCGGTGGGGAGGGAGGAGCAGCTGGGAGGCGGGAGGCGAGGTTCGGGTGGAGCGATTGGGCGCATAGGGTGTGGGGCCGCAGGGGAAGCAGCGGCGGTGACGGGGGAAAGGAGACAGGCGCGGGGCTCGGACTCGAGAAGGGGGCACAGAAGTCAGCACAAGGGGTACAAAATCAAAGGGGGCATAGAAGTCACAGAAGGCACAGAAGTCAGTCGGTACAAAATAAAAGGGGGCACAGAGGTTGGCGAGGGGTACAGAATTCAAAAGGGGGCACAGAAGCAAAGCAGCGAGCGGGGGAAGGGGGACACAGAAGAGGAGCGGGCAGACAGTTACAGGCACACACAACAAGCGGAAACGAACCTAAGGCCACCACTGGCCACCAGGGATGAGGCGCAGGTGGATGCCTGCGGGTGGTGGAGGGCCTCGATTTCACTGGCAGCAGTAGAGATAGCGGAGGTGCAGGCGGAGCTGCAGCCGGGGGGGGACGACCTACCTGGGAAGGTCAAGGTTCTCTCTCCTCACCGCGCAGCAGCCGCCATAGGGTGTCTTACCAGGAAAAATATTTCCCCTGCAGAGAAAAGGCAGAAACTTTAAAATATTGTCAAGGAATCCACAAGGTAATATATGTCAGGTGGTGTTTAGGTGTTAAGATTCTGGTAATAATGAGCCCTGCTGATAATAAGTATCATCTCTCCTATTGAACATGGCAGAAATTGAGAGCATTCCTTTTAGCCTTATCCACGATCATTTAGTAATAAGGTGATACCTATAAACAAAATCTGTTGGGGACATAATTCATGATATATCTCACAGGGAGATTCTAGTCAGTGGTTGCCTCTGTGAGATGTGTAGAAGTGGTACGTGGCTCCCCCTTCTCTTCCTGTAGTCGTAGCTGGAAAGTAGCAACCTTTCTTGTAGTTTTATATTGCAAAACTTGACCCGAAAGTATTGAAGCTCCTTATATGAGCACCAGTTACATAACACAAGGTTACATTCATTTTTAGGTCTTGCCTAGCGATGCAGCACATGCGCTGCTCGCCTTAGTGAGATCTATTGTTGTCAGTTTTTTGTCGGAAGGTGGACAGGACGTGCACGGGTGCAGAGGACAGGAGTTGTGCATGCGTACGCACCTCTCCCGTCCGTGCTGGCGGCATTTGAGCAGAAAGCGCGCATGGCGCGCTTTTACTCTCACTGTGACAGCTTGTACAGGAGTTGTGCACGCGTACGCACATCTCCTGCCCGGCGACAGCTTTTGTGTCAGCGACTGGAAGGATTCGATAGATGTAGAGACACCCACCCAAGGGACGTTTGCTAAAAGGGGGCAAGCTCAGCACAAAGAGACCGTGACATGGCGAGGAGACGGGGTTCCGCTTCCCCGAGGGGCTGTCGCCATTGCCAGCACAGAACCGTGACAGGTGAGTGTGGACGCAACATCAGTGAGGCAGACATTCACTGCCTGCCACCACTCTTCATTCAGCCCACGTGCTGTGTCCTCCCGTTTTGCTCCACATTTCATCCTTCCCCATTGTCCCTACTTCCCTTTCTCATCAATCCAAACGTTCCATTTTAAGCAGCACTTCACCACCACAACGTTCCCCCCACACCTTGCCCATCCCGCTTTCCTTATGCCCAAACCTCTCCTACAGCACCCTTCCCCCATGCCCACCCTTCTCACTCCCTGCAGCATCCTTTCTACCGCCTCCCCACTGAGGAGATGGGGCTCCGCTTCCCCGAGGGGCTGTCGCCATTGCCAGCAAGGAACCGTGACAGGTGAGTGTGGACGCAACACCAGTGAGGCCGACATTCACCGCCTGCCACCACTCTTCATCAGCCCACGTGCTGTGTCCTCCCATTTTGCTCCACATTTCATCCTTCCCCATTGTCCCTACTTCCCCTTTCCCATCAATCCAAACGTTCCATTTAAAGCAGCACTTCACAACCACAACGTTACCCCACACCTTGCCCATCCCGATTTCCTCATGCCCAAACCTCTCCTACAGCACCCTTCCCCCATGCCCCACCCTTCTCACTCTCTGCAGCATCCTTTCTACCGCCTCCCCACTCTCCTGCATCCCCATTATCCCTTTCCTCCCCGTCATCTCCCATCACTCCACACCCACCATCTTCCTCCGATCAACATCCTTCTCCATTTCCATTACCCCCTCCCCAACACTACACATCCTCACCGCTCAGACCATCTTTCCCCTTTCATCAGTTCCGTAAACCCACTTTTACTTATTCACATCTTTACCCATCCCCCATTCCATTTTGGTACCCCAGCCATCACATTGGAGATTACGGCTGCCTATTGCCAAACTTTTTGCTCATGACAGGTAAGAAAAAACGAAATCCCTTCGAAACTGGCAGGTTCCAAAATACACATACGGCGGGTCCGATTGGGCGTAAAAAATAAGGTCAAACTAGTAAGGTTTAAGGAGAGAGGTAAGTAGTCAGGCTAATGTGGCTTACTATGTCTCGGATCATAATTACTCTTGTTTAAGGTGGAGTGGGCCTCATGGGAAAGGTAAGCATCCAAGGAGAGGGGGTCTCATAGGACAACAAGCATTGGCATAGCCAATAGGTCTCACCTTTGGGATCTTATAAGTGTTTAGTTATCCGGCACAATATCCTTGGTGCAACAACATCAACTGTTGCATGGCTAAACACTTATAAGTTCCCAAATGTGAGACCTATTGCATTGCAAATGCTTGTTCTTTTAAGGCACACTCCTCTGCATGCCAGGAAAACCTTCGTCCAGGCGTTGATAGTGAGCTGCCTGGACTATGAGAATTCCCTTATGGCCGCAATGAATGATTGCCTCTATTCCAGACTTCAGGTGGTACAGAACATGGCAGCGAACCTCGTCTGTAATCTTCCTTCGTGATCTCCATCTGAATCTTTATTACGTTTCTTTCATTGGCTTCCCATAAAAAAGCATGTGCTCTTTGAACTTATGTTTTTGGTCTTTAAATAACTGCATGGGAAGGGACCATGTTATCTTAAGAGCAAACTGTAGCCATATATCCCGGTACGCTGGCTCAGATCCATTGAGCTACTATTGCTACCACCCAAATGTATCCGTACAGCCAGATATGGTGGCCGCTCCTTTTCCTTTTTAGCTCCCAAATACTGGAATCAGCTACCCTTGCCTCTTCATTCTTGCTCAAGCTTAATCTCTTTCAAGAAACTCCTGAAAACATGGCTGTTCCACTTTTAATCATCTTATGTAATTGTGACCTGTATCTGGCAGCTTTGGCATCGAGAGATCCCTTCGAGAATGATTTGTGCGCCTAATAAATATAAATGTATCTATCTATCAGCTGTAGAGAATTTCCTGTTTCAATATTTGTTGCGCCTGTAATGCTCTGTCATATTTACTGTCTATTATCATGTTAAGTGGTTGGCCTTTGTATAGCATTCACTCTGTCACTTGTAAAATCTTGTAGTGTAGCAAAGGAATCTGACTTGAAGTGCCCCACCACATAATTCGAGGCTTTCCGTCGCAAACCAAGCTTTATGTTCTGGATATTGTGGTTTGGCCATCTCTGGTAGGGTGGTGATGTTGTGTTCAGTGAGCTCTAGGTGTGTGATTTTTTTGTATCTGAGTGGTCTATTAAAGGCCTTTAATCAATTGCTTACACATATCTTAGGATGGTAACATGGCATTTGTCCAGTGATTAGATATACTTTGGGTTTATCAGTGCTAGTCTTGTTGCATCTTTGAAATGTGTTTGGATGTGAAACCTGTTTTGCCTCAAATGCTCCGTTGGACAGATGTGCATCTGATACGGTGTAACTACATAGCGAGTTCTGTTGGGCCCAATTTATTGGTAGACTGAATGGCATATTGAAGCTGTGATGGGTGAATGTGGAGTGTTCTGCCTCAGGTACATTGTCTATGTGTATGTGGATTCTTGCATGTTGTTCATGGTTGCAGGTGCTTTTGATTTCTCCAGCTCTGTAAGGAAAGGTAGCACCCAGTGTACTCCGAAAGTGTAATCATACTTTTTAAAACTCTGCACATCATTTTAAGTTGGTCCTTTGTAATGGACTGTTGAGCCCAATCAGGAATTCAGGGCAATTGTTTAGTAAAATTATTTGTGTATTATTCATATCTGAAAGAAACACGTTAGTTAGATTCCTCACCTTAGAATATCCCCAGGCGTCAGACTGGATCCGGAAGATTTTTCGTCAGCAATACCCCTTGCGCGTCGCTAGGCGTCGTCTGCGGCTCCGCGTCCGTCGTCGGCGTCGTGCGCCGGGATGACGTCGTCGGAGTACTTAGACGCCGCCCTCGCGCGCTGACGTCAGTTCTTCTTTTTTCCGCGCCAGTAAGCGCAGATCCGGGAGAGCTACCCCTTTTAGTCTTTTTTGACTAACTCTTTTTGATCATTTTTGATCCCTGTCTGTCGACATCTGGTGCCGGTAGGATGCCTGGGTTCAAGGCTTGTGAAGACTGTCATCGACTGATGTCGGTGACCGATCACCACCGCCGGTGCCTCTATTGCTTAGGCCTCGACCACGACGCGGAGTCGTGCAACGACTGCCAGGCCCTGACTTCGAAGGCTAGGCGGGAGCGGTCCCGCAAGCTTCTCGAGCTTCGCCACTCGGCTCCGCGTCGTGCGCGATCCCGGTCCAGGAGGAGGTCCAAGGATCGCTCGCGGAGCCCTAGCCGACGCCACCATCGATCGTCGGGCTCCAAGTCGTCGGGTAAGTCCAAGCACTCAAAGAAGTCCAAGAGGCGACATCGCTCTTCGGACTCCCCTCGCCGGTCGCGCGACTCGGCCGAGGGTCCAAGTGGTTCCACCCCCGCGGCTCCGGCGGAGCCGCAGGTGCCGCGTCCGCCCCCATACCTTCCGGTCCCTGGGGCTGACGCGGCGCCGGCGGAGATCAGCGCCTTCCTCTCGGCCATGAGGAGCCTGGCCCCGCCGTCGACGCCCGCTGGCGCGCCTTCGGGCCCCGCGGGCTCGACTGGGCGACCTCGCGTGCCGGCGGCTCCGGCCCCGGCGCCGTCGACGACTCCGGTCTCGACGCCGCAGGTCCCCGCGGGGCCCATGCCTGGGCCCCAGTCGACGCCGGTTGACCTTGTCACTCCTCCACCGGCGCCGACGCCTGAACCACCGACGCCGTCACCGGCGCCGCCGACGCCTGTGACGCCGACGCCCCAGTTTAGCCCTCATCCGGACCCGACGCCGGCACGGCGTCCGCCGACGCCGCATCCGACGCCGCTAGAGACCTACCATCTCTACAGTCCGGTTCCGATCATTCCTCCTGTTTATCAGGAATCGGAAGAAGGGGGCGACTGGGAGGGGTTCGAGGACCCTCTGGCTGTTCAGTCACAGCTTTCTCAGGACTGGGCAGATGAACTGGGGGAGGCCAGCGGGCTGGACACCTCGCCAGACGCTGGATTCACTTCTCCTCCGACCGTGGCTTCGGAGGAGGGTGCAGCATTTTCTGTGGTGCTGCGCAAGGCGGCTGAGGCCCTTGGGCTCGAGTTGCCTGCCGTGGCTGTGAGGACCAACATCCTCACTGAGGTGCTTCAAACCTCAGCAAGCTCCACTGAGCCTCTGCTGCCGTTTAACGAGGCCCTCACTGACGTTCTGCAGGGCACCTGGTCCAAGCCCTCCACAGTTCCTCCTGTGGATAGGAACGTTGCCAGGCGCCACCGCCCTGCTCCGGGCGACCCCAGCTTCCTGTCCCAACACCCCACCCCCGAGAGTCTGGTTATCCAGGCCTCTACTTCCCAATCCTCCTTCCCGACCGCTCCGCCGGACCGGGATTCCAAGAGACTCGAGCAGTTTGGCAAGAAACTGTTCTCGTCCCTTAGTTTGGGCCTGCGGTCCTTAAATACCGCCTGTCTCTTGGACCGTTATTCCCATTCCCTGTGGGATACGGTGGAGGACGTGCTGCCCCTGTGTCCGGAGGAGGTCCGGCCACGTCTTTCCCAGGCTCTGGCCGATGGGAGGGATGCAGCACGGCACGCCATAAGATGTGGGCTTGACACCACGGACTCGCTAGGTCGGGCGATTTCCACCACGGTGGCGCTCCGCCGCCACGCCTGGATGCGGTCCACGTCATTTTCCGGGGATGTCCAGAACACCCTCATGGACATGCCCTTTGATGGCACTCGCCTGTTTGGTGAGAAGGCGGACAGTGCGCTGAACCGCTTTAAGGACTCCCGGGCTACGGCCAAGTCCTTGGGCCTCTCGGCTCCGCGGGCGCACACCTCCGCTTTTCGCCCCTTTCGTGGCCAAGGAAGGGGCGCCTCCTCACGTCCGCAGAGCCACCAGCCGCAGAACCAACCTGCGCGCGGTCGCGGACGTGGCTTCCGCCGTGGCGGAAATGGAGGCCGACGTGGTCAGCCCACATCCACCCCGGCAGCATCCGCCTCAAAGCCTTCCTAGTCCGAGCTTTCAGGCCCATACCACGCCAGTGGGCGGCAGAGTTCGCCATCACCTGCTCCACTGGCGGTCCATAACATCGGACAGGTGGGTGCTGCAAATCGTCCGAAGGGGCTACTCCCTCCCCTTCGAGACGACCCCTCCAGCCATGCCACCACAGCACCACCGTATCTCGGGGGATCATTTGGATCTTCTCCGCGAGGAAGTTTCGGCTCTCTTGGCCAAGGGGGCCGTCGAGCGCGTTCCGAGTCCAGAAGTAGGTCGTGGTTGTTATTCCCACTACTTTCTGGTTCCCAAGAAGGGCAAGGGGGGCCTGCGCCCTATCTTGGACCTCCGGAACGTCAATGCCTTCCTCCGAAAGGAAAGGTTCAAGATGCTAACGTTGGCTCAGGTTTTAGCTGCCCTAGACCCTGGAGACTGGATGGTAGCGTTGGACTTGCAGGACGCATATTTCCATATCCCCGTCCTGCCGGCCCACCGGCGTTACCTGCGGTTCACGGTGGGCCAAGAGCACTTTCAGTTTACCGTGCTCCCCTTCGGCCTCACCAGTGCCCCTCGGGTGTTCACGAAAGTGATGGCGGTGGTCGCAGCTCATCTGCGCAGATCAGGGGTCCCAGTCTTCCCCTATCTCGACGACTGGTTGTTGAAGGCGGGCTCGCCCCAGGCAGTCGTCTCCCACCTCCAGACTACGGCGGATCTCCTGCATTTGCTGGGGTTTTCCATCAACGTGCCGAAGTCACACTTGAGTCCCTCTCAGAAGCTCCTCTTCATCGGAGCGGTTCTCGATTCGGCGCAGTTCCGGGTCCATCCACCGGAACAGCGGGTCCGGGATATACAGGCCCTGATTCCCATCTTTCGGCCTCTATCCCGGGTTTCGGTCAGGCTAGTGTTGCGGCTTCTGGGGCTGATGGCCTCCTGCATCCTACTAGTGCATCACGCCAGGCGGCGAATGCGGGCTCTGCAGTGGGACCTGAAGTTTCAGTGGGCCCAGCATCACGGCAACCTGTCCGACCAGGTCTTGATCTCGGAGGGCACTGCACAGCAGTTGCAGTGGTGGCTCACGGACCGCGAGTGGGTCAAGGGCAAGAGCCTCTCCCTTCCCCAACCGGAGCATGTCGTAGTGACGGATGCGTCCCTCCTGGGTTGGGGTGGCCATATGGGAGAGGCGGAGATCAGAGGCCTCTGGTCTCCGGCGGAGTCTCGTCTCCACATCAACCTGTTGGAGTTGAGAGCGATCCGACTTGCACTGAAAGCCTTCCTTCCCTCTGTCAGGGGAAGTGTCGTGCAGGTGTTCACGGACAACACCACCGCCATGTGGTACTGCAACAAACAGGGCGGGGTGGGGTCGTGGACCCTTTGTCAGGAGGCTCTGCGCCTCTGGACATGGCTGGAACACCAGGGCGTCACCCTGGTGGTTCAACATCTGGCGGGCTCTCTGAACGCCAGAGCAGACGAACTCAGCCGCCGGTGCATGATGGATCACGAATGGCGTCTGAACTCCGAAGTGGTGCAAGGCCTCTTTCAGCAGTGGGGAGAGCCTTGGTTAGATCTATTCGCCACCGAAGAGAACGCGCAATGTCAGCAGTTCTGCGCGTTGGAATTTCCAAGGCGGCACTCGCTCGGCGACGCTTTTCGTCACGAGTGGAGTTGCGGTCTGTTGTACGCCTTTCCGCCTATACCACTTCTGCCCAGAGTGCTGAAGAAGATCAGGCGCGACCGGGCCCAAGTCATCTTGGTGGCTCCGGATTGGGCACGAAGATACTGGTATCCCGAGCTACTCAGTCTGTTGACCGATCCCCCGATACGTCTGCCCCTTCGGGAGGATCTTCTGTCGCAGCAGCAGGGGACGGTCCTCCACCCGAACCTGTCCAGCCTCCACCTCCATGCGTGGAGATTGAGCGGCGGCAGTTGATGCCATTTGACTTGCCTCCTGAAGTCTGTGATATCATTCTGGCAGCCAGGCGTCCCTCCACAAAGTCGGTATACGCCTGCCGGTGGAACAAATTTGTGGCATGGTGCACAGCAAAGGCTGTGGATCCCCTTTCCGCCCCTCTTTCTGAGGTTCTCCTCTTCCTTCTTTCTCTGGCCCGGCAGGGCTCTGCCCTGGGCACCCTGAAAGGTTATCTTGCTGCCATCTCCGCCTTCTTGCGGCTTCCTGATCAGCCTTCTCTTTTCAAGTCCCCTGTGGTTACACGCTTTCTCAAAGGCATTACACACACGTTCCCTCCTGCCCCTTTTGTAATGCCTCAGTGGGACTTGAATCTGGTTTTGACATTCCTGATGTGCGCTCCCTTCGAGCCTCTTCACAATTGCCCTCTTCGTCTTCTAACTCTAAAGACTGCTTTTCTGGTAGCCATCACCTCGGCTAGACGGGTGAGTGAGCTCCAGGCTTTATCTTCAAAGCCTCCTTTTCTATCTGTTCATCCGGACAAGGTTGTCCTTCGGCCTCGTCCCTCTTTTCTTCCTAAAGTGGTGACTCCATTTCACCTTGGGCAGTCTGTCACCTTGCCCACCTTCTTTCCGCCTCCGCATCCTTCCAAAGAGGAAGAGAGGCTCCACCGTCTGGACCCAAAACGTGCGCTCTCCTTCTATCTGGACCGCACAAAACAGTTCCGGGTGGACGACCAGCTTTTTGTTGGGTACGTGGGCGCTAAGAAGGGGAAAGCTGTGCACAAACGAACCATCTCTCGGTGGGTCGTTTTGTGTATAAAAATCTGCTATTCCTTGGCTAAAAAGGACCCTCCTGTTGGGCTGCGCGCCCATTCTACTCGGGCCACGGCGGCTACTACTGCCTTGGGACGGGGAGTCCCTTTGCAGGACATCTGTCAGGCGGGGACGTGGGCTTCTCTACACACGTTTGCCAGGCATTATTGCCTTGACAGCCAAGTCCGGAGGGATGGCTTCTTTGGCCGTTCTGTCCTCCAGGACTTTCTGGTGTGATCTTGGTTCGCAGACCCACCACCGGGGATGGTATTGCTTGGGTATCTATTCTAAGGTGAGGAATCTAACTAACGTGTTTCTTTCAGATGAACAAGTTACTAACCTTCGGTAACGATGTATCTGTAAGAAACATTAGTTAGTTAGATTCCTCACCGACCCTCCCATCCTCCCCGTTCTGCGAACTGACATCTAGGGTTAAGGTTGTCCTTTCAGGCCCCTAGATTTTATTTTTGGCACCAGTGTCGGTCTTTGCATGGCTCTGCGTTCCTGGCGCGGAAGGCTATGTACAAGAACTGACGTCAGCGCGCGAGGGCGGCGTCTAAGTACTCCGACGACGTCATCCCGGCGCACGACGCCGACGACGGACGCGGAGCCGCAGACGACGCCTAGCGACGCGCAAGGGGTATTGCTGACGAAAAATCTTCCGGATCCAGTCTGACGCCTGGGGATATTCTAAGGTGAGGAATCTAACTAACTAATGTTTCTTACAGATACATCGTTACCGAAGGTTAGTAACTTGTTCTTTACAATATTGTTAACATGAGTTGCACAGTACAAAAATGTGGCATTTATTGTTTGATTCTCTGAAACAACTGCTAATGCTGATAAGCCATGTGTGTGCTTCACTGCAATGATTGTAAGTACTTTTACCTAATTTCACCGATAATGAGCTTTACATATTATGTAGACCTGTGGCTGTCTCATCAAGTCCACATCTTAACTTTGGGATATCATTGTCATTTTAAAACATACGTGTGAAATTAATGTATTCTTATTCGTCTTAGGTTCAAAAATGTATTATTCGATATCACCCCTGGCGAAGAAGTGGGAGATTTTGAAATTAAAGCAAAATTCTTGGGTGTCGATATGGAAAAGGTGCAGCTTCATTTCCAGGTAAAATTACTTGTGCAGTAAATGACTTCACCAGACTAACTATGCAGGGCATATTCTAAGATTTCAGAATTATGGATAGTGCAAATATGTGCTACCCATGTTTGCATAGGATTCACATTTGCTACAAAAAGGACATTTGCATATTAAGGTGAGCTAGTTGCCCATTGTACGTGTGAGCTGCTGGTCCGCTAATGGCAATGCAGGAAACTTGGAACTTGATTAGTGATTGGAAAGATACAAGCAAATGTCAGGCAAGCAGTGAGCCAGAGTGAGAGCAGAATTACTGGAGGGAGTTTTTTTATAAAAGAGATCAGGCAAGCTTATTATATTTGAGACACAGGAAGAAACTGAAAGATCAGAAGGAGCCAGAGTAAGTCAAAGATTGAAGATATAAATAATCCTATAATCCTTATAGATTAGATGTTGGCTTAGACAGCCATCAGACACAGATGGATCAAAATGGATTTATGCCATGATATTTCCATTTCAGTTTGTGTTATCTCTTGGTTACTATGACCCAATAGTTTCTTTTTAGCAAATTTTAAGATGGAACAAGCAGACAACACATTCAGGACTGTACAAATCAAATGCTAAAAATCAGACTGTCTCACTTCTATACTTAGAAATGTTACACAAGCTGATATTGCAACTTTATGCAACCTATTCACTAAGGTAAATTCGGTCATAAGCATATGTTTTTACCTTAATTATGCTTCCAAGGAATTTACAAAGAGATTCCTGGCAGGGATAAACGTTTTTTTAATTGGTAGAGATTTCCACTACAAGTATGGGGATCTCTGCACCTGTAAGTCCCAATCACAGAGTGTGATCGTAGGTGTTCCTTGATGTTTCAAAGTGTGTTAACTTTGAAAGATTGTGAACTCTGAGACAAGTACTTTTATGGACGTTTTCAAACTGCTCTTATTCTCCTTTCCGCCCTGCAAATGGTAGGATTTTGGCACCAGCCAGGAGCTGATGTAAAACCCTATCCAAGGTGGGAGGGGGAACTAATCTCTCCAAATATGGGGTAAAATATTTCCCCTGCAGTGTTGAAAAATATGACACTGATAAACTTTAAAATCATGTTTTTTCATATGGAATCCACATGGAAGCCTACACCTGGTGCATCTTTTCATGCTGTCTTCTATTTGGATTCATGAATTATGAAAGTTGTAAAACTACTAAGGGGCGTAGATTTAAAAATCTGAATGTACTTGTGCTACATTTTTAGGAGTAAGCCCCTACATATATGCTGAATACATAGTGCATAGTTAATGCAAATGTTTGTTTGTAGAATGTGGTGTTTGAAAAAAGGAGTAATCAGAATGCCTCATCTTCTAACCGATGTCCAGATGTTTATGGCTGCCTGTGCTCTTTCTCTTCATCTCAAGCATGAAAAGAGTAATACAAACCTTTAAAGTAACTGAATTTACATGTATATTTTGGATCTCTCTGAGGTATTGTACACCAGTTCAAAATTTCAACACGGTTCAATGTCTTATGGGACAACTGTGTTTCTTTTCAGGATTTGTTGCAGATGCAATACGAAGGTGTGGCCGTCATGAAGATTTTTGACAAAGCAAAAGTGAATGTTAACTTGCTTATATTCTTGCTGAACAAGAAATTCTACGGTAAATGAAGAGTAGAGCACTCAGGACCAACATCACAAGGAGCTATCAGGATGTCCAAAACTTTCAAAAGGAATGATCAAAGGTTCTTCTCCATAATCTTTGATTACAACAAGAAAGAACTGAAACCAAAACTGTCCAAACGAATGTATTCTTGTGCCTTTTATGTTGTTCGTTACTGCCGTAGAAAACATGTAAACTATCTGAAACACTTCCTGGTCTGTGGTGTAGGTACTTTCAGTTGATGTCTTCGTAGACGTGCAATGTTCAACCTCTTTGATTTGTTTCAAAAGTAGGCAGAAGACAAAATGGCTTCAGTGATATAACCCTTGTTTGCTCAAATTAATTTTAAAATCCCTTATATTGAGAGTGAAAGCGTTTAATGCAAGCAACATGGTTGAACGCATAAAATAATTCCTTCTTGTAAAGGTTATTTTCTGACAGATTTTTTTTAGTTTTAAAATATTGAACTAGATTTCTGATACTTGTCAAATGTAAAGTAAACTATTGTGAAATTTATAATAAAGTTTTATAGGTAAAATTAACAGTAAAGTCACCAGATGATCGCTGTAAAGAAATATATATTTTATGTGATTTATTCGTACTAAATAAAATCATGCACTACTGCCTCATGCTCAACAGGACTTAATAAAGGCAGTCTTTAATTTAAATGGTAACTGGGCAAGCTGGATATTGATTAGTTGATTTCCCAATTTAAGGTATGCGAACACCTTAAAATTGTGCCTTTTGTATATCGATAGCTGTGTCTTTGTTACTTATTTTTAATGCAATAAAATCCATATATAGATAATTTTTAAATGTTTTCGTTGAATATTTTTCTGTGTAAAATAAATATTAATTAAGAATGCAATATTGGCTACGCGCTTATTTGAGGAATTATTATGTGTGCTGCTGTCGTTTGACCTGGAGGATCCTGGAGGCACCTATTTGCACAGCGTGTTTTGCGCTGGAGGGCCAAACAAGAGATGGGAAGTACAATGACCCTGAGACAAAAAATTGCTTTTATTGATTGAGTCGACAAAACAAAAGATTTCAAAAGAGTTCCAGGAGTCCCAAGGAAGTATATGATCAACTTTATTTGTAGGGCTTACAATATTTAAGCAAAGCTCTAAGACAATTTCTTGCACTCTCCCTGAGGTCTACAAAGATGCACTATGTTGGACGGGCCTTTTTATTATAGTTTCAGCCAAATCTTAATAATCTCTCTATTCCTTGTAACTTTTTAAACGTGACATGCATCTTTGCAAATTAGTATGACACACAGCTGTCAAGAAACAAAACATCAGAAAGTTAGTTCCTAGTTTCACTTCTAGTGATAACATTGCTTATGTCCTACCACATAACGATGAGTGTGAAGATAAAAAATTGAAAGCTGCTCTTAAATGCAGCCACTGCCCTAGTGCTGTACATGATAGTTTTGAGTTACTGGCTTGGTCAGATTGGGCATATTAGGAGTTTGGACATAGAATTAAAAAAGAAAGGTATAACTTCAGCTAGTAGGGCACAGAAAACCTTTCTTAATTTCCTAGCATATGACAGGTGATGTTTCTGTACTACTGTCGCCTTGATATACCTCAGAAATTAAAAAGTAAGTCCTGGTGATCAACATTCTTGATGTTAATGGTGGAGTCTCAAATATGCTTGTGCATTTCAAATTCTAACACCATAGAGTTCCCTCTGTATCACTCAGTCTATTGCATAGTCTTCAAAAGAGAACTTCAAGAGGAAATTCAAGAACCGCATTGGAGAGTCTTTTTAAAAAAAAAAAAAGATACTTTTATTGTTGTGCTCTGTACACAACATGGTAGATTCATAGTACATTTCAAAGATCAGAGTCGTACCGTGGTTACACGTTAATGAATGAATAAGGGTCATTGGCAAAATAACACTTGTGAACCTAGCTAACAGAATCCCCCCCCCCCCCCCAAAAAAAAACTGTTCTCTACAAACCTCGATGTTGCTCTTGGCAACCACAACTGCCAGGGTCAACCACAGCTATGCCAATCCTCGTCTCCTGAAATTATTAATAAGCACCACTTGGGATTAAGCGGGACTGCTACACCCACAACCCTGGCCATAATATCCCTTATTTTAGTTCAATAACTTTGCATCATTAGGCACATCCACAATATATGCAGGAAGGACTCCTCTTGTTCGCAGTCTCTCTGGCAAAGCCCACACTCTGCTCAGCCCAATCTGTGTAGTAGTGGCCTGGGGTAATATACTCAATGCAGGACTTTTAGCTGGATCAAACGTAATATGGCACAAATCGCTACTTCCCGAGGGTCCTTGTGGGCCTCCATACACTCTTTATCATCCACATGGCCTATGTCACCCTCCCAAGCAGCTTTTAGTGTCATTAGTTGATCGTGGGAATTGTTTGATTTTTTTTTTTTGTATATAAGTGAGGATTGATTTCTCGGTCAAGGGGTCAGTAAGTAGTCTATCTTCTAACGGGAATGCATCTTCTTGGCCCTCTCCTTCGCGTATATAATGTCTTAGGGCATGTCCCAGTTGGATATATCTGAGCGACTACCCCTGTCCCATTTCATATTCCTGTTAGTGTTTTGTGAGTGATATACGGCTTCCCTCTTCAGACGTCCCCCAGACTGGCCAAGCCAAGCAGCTTCCACTTTTCGAAGTCCTTGAGTTGGCCCACTTCTGCCAGTTAGTCACTATACCAGAGTGGGGTCATCCCCATTAGTTTCCCTTCCCACCTTAGGAACTTAGTAGTTACTCGCCACACCTTAACCACCGTGAGTGTGTGGGGTGGCAGGCCTCTCGATTTCATTTTGCTGTATAGAAGGGAAGGATATCCCCCAGATCCCATTGCTACTCTGTCACCCGGTATGCTGGTTCTGATCTATCAGTTAAAACGCCTTCATTGATGCACACCAGCTGGGAGGCCCAGTAATAGGACCCGACGTCTGGTATCACCAGTCCCCCTTTGTAGACCGCTTTTCGTAATTTACTTAGGGCTATTCACGTCGCGCCACGCTTCCAAAGTAACGTCCTCAGTTCAGAGTCAATTTTGGGAAAAAATAACGTGGGGATCTCATAGGGTGTTTAATTGCATATATTAGTCGGAAGCGTCATCATCTTGAATAGTGCCGCACAGCCCATTAGTGTAAGAGGAAGAGAGCGCCAGCGCTTAGCATCAGTGGAGAATCTGCATTAAAGAGTCTTATTGACTCTATCCTCCAAGGTCAATCACGTGGATCAGAGGGCAGGTCACAAAACATCCAAGCAGCTGCTGTGCCTCTATCCCTCATTCCAGTAAAGAGAAACTATGGTGCAATTAGGGAGATGGCAGGATATCCTCTCAAACCAGAGAGTTCTGATGATCATAAAGACAGGATAGAAACTACTTCATGTTGGGTCTCGGTTCTTAGTTTATTTCCACCTTCTCGCCTCCGTAAAGCAATTGAGAGATAGAGGAATAGGAGACACTCACATGACATGGCTTTGTGCACATAGAGACACTTTGTACATTCCTTTCCTACTCATCAGAAGCTGTTTATTGGGAGGAGGCTGTGAGTCATGGAGGGCATTTTGTGCTTCTGTTCTATACCATCCTCGTTTAAATATGGTCTATAGTTCCCAAATATGAAGGCTTATTATATATGATGTGTGTCATATTGTACCTTTGTTCAAGTACATCTACCATCACCTGAAGTTAGTGTTGACTACTCGTTGTCATTACACTTGGAGGGTCAAGTTTAGGAACAGAATAACTCCGCTATCCAATTGGAAATAAATGATATCTTAAGCCCTGTGATACCAATGGTAAATACCAGCATCCACCACAGATACTGCCCCTAGGCCTCAGAGGAAAAGTCTCACAATCTCATGTCTTTATTTCGCTATATGCAAACATTGAGAGTCGTTAGAAATAACGTGCCAATAAAGTGGACAGGGCCGGACTGGCCGTAGCGGGCACCGGGCATTTCCCCGTTGGGCCGCCATTGTTGGGGGTTGGTTTTGGGCCCCTGGGTCCGATCTTGTTACAGGGCCGTTTTTGCAGCGTAGCTGCAATATCGGCCGCTGTAACTAAATCTTCCGAAACCGGCACGGGCAAACAGCTCGGCTGCACCGCCAACCCCCTCGGGGGACTGGCCCGAGCACTTTGCCAGGGCCGCTTTTGGTTCCCAGTCCGGCCCTGAAAGTGGACCATTCATTTAGGATGGGATACCACCACCACCTCCACTATGGTATTAATAAACACTATCAACAATCTGCAAATGGCCCCACACACAGTGGCTGTGGGCACTGCCATCAGAACCACATCCACACCAGTTTGGTTTAGTGAGGAAGTTGGTACCAGTGGAAGAAAGGGACGTGGTTTTTAGTCCTGACCAGTGAGTGTGACCAAAGTCATTTTGACTTTTTCCTCTGCTCATGGTTTTTCCAGGATTGGGAGAGCTTAAAATCAGGGTAAAAGCTGCTAGTGCCTGTGTGATAAGAAAACTGGGATGGTACCCAATGCACATTGGGTTTCAAAACGGGTTGACCGTGTAATCTCATAGTCTACTCGCCAAAATGTAATGCAGTAGGAAAGATGTGCGCTTTGGAGTAAGCAGTTCTGTGTTATGTGAGAAATCCCCTCAAGCAGGATTATTATTGTGCAAATCATGTTCTTTTTGTATCTGTGTCCCATTACCAGTCATGGTGTAAGAACTTAAGAAACGTAGAAACGCCAGTGCAAAAAATGAGTACCAAGGAGATATTCCCAGAGCAGGCTCCCGGGTCAGTTTTCACATCTGATTATGATTTTGGCATATTTTCATGGCTTAATGGGTATAGTTGACAGATAATGTCCACCTGGTCGGCCATTGCACCTTACTTATGAAGGACTATAACGCAGTCCTTAATCTCAATCTTTGTTCCTGCGCTATGATTACGATAAAGGGTGAGGCTTACAGCACATCCAAGAGTGATGGGATATGGAATTCATAGATTCCCCAAGTCAAAACATTGGGCTTCATTTACTGTTTGGTGGAACAGGAGCATCATCGTAAACTGTTAGTATTTCTGTACCGCCAAACTCATTCTCCCCCCCCCCCCCCCCCTCCTCTTTTTATATTCAGAGCAAGTGCTGTGCTTTCAGCCTGAGGGCCTGTCTGCTACAGGGCTGGGCTGTCAGATCGAAGGGATGATCTTTCCGCTCTATTTAAGGGCAAGCTGACCATCACTTCTTTCATCTACGCTGGACCACCAGGCAAGACGTGGTGGTCAAATTCCCACTTTGGGAGTCCGTCAACCTCTGCAAACAAAAACATGTACCTAACCACCTGTGTTTTGTATGGTACTGTGTGCGCTGCAATCACCCCACCCCCAACCAAATGACCGTCCCTTACAGACATCTCTGCACAGCTCATGTTCACGGAATGTAGGCTGATTGAGACATTCAAGTCTGTACCTATTAGTCTCAGATCCGCTTGAGTGATGAGATTTTCTCAGCTTTGTTCCCTTTGACGATCAAAAAGGAAGAAGTTCAGCATCTCATGCCAACCAAACACGGGTACCTCAAAACAATCCCGTAGAAAATACTTGACTGTGGATTCCAAACAGTGAGCAACAACAGACTAAAGAGCTCTAATAATGGTGAAAGTAGTCCTGGGTTGCTGTCTACCGGTTCAGAGAGGACCTAACCTGGCAGTTTGGGCTTGACTGTTCCCATGAGGAGTATGTGGTCCAGCTCACAGGAGACCATCAGGGCTGGACACGAAGGCATATCCAGGAACCTACATTTAGCAGCTGCTAAGGAAGGGGAAACTGGTGCACTGGAAACCACTGGAAGCAAAGGACCACATCATCAACCCGCTAGAGAAAGATCCCAAAATTCTGGGGGTCATAAAGTTCCACAAGATTGCCCTTGATGGTTGGAGGGATACTCCTGGGGGTTGTAGAGTGCAATTGCACCATCTTCCAAAAACTCCCCCTCACTCCCTTCTTAGAGGTGAGTGAACTGCTGTAACATCCACTTCTCCCAATGAGCTACAGCCCTGAACTCCGTGGTCCTGGGATAAGAGTACAGCCACGTTCTCACCCCTGCTCACCTACTCTCTGCCTACTTCCAGCTAACATTAGCAGAGTGCCAGACTAGCAGGGGAACAAAAAAAGAAGAAAAAATAACTTTTTCCAGTGAGAGACTGATCAAACAGAAAGCCCTCTTTGTGGAGAAGCCTCTTAAACCAGCAGGATTCTGCAAAATGTACATGTTCTTGGCGTCCAAATGAGTACTGTTTTGGGGGACTGCTAGGAACAGTGGCTAGCCCCCACAAGCTTCCTCATTTGTAGGGAGGTAACGGTGCTCGAAGTCTTCCAAGGCACAAAAATGAGTGAATCTGGGAGAAGGGAGTTCGTTTTGTTTTCAGAGGTTCCAACGAATAATGGTGTTGCAATGGAATTGTAATTTGACTTTTTATGTTTAAGCTCCCGAGAGATTGCTGGGCGAACTAATGTAAACGTAGAATGGTTGTTCACTGCAATGTGTATTGTTGTCATGATCTTTGTTGAGAAATGCTGCAAAAGTTAATGGAGCTGGTATTGTGGTGGTGAATTATTACACACCTGTGTTAAACCCTAAAGGCAGATTTTTCCTTTAATTAAATGAAGTTCTTTTTAAAACATAATAGGGATGATCACAAATACAGCCAACGCGTTTCATCCTTATCAATAGGACTTCTTCAGGGCAAAATAGATCTGTTCACTTATTGGCGTTTATGCAGTAGTCCACATGGCAACCCGAATGGAAGGTATAAAGATACTTCTTTCATCAATATATTATGTATTGCAAATTAAACTATGCCTTTATTTGAAGTAATGGATGGATCAGTATATACTAACTCTCAAAGTAAGTGAGTGCTTTCATTCTCACTATGTATAAGGGTTTAGATGGCACTCTATCTAGCATGAATGATAGGTGGGTATGTGATAATTCCCAAGGTTTTAAATCCAAAATCCCAGGTCAGGGAAAGGTTTGTCATAAAAGTGTTTTCACACTATTAGATTACCGGCCAGAATCAGACGACGGGTTCCTCTTACATCGGTGAAAGGCAGGGCAAGCTGCCTCAATTGGCCTCGGATTACTCCTCTTGCTACGCTCAGAGTCAAATGCTAAAATGGATACTTGGTATCCAATTTGGCAGTTTGGATTATGGGGGTGCTAAAACACCAGTAACAAAATCCTCATTTGGCACAATTAAAGCCCAGTGATTTCTGATTTCCATGGATCCTGCAACCTGACACTGTGCTGAGAAATCTCACCAATAATACTCATTACACCGTTAATGGACTATAATAATAATAATATAACACAGGACCGCCTTTAGCGCTGATGGCGCCCTGTGCGACAATGTTTGTTGGTGCCCCCCACGGGCGCTCCCCACAGACTCCCACACTACTACTTTTTAACAGTACCCCTTCAAGTCTCCATAACCACTCTCTCTCAGATGCATTTAATACCAGTTTAGGGTGTCGGAGCACTTCATCACAAACACTTCACAGAGGCATTCAATCATAGGTGTGTAAATCAGTGTATAGGAAATGTTACATAATACTGAGGACTACAAGGTGTAGGAGTTGCATGTCATCCATACTGGTAGGCAGTATAGTTTAGGAGTGCTTGGTCTGGAGAAGCACAGACTCAGAAATTAAATCAGAACCTGATGGTTGGGGCTTACATTTAATAATAATGATTTTTTTTTTTACCATAATGAACCCTTTTTGATACATTAGAATAATGAAAGACGGAGGAAAACATAATGCTCTAATCTTTACCTAGCAGTTTGCATGCAGCTCTTTGGTGACATTAATCTGTCACTGTTCCGTGTTAGGATTTTAACATCTGCACTGCTATTAACAAGAGGATCTCCCTGACAAAAGCACTGACCTATTTAAACTATATGCATTTTGTGATCTGCATGGTACACATTCTTTGCAGCACGCACATTAACCCTCTGTGCTACATAAAATGAGTTAAAACTTCCACTTGACAAAACTCCTTTTCTCTCCAGGAAGAACATTAATCACCACGTTATCTTCACATTTTCATTTTTGTATGACAATTGCGGAGGCCAGCAATGTAGCAGCAGGTGCTTTTAAAACCATAAAATACTTCCAAATAGGCGTCCCCTCGAAGAGTCAGCACCCAGTGCGGTGGCACCGGTCGCACCGCCATAAAGCCGGCCCTCATATAACAAATCTTTATTCGGAAGCAAATGCAAACATAAAAAGATACAAGCATACATTAAAGTTAAACATAATCATTAAAAATATTAGACTATTGCACAACCTACTTTAAAAAGTAGCAAAAGATAAAAAAGCAGAGCCTCTCATTCCACCGTTAATGGACTAAAGATGTTGCGTGCCATAGACAGAAGCTCCATCATATAGTCATTAGGCAGTGCACTCAAAAGTATTTGGGTTTAATAGTTTAGGTTTATATTTCCCATTTCGTTGCGAGCATATATACTCTATAGATTTACATGTTTTGTCAGTTTTTATATGTCTTATAACTTTTATTAGAACATTGGAACGTTGGAAGCTCCATTGAAAACAATGGAGTGCTCCGGGCTTATAATGGCTTGTATAAACCCGGAGCTCCAACATTCCAGTGTTTCTTTGTTCACAGCTCTGGCTGTGAACAAAGGCTTCAGGGAGTCCGAGGGGATTTCAATCCCCTCGCGCTCCCTGAAGGCTTTATTTGTTAGAACATTCTGCCCTCTAGTGGCAGAATGTTCTAATAGCCTTATAGCCCTTCGTAGCAGGGCTATACCGGCATTAAGGTCCCGCTGCTTTGTTAAAGTCCCTCGCCTTCAGCTCGGGCCTTTAACGCTGCAGCGGGCCTTTAATAGCCGGTATAACTTCAGGATTTCACAGGAGGAGTTCAACAAAGGCCAGCCAAGGGTCCAGGAGACGGGGAAGCACGTCTTGGGGATCAGAAACTCACTACACCAGAGGCTCTCTAGGCTTAGGCTTAGGCAGGACTAGACTGGGTCCTTTGCAACAGGTCAGCTGGACAGTTTCAGGGAGGCCTCTGGAGCTTGTGTCCCTTCACTTCATAATAGGAGGTCAGCAAACTGACCCTTGGAGTCACTCTGTTAGACTTGGGTTCTATCCTTCTGCTATCCTTCTGAATCCAAATAACTGACTAACCTATCCACCACTTAAAATGTACTTGCATGTCTCACTATACTAATTCAACACTAATCCTCTATGGGTCCCGGAGTAGCGTGCTACTCTCCAAAAAAGCACTTCGATGCCTCGTCTGGGGTAGTAAGCGCTATACAAATGCAATTACAATACAATACAAGGAGAGATGGTCCTCTCTCAGGGGCATCTGGTAACATATAAAAGTGTTGGGGTGAGTTAAGTACCCCACCGCTTCCCAAAACACACAATAAAACAAGCATGCAAAATAAACACACTGACATGCATTACAATAAAATTAAAAATAAAACAAATGTACTTAACCCGGGCTGCGTCCTTCATCTCCTGTCTGTGGCTCTTAGCATGATTCAAAGTGCAAACTTCTCTAAGCAATGCCTGGCTAGCCTGGCTGATGAGGAGTGATACCCCGAAACCGGTCCCAGGATGCTTGTTTTTGGTCCAGGGAGGACCTTGCTTGGCAGTTTGGGCTGGACTGATCTCCCATGAGCAGCAGGGTCAAGACTGAATTGCGTATGGCTGGGTCTAAACTGGGGTGGCAGAAGGAGCAAAGGTACAATGGATTTAACCCAGATCTCTTGACTGGGGGTGAATGTTTGATTTGTTCCACATTCCGTCCATCAGTTGTGTGTCTTTTACTTTCTAATAGTAGCACAAACAATAGTTCCAGATCAACCATAGCCAGCAAAGGCTGCTATTTATCAAAATGATTGAAGTGACACAAAGAACACAGATCAAAACCTGGTTGAAAACATGAAACAAAAGGGATTATTAAAAAGTATGGCAATGCATGGGACTGACCATTATCCACGTGTCAGAATGGGTCGACATGTTTCAGCTTTCAGAACTGCCCCATCAGGCTTTCTTCAGGTTCTAGAACTTTACTTTACTAACTCCTTTCTATAGTGGTGTTCATTCAACCATCAGCAAGCCTCTACAAAATATTTGCTGAGTCTGTGTTTTTTTGATGGCCCTGTGAATTGTGTAAAACACAAATCAAGTATACTTAGACAATACAGAAAATTGAGACCCAACTTGGAAGAAATTTAATCAAATATGACAATGTGTATTAGAACTATGGTTGGTAATTGTTTATCGCACATGAGCAGTACATACTCCAAAACCATGTGAGTGACCGAAAACATGCTGTATTCAATTATACGTGTTGTAGAGTATCTCACCCTGACTTAAAATTGTGAGGGCCCCATGGAGGAGTTCACGGGGAAACCCTTGTAGTCGCACTCTGGATCAAGGAACAAACATATCAGAACAAGTAGAAAGTAAAATGGACTGTCGTTTTCAGTCGGAATTTCTCTTTCCCCCCTCTTCTGCTCGAGATGTCCCATACACTTCATCAAAGGTGTTTCCCTCAGGATTACTCATGTGGTGCTGCGGAACCTCTGAGTATTAGTGTGTCTCTCGGAGCAGAATGCTAAAAAGCGTCTTTTACTCACTGCTTTGGGAGTGCCCATGTCATATGACGCTGCCCGCATCACGAAACATGGCACTGCGCATGCTATGTAGTGATGTCCTCAATGAGAGATCGCTGGGAGATGTAGGAAAGGTGCCCTCCTCATGTTCAGCATACTATATCTTTGCCTTTTGCTGCTGTGACCAGAACTGGGTTAATTTTATCAAAACCATTGCTTCATTATGTGCTTTTGTAAAGATGGCGCTGTGGTTGTACACGCCAAGGCCTGCTTCCAGAATATTAAGGTAAAGGATGTTTTCGGGATATGATTATTACTCTCTTCAAAATTCCTGTGGAAAGATTGCTCTGAAGGAAAAATAAAAGTTAGAGCATAGGGGTAGTGAAGATCTGTGTCTGCTGTTGGGTATCATCCCCTATAACCCTATCGTCTTGGTGCCACCTGTAGCCACAATAGATCCTTGTTTAGTCCATCAGTGTGTCTTCAAACGGCCTACCCACCGTTATTTATTAAGTAGGATTTTTAATGTGTTATTTTATGGTCACTTTCTCAAAAACTACCCACAAGATATCATTTTCTGTGTGATTTTCTTTGCCCGAAGTGGTTTGTGATATTAGTGGAGCTTCTCCTCCATCTTACAGTGCTGAGATGTTCGCTGATTTTAAAGCGTATATGTATGACGTCATCCCCACATACCTAAGTCTACATGGTCATGTTTTCATATATATCACATTCTCGCTATGCCAATTAATAAATATTGTGCTGACTTTTGACAATCCTGTGCATGCCTAATATCACACAGGGCTGGTGGATAGCTTTAAACCGGAAGGCACAACCTGGCCTGTCCACTCAAGGAAACGGGTCCTTCAAATGAGGAGCACTTGAAAACTGCTGGTGAATGCAAAAAGGTGTGCAGGACTCTATGGACGTGGCTTCATGTTGCATAGTTACAGATAGTAAACAGTTTTGTGTTTGTTGAAATTGTTCTGCAAGCTCCCACCCCCTGACTCTCCTTCCCTGGTAGTATAAATAGATCAGCGCCCTGTGATCTCTTATTCAAACCCCACAATTAGGAGCACCTAATAGTGAGTTTTGGAGCCTGAAATCACAGTCGTTTTAAGACCCCATTAAATTTAATCCGAGTGGAAGACACCTTTTTTTAACACTTTCTTTAAAATTCAGTCAGACGGTCAAAGTTGAGTACAGAATTGAATGCACGACAGTCAATCAATCAAGGATTTGTGTTGCATGCTATTCACCCGTGAGGGTCTCAAGGCACTGGGGAGGAGGGGGGAGATGGGCAGCTCCGGGTCAGCCAAAGAGCCAGGTCTTGAGCCTCTTCCTGAAGGTGTGCACAGTAGGGGAGCGTCTGATGTTGACCGGGAGCTCATTCCAGGCCTTCGCCGTGACGTAGGAAAAGGCTCTTGTTCTGTGGATGCGCGGGGTTTCTGCCTGGGCGAGGTCGGCGGAGCTGAGGTTTATTTTGGGTATGTGGAAGGAGACTCTTTTGTTTAGGTATTTTGGTCCGATGTTGTGGAAAGATTTGTAGGCGTGGGTGAGTAGCTTGAAGGTCACTCTGTTCTCGACGGGGAGCCAGTGGAGGTCTCGCATGTGTTGGGTGATGTGCTCATGTTGTGGGATGCCAAGGATGAGTCTGGCGACGGTGTTCTGGATGGCCTGGAGTTTGCGTAGCAGGGATTTGTTGATTCCAGCTTAGATGGCGTTACCGTAGTCCAGTCTGCTTATTATGAGTGCATGGGTGACGGTCTTTCTGGCTTCAGGGGATCCACTTGAAGGTCTTGCAAAGGTTGTGGAGAGTGTTGAAGCAGGTGGAGGTGACGGCGTTGATCTGGTGGTTCTTGGTTAGGGAGGAGTAGCGTATGATGCAGAGGTTCCGTGCAGGGCCCATGGGGGTTGCAGAGGGCAGTGGACCACCAGTTGTTGTCCCAAGCTGAGGGGGTGGGTCCAAGGACGAGGACTTCTGTCTTCTCCGAGTTGAGCTTCTGACAGCTGCTGCTCATCCAGGCTGTGACGTCTTTCATTCCTTCCTATCCTTCGTAAGGGAGAGGATGAGCTGGGGGCTGTCGGCGTAGTATACTACGCTGAGTCCATGCTGTCCGACGATGGCGGCAAGGGGGGGCCATGTAGATGTTGAAGAGCATGGGACTCAGCGATGATCCTTGGGGTACTCCGCGGTTAATCTCTGTGGGTTCGGAGAGGAAAGGCGGGAGTCTGATCCTTTGGGTTCTGCCAGTGAGGAAAGAGCGGAGCCAGTCGAGGGTGGTTCCCTGTATGCCGGCGTCGTGGAGTCTGGCTGTGAGAGTGGTGGGACACAGTGTCGAAGGTTGTGGAGAGGTCAGCGGTGTGTCCTTGGTTGAGGAGCGTGCGGATGTTGTCTGTGGTAGCGAGGAGGACGGTCTCGGTGCTGTGATTACTGCAGAATCCAGATTGGGAAGAGTCGAGGATGGCTTTCTCTTCGATGCAGTTTGTCAGCTGGCCGTTGACTATCTTTTCAGTGACTTTGGTTGTGAAGGGAAGGAGAGAGATGGGTTGGTAGTTTTTCAGGTCTGCAGAGGGTTTCTTGAAGAGGGGCTTGACTTCTGCACGTTTCCAGTCATCGGGGAAAGTGCCGTATTCAAAGGCGTTGTAGCTCGGGGGCTATGGTGGCGGCAGCACTGTGGAAGATGTGTGGCGGGCGGGGTCCATGGGGGCTCCTGAATGAGTGCTCTTCATGGTTGTGGAGGTATCTTCGGTGGTGACCACGGTCAAGGTGGTGATGGTGGGTTGGCTGTCATTGCTGGAAGAAAAGGTGGTTTCTGGAGTCTGTTTGCTGAAGTTGTCATAGAGGGCCTTGATTTTCAGGTGGAAGTAGGAGCCGAGCATGTCGCAGAGGTCCTGGGAGGGTGTGACGCCTGTGGCTTCACTGGGGGCGGGTGGGGGGGCGGTAAATTGCTAGATGATGCTGAAGAGTTTCTTTGAGTAGCTGGAGTTGGTGAGTATTTTGTTCCGGATGAAGGTTCTTTTGGTGGATCTTATGAGTTGGTAGTATTCAGTCATGGCGTTCTTGTAGGTGGTATCGGTCAAGGCGGGGGGGGTCATAGATGAGGATGAAGTTGGGGTGCTCCTTGTGACCTTGCTCCAGTTCCTTCACGGTGGGTGTGGGGTGGGTTCGTGAGCAGTGGCAGTGTTGAACGAGAAGTGTACACAGTGGTGGTCTATCCAGAGGGGCTGCGTGGTGTGGTTAAATCAAGCGTTGTTTCCTCCTGCGAAGATGGGGTCGAGGGTGTGTCCTGCCTTGTGGGTAGGGGTGGTGATGAGCTGTTTCAGTCCGAGATTGTCCAGGAGGGTGGTGGAGTTGGGGGTCGCTGAGGTTGCCGAGGTGGAAGTTCAGGTCTCCAATGAGTACGTAGTCCATAGAGGCGATGGTGTGGGGTGCGATGAGGTCGGTAATGGTAGTGGTGAATGAAGCACGGGGCCCGGAGAGTTTGTAGGCGAGGGTGCCGTGAAGCGTTCTTCTGGGTTTGGTTTGGCTATGGAAGTGAAGCTGTTCAGTGGTGGAAGGGGAGTCGCTTGTGCTGGAGGTGGAGAGTTGGGGGAGCTCTTGTGTGCGATGGCGAGTCCTTCCCCATGGCGGTTGGGGAGGTCCTTCTTCCGGATCTTGCATCCGTCAGGAATGGTGGTGGCGATGTCAGGGCGGAGGAGGCGTTGGTCCAGGTTTTTGTGAAGAAGGCGACATCTGGCGAGAGGGTGTTAAGGAGATCCCAGATCTCTACAGCATGTCTGTGCAGTGAGCGCATGTTGAGGAGGATACACGTCAGGGCTTTGATGGTGCTGGCGTCTGGCGTGGATGCGGCTATCGTGGGAATGGGCAGGATGGTGAAGGAGTGTCGGCAGCAGAACTGGCCATAGGTGGTTTTCGGCATGGACAGCTGGCAGTTGCTGTTCCTTCCGTGGTTGAGTGCGAGGAGGGTGGATGAGTCGTAGTGGTGAGAGGTCTGAGAACCAGGATCCCAGGCTTGCATTTGGTGCGCCTGCAGCGCGCCCGTGGCACGCAGCCGCACATTTGCCACCCTCATAAAGGGAAGAGGGGAGGGAAGCGCAGCTGGGAGAGGTCCAGGAGAGGCCTCCTTACCTCCTTACCCCTGGACTTTATGATCATAGTCCATTGCTCTGAGACCCACCAACGATGGATGGCAGGGTGCAGGACTGTTCTTCATTTTAGGTAGTTGTCCTGCTTCCTGAAGCGACCTCCTTCTGTATACCAAATGTCCACCTTGTTTAGCTGATGCAGGCAAGCAGGCTAATCAACAGGAGATTTAAAACAGACAGTTTAGCCAGACAGCCTGGAGCAGGACAGTCTAGTGCAGGGGTCTTCAAACTGTGGGGCGCGACCCCCAGGGGGGGCGTGGAGTGATGCAAAGGGGGTCGCGCCTTCCCAGTCACACTTCTGCCCAGGCCCAAGGGCTTCAGCCCCCCCCCCCCTTCCCCCGTCCTGTGTCTCAGCCCGGGCTGCTGCAGTGAAACTTGAGCTGCTGGGGGCTCAGCTGGGCAGTGTCTGGATTCCTGTCTCCGCCACCCCCGTGTTTTTTCACAGGTCTTTAAAGACCATTTAACATGCCTTTGTAAACTGCTTACAGAGGCTTAGGTTTTTTTGCTGGTTCCAGTACCCCCTGGGTCCCCACTGTGCCTATTCCTTACATTTGGATTTTACATTCACTGCCGTAGTGTGAGAATGCATTTCATGGAAAGGAATACAAAGTTGGCTTCCTGGGGGCGCCGTGTGTGAAAGTTTATTGTGCTTTTGAAGCACCTGCTGCAGCGTTTCTTTCCCCGGCAATTACCAGGCCTCACATAAATGTCAAGATAACTTGTGTGATTAATTATCTTCCTGGAGAGAGATCAGAATTTTGTATAGTTGAGGTTTTGACTTCGGTGAAGTTAGTGCAGAGGGTTAATATGCCTGCTGCAAAGAACGTGTACCAAGTAGAATACAGAGTGTGTATGATGTGAAGAGATCAGCAGGTTACTGCTTTCAAAAGAGACATCCTTTTGTTACTTGCAATTTATAACTTAAAGTCCTAATATAGAATAGTGAGCTATTAACTTTCATCCTAGAACAGCATACACACTGCAAAGAATACATTATTAGACCATTGATTAATGTTGCAAAAAGGGTTAATTTGGCTAGCAATCAATTCTTATTATTAAAGGAAACTCCCAACTCTTTTTCGACTCTGAGTTTGTGCTTCTCCACACCAAGCACTCTTGAACTATACTGCCTACCAGTATGGATGACATGTGACTCCTATACTTTTAGTCCTTTGGCTTATGTAACATTTCCTATACACTGATTTACACACTTATGATTGATTGTCTCTGTGTAATGTGTGTGTGATGCAAAGTGCTCGGACACCCTACACTGGTATGAGTGGCACTATATAACTAATTCAATGCATCTGAGAGTGTGGGGTTATGGAGACTTGGTCACTGTTAAAGGGTGCTAGTGAGAGAATCCGTGGTGGGGGTGGTCATTGTGGGGGGCACCAACAAACATTGTCGCACAGGGCACCACCAGCACTAAAGCCGGCCCTGGGAAGTATGCACAGATAAGCGCTGAAAATACCGCTTTAGGTGACTGCTTTTTTTTGTACCGACTGGGCCACCAAAATAATCTGCTGGCAACCCTAACCATAGGACTGGAAGTTTGTTGCAGGATCAGCACATTATTTATTTCCTTCACCCTCGATCCCCAATTAATGCCGCAATAGTTTAACTTAGATATTAAAGTCTACGCCCCCGTCAATAACATGCTGAGTTACTTCATGGGTCTGGGAATGCACCCTGCATTCAGACAACTCATTCCTCATTCTCGCCCTTCATTGTCACGCTCACCTTGCACTCACAGTGATCACAATGCACTCACACTGATCACCATGCACTTGCACCATTCACCCGCTCACCTTGCACTCACAGTGATCACAATGCACTCACACTGATCACCATGCACTTGCATCATTCACCCGCTCACCTTGCACTCACAGTGATCACTCTGCTCTCAAAATGCACTTGTCCTGCTCACACTATACCTCAACCTGCAGTCACACGGAGTACACTACTCATCCTGCACTCATGTGACACTTCACTCACCTGTCCCCCTCACTACTCAATATGCAACTCACTCAAGCAAGCCCATCAGTAATCATACATTCATTCATCCCATTCTGAACTTGCATCCGCACCCAAAATGAGAGAGGACAGCAAGGGAGTGAGAGAATTTGATTGAAGAGGTCAGGGATGAGGAGAAATGTGAATTGCCGAAGAGAAGTGTGGACACGCAAGAAGTGAGTGTGATCCAAAGGTGAGGGCTTCTGTTAGAACAAAGGGGAGATGTGAAAGAGGAATGGGGGGACTGGAGAGGTGTAAGATACAAATAGACAAAAATTTGAATGAAGAGACGAGGTGAATGAGAAGTGCTGAGGGGCACGGGAGGTGACAGGGCCAGAGAGGCCATGAGATAAATGTGAGAGACTGTTAGAGATGAGGGCAGTGAAAGGACAGAATGGCAAGAGGTGATTAAAGGTGAAGTGAGAGGTTGCATGGGGAGAGTTCAGAAGTTGTAAAAAGGGGTGAAAGAAAATGACCTGCAAAGTGAGAGAGGGATCCGGGGTTAGGAGAGGAGAGGAGAGAGGGATGGAAGGGAGGGGGTGAGAGGAAAGCTGCATGGGTAAAAGGCTTAACTCTACACAAAACCGCCAGGGTTTTAAGGGACCCCTGCTTCTTCCGGTCAGGGCCAGGTGAGCTTCTAATGTGGCAGCACGTATTGCTGCAGAGTGGAAGACCCTTCACAAAGGTTGACTTGAAATCTTTCTGATGATAATTGCTGTATTTTGGTTATAAATGGGTACTGATTGGGTGAAATCTTTCCTCAGCGTTACTGTGTGTAACAAATATCAAAATAATGAAGCAATGCTATCCCAAAATACGCGGCATCACATAACCTTATTTACATTTTCATCCCACGCAATTTAGTCAACAGGTTTAGACATTTTTGTCAAGAGGGGGTCCTTACGCCTCAAAATGTTGACAGGGGGGTCTCGGCATCCAAAAGTTTGAAGACCTCTGGTCTAGTGGGATGCCCCAACACTGACTTTGGGAACAATGACTGTGTAGAGGTGCGAAGGGGAAGCATTTGCTAACATGGTAACTGGGAGGAAGAACTTGCAAAACTGGAAGTGATCTACACAAGTAAAATGTTAACATTAGGGTTGCAAAAAGGAGTGAAAACTGAGAATGAAACGACTCTGAAAGAACAGCACCCACCCTAAAATCTTTAATTTAAGATAATGGCCTATCAGCCCATGAGATAATGAGTAAAGGTCCTGGAAGAATACGATTTGCCCAAGATCAAACAATTTGTTCAAGGTGATACTATTCTTCACCATGAATTGGATATTCTTTTTCTGACAGAAACCTGGCTAAATCAATGGCTGGACTTACTCGTTCCTCCAAACTACACTATACAACACCTCGACCAACAGCATCAACCGGGAGGCGGGATTGCAGTCATTCACAAGAACTCCCTTTAAGTCAAAACCTTCCCTGTAGACAATCTCACATCCTGTGAGTACATGGGTAATCACAATACATTCCACGCTACACCCAATGCGATTTTTCTTGGTGACTTTAACCTTCACTGGAATGCCAAGGACTATACACAGGTCTCTACCCTTAAACAATTCCTAGATGATGAAAACTTGACCCAATCTTGCATAAGCCCAACACACAACAAAGGTTCAATGCTCGACCTAATCATATCCAGAGAAGGGGCGTTGTCAATAGACTCAATAACACCCATCGACTGGTCTGATCATTACTCAACATTATTCCACCTAATTACGCAGACACAGACCACCAAAGGGCAAATGACCAAACAAAACTACTGGGTCAGAGACACTAAAAACATGGATAAGGTGAAACTGACAGAAATGTGCAAAATAAACCTCACCGCTCCAGCAACAAAACAGAATATGTTTGAATTAACAGCACACTACAACCGAACAATATCAAATATTATGGAGGCAGTAGCACCCCTGAGGCTCAAGAAACAAAGATTCAAACCTTCCCAACCTTGGTACACTCAAAGCCTAAATGAGGAAAAGAGCAGTCTTAGACAGGCGAAACAAAGATGCAGACAGGAACTCTCAACATTACTGCCGAGCAAACTACGTGAACGACGAAACAGCTACAAAAAAACGCATCTGGAAAGCAAAGCATCGTACTTCAGAACCCAACTAGACAATGCAAGGAATCGCCCAAGATGACTTGTTTGAAATTGTCTACCCGGGGGCAAACATTGTAACCAAGCTCAATAATAGTGGAAAAATGCGAAGCGTTCTCTTCATTTTCCGATTAAAAGATCTTAGAAATTGAAATGGAAATTGCAACCGACAGTCACAGTTCACGAGACAATATAGTCAATGATCGCCATCCTGTGGATGACCCTACATGCCAGGTGATGGAGCCAATGATGAACCACCCTTCCAAGACCAAAAATCCAGCTAGCTGGAGCAAGTTCAAAACACTAACAGAGGCAAAGGTGCACAAGGAGCTACTATCCATGAAACCAACTTCACATTTCAATGACCCCATTCCCTCCACAACACTTAAGGAACTATGTCCCCTCTTCTCACCTATACTAACGAAGATTGTAAACTCATCGCTAAAACAAGGCAGTATCCCAGAATGCCTGAAGACTGGTCAAGTGGCACCCCTCTAGAAAAAAGTGGGTGCTGACCCTACAATCCGGAGCAACTTGTGGCCAGTGTCAAATATCCCTTTCTAGCAAAATTGCTGGAAAAATGTGTGTACAACAAACTGAGCCAGCAACTTGACCAATTCAACCTACTCCACAAAATTCAATCAGGATTTAGAACAGGACACAGCACTGAATCAGCCATTCTGCACATAACAGACAACACCCTTAAGATACTAGACAACAACCCCTCGTGCCTACTCATCCTCTTAGACCTCTCATCAGAGTTTGACACGGTCAACCAAAGCATCCTACTAAAAGTACTAGAAAACAAAATGGGGTTGTCTGGGAAAGTGCTTTGTTAGTTTGATTCCTTACTACAGAATCGCGCACAATGCATAAAACTAGGCAACTCATTCTCTGACTCCTCTTCAGTGAGGTGCGGAGTCCCCATGGGTCATCCATTTCCCCCACACTCTTTAACCTGCATATGGAGCCACTACCTGAAATCCTAAATCAATCTAACATTGCACACCACATGTATGCAGATGACACACAACTATAGTTAAAGATATCCTCTCTAGACAATGGCATTCAACTAAATACCACTTTAGTCAAAACTCAGTCCTGGCTCTCTCAAAACAACCTCAAGCTGAACTCTTTAAAAACCAAATTGCTTCTTTTCTCCCCGCAAAACAGCTCCACACCCATCTCCTAATATAGAAGTTGAAAATATAATTATCACACCATTTACTTAATTATTAATCAACTAAATTATTAATAATAAATAAAACATTACTTGTTAATTATATTTAATTAACTTCCCACTGTGTACCCATAGAAACCTAGCAACCCCCAACAAAACTATAAATTACTATAAGCAATTAAATTGCAAATTATAAATAATTTACAATTGCAAACTTTATTTAAAAATATTATTAACAATGATACAATAACGCATAAAATTATATATGAACTAAAAGACAGTGATAATTAAAGTTTTTTTGACTTTTTAATTTTTTTAAATGGTATAAACAACAAAGATATTCTTAAAAGCTATATTACTTACCTAAAAAAATCGATATTCCATGGCAACAATGTTTCTCGATCACGATATTTTGTATCACAATATTTTTTTTCCGACATTTTGTCTAAAAACCATTATATCCCAAGATGTTCTCTTGAGATTTGTGCCCTTTTGCTCTGGTTTAGACATGAAAATGTTGTCCATCACGTTAGACTACTGAACAGACGCAACCCAAGATCCCCCGACCCCCACCCCCACCCCTGAGCCTTGCGGCCATAGTCTAGCACTGTGAGGCCTAAAGAAAAGGGTCTGTTAGTGAGCCTGCCTCACAGTATTATTGATTTGCCTGGGGCCCTATTACGTATAGGGCGCACTTTCCCTGTTTGCGCTACGGTGCACCTTCAACCAGGTGTGCCGGGTGCAAACAGGGAAAGTGCACCATAAAGGTTGAATGTGCTGCCCTCAGGGCAGCCCCGAACTCATGCTGCCCTGGGGACAGCTCATTCAAGTGAAATATGGAGCAGCTGCTTCAAAACCACTTAGTGTGTCACTGTGCATGCGGCACCCACTTGTGCTTTAAAGAGGGGAGAGAGATCCCCTTGTAGGCGGGTGCAGTGAGTGACTGTACCCGCCTGCAAGGGGATGTGTGGCGGGTCCAGAGGGCCCCCTCCAGAGTGCTACCATAAGTGGGTGCACTAACTTTTCGTGAAACACTGCCAGTACGCCCCCTAACATCTTCTTTACCTTTGCGCCCGTGTCCATAGTACGGAGCGGATGCAGAGGTAAAGAGATTCCCTCATTTGCATGGGGCCATGCCCCCTTGCAAATGAGGGACTGCCCTGCACCACTGCTATCTGTACAAGTCTGCAGCCTCTTCTGCAATACCAAAGTGCCCCGGGATGCACAGAGGGGTCGCAAACACCTGTTGGGCCCCCTGGTCATTTCTGTAATACCCGCACATGTGTTCTGCAACACTAGCAGAAATTGTCATGTGCAGGTGAAAGAAGATGCATCTCAAAACTGCTGAGTGATTCTGCCTCATGCTAATTTGCAAAAGGAAATGCACTCTAGAATAATTAGTATAAGAACATTTAAAGGCTTCAGAGGACATTAATAGGGGTGTTGTAGCCATGGCTCATGGCAATTTTTTAGCCTACATATGATTGTATTGTTGTGGTTTCTGGTGTTTTACAGTGACTTGGGTGATGCCTTTAATAGAAGTAAAGCTATTTTCAACAGTTGTATTTGCTTTGATATCTTTTTACACATACCTTACCTTGTTCTGGGTATCTGGGAACCCATCTACTACACTAGACCCCGTAGGGCATTCTGCATGCCGCGTTCCCCTTATCAGCCCCCATCATCTTGAAACCCAGTTGCATCATCTATAGAGCCATCACAATGGGGGTTTGGGAGGCAGCCTACCACGTGAAAGTCTGATATTGAGAGGGTGGTGTAGTCGGGGAGACTGCCATCTTGTTTGGGCTCTATAACCATGTTTATGTAGGCTAAGGCTTTTATAACGGGCTATTTTGGTCTTCCTGCCACCATTTTAGGTACAGGTGACCTGGTGACTGGTGGAGGGGATTCCTAGTCTTGTATTTTTTGTGCTCACCTGGCCCCATAGTCACGTTTTTCTTTTTCTCCTGATTAGTTTTTTCCTTTTTGGGCTTCTGGTTGGAACAGGTGCACAATTAGGGGTCGTTGTTTGCAAAAAATGTAATTTGAGGCAGGTGCTTTTCAGTGGCCTGGAAAGTATTGCATGAGTTTACAGACGTTTGATTGGCATTGCCATTGGCGAACCACGTGGAAAGGGAGGGGGTGAATAACCTCTCACCTGGACTAGGCAATAAGTTCAAGGTTAGGTTTAGGAAGTTCAGTTGGTTAGATGTTAATACATCCAGTCATAGGCTGTAATGGAAAGTTAAGGTTGCAAACTCTTGAACTGCAGTACAATAGGAAGTGGATAGTTGTGGGTGGGGTAGGTTGGTGGGACTGTATGGGCAGGGTTAGGAGAATGTATAGTTTAGTTGTTATAGCAAGACTTTAATTTTTTAAGGTGGATTGCCAGTGGTGGCTCCTCCTTCATGGCAAAGGAGCGCCGCCCCACTGCAAACCAGCAAAAATAAAATGATAATAAAAGACTTTATTATCATTTTCTTTTACTGACTGAGCCAATGCCAGTTTAGGGGGAGTGGGGCAGGTCACGACAGAGAGGAGGAGTGATGGGCACTGTAAGTGCCCAAGTCGGTATGGCCGGTCTTTTAGGATGGCCAAACCGACATGCGCACTTAGGTTTCTCCAACTCAGCTGTATTCCACAACCGGGTGGAGAAACGGCACAGAATCCCTGTGCCTGAACGAGCGTCAGTCCAGCCCACTCAAGCCAATTCCGGCACTTCTCCCATGCTTGGTATATCATGAGTATTTAAAAAAACAAATGGTCCTTCGAAATCAATTTAATATAGGAAAAATAAATATAGCCCAGAATCAGTACTATATTAATTAGAAATGTCCAGCCGGACATGTAAATTTAATATTCAACGTAATGAATTGGCTATAGAACAAACAGAATAGAGTGGGACACAGTCCTGTGTCCTTCAACAGACAAAACATATAGAACATACAAAGAACAATCACATTTGTAAAGGATTTATCAGGCTAAACAACCAAGCTTTACGCCGATCGAGAAATGGGGGGCAAGCTATTTATAAGGTAAGCAGTCATGCACAACTTTTAACTCATGTGTTTAACATGCATGTTGTTCAACAAGTCCACGACGTTTCGATCTATTACATGATATCTAGATCATCATCAGGACTCATTAATAACAAGACTGAGAACGTAATGCCTGTAGAGTATTGGAAGGAACGGGAGGGGAAAGAAGGAGAAAATTACAATCTTGGCAGAGACATAGGAACAGTGTGACACAATTTGTACTCAGTACACCAAGGTCAGTATATACAGGTTATATCAGAAGGAACTAGCAATTCAAATCAAAGCAAAAAAGCGTTTAGACAGTGTCCAATAAGTTCACGCAACAACACCGTATCAAGATCAAGGTGGAGCCAGGGGTAAAAAGTAACAATTTAAAATATTGTAAAGTGACAAGATGCATTCTCAGCTAGAATTAAGTGAGCCAAGGTGAGGGATAGTGGGGAAGACACATAGCGCGAGATGGAGGAGCCATCGTGGTAGAAGTGTTTGTGACAGGCAAGTAGTTGGCTGAGTGAGTGCTGAGTAGAGCGACGAAGGGTTTACCGTGAACGAGTGCGATGCTCGGTCTGTCCATGCGTTGACGAAAGAGGATAAACTCCTGGACGGTATCCACGGGAGAACGATGAAGGAACGTCCAGGGTGTGGGACTTCTAGGAAGGGAAGCAAGCGGGTTGAGGTGGGGAATGGGGATGTGAGGATACAAACTCACCAGTTAGAGCAATTTAGAATGGACTCGACTAAAATTCTGTCGAGTAGCTGGTGAGTGGCATTGGACGCCGGTGCATGTGAATCCGGTCTTCCGCGTGGGATGAGGCAACTTGCCGATCACAAGAGAGGCCTGCGATGGAAGGGGGGAAGGGAGGAGGTTACGATGGAGAAATTATGCTGAGAGGGTGGAACAGCCCAAGGGAGCATGGCATGAGCTTACCTTCCTTGTAGTTGCTGGTGTGGGAAGCTCGCGAGTGACGAGCAGTTATTAGAGATTGAGAAACAGATAAAAGAATCAAGTTCAATAGCAGAAGGTAAAAAACTGATTGAGGAAATACAGAACACTGTGGACGACTTCCACAGAATTGAACAAAATTAAAAGTCTCTCAAAGTAAAAAAGGACATCAAGGCATATTCTGTTGAACGCACTTATCCATATTTACAGAAAGACTTCTATACTAATAGGACATACACGAATCCCCAAAACAGCAGACCTTGGGGACGTTTCAAAAGACGTAACACCTTAGTAGGTTTTTCAGATACTTCAGCAGAATCTTCTGAGAATTCTCAGAATCTTCTGAGAATTCAGACTCAGGTGAAGGAGCGAGCACTTCTTCCAGAAATCCAAATTTTTTAGGTAGAGGTCAAACAGAACAACCAAAACAGGGCTGTGTCAAACGAGCACAACGATGGTACAATCCACCAGGGGAACGACAGACCAGACAAAAATGTTACCAATGGTAGACCCTCAACCAAATATAACTCAGGATTTGACCACCATCCCCATCTTTAATTTATCTACACATAACCTTGCTAACCCTGAGTTATCACTTCTCAACAAAGGCCTGTCATTCGTCCCAACTACTCACCCCAATTTTCTTGAAATACATACCGAATTACTTAGATTTTTTAGAAGGCTCCGTCTTCATGCTTATTTTTTGCAGCAATTATTACTTTTGAAAAAATGGTGCTAATAGACCTTAATGCACTAAAGGACAAAAAACAATTTATCCCTTTCAATATAACATTCCAGGGAAAGAAAGCTATTGAGACTCTAAAAAATAACAACTCCCTTATCATTAAATCAGCAGATAAGGGTGGCGGTATTGTCTTGCAAGAATTAGACTCTTGCAAAGCTGAGATACTCCGTCAACTCCATAACACAGACCACTACTGTAGACTTCCTATGGACCCCACTAAGGAACTACAAAGGCTTATCCTTCAAATTACTACTGAGGCTAAAAATGATGGCTTTCTCAGCCAAAAAGAATTTCAATTTCTTAATGCAAAGTCACCCAGAATACCAGTTTTCTACACATTACCCAAAATTAATAAACACCTGACTGCTCCACCGGGCCGCCCCATAGTTTCGGGCTGTGGCTCCATATTGGAACCACTTGGCCAATATGTTAACTTCTTTATTAAAGACTTTGTACCCGAAACCCAGTGCTACATCAGGGATAGCATGGACATGATCAATATGGTGGAACATCTTCCCTTCAATATAACTGAGAATTTGCTCTGTTCTCTGGACGTTGAATCATTGTACTCCAACATCCCACAGGCTCTTGCCTTAACAGTGATTCAACAAACCCTTGACCTAAGGCCCAGACCACACAATGTCCCCACATTATTTCTACTCAAATTGCTTGAAATATGTCTGACTAGAAACTTTTTTAGCTTCGACAATACATTTTTCCAACAGGTCAAAGGCACTTCGATGGGTGCGGTTTTTGCCCCCAATCTGGCCATTCTCTTTATGGACTTTCTGAAAACCACCATCATTTTGACACCCAATAACCCCTTTCACTCTGGAGTCAAACTATGGCGCCGTTATATCGACGACGTCTTCCTAATTTGGCAGAACAATGGGGTTTCCTTAAACCACTTTTTACATTGGCTAAACAATAATTGTTTGGGTCTTCAATTTACACTCTCCTCTGATCAGTTCTCGATCCCCTTTCTTGACCTCACCATATACCATTCCAATGGCGAACTTTTTAGCAAACTCTACAGAAAACCAACTGAACGCAACACATTGTTGAGATATGAGAGTAATCAACCTGGGCTCTGCGGGACTCTTTACCCTATTCCCAATTCTTACGGATCCGACGTAATTGCTTCTCCATGGAAGATTACTTCCTGGAGGCTTCTGTGCTTTCGGATAAACTCAAAGCCCGTGGTTATCCCAAGCGCCTGGTTCGAAATGCCCAGAAACGAGCCTGGTACTGCCCAAGGGAAGTCCTTCTCTCACCCAAATCCAAAAGTGACACAAAAAGGATAGTTTGCGTCACGACCTTCTCTGCAATTTCCAACCCCATCCGCAAGTCTATCCTTAAACATTGGCCCACATTAAATGTAGGAATTCTGAACCTAGAAAGGCCATTGTTTGCTTTTAGAAAGAATCGCAACTTGAGAGACCATCTAGTACGAGCTGCAATTCCCAAAACAACACTTCCACTCACACTGGATGCACATTGGGGCCTCACACCTTTGACAGGGCATGCGAAGTGTGGCAACTGCAATATGTGCGAATGTACAATGGAAGGGAAAACCTTTTCTTTTGACAATATTGTGATTAAATCTAATGGTTTTTCCAATTGTAATACATGCAACGTAATCTACTTGATTCAATGTCCCTGCCACAAGAACTACATTGGGCAGACCACCCAGAAAATCAAAACAAGGATTGGACAACATCGCAGCAGGATCCGTTGCAACGTCCCAAATGCCCCATTGGTCGAACATTTCAACTATGCTGGCCACAAGGATAGCGAGATCAAGTGGACTGTATTAAAAATCATCAAACTGCCACCGAGAGGCGCAGACCTGGCAGAGATCCTTAACAGAGAAGAGCTCAAGTTGATCATCCGCTTGGACACTATATGAAATGGCCTCAACAGAAATGAGGACTGGATGACCTTACTTTAACACTGTCCTTTGTTGCTCACCCCTTCCTAATGCAAACTGTGCCCCAACTAATTCCCGAATAATATCTTTATTCTTAAATTGGTAAAAAATTATTTTAGAAGAACTCTGCTATGTCACTGTTCATCAGCCTCACATCACTCCCTCCACTGACCCAATTGGTCGCTACCAATTCCCCTCTCCTCACGTTGATTGTGCTCATAGCATGCACCCGGCATGCATGGCACACTGCCTCTGATATCCTCCATCCCTATTAGTGCAGAAATTGCGCATCATTGAGATATTGCTTTGTATGTTCCTCCTCACTACCGTAACATCACGTATATTAGCCCCTCCATACAACCCCTCCACTGACCCAATATGGCCGCCACTCTTTCCCTCTTCCTGACGGTTGCACTTTTTGCACGCACGTAACGCGCATGATCACGTGCCCGAACACCGTCTCTTTATACTCGTCACTCGCGAGCTTCCCACACCAGCGACCGTGCTCTTCAACTACAAGGAAGGTAAGGTTGTGATCGGCAAGTTGCCTCATCCCACGCGGAAGACCGGATTCACATGCACCGGCGTCCACAGAATTTTAGTCAAGTCCATTCTAAATTGCTCTAACTGGTGAGTTTGACACCTCGCGTTTCGTGCTTGTATCCTCACATCCCCATTCCCCACCTCAACCCGCTTGCTTCCCTCCCTAGAAGTCCCACACCCCGGACGTTCCTTCATCGTTCTCCCGTGGATACCGTCCAGGATTTATCCTCCTTCGTCAACGCATGGACAGACCGAGCATCGCACTCGTTCACGGTAAACCCTTTGTCGCTCTACTCAGCACTCACTCAGCCAACTACTTGCCTGTCACAAACACTTCTACCAGGATGGCTCCTCCATCTCGCGCTATGTGTCTTCCCCATTATCCCTCACCTTGGCTCACTTAATTCTAGCTGAGAATGCATCTTGTCACTTTACAATATTTTAAATTGTTACTTTTTACCCCTGGCTCCACCTTGATCTTGATACGGTGTTGTTGCGTGAACTTATTGGACACTGTCTAAACGCTTTTTTGCTTTGATTTGAATTGCTAGTTCCTCCTGATATAACCTGTATATACTGACCTTGGTGTACTGAGTACAAATTGTGTCACACTGTTCCTATGTCTCTGCCAAGATTGTAGTTTTCTCCTTCTTTCCCCTCCCGTTCCTTCCAATATTCTTACAGGCATTACGTTCTCAGGCTTGTTATTAATTAGTCCTGATGATGATCTAGATATCATGTAATAGATCGAAACGTCGTGGACTTGTTGAACAGCATGCATGTTAAACACATGAGTTAAAAGTTGTGCATGACTGCTTACCTTCTAAATAGCTTGCCCCCCATTTCTCGATCGGCGTAAAGCTTGGTTGTTTAGCCTGATAAATCCTTTACAAATGTGATTGTTCTTTGTATGTTCTATATGTTTTGTCTGTTGAAGGACACAGGACTGTGTCCCACTCTATTCTGTTTGTTCTATAGCCAATTCATTACGTTGAATATTAAATTTACATGTCCGGCTGGACATTTCTAATTAATATAGTACTGATTCTGGGCTATATTTATTTTTCCTATATTAAATTGATTTCGAAGGACCATTTGTTTTTTGAAATAGTAAACACCCCAGGTCCTTCTTACCTTACGGGTTCCCCTTGTTTATAAGTAATCTGGTATATCATGAGAGCAGCATTGTAATTGGGTGGGGAAGTTTGGCAGCCTGTTCTGTGTGCTGCGGGCTGTGTGTCAGAGGAACGCCGAGGCGGCCGGCAGAGTCAGGTAAGACTGTTTTATTTAATTTGTATTATCCCCTCCACACTTTATATGGCAGCAGCCGGCACTGCAGATTGCCCAGGAAATTATTGTGATGTGCACCTGTTTCAATAAAGCGGCCTTCTTCACACAATTCAAAAGATCAGTGGCCTGTGCTGCGCCCCTCTCTTCCAGTGCTTTAGCAGTTTACAAACCAGCTACCTTTCCAATCACTCCTTGACTTTATGCTTGTCATTGACGTTGTACAGTGTTCCGCTGCCTTTTGGCTAAGTTTGTACTGTAGAAGTTCCACATATACACTACTGACACCACTGACTACTTGGATGACAATCTTACCATTACAAGTGGCTCTCCATACACCCACAGCAAGGGCCTCTTTAGACAGAAGAAGACGTGCTAAAAAGAAAATAAGTAAAAGGCCTTTCCCATCTATGCTGTAAGGATTTGGGCCAATATCCCCACATCGGACACCTCAAACCCAGCTCCAAATGAAATTAGCAAACATCTGAATACTGAACTCTTTATAAAAAATAAATAAAAAATACATCATGATGTAGTGACAGTCACAAACCATCTATTCCTCCTATTACATGTTGATTGTGTCAGGCTCTGACCCTGTATAGAACTCATAGCCTTTCAGCTATTTTGGCACTATATAAATATTACATACATGTAAACAAATTGTTAACATGTATTAAAGATATAAGTTTTGAAGAGACGTAGATCAAACCTTTCCAACTAGTTTGATTAATAATATACTTTCTGTTGAGAGAAATTTAAATTATATGTTATTTTATCAGTGTTAATATTTATGTTGTTGTTGTGTTAATGATATCCACACCTAGAAAGTTGCTTTTTGTGAAGTCGCTTTAACAATAGCCATTTCCTGTGATTTCACCTTTTTGCAAATTAGAGGGGCATCACACAGTCCCTTTCTGCCCAGGACCCCAAAAGTCCTAGCACTGGCCCTGCCTTTCTGGGGAGTTATGGGTTTACTTCACCCGTACTGGCCTTGCTGTTGCTGGTCACGCTCGTCACCCCTGGAGGGTATTTTTCACCCACACAATTACAGTAATTTAAGGCCTCGCTTCATTTCTGGTCAGAGGCTCCACTCTGAGACCCCAGAAGGGGGCGGGCGGACGGCGGGTTTCCCACCACGCCCCTGCTCGCCCTGAAGCGGTATCCGTGCACTTTCAGTTATCGCTCGGAGTTGGCAGCGGGTCGGTGCTGTGTGCGCGCTGCTTGGGAGGAGCGCTGTTTGTCGCCCGGGAAGGACTCCGCTCGCGCCCTGTCCCTGCGGGCATCCTCCCGAGGCGCTCGCGCTGCTCGAGGCTGATGGCGGGAGGCTTCAGCGGCCGCAGTCCCCGTGCCTGAGGCGGCTCTACGTGTGTCCCGTACTTACGAGGCGAGGGGTCCGGGCAGGTGTCGGGACAACACAAGGAGGCGAGATGGAAGCCAGGCTGCTGCTGGTGGCCGCCCTCTGCTGCGAGTACAGCCTGATCACACCCGGCTGCTGTGCCATGAGACCCAACGGTGAGACCCGCTTTGTGTTTCCCTGCGCCATAGGCATTCAGCGACCCCTTTGTTCAGCAGCCTCCGGCGCCGTCCGTGTGCGAGCTGGGCAGAAAGTTGTCCACAAGAGACTGGGCACACGTCCCTTCTCTGTACTTCTCAGTAGTTGGTAATTCTGCAAGAGTACATTTGGAAGTAGTTTTGACAGCTTGGTATTTTTGTTATCTTATCTAACTGCCTGTGGCATTTCAACATTTATTTTTGAAAGAGGGGCAAAACGGCCTTCAGCGAGTTGTGGGATTTGTTTTGCCTTTTTGCAGCAGACGATGACAGAGCGGTTACCCCCCGAACACCGAAGCAATATCGCCTGCAGTTGCTTCAGGGAACCCATCTGGAGTTCCAGATTTTATGGTTAAAAGTTGCATGCTATAAAAAATATATATATATATATATATATATATATATATATATATATATATTGTGCATTGCTTTGGTCAAATTGTGACCTGGAACAGAAATAATGTCATTAATTTTTACATTTGATTAAGTGCCTTTAATCATACTCGTCGGTTACTGCAGCATTTGCTAGGCTCTTTATTTGAGTGGGGTTGCAGAATAACGTGATGCATGTTCATTGATAGGAACACACCGCTCTGCCCTTACCCGTTCCCTGCTGATGGTGCATGTGTTTGGAACTACTTTATTCTATACGGCACGTCATTGTGGTCTTGAAAAACAGTACATATTAGCACTCCGACCGCGAGGTTCCACAGAAGATAGAGTTTGGCACCAGAAGTTAATGTTTTAGAGCAAACATATTTAATCCCATTTAGACTCCTTTAAGTCCAGGTGGCATATATGCTGCTTTGTAAGACCCAAGGGCCATCTCATAGTTGGTCTTCCTTTTCGCATGATTCTAATTTATAAGCGACCAGAAGTTTTACAATGTACCTGAATCTGGCTTCCGTCTAAATGCCTTCCTCAGCATCTCAAACACTCATACATCTCTCCTTAAACAAGACCCCAGCAGCTTACACCCAGACATTTCTGTGGCCTTAAGGGTGTGTTTTCTGCCCTGTCATCTGTACTGCATCCCCTGGTCTGAGGAATTTGCATGAAAACCTCCTCGTCGTATAGCCATCCACTAAATCTTCATGTGGTTTCTATAGTTTGGCGTATTGAATTTCACGTCTGTCCTCAAACTTCAGGATGACATCGGATCTTGTTTATCATAGAATTTTCTATAGAAGCCGTATCAGTGTTTACCATGTTAGTAAAATAATTGTAGCTGTTCCATGTTGTCTCAGAAAAACGAAACTGAACACCCAGGTCTTACCTCTCATGCAATTGCAGTTTAACTTTATGCAATCCTAAACTGTATTAATTCCAAGACTGAGACCTGTTTTTAGGTCTTGTGTTAGACAAGATACTTTGATTTGATAAAAATATGTATAATATACTTACATATTGGGGCTTTCAGCCACCTCCCTTCACCCATTGGTCTGTTGTTGTCATACACATTTTGCTACAGCATACAGGATGGGGCAATGGGTCAGCCTGCTTCGGTTAACTTAATTTTGAGTGACTGTATTTTGTTGTCTCACAAGAAGCACATCCACACACTAGCTAGTTGAATTCAGTGCCAGTGTTTTTGTTTTTACTTTATAATTACTTAAGTGTTTCCTTTGTGTTTAGAGTCTAGTAGGACAGTTCTGATGTACATTCCATCTTTATCTAATCCCATCGACTGCCAATGCTGTTGTAAATTTATTTTGGATTTTTTTACTTTTCTGACTGCTGCTATTTCACAGCATAGCATTGTGTCCATTTGAAACTGTTCTGTATTAAGTTATCCTCCTTTTTATTTTCTTTCTTTTATTCCCTTCTATTATTTCGTCTTTCTTTCTCTTTAATTCTTGTCTTTCATTGCCGCCTTTTTTCTTTCTTTTTTCACTTGCTTTCTCCTTTCCTTTTTCTTTCCTTTCTTCTCTTTCCTTCTTTCGTTCATTCCTTCTTTCTTCTTCCACTTTCTTCTCTCCTTACTTTTTCTCATCTCCCTTCTTTCTCTTTCGTTCCCTTTTTCATTTTTTTCCTTCCTTCCTTCCTTCTTTCTTTACTTCTTTCTTAGTTTTACTTGCTTTCTTTTAATTGCCCTTTCTTTGTTTGTTTCTTTCCAGTCTGATTGACGTTTTAAGTAGTTCCATTCAGTGCCAGGGAGTACTATATCAATGTGTGTGTTTTTTTTGTTTTATTTACGTTTTTAGACAAAAAAATTGTTTTTTGGGCCTGAAGCAAATAATTTATTTTTGACAATTGATCCCAAACCATAAAGTTAAGCGAAAACCATGACAAAGTAAACAAAAATTGCCGGCAGGCTAGTGACCGGCCAACGTCAGACCTATAAGGCTTTGTCAAAGCTTGTTTTATTCTGGTGTATGAAATATAGAGAGTTGTCACTATTAGTAGATGCAAATAGGACTACTTAGGTGGACAGCTTTCAATTGTTTATACTTTAAAGGAAACTGTTTAAAAATGGGCAATGTGGGCGTGCACATAGGCACACATAGGTGGCAATCTTCAAAGGGCTTGTGTATAGATTTAATTATAAAACATGTTCAAGTGACTACCTATGTGTGCATGTATGGGTAGCTATGTTTGTAATAATTTATTACAAAATAAGCATTGGTAAAGCATAGAAATTGGCAGCCAATGCAAAACTTACCAGCTTCACCAAAACTTGTTACAGCTAGTTGTTTAGATAACAGACAATGGGTCCAGAAAAGTAGCATATTGGCTTGTGAATAAAAAGGCGGACAAGCATTGGTGAAGCCCTAAGACTGGCTTTATTGTAATGCATTTAAATAGAAGCATGCATATACAGAAAACCATCCACACATGCAGCCAGAACACACTTTACAGTACACATGCACACAAAGGCCAACATTTAGGGTGACGCCCACACAGAGACATACCTAGATGCATGCACACAGAAAAATTACATATAGACAGACACCCAAGTACACAGAGAAATAGAAAGGCACATAGACAACTAACTTGCAGGTATGCACACAGTCACTAAGCGCATATGTGTCCAAACGGATGGACTTACTTCTTCCCCTCATTTCTGACCCCCCCCTTGTACTTCTTCCTTTTTCATTCCCCTATCTTTCGTTTCTCACATTTCTTTCTCTGCCTCTTCATTACCTTCCTCTGTTTCCTGTTTTCCCTCATTTACCCTAGAAATACCACAACTTGCAGTTTTGCCAGCGTTTGTTTTTAAATGCAGGAGATTGTAAGAGGAAAACTGCAATACCATTGTAGCGTCTCAAAAACTGTGATTGATGTACTTTTGGATCTATATCTTTATTACTTTTGGATCTATATATTTGTTACTTTTACGTATTTATGACTTTTCTTTTAATTCAGCATATCCAACCCACTACCCTATTTTCCACCATATACAGCTCTCAATATTTCCTCTAGCTCAACTCTGAGTCATCTCAAATCTTTCTACTACCCTATAACAATATGTCAATTATCTCCACTCTCTCATTCATCACAGACCACTACTATGATCCCCAAAATAACCCTTTTGAGACTCTTTCCTACCGTACCCCACCCCTCCTTGCATCATCTCATACCTCTTTTTACATTTCCGATACCCCAAAACAAGCCTTTATAAACCCTCCCTCTGACTCTTCCCTCTCCACCTCCCTTTTACTCATCCCAAGCCTCCTCATACTGCTATGATCTCCAAAACAAACCATACAAATAAACTTGAAATCCTTCCCTTCTATCCTTTTCAATCCAAATAACAGACTAACATGTCCACCACTCAAATTAATTTCATATTTCACTATACTAATTCACCACTAATACTTTATGGGTTCTGGAGTAGCGTGCTACTTGCCGAAAAAGCACTTCAACACCTCATCAGTGGTAGCAAGCGCTATATAAATGCAAGCCTTTTTTCCTCTTCTATCCCTCCACTATCCTTCTCAATCCAAATAACTGACTAACATATCCACCGCTCAAATTACTTTCATATTTTTACTATACTGATTCACCACCAATCCTTTATGGATTCCAGAGTAGCGTGCTACTCGCCGAAAAAGCAATTTGATGCCTCGTCAGGGGTAGTAAGCGCTATATAAATGCAATTACAATAAAATGTTTGTGGCTTCATTCATGCTGTACTTTAAGGACTTAGCAGAATTGCATATGAAGTTTACACAAAGCTACTACCTAGAAGAATGAGGGATGTCACTGTTGCAATGGTACGGTAGTGCTCCCAAGTTATTTCTTTGCTGTTGTATTGACTACCATATTGACTACTATTGGAGAATGACACTTGTTCTTATCGGCATTACATTGTTAAAGTGAGGATTGGGTTTCCCTACTACTTTAGATTTTGACAAGGTGCCTCCTTAGCACTGGCCTTCGTGAAACAGCTTTCAGCACAGATGTTGTTCTCTGACGTCCTGGCATAGTCAAACTTCCACTTTTTTTTTCTAGGCGCTACCCTCATGCTGTCTGTTCCATCCAGCACTAGTGGACTGTTTTTGTCTATAACCTGTGCAACATACAAATGATAGGACACACTGCAACAAGTGATAAGCAGATGCATTTAGTGTGTGTAACACACCAACAACAGGACACACTGAAACATTTGGTAAGCAAACACATTCAGTGTGTGCAGCATAACATCGATAGGACACACTGCAACAAGCGCATTCAGTGCAACATGCTGCCAATAGGACACACTGCAAGAAGTGGCGGGCAGATGCATTCAGTGTGTGCAACATGCCAACGATAGGACACACTGCAAGAAGTGGTAAGAAGGAGCATTCAGTCTTTGCAACATACAACGATAGGACACACTGCAACAAGTGGTAAGAAGGAGCGTTTGGTCTTTGCAACATAGCAACCATAGGACACACTGCAACAAGTGGTAAGACGGAGCATTTAGTCTTTGCAACATACCAACCACAGGACACACTGCAACAAGTGGTAAGAAGGAGCATTTAGTCTTTGCAACATACCAACCACAGGACACACTGCAACAAGTGGTAAGAAGGAGCATTTAGTCTTTGCAACATACCAACCACAGGACACACTGCAACAAGTGGTAAGAAGGAGCATTTAGTCTTTGCAACATACGATAGGACACACTACAACAAGCGGTAAGAAGGAGCATTTAGTCTTTGCAACATACCAACCACAGGACACACTGCAACAAGTGGTAAGAAGAGCATTCAGTCTTTGCAACATACAACGATTGGACACACTGCAACAAGTGGTAAGAAGGAGCATTTAGTCTTTGCAACATACCAACCACAGGACACACTGCAACAAGTGGTAAGAAGGAGCATTTAGTCTTTGCAACATACCAACCACAGGACACACTGCAAAAAGTGGTAAGAAGGAGCATTTAGTCTTTGCAACATACCAACCACAGGACACACTGCAACAAGTGGTAAGAAGGAGCATTTAGTCTTTGCAACATACCAACCACAGGACACACTGCAACAAGTGGTAAGAAGGAGCATTTAGTCTTTGCAACATACCAACCACAGGACACGCTGCAACAAGTGGTAAGAAGGAGCATTTAGTCTTTGCAACATACGATAGGACACACTACAACAAGCGGTAAGAAGGAGCATTTAGTCTTTGCAACATACCAACCATAGGACACACTGCAACAAGTGGTAAGAAGGAGCATTCAGTCTTTGCAACATACAACGATTGGACACACTGCAACAAGTGGTAAGCAGGCGCATTCAGTGTTTTCATCATGCCAACGATAGGACTCACTGCAACTAGCGGCGGGCGGATGCATTCAGTGTGTGCTTTTCTGTTCAGATACGCAGGGGGTTTCGGATTTGAGGCTCTGTGCTGTACTATTACTCTAAATGTAATCTGTAATACCCCTGTCTGAGTTGTTGTTAGGTTGGGAGCAGGTATCAAGGTTCAAAGGCAGCAAAGCTAGTCACTGTGCACCTTACCTTCCGACTCCGCAGCCCACCAAGAGAACAAATATATTCTCTGTCATTTCACGAGTTGGCATAGAGTTAAACTGAGATATGAAAGTATTTTACTTTCTCAAACTTTGCATTCATTAAGGTGTGTAGATGTACATATGTTCTTAAACTAATAAGGACTACTTTTGGTTTTTTTGGTAACTAAATAATGGTTATTAATTATTACCAAACGCTCTCATTTTAGCAGATACCTCGCACAGATTCAAATATAAATCTCGCCATTTGCATGGAGATGTTTACCCCAGAGACACAGCCCACTGCGCTATTTTGCCAGGACTGGAACGTGTTACCTGCAATTACACAAGGACCCATGCTATGAACAAATGAACCCTCTGGGGTATCTTCTCTAAATTCAGTGATCGCTTCAGGTTACACACAACCCTCGGTCTCAATCAGGCAAGTTAACTGTAAGCTGTGTCTGAGACCTGTGGCCACAGGTCAGGCGCGCGCACAGTTTCTCTCAATATTTCTCGCATTAAGCTCCTGAGTTATCCTGCCTGAGATTTGCTTGATACCCATAAATGTCTTCAGCGTGTGCATTAACCCGCAGAGTGCGCAGGCTAGAGGCAATAGGTAATGTTTCCGTTTACAGCACTAGTTGTGGGGATTTGATTGTATGGGGGTGGTTGGGTGGGCAACTGGGCCTCGGTGTGGGTGACCCAATTTTAACGTAAAAATGCACACGCAGCAAATTTTGCAAATTCCTTTATCACCCTCACAATTCTAGACTGTTCATCAAATAAGACTTGTATCTTATCTGGGCGACCACGACTTCCGAAAAAACAAACTAGTGACGTGATTTGTCCAAACAGGTCACTGTTCCTCCTGCGAACTTGTAACATGTCGGAACGTGCCCTGCTCAAGAACCACTGTGGAGCTGTGTATCTCTGCTCTCTGTCTGCTAAAAGTAAACCGCCTCAGACGCACTTCCTGTAAACAACCCAAGAGACTTAACACCTGCCAGGCTGAATCAAACCTGTTTTGCATTCACGCCTCTAATCCAGAGAATGATATAAATCGGGGCGCTTCATAGTACATGTTGGGATACAAACTCCCTTTCCATCGACTGCTTGCGTTAAAAGTTCCTTTAGCGCCTAAACTAGGTGGTCACATGGCACCCACTAGTGATTTATGAATTCCTACATACGATTAAAATGTGAATTCTGAACCTCTGAACATTTTCAGCAGCTAGCTTGCAAACTAAACCTTACAAAAGCAGTGATTTGATACAGCAACGAAGAAATGTCTAGCATAACAGCCACTCTTCCCTGATGTGGTTTGTGGTATGGCTAGCTGCAGTCTCCATAAACACAGTTTGAACAAGTGTGTGTGATTATACGCGTGTTTTGTGGTAACTACCTGATGCCCAATGTGTGTGCTTAGCCACATGCTTTCTGTTAACTCTTTAATGTGCCTTGTCTTCCTCCATGAAAACGTAACCGGCAATGTTTGTTTCACCCAGTTAATTTCTTACTCCCCCCCCCCCCCCCTCTTATTTTGTCTGTGGTGTACCACCTTTCATCGGTTTGCATTCAAACGGAGGACGCTGTTAATGGAAGGTGGATGGCCGTGTCTCCACAGGGTGACATGACGGGGGCAGGTGCTTAATGTTTCTCACAGCAAACCCAACAAGATGATGGACGGAGTGCTGAAACTTTTCAACCACTCACCCCCATTCAAGAGATCTGGGTTAAATCCATTGTTGTTTTGCTCACTATGCCATCCCAGTTTAGACCCAGCCATATGCAAATCAGTCTTAACCCTGATCCTCATGAGAACAGTACAGCCCGAACTGCCAGGTCAGGTTGTCCCTGAACCAGAAACAAGTATCCTGGGGCCAGGTTTGTGGTAACACCCCATATCAGCCAGGGTAGCTTGAATCAAGTGGCACAGTGAGCAAGAACAATGGATTAAAACCATATCATTGGCTGGGGGTGAGTTGTTGAAAAGTTTCAGCGTCTGTCCATCATCTTGTTGAGTTTGCTTTGTTCACACTAAGTTGGCAGGGTATGCCTAGATGTGCGTCCCATGCTCGCTAATCCACTGGATTCTAGCTAGCCTGGCTGATGAGAGGCAATGCCCCGAAACTGGTCCCAGGATGCTTGTTTCCGGTCTAGGGAGGACCTGGCAGCTCGAGCTGGACTGTTCCCATGAGGAGCAGGGTCAAGGTTAATTTGCATATGACTGGGTCCAAACTGAGTTGACATGGTGAGCAAAACGACAATGGATTAAACCAAGATCTGTGAACGGGGGTGAGAGGTTGAAAAGTTTCAGCACTCCAGCCATCATCTTTTTGTTTAATGTTACTCACCAGCCTTGGAATGTTAAGTACTTTTCCTCTTAATTTGTTCACCACCAGAAACTCGTGACCAGAGTAGGATCAGCCCCAAAGGCCTGCGTGCTAGTGACATCCGTGCCATGGGGGCAGTTAAGGGGGCTGCAAGGTTCCTTCTTCGCAACAAGGGGAGTGTGTTTGTCGTTCTACTGGACTTGTGCGGAGGGGCACGGCATTTGCCTGCGATACTGGGTGGTGGGAGTCTAAAATTTCCTCACCATTGCGGGGTGTACGGTGTATTTACCCCCCGCAATAAAATGTGATAAGCACTGGCGAGGTGTATTATGATAATGGTTTTAAGGAGGGTGTGTCTGGTGCCAGTGGAATGTGGGCCGTATCCTGGACATAAACAGCATTCTTGATGTCATAGATGGCTAGAACCATTGACCCAAACAAAAGAAAATCTGATTGGAGCAGTTCTGTGCTACAGTCAGTTAGCAGAACTAGTTGGCAGCCTGCCTCCAAGGTCGTGACACATAATGTGCCTACCACTACGTGTTAGAATTTATTTTTCAGAAGCTGATAAATATTTACACATTTGCCTGTTATAGACGAATGTCTGCTAAAGAGGGACTGCTGGGAAATATAAACAGATACATCTCTAATCATCTTCTCTGCGAAACAGCCTATACAACGTGGTGGTTACCATGCATATGCCTTTACCACCACATACGTTTTTACCATGCATATACCTTTTCCCTCGCGTCTTTACAACAAAATATAACCAGTTTGCAGGTAAGGGAGATTGATACATTATATTCTTCCGGTTTGGTCCCGCAGTACGGACGGATTTGGCGCTCGCTCCTCTGTTGGTAGTGCGTTCTCACTAGCAGGGCCATGCCGGCAACTATTATCCGAGGTTCAGTCGCTGTGATGGCAAAGATTGAGAACGCAGTCGCGAAAAGCTTTTCTCTTCTTTGCTTATTTCATACAGGTACAAATACTCAACAAGTTTTTATCCGTGCTTGGACATTGATCACGGGTTACATTCATTTTGTCCCTCACCATTGTTTATTCCCCTTTGAAATGTCCTCACTTCCATATTCTACCCATGGTATTATGGGAGATGAAGTTCATTCAAATGTCCTCAAGGGGCTTTGTTGCAAAGTGCTGATGTGCTAATATCATCACAACATTTTATTAATTAAAAGTGCTTGTGCTTAGTGTAATGTGTGAAAGTTCCTTAAAAACAAATTAAAAGGCTCAATTTAGGCAGTTTTTATGAAGACATATTTTGTAACATTTTTTCATTCTAAGGCTGTTGCACATAGATGTTTCTTTTTACGTTATAAACGTGCAAAGACTTTCCTCCCCAATGTGATATTTCAAGTCTAAGAAATTAGCAATTTTCAGGTAAAGCCATATCTCATTTGTGATGCATCTCCAACCTTGCCTTTCTAAAATTATTTTCCCTTCAATGGGCTGAGTCTTCTGTTCAGTTTTTGTTTTCTGTCATGTCCTTTTCAAATCGCTTTAGTGCTTGCCTAAAGATTGATTAAGTCTGGCACAGATTTTACCGATCTTGAATTTTAATGCTTTCTTGCCCTCCAGTTGGCAGCAGTTATGTAAGAATTACATGATATCGAGTTGCTAATTATCCTCATTTTTATTGTAAATGTTTTAATTCTACTGGATTTTGTTTTTTAAATTTGTTGGGGTTGCGTCTCTCCATCAGGTTTCTTGTCTCTTGAGAATATTCTATTCCTGTGATTTGCGATACGGCCTACTTGAATAGAGTCGATACATAAAATAATATAATGAAGGGGCTCCTACCCCACTGGTATGCATATAGATGACCGGAGCACATAAAATGATGATAACGTCCGTGAATTTCAGGGTCAGAGTGCAATGTACAACCTGCATATTCCATTCCACACAGTTATGTTTCAAAATACATTTTACATCACATAGGGATAGAGGAAAGTACATATTGGAGAATAACATAAGATCAAGCAATAGGGGGTTTCCTCATTTATGTGACAGAGAATAGTGGCCATTTTGCTAGTTGCAGTGAAGTATGTCAATCCTGAAAAGTTGCATAATTCAGGTAATATGCCGGTCAAGTGACCAAATACATATATAGATGCATATCTGATATTTTACATTCCATTGTTCCGAGCTAAGTGGCTAAACCTGAACGTCACCTATTTGATAATCAAACTTAAACACACTCACATTGTTATTCTGAGCCAAAGCCCCTATTTAAAACATCAACGCATACTTATTCCAAACGTGTGAAGGAAATAATGGTGCAAGATATTTCATGGGAAGGTCTGTCAACTCAAATTCTTCTCAAATTAGTCAAAAGGGGATGGGAACATCCTAGTTCATGTAGCACACTAGTACAACCAAAATTAACGCAAACAAATCCAAAATATAAACCTGGGACACCGAGCATCCTTCAATTGAAGGAATACTAACAATAGAGGGGATTACCACAAGCTACCAGGTAAAGAGTAGGATTATCGCAATTTACATAAAGTAGTCATGTATTTCCAAAGAATATTTTAACTGACTCGGGATACTGTAGACACTGACAGGGAAAGAGAGTCAAACATCACACTGTGAGAGTGTACTCATCCAGTATGCATGAATAGTCCCTCGTCCGCATTCAAACCATGCAGAGATTTGCTGTCTAAAAGAGTGATATATTCTGACTCCAGAATCCTCAGCTTCTTCTCCCTGTCATCCCCTCTCGGGGTCAAGGCAATTCTGTCAATTCCAGAGTAAGACAAGGTGTCAGGATTTTTTTTTTTGTATGCTCACTGCACCAGTGTCTAGCAGTAGAGTAATTGGGGTCACCATTCCTAATGACCCTCAAGTGTTCTAGGATTCTCCTTCACTGGGAGAATGTTTTTATTTTTTTTTTACTTTTATTTTTATTTATTAGATTGCACCATAAAAAAGAAACATACATGCCTTGCTTTACAAGTCAGCAATAATTGTTACACATACAAAATATGTCTCTAAGCTTCTACGTGCCAGAGCTCACTTTGAAAAAATAAAACAAACCATTTGTTGGGTTATAACACCAAGTGGTCACAGCAGAAATATATATTGCACAAAACAGAAACATCTCTGAATTCCTCTAATATAAGCTTGCTAAGTCAGGCAACAGGAACATAAATTGATATCCTCACCGCTTGATTAGCATATCTAACATTGCCCCAGCGCATCTGGTTCAGCAGGAGGTGGACTTGCATTCTGAGGAGCCTGTCTAGCAAGGTACGTTTGGTACAAACCCCAGACATTTTTAGGTCGGCTACAAGGGGAAGTAACTCACAATACAGTTCTGTCTGCCTGTTGCAGTATAACCTATCACGCGACCACTCCTGCATGGTAGGGGTAGGGCCGCTCTCCCAGCGCATGGCCAATCTACGCCTAGCAATAAGCATGCCCATTTCAACTAGTCGCCTAAGTCCTTTTTTGATTCTCTTAGTGTTTCCCAGCCAAGCTATTATAGGGTCAGGAAGCAAAGGCATCTCAACGATATCGCTCAGCGTCTGGAACACCTTTTCCCAGAACTTAGCAATCAACGGGCAAGTCCAGGCCACATGCAGAAAGTCCGCCGGACACACCCTGCATCGCTCACATTCAGCTGACTCTCGCAGTCCATATGTAACCGTTCTGGGGTGTAGTAAACTCTCTGCAGATATTTAAAATGAATGAGGCGGTGCCGCCCATTTAGGGACACTCCTCTCGTCACCTCGCAGCAGTATCTCCAAATGTCATCAATGTTTATACCCAGGTCCTTCTTCCACTCTAGTCTAGGCTTTGTGTAAAAGTGTTTGCGGTAAGCCTATGCAATGCCATAGGCCCTAGACACCAACTTTACAGGAGTTTCTGCCTGGAGTATAAGTGTAAGTGGGGTAACCTCGGGGGGCTCAGCCATATCATCACCCAGAATCTCGCGAAGAGCATGTCGCACCCTATGGAACTGAAATTGCACTAATAGAATGGGAGTAGTGCCCGCCGGTACTGCTTCATCCCACGTATGTGCTTTCCCATCCAGGAAAATATCGGCCACCACTTTGATGTTCAAAGTTTGCAGTGGCCTTGTCACCGCCCTGTCTCCACACACCTGCATCCAGGAGCACCAGTCCAGGAGAGTGAGCGGGGAGTAGAGGATATTGCAGTCCTGCCGTTTGACCAAGTCCCGCCAGGCATGGACCATGGAGTTTATAGAGTCGAGAATTCCTGTGCGGCGATCTGGGGGACGGAACAAACTCGTGGGTAGTTCGGAGGGAGAGACTGCTACCTTCTCAACATGTAAATGCAGAGGATCTTGCATCTGGTGAATCCAGTGAAATGCGTGCAAGCTTTGCGCAACCCTATGATACAGGTCTAGATCCGGGGCTCCCAGCCAACCTAAATAGTAAGGGAGAGTTAAGACCTTCCACTGTATTCTAGGCTGTTTGCTTGCCCACGCCAGTTTAGTTAAAATAGTGGTGATAGTTTTGAAAAAATGAGCCGGGACGACGATTGGTATGTTTAAAAATAGATACCTCGGCAGTATCACCATCTTCATCAACGAAACCCGCCCCAAGAGCGATAAAGGTGAATGGGTCCATTGTTCCTTATCGTCTTGCTTAGCAATTGCCCTCCCTTAGTTCTCCTTAAATACTACCTCCGAGTCCGTATGAATTTGCACACCCAGATAGCGCACAGGCTCCGTGGTCCTGGTTAAAGGAAAGTCCAGGTCTATGGGAGTAGTAGTAGCCGTCAATGGGAATATAATGGACTTAGTCCAATTAATTTTCAACCCGGAACTGGGAGAATGGTGCTGCCCTCATACCTGCGGCCACAGGGATGTACCAAGACATATACACAGTAATCACTGTTACATGTGGTACATTTCTTGATTTTGCCAGTTTTGCATGTAGGTAGTAAAAATGTCTTTGTATTTTTGCTGGTCCTGCATGCATTTAAATGCCCACACCTGTAGAAACCGTGTTTTTCCTGTAACCATCCTCTCTGCTTTTGTTTGCCCATATGGCTATTCACCAGCATGTCCCTCAGGGACATCGATTTCCGGTAGGTCAACAGGGGATGATGATTCACCTTTTCACCTATAACAGGGTCACTCTTGACTAGGTACCAATGCCTGTTTATCATGTTTCTTATGGTGGGGGATTCAGTGTTAAAAGTGGTGATCATCCTCAATTTATCACCCTCGCTCTCGTCCTTCTGTTTCTTGACCAGAAGGCTTTCTCTGGGGAGGTTGGCTGCATTGGCAGTTCGAAGTAGCTTGGATGGATAGCCCCTAACCTTCGGATCACCCTCTTCTCTTCCTCCTCAAAAGCCTGTAGCATGCTATAATTTCTCTTGGCCCTCAGAATCTCACCAAATGGAATGCTCCACTTCAGTTTCTGCGGATGGTGACTGTGAGCATGTAATACATTATTGCCTGAATAGATTTTCCTAAAAAGGCAAGTCTATATGGTGTCATTCTCAATCCTGACAAGAACGTCCAGTAAATCTATTTCTGTCTTATGTATCTTGTGGGTAGAACATAGGTTCAGGTTGTTAGTCGAGATGCGTGCTAAGAACCTCTCTAGTTGCACTTGGGCCGAACCCAGATCCAGAAAATTATGTGCTTCATCATATGTTCATTCGCCTCAGTCCGCACATGTTTCTCCTCCCACCAGCCCATGAATATTCCTGCGTAGCTTACCATAAAGCAACTGCCCTTTGTGGTCCCGACCAGTTGTCTATTCCATGTGTCTTCAAATAGAAAAAAAATGTTTTCCAAACAAAGCAGGAGCATGTCAATTAGCATCATGGAATGACCGTACAAATAGATTGATTTGTTCCTGAAAAAATGTCTACATGCTAAAATTCCTAAATCATGCTTGATGCAAGTGTACAGAGAGACAACGTCTCTTTACTCTTATAACCATAAAATAAAAATTGATGTTTTGTACTCTTTAAAAAAACACATAAAATAAGTAAGGGAGCTGCAGAATGTAACCGTTTTAAAGCACGATTTGTTTCCGAGCAGCTCCACGAGAGCGATCGGAAGGTGTGAATGAGGGTAATCGCTCTTTATGTCGGCCTGCCATGTGGTGCAGGAGTGTGTGTGTTTACGGGCAGATGGCAGGGTAGGGGCGGAGTAGTAGTGAAAGCATACACTGCAAAGTTTTCTTGTTCAGGGGACACTCACTCGGAGTTCTGCTGATGGCTGGGGTGCCCAGCTGAAATTGCATTTGTTTACAGGTTGGGGGAGAAATCCCCTTTGGAGATGGGCCCTCAGTTTGATGTTGCCTGCATCTGTTTAGGTTGTTGTAGCAGAGTGTGTCTTCAGTGGCATGCGTCTTTCTAGATCATTAGTGAGTGAGTCATGAATTTTCTCGCTTTCTCTTGTTGTACATTGTTTACCAGCAGTCTGAACGGCAGATATTTAGTCAGGATGGCTGCATGAATCACGACCCACACGTCTTTGTGCTCTGAGCAGAACATCGCAGGAATCCGCTTGAATTTCTTCTCTACCCGCAGTATAATCACGTTCACATGTCTGGGTCAAGGAATGGAGGGCGTCCGATGTCTGCCACTGAGCTTTTTAGGTCAAAGCTACTCCTTTGCTAACAACATCTTCAGGACACCGCAAACGCATTCCACCCCTTTCTTACCATTGGCTTTGGGGTTTGTAGCTCACATTTGCTTGCTTTCTATTTGCTGGCTTTATTTCTTTTAGGCTGTCCGACCTGAGTTCGCCTCTTCCCTTGCCCAAAAGATATTTACTGTATTCTGCCATCACCACTGAATTTCTGTAAACAGGCCTTTAAATCTTGTTCTTATCTTGTCACATTTGATGTGCATTCAAAGACAGAGGTCAAATGTCAGGCTCCATCTTCCAGGAAGCTTGATGTTTACTTTTCTTACTGTGACTTCAAAGTGAGAGGATTAGTGTGACAATTATGCTGGCTACACGATGCTACTTTTTTTTCTAGAACAAAACATTTAAATCTCTGTTAATAAACTGTGCAGATATTTCAGAATATGAAATCCATACACTAGATGATGACATTTCCACACATTGCTTGTGCACTGTATACCTTTATCAGTAAAACTGTATGTCTTTGCAAATGTAATTGTCTTTTCAATTGAGGATCTGTTGTGTGTAATGGCAGTGCGCTACCAACCATGCATACTCCACTTTAGCCCACTCAATTCTTCTCTGCACCCCTCCACACTGCGTCACTGCACTCTACTCTGCACCACTTCATTCAACGCCTCTCTACACCACTCTACTCTGCCAATGCACTCTACCCCACACTACCCTACTCTTCACCACTGCACTTTTCACCACTGCACTCTTCACCCCTGCACTTCAAGACACTCATATGTATTCTACACCTTTGCACTCTACACCTTTGCACTCTACACCTTTGCACTCTACACCTTTGCACTCTACACCTTTGCACTCTACACCCTTGCACTCTACACCCTTGCACTCTACACCCTTGCACTCTACACCCTTGCACTCTACACCCTTGCACTCTACACCCTTGCACTCTACACCCTTGCACTCTACACCCTTGCACTCTACACCCTTGCACTCTACACCCTTGCACTCTACACCCTTGCACTCTACAGCCCTTGCACTCTTCAGCCCTTGCACTCTACAGCCCTTGCACTCTACAGCCCTTGCACTCTACAGCCCTTGCACTCTACAGCCCTTGCACTCTACAGCCCTTGCACTCTACAGCCCTTGCACTCTACAGCCCTTGCACTCTACAGCCCTTGCACTCTACAGCCCTTGCACTCTACAGCCCTTGCACTCTACAGCCCTTGCACTCTACAGCCCTTGCACTCTTCAGCCCTTGCACTCTTCAGCCCTTGCACTCTACAGCCCTTGCACTCTTCAGCCCTTGCACTCTTCAGCCCTTGCACTCTTCAGCCCTTGCACTCTACAGCCCTTGCACTCTACAGCCCTTGCACTCTACAGCCCTTGCACTCTACAGCCCTTGCACTCTACAGCCCTTGCACTCTACAGCCCTTGCACTCTACAGCCCTTGCACTCTACAGCCCTTGCACTCTACAGCCCTTGCACTCTACAGCCCTTGCACTCTACAGCCCTTGCACTCTACAGCCCTTGCACTCTACAGCCCTTGCACTCTACAGCCCTTGCACTCTACAGCCCTTGCACTCTACAGCCCTTGCACTCTACAGCCCTTGCACTCTTCAGCCCTTGCACTCTTCAGCCCTTGCACTCTTCAGCCCTTGCACTCTTCAGCCCTTGCACTCTTCAGCCCTTGCACTCTTCAGCCCTTGCACTCTTCAGCCCTTGCACTCTTCAGCCCTTGCACTCTTCAGCCCTTGCACTCTACGCCAACTCACTCTGAAAGAATCTACTCCTCTATGCCACTGCACTGTAACTCACTCTATTCTACTTTGTGCCATTCCACTGTATGCCTCTGCAATCAACCCTGCACCACTCCACTCTACCCCACTGCACTCTAAGCCACTTTGTTCTATTCTATGCTGGTGCACTCTGCGCCACTTTACTCAAGACCAATACACTGTACACCACTGCACCCTATGTCAAATTCTCACTGCACGCCAGTATCCTCTACTTTGCAACACTCCACACTATGTCACTGCTCTCTGTGCCACTCTACTCTACGCCATTGCACTCTGTCAATTTACTCTGCACCATTCTATTCCATTGCACTCTTCAGTAATGCACTCTGCAACACTGCCCTCTCTGCCACTGTACTCTGGGCCACTGTACTCTGTGCCACCCTGCTCTGTGCCACTGCACCCTGTCACTGCACTCTAGCATTCTACTCTACACCATTCTACTGCATTGTTTGCCAATTCACTCTATGCCACTCTAATCTACTGTGCAACACTGCACTCTGCGCCTCTTCATTCTAAGCTGCATCATTCTACTCAATGCCAGTGCACTATACCCAACACTGCTACGCACCTCTGCTCTACTGTACTCCGCACCACTTGATTCTGGACTACTCTTCTCTACGCCATTTTATTTTACTCTGCATCACTCAACTCTACGCAAGTCTATTGCACTCTTCACAATGCGCTGTACACCTTTCTACTCTGCACCATTCCACTCTACACCGCTCTAATCTATTCTGCACCACAGCTCTCACGCCATTCTACTCCTCTGCACTCTACCCTGCACCACTCAATTGTGAGACACTACTCCATTAAACTGTACTCTACTCTGACCCTCTACTTCACTTCACTGTACAATACTTTACTCCACTCTATGCCACTCTACACTACTCCACTCTACAATGCTCTACGCAACTCCCTCTACGCCACTCCATGCCACTTTACTCAACTCATCTATGACCCTCTACTCCACCCTACTCCATTGCTTCACTGTATGCCACTCCACTATATGCCTCTCCACTCTACAGCACTCTACTCAACACTCCATGGCACTCTCCTCCACTCTACACCTTTCTACTCTACGACACTCTACTACCTTTACACCACTCTACGCCACTGTCAGTCCACTTTACTGAACTCTACTCCATAACACTCCACTCCACCTTACGACACTCCACTCCACCTTACGACACTCCACTCTCCTTTACCCCTTTAGCCGTGCAGCAGTCACACCGATGAACAACATGGCTAACATATTGGCAAAACCAATAGCTCTTGCATATGGGGAGATCTGTTGGTTTTGCCAGTGCTGACTTCCTCTTTTGCACTTGATGGCAAACGAGTGTATACAAAATTTTGCAAAATACTTTTACAGATTTTTTTTTTTTTCCAACTTCGACCCCTTTCTGTGGGAAGTGTTATCGCTTGAGACTTTCAACTGAGAACTTGGGGCTCGCGTTGGAGTGAGATAAGACGGACCATCTCCCAGCGTTCCTGAGTTAAGTCTCAATTTATTTCCTCTGAACTGTGGCGGTATACTTACGGGGCTGAAAAAGGCGTTTTGTTTTTTCAGGGAGCAAAACATTCCCCCTCGCACTCGGCTATGGTAGGTACATGTTTAAATGGTAACGGACTCAAAAAGACAAAATGCAACTCTTTAACCAGAGATGTTCTATTTTCATCGAATTGAAAAATACTCTCCTTATAAAGAGTTGCATTTATATACATTTTCAATTCCACCTTGGCTTGGAGGAGTAGAGCCAGCACGCCGGCCCCTTGACCCTTTCACCGGAAGCGCTATGCACAACATTTGTCCCTGATAGCAGAACAATGTACACGCATTTTATGCAGTCCATCACAAAGTCGTCCCTCCTAGCAAATAGCACAATCGTGCACTATTACAACGTGCTTAGCTGCAGAATCAGCAGAGAAAGTTAAGTATACCTCTTGCAACTCATGAACCAATAACTAATTCCGACTTGCTGGCAGGGATAGAGCGAATGTCCTGACCAGCCTGGCCCCGTCTTGCTTCCTTTAACAGCCAGCCTCCTTCCTGTGAAACGCTGCCCGGGGTAGAGTTTGACTTCTCTAACATGGACTGATTCTTCCAAGGCCTCATCAAGTCTTGGCTTCCTTCCCTGCAGGACTTGGACATTTTTGATGTGCAGTTAGAACTGGGGAACAGGTTCGAGTCTCAGCGCCGGCTCAACATTGTGTGATTTTGGGCAAATCACTTAATTTTCCCGAAATTAAACCGTGTGCTTGTGTAATGTAACTGGTGTTCGTGTAAATCGCTTCAGTACCTTTGAGTCGCGTTCGCGCTATATGAGACTGCGAAAAAAAAAAGATAGGATGGGGCAGGGAGAGGTTGGGGAAAGTAATACTACTCTACATCCTCACAAATCTCTACCTGGAGAACTCTGCCTAAACCGGCCATGTCTCTTTTGGGCTGGGAACTCCATATTAGGGATGGGGTGGTGTGAATATGGGTAATATCCACTTCAAAATGGTGCAGGTAACTGAAAATCAGTGGGGAGAGGGGCTTCGTGCACTACATGCAAATACTGAAACACACCCAAAAAAAAGACTTCAAGCAATTGCTGTTCGCCAGCGTTATACCGAAATCCACTACTCACCACAAACGGACGCCAATCTATTCCAGCTAAGCCCTGGAGTAAGTCAAGAACCGACCCATCCAGTCACTGGTACTGCATCACTCGCACATGTATAAATGGAGGCAAGGAAACATACGGGGAAATAAATGGAAAAAATGCCACATTCCTAACAAGGTTAATTATATATATATATATATATTTTTTTTTTAAATCAATACTTTTTGCTATAAGTAATAATATAAATATTACAACAAAGCTTCAGTCGCAGGCTGCACACCAGTTACTGCTAAGCTCACTACAAAATCAACCAGAAGTACAGTTTTCCCATGTACAGAAGCACGTCATACATAAAAGAAATTGGTTCACCATGTCAGTAAAATATCTTAGTTGCTTTGACCCTCATTCTGAGGAATACGTATTTGGAGAGGACAGAGGATTTACAGGCAGAGGATCAGCGTCTTTGGCGTATCCATGGAAGTATTCATTGCTATACACCGCTTTTCACTTTTGTGATATTCAACATGGTTGCAGACGGGGAGAAATTTCTCAATGCACATGTCAATATACTGGTTGTATTAAATTTCCTGGCCACTAGATCTTTCCAGAGGGTCAGTGGGAAAGCCAATGACAGCGCCATCTAATTCTCACTGGGGCTGCCTGAGTGGCATTACAAATATGGTTCTTCATAACTTCACATATAGTGAAATACAATCCTGAGGTTAACATGAAATCAATGCATATATAGATTGCCTACACCATTTCCAATTAAATGAAATCTCAGAAAATATGACATGTTGCAAGTGACGCAAGGTATTACCCCCCACCCCCCCCCCCCTTTAACCCCTCACCACCTTTTGGACATTAACCACACAAAATCAACAGAGGTTCAACAGTGCACATATTATTATACAAACAATCATTGAGCACAGTTTTGTTATTTTCAAGTTTTGTTTTAGCTACCTTGACCTTATTGAGGGTGGGGATGTTGGTTTCCTAGTCAATGTTCCCTCACATTTTTTTCATTGTGTGTAGCAGTTTAAGGTCTCTGTGCGCTGCAGCCAAGGGTACGTGCGTCAAGAATGACAATTCACACGAGTGAAGCGCGCAACTACCAAAATCAGTGGCATTTGCAGAGACATTGCCTGAATAATTAAACTACACGAAGACAGAAAAGTCCTTTTTACAAATGATTACGGGCTTTTTGTTTTTAAATATGAGGTCCTGTTTAGGTATTACATCTAGGCCTTTGCTTATTCCTAAAACGTCATCAACAGGCTGTAATTTTTTTCTCTTTGAAAGGTGGCAACCCAGCCTTTCAATAAGAAAGGGGAAAATAAAAAAAAATAAAGTTACAAAGGAAGGAGATAGTTAACACATAGGTTTGTCATCTGAAAAATAGGGGCCTTTTGTTTGGAAAGACCAAGAGAATACTTAGTAGGACTGTATATAGAATCGCCTCAAATCATTTGGAATATTAGCTTTCTGTCTGTGTTTACTTTAATTATTAGTCGGGGATTATTAACCTAGACCATGAACAATAAGAAGAAATATAAGGGGGAACACATTTAAATGAGTTCTAGAGCTGTGTTAATGATTCCTGAGCAATACTTAAAGTCAACAAAGACTGAAAAGTCATGGTAAAATATCTGTTAAGTTTTCCACCTCTCAAAGAGAAAAATACCAGTCATTGGTATGCAGAGGCCTAACATCTCTGTAAACATGTGTAGGATGAACATTCTGCCTGGGGTTACTTTAAGGGGGTTTCCTTTAACTATTAGAGATCACTAACGCAACCTTGGAGCAATGCATGATAACGCATATTAATAGAAAGCACATTTAAATATGTTCTAACACTGTGTTAATGAACTCTGACTAATAATTGAAGTAAACAGAGACAGAACATTTAAAGTAAAAAAATGGCACATTTCTTACAAAATTAAATGGCCCAAGTTGGTAAAGCAGCCACGCCAGCAGTATCGGCTGCTAAGATAAGAGGTAATTAGCAGTGATTTGTCTGTAAAGCAGACTCCCCTTGAAATGCCGCCTGCCAACCTGGATAATATAACAGAGCAAGCTGTATATGTAGGAGCCGCCTGCTCTGAACTCAGTGTGACCCTTCTGAAACACTGAGGCCTTGAAGAACACTTACCTACTGCAATGTCCTTGTGCCCTCTTCGGAGATCTGGCCCTCTGCAGGGGCTGCCAATGCATGTGCATGTGCTGCTTTGCTGTGAAGAATTACCATTTTTTTGGCGCTGCTTGTTTTTAGGTCTCGCCTGGGCGTTGGAGCGCACATGCGCTCCGCGTTCTGCGAGATCTATTGCAGACAAGCAGATTTCAGAAGGGGACTCTAAGCCCCACCCCTCAATTCCATTGGGTAGCATCAGCGTTTATGGTAAACGCTGGCTTCCCATTGGAAAGGAGGGTTTTTCATTGCCTCCATTTGGCTTTTTAGTCCGGCTCCTACGGGCGGGATCGCCTACTTTACGGCTGTCATGAAGACTTTTCTTATCTGCTTGTTTATTTAACAAGAAAAGTCATCACGACAGCTGTGAAGCAGGCCCGGAGTTCAGAGGCGCAGGGGGTCACTGGGAGGACAGGGGGAGCTCGGCAGATTCTGTGTGTCGTGTTAATTTTTGCATCGCTTTTTCACTTTAAAGCGCGATGCAAAAATAAACAAGCTGCTGCTTTTGGGAAGCTTGGTATTTCTCAATCGAGAAAGGACCTTGGCAAGGTATTCATGCAAATCCCACATAGATCCATATCAGAGGACTCCTGGGCAGGCAGCATGCTGCAGTAATGTATGTCAAAACCCTCCCCCGCCCCCACACACACACCGCCTTTCAGAAGCAGCGCCTCCGCAAGTGCTAAGGGAAATGGCAGACAGGGGGGTATTGACAGTGCCCGGATATACACTGATGAGGCCTCGGCAGCTGGGTGCTACATTTTAAGCGGTGGCCACGGAGAGTCGTGGTGCTGACAAGGGGAGGGGGGCCGGCCAGTTCCCTTTCTGTTTTGATTAGGCGCCCCTGCCTCCTCCCTCACTTCCCTAAACAGCAAGTGCCATTCCTGGTGGTGTGGGAAAGCGTTTTGCTTCATGCCTCCCCTCTTGTGTCTCCGGAGCTGGTTGTGTAATTGTCAGCTCAGTGTGAAATTCCCAAAAGGCTTGGTTTTACAACTGTCCCCAAGTGTGTGAAACTGGGGAAATTAAGCGTTAACATTAATGACAACTGCCGTCACTCCCGTCCCGACCCCCCCGGGCTCGCTATTCTCTCTTCACACAGGTGTCTGAATTAACAAGCTGCGGAAAAAAGTAAGCCAGGAAACACAGCAGAAATGCACCACACAGTAATAGCTAGGCAGAACCCCGCTGATAAACACACCTCGGCCCCGCTACCCACCCCTGCCAGTCCCCCACCTCCTCCCCCTGCGAGTCCATCATTTTGTGCCTAATGCATTCCCCTCGCGGCCCAACGTTTTAAAAACCATTCTTTGGCGCTAATGATAACCTGCTCAATTTAAAACACGCAGCGTGTCTTACTTTTTGGGGGCGCCACATTTGCGCCTAAGCGAGCTTTCCCGTCCTATAACTCGACTTTTTACCTTTTAACAGGTTACCTTGATGTGATGCTTTATATTCCTAAAAATAATATAATCAATGGGGGGGGGGAGGGAAGAAGAGGCTGTGATCCATTCAGCTTCCAATTGTTAATGCAAAGAATCAATAAAGAATGGACCACTTGTCCTGTGTAGCCAGGGTCTTTCTGGTCTTGGTTCCGTCATAAAAGAACCCTCATAACTGTACACAGGTGCGAAAGGCGGTATATACTGGGTCACCGCTTGTGTGTACTAGTACAGCATCATCATAGGGTCTTTCATTTGTATGTATGCTGACCTCCGCCGGGAGGAAGACCAACTGGTTGTACAGTAGCGTCCAGGCATAAAAATAGATGAGGGTGTGAAAGTGCTCAGGTGTAGTGGGGTTAAAATTCTCAAAATCGTTTTTTCTGAATCTTTATTTGAAGAATATTGATAGGAGAAATTAAAAGTTGGAGTGCGGATGAAGACCGAGTTACTGGTCTACCGTACTATCAAATGTCGAGGGTCAACATGTTTCAGCCTTCTGTGATAGTCTAAAGGCTTTCGTCAGGACCGATCTAATAGGAGGAGACGCGTTGTGGCTCCTGATGTAGTGGAAGTTATCCACTTATTGTGTTTAAGGGGTCGGATCCGTGGTATCTGTACCTAATGGAAAAGGAAAAACAATTGCGTCTGGATAATCCTAGTAGCATAAATACACTGTATAGATTATACTTTGTCTCAAGTGACTCACTTAGGGAGCTGCTGTTGTGGTCAACATGTAGTGAGGTTAATAGCTTTGTGAACTGTTGGGTTACTCATTCCGGGCAAATGGCGCGAGAAAGGAGAGCGGCTACGTGAAGAAAGAGGGACTCAATGTGAAGCAACGTTTGTCTCATTGTATCCCCACAATATAGGGCGTTTCTATAACCGCTTCAAGGTGCAGTTAGTAAGAGGTGTTGTGAGATAATCGCACCTGGATAATGCGTGCGTGCACAGTACACTCAGAATCAGATAGCCAAAGACCAGAAGAACACCAGTATCGGTTGTGGCCCTATGCTGATTTCGTCTCCACAGCTTTTGGAATACAAAAGATGGTCCGATAGAAGACGTATCAGTATGGTGTTTGCCAAGGGGTCCTATTTACTAAAAATAGTTCGCTGTTGATGGCGTGTTAAAAAATCACAAGATAGGAAAAAAATACATCGTTACCTTATGAATGCGTGTTTTGCACTTCCTGGAGGTACCCAACGGCACGTAAGGAACTTATTTCTAAAGTAACCAGATAAAACAGGATGTATAAAGGATTAGAGGCGCCTTACTTCTGTGTGGAGCGTTGTACCTCCGACGGCGGCCATTAGAGCTTACCGGTTCCGTCGAGTCATTAACTTGTTCTGGCTCTGTTCGCGGTACCCCCGGTGACGCGGGACCGCTTGGTGCTCCGATTTACATAGGGAGTCGGTGTGGAGATGGAAAAAAGACTTGTAGAATACCTACGGTTGGCAGCGGTGGTTGGCATAAATTTCGGGCCACAGGAGGGGACGGAAATGTATCCAACAATGGTGTCTCCTCTAGATTTTTAGTTATTAAGGTGGGTAAGGGAAGACATGTCTTGGTCAACAATCTGCAACTTATTGTTGGTACATTTGGTCAGGAACAACCAAGGGAGTAATTCTCCTGCAATTAGATATATTGACACTGTGTTTTGGGACTGTAGTGAGAGGCGACACCAGTCTTATTTATGTGTCATGGGAGTAGATCATGGTCAGAAAAATACATTATGCCAGTGTGTGCCACGGGATATTATCGTTCAAACCTCTTTTGTCTGTCCCCAAACGATAAATCCAACGTTGTTCCTTTTCAAAGAGGACACGTTCGGCATTGTTGCTTTTGGTTCGTAAGCTTTCCAAGACTATCCAGTTAAGATCGCTGGCATTGTGGTTGTTTTCTATATAATGCCTGCTCATTTTGGTGGTTAGTCTTTTGCAATTTACGTTGCTTTTGTGTTCACTGATACGTAGTTTTATCTTACGACACGTCATCCCAATGTATCTTAGGTCACAGGGGCAAGTAATCATGTAAATTACATGTGTGGTGTTACAATTTGTGTGTTGGCGCAGTGTCCAAGTTAGATTGGGGAGGAGTTGGACGGTTTTAGTGATTTTTGTCAAATTACACACTGAGCAGGTACCGCAAGGAAAATGTCCTATGATTGGTTCTAGGTTCCATGCTGCAGTGATCGTTTCTCTTGCTGTGTTTGGTGCCGGTCTCGTGTGCACTAAAAAGTCTTTGATGTTCTTTGTTCTTTTATTCGCAAATCTGGGTTTTGGCCATTGTAATGTATCTGATGTTAGGATCCTCCAATTCCTGTTGACGATTTTTTTCACTGTGTTCGTTATTGTGTTGTATGTGGTAACACAGGTCAGTAGGTCCTCTGGTTCGTCTCGTGTGATCATTTGTAGGAGATTTTCCCTTGGCTGATTGCGGGCTCTTTTTTGGCACTTGCTGATTGTTTTTATTGGGTAGTCTCTTCTTACAAGTTTGTCTCCCAGTTCTTTTGCTTGTGTCTTGTAATCCTTGAGATTACTACAATTTCTCTTCAGTCTTAGAAATTGACTGTACGGTAAATTGTCTCTTAGGGGACGGGGATGAAAGCTTTGGTATGATAGTATGCTGTTCTTTGCTGTGGGTTTGTAGTATGTTTTGGTCTGTAGGATGCGGTTCTCCGAGTAGACAGTGACGTCCAGAAAGTCAAGTTGTTTTCTGTCCGATGTGCACGTAAACTTCAGGCATTCGTCTCTGGAGTTAATCCAACCTAGGAATTCTTGTAGCGCTTCTTCAGTGTCCTCCCAGATCATGATGACGTCATCAATATAGCGTCTCCAGAATTTTACTTGTGTAAGATAGGGATTACTGGGGTTCTGTATGTGTTGTTGTTCGAAGTCACTCACATACAGTCCCGCCACGCTAGGAGCAAATGTGCTTCCCATAGAAGTTCCGTGGCGTTGTTTAAAAAGGGTACCATCATACTCAAAGTAGTTTTCAGTGAGAGCTAGCCTGCAGCATTCTAACACGAAGTGTCTTGGTGTGGTGTAATTCCAAGTTTCTGAGAATAGGATGTTTTCCAAAGTGTTCAGTGTCTTCTGTTGTGGGAGGCTGGTGTAAAGACTCTCTACATCCAGTCCTACCAGGTACATGGTGTTCTCATCGTAGGTTTGGCCTCCTAGTTGGTTCAAGAGGTCTCGCGTGTCTTTCAAGTACGTGGGTGTGTTTTGTACTAAGGGTTTGAGAAATTGGTCTGCAAATTGCGACAAAGGTTCTAGTACCGAACCAATGCCTGAGACGATTGGTCGACCTGGTGGTGGGACTCTGTTCTTATGAGTCTTGGGTAAAGAGTAGAAATAGGGTACCTTGGGAGATTTTGTTTTAAGAAAGTCTGCCTCATGTTTTGATATCCATTGGTTTATTTGTGCTTCTTCTACCATCAGATCTATGGTTCTTTGCAGTCTCTTGGTTGGATCACTGCTAATTTTCTCGTAGAATTTCTGGTCTGAAAGTAGGTCCAAGCATTGTTTGTCGTATCCCTGTTTGTCAAGGAGGACAATGCCTCCTCCTTTATCCGCCGGTTTGACGACTATATTTTCATTTCTGCTCAGTTCTTCCATTGCCTGTGATACAAACCTGAGACCGAAATCAACCTTCTGTCCCCCTAACCACCTGGTCCCCGTCGAAATACAGGCCTTTGAACAGGCCATCATGAAAGAAGTGGACAACATCAAACCCCTGTCCAAAAAACCTTACATCAACATCACAAGACGAGAAAAACAGGCAATGGAAGAACTGAGCAGAAATTAAAATATAGTCGTCAAACCGGCGGATAAAGGAGGAGGCATTGTCCTCCTTAACAAACAGGGATACAACAAACAATGCTTGGACCTACTTTCAGACCAGAAATTCTACGAGAAAATTAGCAGTGATCCAACCAAGAGACTGCAAAGAACAATAGATCTGATGGTAGAAGAAGCACAAATAAACCAATGGATATCAAAACATGAGGCAGACTTTCTTAAAACAAAATCTCCCAAGGTACCCTATTTCTACTCTTTACCTAAGACTCATAAGAACAGAGTCCCACCACCAGGTCGACCAATCGTCTCAGGGATTGGTTCGGTACTAGAACCTTTGTCGCAATTTGCAGACCAATTTCTCAAACCCTTAGTACAAAACACACCCACGTACTTGAAAGACACACGAGGCCAAACCTACGATGAGAACACCATGTACCTGGTAGGACTGGATGTAGAGAGTCTTTACACCAGCCTCCCACAACAGAAGACACTGAACACTTTGGAAAACATCCTATTCTCAGAAACTTGGAATTACACCACACCAAGACACTTCGTGTTAGAATGCTGCAGGCTAGCTCTCACTGAAAACTACTTTGAGTATGATGTTACCCTTTTTAAACAACGCCACGGAACTTCTATGGGAAGCACATTTTCTCCTAGCGTGGCGGGACTGTATGTGAGTGACTTCGAACAACAACACATACAGAACCCCAGTAATCCCTATCTTACACAAGTAAAATTCTGGAGGCGCTATATTGATGACGTCATCATGATCTGGGAGGACACTGAAGAAGCCCTACAAGAATTCCTAGGTTGGATTAACTCCAGAGACGAATGCCTGAAGTTTACGTGCACATCGGACAGAAAACAACTTGACTTTCTGGACGTCACTGTCTACTCGGAGAACAGTATCCTACAGACCAAAACATACTGCAAAGAACAGCATACTATCATACCAAAGCTTTCATCCCCGTCCCCTAAGAGACAATTTACCGTACAGTCAATTTCTAAGACTGAAGAGAAATTGTAATAATCTCAAGGATTACAAGACACAAGCAAAAGAACTGGGAGACAAACTTGTAAGAAGAGACTACCCAATAAAAACAATCAGCAAGTGCCAAAAAAGAGCCCGCAATCAGCCAAGAGAAAATCTCCTAAAAATGATCACACGAGACGAACCAGAGGACCTACTGACCTGTGTTGCCACATACAACACAATAACGAACACAGTGAAAAAAATCGTCAACAGGGATTGGAGGATCCTAACATCAGATACATTACAATGGCCAAAACCCAGATTTGCGAATAAAAGAACAAAGAACATCAAAGACTTTTTAGTGCACACGAGACCGGCACCAAACACAGCAAGAGAAACAATCATAGGACATTTTCCTTGCGGTACCTGCTCAGTGTGTAATTTGACAAAAATCACTAAAACCGTCCAACTCCTCCCCAATCTAACTTGGACACTGCGCCAACACACAAATTGTAACACCACACATGTAATTTACATGATTACTTGCCCCTGTGACCTAAGATACATTGGGATGACGTGTCGTAAGATAAAACTACGTATCAGTGAACACAAAAGCAACGTAAATTGCAAAAGACTAACCACCAAAATGAGCAGGCATTATATAGAAAACAACCACAATGCCAGCGATCTTAACTGGATAGTCTTGGAAAGCTTACGAACCAAAAGCAACAATGCTGAACGTGTCCTCTTTGAAAAGGAACAACGTTGGATTTATCGTTTGGGGACAGACAAAAGAGGTTTGAACGATAATATCCCGTGGCACACACTGGTATAATGTATTTTTCTGACCATGATCTACTCCCATGACACATAAATAAGACTGGTGTCGCCTCTCACTACAGTCCCAAAACACAGTGTCCATATATCTAATTGTAGGAGAATTACTCCCTTGGTTGTTCCTGACCAAATGTACCAACAATAAGTTGCAGATTGTTGACCAAGACGTGTCTTCCCTTACCCACCTTAATAACTAAAAATCTAGAGGAGACACCATTGTTTGATACATTTCCGTCCCCTCCTGTGGCCCGAAATATATGCCAACCACCGCTGCCAACCGTAGGTATTCTACAAGTCTTTTTTCCATCTCCACACCGACTCCCTATGTAAATCGGAGCACCAAGCGGTCCCGCGTCACCGGGGGTACCACGAACAGAGCCAGAACAAGTTAATGACTTGACGGAACCGGCAAGCTCTAATGGCCGCCGTCGGAGGTACAACGTTCCACACAGAAGTAAGGCGCCTCTAATCCTTTATACATCCTGTTTTATCTTGTTACTTTAGAAATAAGTTCCTTACGTGCCGTTGGGTACCTCCAGGAAGTGCAAAACACGCATTCATAAGGTAACAATGTATTTTTTTCCTATCTTGTGATTTTTTAACACGCCATCAACAGCGAACTATTTTTAGTAAATAGGACCCCTTGGCAAACACCATACTGATACGTCTTCTATCGGACCACCTTTTGTATTCCAAAAACTGTGGAGACGAAATCAGCATAGGGCCACAACCGATACTGGTGTTCTTCTGGTCTTTGGCTATCTGATTCTGAGTGTACTGTGCGAGCACATCGGCTATGCACGCACGCATTATCCAGGTGCGATTATCTCACAACACCTCTTACTAACTGCACCTTGAAGCGGTTATAGAAACGCCCTATATTGTGGGGATACAATGAGACAAACGTTGCTTCACATTGAGTCCCTCATTCTTCACGTAGCCGCTCTCCTTTCTCGCGCCATTTGCCCGGAATGAGTAACCCAACAGTTCACGAAGCTATTAACCTCACTACATGTTGACCACAACAGCAGCTCCCTAAGTGAGTCACTTGAGACATAAAGTATAATCTATACAGTGTATTTATGCTACTAGGATTATGCAGACGCAATTGTTTTTCCTTTTCCATTAGGTACAGATACCACGGATCCGACCCCTTAAACACAATAAGTGGATAACTTCCACTACATCAGGAGCCACAACGTGTCTCCTCCTATTAGATCGGTCCTGACGAAAGCCTTTAGACTACCACAGAAGGCTGAAACATGTTGACCCTCGACATTTGATAGTACGGTAGACCAGTAACTCGGTCTTCAGCCGCACTCCAACTTTTAATTTCTCCTATCAATATTCTTCAAATAAAGATTCAGAAAAAACGATTTTGAGAATTTTAACCCCACTACACCTGAGCACTTTCACACCCTCATCTATTTTTATGCCTGGACGCTACTGTACAACCAGTTGGTCTTCCTCCCGGCGGAGGTCAGCATACATACAAATGAAAGACCCTATGATGATGCTGTACTAGTACACACAAGCGGTGACCCAGTATATACCGCCTTTCGCACCTGTGTACAGTTATGAGGGTTCTTTTATGACGGAACCAAGACCAGAAAGACCCTGGCTACACAGGACAAGTGGTCCATTCTTTATTGATTCTTTGCTTTATATTCCTGACAGTGACGTTCAAAAAATTTACTTATGCGTGTGTTTTTAAAAAAAGTTTTTTATTTGGGGGTATTTCGCTAAGTGACTGGGGACTTTTAATTGGCCCTTGGATACTGACGACAACAGGAAGGAAATAAAAAAAAAAAATGCTGTATTTCAAGCGGCGCTGTCGGCCCGTCAGTGTTCGATTTAACGATACAATAACATCACATGGGTGAAAAGTGAGCTGGCGCTGGTAGAAGGGAAGGTGTGTTTTAAACTTCAGAAAGCTTTGTGGCACTGGGATGCGCCCCCAAACTGTTAACTGTGTCAGGAGTTTGCTTTGAAGCCAACTGGTTGTTATTTTTTATTAACCCCGGCAGTGCGGCATCTTCTGTTGCAGAGAAGCGCGGTGTAAAAGTTCATTTTCCTTCTCTCAGACTCACCCACCGAAAAAACAGTTTCCCACTTAATTGCAACTATAATTTGACGCG